>NC_054374.1:166356180-167556180 GCF_017654675.1 Xenopus laevis
AATATCCTTATCATTTACAGTAGGGGGTACATTATCCCTTATAATACATGAGTGATACTCAGAGTTCCCTGTATAACTCAGCCTTGTGCCTTGTGTCTTTATATGGTCACAGAACAACCCCTCAGTGACTTCTAATATCCTTATCATTTACAGTAGGGGGTACATTATCCCTTATAATACATGAGTGATACTCAGAGTTCCCTGTATAACTCAGCCTGCAGCCTTGTGTCTTTATATGGTCACAGAACAACCCCTCAGTGACTTCTAATATCCTTATCATTTACAGTAGGGGGTACATTATCCCTTATAATACATGAGTGATACTCAGAGTTCCCTGTATAACTCAGCCTGCAGCCTTGTGCCTTTATATGGTCACAGAACAACCCCTCAGTGACTTCTAATATCCTTATCATTTACAGTAGGGGGTACATTATCCCTTATATAATTTACAGTAGGGGGTAATTTATATTAACATTTGATTTGATGTGATATGATGTGATATGATGTATTTCTGTACAGGCTTTGCACAAACGTAAGGGACTGTCCCTCCTGATTGTGTTAAATAAAAGTCAAGTTGCCCTTTAAATAAAATGAACATTTGCCACACATGGGGGTGAGTTGACAAGAGAATCACATGGAGGCCTTGGGATAATTGATTGGCTGTGGAACAGGCAATGTTGCGGCTCATGGGGAGGTTCATATAATTAGATTAGGGCTGATAACGGGATTAGCAGAATAAAAATAAAAGGCTCTTTGGCCGAGCAATGGAAACCGGCCTGTAGGGTAATAACCTTCTGATGGAGCAGCTGCTCCCACCTCTCTCTTTGCTTATTACCAAGTTAATATCCACAGCGTTCAGCCGGGAGATGGAGCGGAAACAAATGTTGTGCTTCTTTAGAACATGCAAAATGTAGCCGTTGCCATGGCAACCGTTCATGGAGACGTTGGGGGCGAGTTCACGTGGCTGTTTTACCTTTGTCAGATTTGATCAATGCCAATTAGATCCATTGTGGCACGTGGGCAATTTCACTGTCGCTGCAAAATGCCCGATCTCTGCTCCACGGTGGCACCTCGGCATTGTACTTGGGCACAGAGCTGACATCAGATATTGCTGGTTTGCTGGCAGGAACATTTATCATTTGGGGCCTCATTAACCCCCATTGTCCCCAGGTGTGAGTCAGTTGATGGGTGCCAGGTAAGGTTGCCACCTGGCCAGTATTTTACCGGCCTGGCCAGTAAAAATGAAGATTGAGCCCAATGTTATTAATAGGGGGGAAAAGATACATTTATAGGAAGTAGAGATGCACCACATCTAGGATTAGGTTCAGGATTCAGCCGAATCCTTCTGTCCGGCCGAACCGAATCCGAATCCTAATTTGCATATGCAAATTAGGTGCAGGGAGGGAAATTGAGTGACTTTTTGGCACAAAACAAGGAAGTAAAAGATGTTTTTCCCCTTCCCGCCCCTAATTTGCATATGCAAATTCGGATTCGGATTCGGTTCGGTATTCGGCCGATCTTTCACAAAGGATTCGGGGGTTTGGCCGAATCCAAAATAGTGGATTCGGTGTAATCCCTAATAGGAAGGCTGGTATTTGTTTCCAGAAAAGGTGGCAACCCTCGTGCCAGGCCCAAATCTCATATTGTAAACTTGGCACATCCCACAACATATGGCTTCATCTTAGGGAAAATCTCCAGGTTCCAGAAGTCCAATGAGGAGAGTATTTTTGAATGCAAATGGGCACATAGCCATACAGTAAGTGCTTGCACCTTGTTTATGTGGTGCCTGGCATTGACATTTGTGTTGTGCCCAATATTTGTAACCAGAGCCACCACCAAGTGGTACAAGGGCCCCACAAGAGGTAAAAGAGTGATTTTTTTGGGGTGGCAAAGTGGGCAAGAATGTGGTTGGGCCCATAATGGGCCATGAATGAGGATGATGCCAGTGTGTGACTTGATACAATGTAGCAGAAGCAAAAGAATTAGAGGTAACCACACTCCCTACATACCCAGGTGTCTTCTCTTGGTGCTCAATGATAGAGGAATCAGCCAACTCCAATAGAGTAGGAAGAAATTCTCCAAAACACATGATAAGCACAACTGCATTATTAAAATTGCAAGGGCTTGTCCTGCTAACGCATGTCTTGTGTGCCGGCCAATGTAGCCGAAGTCAGCTCCATAATCAGAAACTTGGGCTACATTGTTTCATGGCTGTGAGATCTCAGTAGTGAGGATTGTGCCAACACGTTACACAACGTTACACAACGTTACACAACGTTACACAACGTTACACAACGGGGGCAGATAATGACTTCTCAAGTCGGATGAGCTTCAGGACGCCTTCCTCATTCGCTAATGCCATCCAATTAGAACTATCCTTTCTGCCAGGCTAATGATCCGGGAGGGATAAAGATAATCAAGGAGGAAAGAAAATTAGAGTTTTAAAGGGCAACTCATTAATGAGAGTGCAAAATACCCGCAAGGCAAGGGAGGGGTAAGGAGTTTTAAAGCAGATTAGGGAAGCGCTTTCTAAAGCAAGAAAATATTCCCAAATGGAATAACCCAGTTTCACTAAATCATCTATTTTATTGTTATTGCGCACAAAGAAATGAGGATGGAAATTGCTGTAAAAAGTGCCAACCAGGGTGCAAAGTACATAAAAAGGGCACAAAGCTCCATGTTTTTTGCACTCTGCCCCAAAGGCACATCTGACTGCTCCAAAGTATTGCAAAGACAGGCACATACTGGTGCGAAGGGTGCAAAGTACAGGAAAAAAATGGGGGCACCAATGAGCAAAAGTACAACTGAACTCCATAATTAACACTTGCCCAGGCATTAAATACAGGGCTCAGTTGTGCCTGCAGCTCCCATTAGGTGCAGAGTGCAGCTAAGCCCTGGGCACAAATGCTCTATAACACAGCACAGATAGGGGGGACAATATTATATACCCTGATCTCATGAGCAGAACCTCAACTACAAGATCCGATGGACAATCACATTTGACACAGTCGCTGAGCCCAACTTGATCCTTCTCTCTGTTAATCACGTCACAAGGTCCCCTGTGAGGACTCCGAGCAGCAACGGGAAGATGAGCGGCTGGGTGCCAGTCTGTGTGCCAGGCTTAGCAATGTCACCCACACGGGGCGGAGAGACGGGAGAGGGACCTTTCCTTTGGAGCAGACGGAGAAGAGAAATAGAATATTATATTAGCAACAGAGTGATTGTGCTGCCTGATAGAATCTGCCTGACATCATGTGGAGTGGAAATGTCTGATTCATCTTAGTGCAGCCGTTCCCTTGCCTTTAATCATATACTCAAGTGTTATTGCTCTCAGTAAAGGGTAAATTCAACTAAAGTATAACTTGAAAATGCTGCCCTAGGTTTATGGTAAACTTAAGGACTGTTCCTGCTGAATTGTGCTTAGTACAGGGAATACCTATGCTGCCATAGTTTTATGGGATCTCTCTGTACAGACTATGAGCAAACTTAGGGACTGTTCCTGCTGAATTGTGCTTAGTACAGGGAATACCTATGCTGCCATAGTTTTATGGGATCTCTCTGTACAGACTATGAGCAAACTTAGGGGACTGTTCCTGCTGAATTGTGCTTAGTACAGGGAATACCTATGCTGCCATAGTTTTATGGGATCTCTCTGTACAGACTATGAGCAAACTTAGGGACTGTTCCTGCTGAATTGTGCTTAGTACAGGGAATACCTATGCTGCCATAGTTTTATGGGATCTCTCTGTACAGACTATGAGCAAACTTAGGGACTGTTCCTGCTGATTGTGCTTAGTACAGGGAATACCTATGCTGCCATAGTTTTATGGGATCTCTCTGTACAGACTATGAGCAAACTTAGGGACTGTTCCTGCTGAATTGTGCTTAGTACAGGGAATACCTATGCTGCCATAGTTTTATGGGATCTCTCTGTACAGACTATGAACAAACTTAGGGACTGTTCCTGCTGAATTGTGCTTAGTACAGGGAATACCTATGCTGCCATAGTTTTATGGGATCTCTCTGTACAGACTATGAGCAAACTTAGGGACTGTTCCTGCTGAATTGTGCTTAGTACAGGGAATACCTATGCTGCCATAGTTTTATGGGATCTCTCTGTACAGACTATGAGAAAACTTAGGGGCTGTTCCTGCTGAATTGTGCTTAGTACAGGGAATACCTATGCTGCCATAGTTTTATGGGATCTCTCTGTACAGACTATGAGCAAACTTAGGGACTGTTCCTGCTGAATTGTGCTTAGTACAGGGAATACCTATGCTGCCATAGTTTTATGGGATCTCTCTGTACAGACTATGAGCAAACTTAGGGGACTGTTCCTGCTGAATTGTGCTTAGTACAGGGAATACCTATGCTGCCATAGTTTTATGGGATCTCTCTGTACAGACTATGGCAAACTTAGGGGACTGTTCCTGCTGAATTGTGCTTAGTACAGGGAATACCTATGCTGCCATAGTTTATGGGATCTCTCTGTACAGACTATGAGCAAACTTAGGGACTGTTCCTGCTGAATTGTGCTTAGTACAGGGAATACTATGCTGCCATAGTTTTATGGGATCTCTCTGTACAGACTATGAGCAAACTTAGGGACTGTTCCTGCTGATTGTGCTTAGACAGGGAATACCACTGCCATAGTTTTATGGGATCTCTGTACAGACTATGAGCAAACTCTAGGGCTGTTCCTGCTGAATTGTGCTTAGTACAGGGAATACCTATGCTGCCATAGTTTTATGGGATCTCTCTGTACAGACTATGAGCAAACTTAGGGACTGTTCCTGCTGAATTGTGCTTAGTACAGGGAATACCTATGCTGCCATAGTTTTATGGGATCTCTCTGTACAGACTATGAGCAAACTTAGGGGACTGTTCTGCTGAATTGTGCTTAGTACAGGGAATACCTATGCTGCCATAGTTTTATGGGATCTCTCTGTACAGACTTATGAGCAAACTTAGGGACTGTTCCTGCTGAATTGTGCTTAGTACAGGGAATACCTATGCTGCCATAGTTTTATGGGATCTCTCTGTACAGACTATGAGACAACTTAGGGGACTGTTCCTGCTGAATTGTGCTTAGTACAGGGAATACCTATGCTGCCATAGTTTTATGGGATCTCTCTGTACAGACTATGAGAAACTTAGGGACTGTTCCTGCTGAATTGTGCTTAGTACAGGAATACCTATGCTGCCATAGTTTTATGGGATCTCTCTGTACAGACTATGAGCAAACTTAGGGACTGTTCCTGCTGAATTGTGCTTAGTACAGGGAATACCTATGCTGCCATAGTTTTATGGGATCTCTCTGTACAGACTATGAGCAAACTTAGGGGACTGTTCCTGCTGAATTGTGCTTAGTACAGGGAATACTATGCTGCCATAGTTTTATGGGATCTCTCTGTACAGACTATGAGCAAACTTAGGGGACTGTTCCTGCTGAATTGTGCTTAGTACAGGGAATACCTATGCTGCATAGTTTTATGGGATCTCTCTGTACTGCCATAGTTTTATGGGATCTCTGTACAGACTATGAGCAAACTTAGGGGACTGTTCCTGCTGAATTGTGCTTAGTACAGGGAATACCTATGCTGCCATAGTTTTATGGGATCTCTCTGTACAGACTATGAGCAAACTTAGGGACTGTTCCTGCTGAATTGTGCTTAGTACAGGGAATACCTATGCTGCCATAGTTTTATGGATCTCTCTGTACAGACTATGAGCAAACTTAGGGACTGTTCCTGCTGAATTGTGCTTAGTACAGGGAATACCTATGCTGCATAGTTTTATGGGATCTCTCTTACAGACTATGAGCAAACTTAGGGGCTAGTTCCTGCTAATTGTGCTTAGTACAGGGAATACCTATGCTGCCATAGTTTATGGGATCTTCTGTACAGACTATGAGCAAACTTAGGGACTGTTCCTGCTGAATTGTGCTTAGTACAGGGAATACCTATGCTGCCATAGTTTTATGGATCTCTCTGTACAGACTATGAGCAAACTTAGGGACTGTTCCTGCTGAATTGTGCTTAGTACAGGGAATACCTATGCTGCCATAGTTTTATGGGATCTCTCTGTACAGACTATGAACAAACTTAGGGGACTGTTCCTGCTGAATTGTGCTTAGTACAGGGAATACCTATGCTGCCATAGTTTTATGGGATCTCTCTGTACAGACTATGAGTAAACTTAGGGGACTGTTCCTGCTGAATTGTGCTTAGTACAGGGAATACCTATGCTGCCATAGTTTTATGGGATCTCTCTGTACAGACTATGAGCAAACTTAGGGGACTGTTCCTGCTGAATTGTGCTTAGTACAGGGAATACCTATGCTGCCATAGTTTTATGGGATCTCTCTGTACAGACTATGAGTAAACTTAGGGGACTGTTCCTGCTGAATTGTGCTTAGTACAGGGAATACCTATGCTGCCATAGTTTTATGGGATCTCTCTGTACAGACTATGAGCAAACTTAGGGACTGTTCCTGCTGAATTGTGCTTAGTACAGGGAATACCTATGCTGCCATAGTTTTATGGGATCTCTCTGTACAGACTATGAGCAAACTTAGGGGACTGTTCCTGCTGAATTGTGCTTAGTACAGGGAATACCTATGCTACCATAGTTTTATGGGATCTCTCTGTACAGACTATGAGCAAACTTAGGGGACTGTTCCTGCTGAATTGTGCTTAGTACAGGGAATACCTATGCTACCATAGTTTTATGGGATCTCTCTGTACAGACTATGAGCAAACTTAGGGGACTGTTCCTGCTGAATTGTGCTTAGTACAGGGAATACCTATGCTACCATAGTTTTATGGGATCTCTCTGTACAGACTATGAGCAAACTTAGGGGACTGTTCCTGCTGAATTGTGCTTAGTACAGGGAATACCTATGCTACCATAGTTTTATGGGATCTCTCTGTACAGACTATGAGCAAACTTAGGGGACTGTTCCTGCTGAATTGTGCTTAGTACAGGGAATACCTATGCTACCATAGTTTTATGGGATCTCTCTGTACAGACTATGAGCAAACTTAGGGGACTGTTCCTGCTGAATTGTGCTTAGTACAGGGAATACCTATGCTACCATAGTTTTATGGGATCTCTCTGTAAAGACTATGAGCAAACTTAGGGACTGTTCCTGATATTGATATGAAGTGATATTGTGCACCAACCATCCAGCCTTCTATGAGACACAGGTGTAAGTAGAATTCTACATTTCCAGCCACTGTGCTAAAACCATATATTTACTATAGGGAATCCATGAAATTCCCCCACCCTCCACCAATTCCACATTGAGATGAAATCAATTTGTTCTATTTAGCAGTAAGATACTCGTTTATCTCCCTGAATGACAGAAATTAATTGTTTATTACTCAGCAGTCCCATGGCACCCAAATGGGCAGCTGTTCCACTTTAGATTTGCTGAAGATTCTGATGAACAAGTGAGATTATTCTTACAGCTTTTGGTCGCCAGTCAGAGTATTGGCAAATGCATCTGATTAAAGGGACACCGATGTGGGTGAATTTTAAGTTTGGTGAGGTTGAGACACTTACCTACCTAAAATCAACACCAAAGAATTTCCCAAAACTAACTGGTTGGTGGTTTTATACATGGAATTGGCCCTGTATTTATCTACTGTGTGTTCTGGGGTATTATACATGGAATTGGCCCTGTATTTATCTGCTGTGTGTTCTGGGGTATTATACATGGAATTGACACTGTATTTATCTGCTGTGTGTTCTGGGGTATTATACATGGAATTGGCACTGTATTTATCTGCTGTGTGTTCTGGGGTATTATACATGGAATTGGCACTGTATTTATCTGCTGTGTGTTCTGGGGTATTATACATGGAATTGGCCCTGTATTTATCTGCTGTGGGTTCTGGGGTATTATACATGGAATTGGTCCTGTATTTATCTGCTGTGTGTTCTGGGGTATTATACATGGAATTGGCACTGTATTTATCTACAGTTTGTTCTGGGGTATTATACTGTACACGGAATTTGCTTTTTACTGCCGTGGGTATTGGAATGTATGTAATTGACATATATATATATATATTGGCACTGTATTTTGAAGCCTCCTCAAACATGACAGGCAGCATGGGCGGATTCAGGTACTTCTTCACCAGCTGAAATATTTGGCAAAGCCAATGGTTGGTTCATGTTCCATTGTCCAAAACTATAAATAAAAAATTCATTTTTTAAAAAAGGCCCTTAGCTGTTTCGTCTCTGGAAAAGGTCCGGTTGCATCGGAGAGAGAGAGCGAGCTTCTTGCAAAATTGCACATTCTCCTCTTGAAATGCCATTCCCCATGCGTTTATTTTGCCTGTGCCATTTCCATGATGTTTCTCTAATAGTTTCAATAATTAAAGTTTATTATTGATTTGCCTCTTGAATACACTGGGTCTGACAAATCCACAGCATGAAGAGGTTCCGAAAAGAACACTTTTACCTAAAATATAATAATGGCAACCCGAGTTTGCTCGAGTTTGTTGCTGTTTATTGATTGTAAAGGGATACCATTGGTAAAACCAACACGACTGTGTAATAGAACATACCTCCCGGCATTTCAATTCACAAGTGACCGTGCAAAGTGCAATTTTGGCTGCAAGTCGCCACGATTTCTTAACCAGAATGCAACAGTTCTCCCCATAATTGCAGTATGATTGTGGCTTAAAGGAAGTGCTTCATCCAATGCAATTGACTGTGTGATTTGGATGCAAGTGGGCTGTAAATTAATAATGATTGATTGACATGTGGCCCATGTGCCTTCAGTTGGACTGTCATTAAAAATGGTGGGCTCCGGCCTTCATGGGCCCCGCTCCCTCGCCCAAATTGTCAAGTTAAGGAGGAGACGGTAAATGTATGCGGCAGACACAAGCACATGCTTGGGGGGAGGGTACGTCGGACACATTGGGACAAGGGCCTTTAGTTCACTAGGAGCTCCTATGAAGTCCCAGTGGGCCCCAGATGCCCCAGTCCGACCATGATTCCATTCCTTTACATGAGCTGTGGCTTGATTCTTGGGTTGGGAATAAGAAGTCAGGTTTCCATCTGAGCTTTATTCCTCAATAATAAGCACAAAGAACGTCATAAAAAGAAAGTGACAGCAAATTGCCACTTAGTTGTGCGAGGGCGGCCTCCTGCGACACTCTCAATGGCTGCTGTCACTTGAGTAGGGCAGATAAGTGCCAGAAACAACACAGAAAACAACGGATATAATGATATAACTCACAAAAGTCACTGGGCTGGAACAGTCTCTAATGGGCGGCACTTATGGCAAAGACAATGAAGGGATTATGTGCCAATCCCTGATGTGCCAGTCATATAAACATGCTTTTTGGCACAATTAGAAGTGACAGATTAATAAAAAAAATACTGTATTTGTGCCTGAGAAGATTGTATTATAGTGTTTAGCAATGGGGAGAGAGCGAGAGTGATGATATCGAGACACAAAGAGACTATGTAAAGGGATAGGCTGAGAATGTGGGAGACTGGGTAGTAGACAGTCAATTTATGGGGCACTGGGAAGAAGAGAGGGAGACATTATGGTGGAAGAGAGAGTGTCCGTCATTGAGGAGTCACTTTTATAAACTGGACACTCTTAATACTGACTGCCGTTTATTGACTTGTGTATGGGCTCAAGATGATCCTAGACAAGTATCTAATTGGGGTTCTCTCCCTTAACAGCCCCCCTCATGTGAGGAGATCCTTGTCCTGGAGACCAAATAATCCTAGCAGTCCCTTTTGACCCATCACTTGGCCATGGCCAGTTCATCCTTTGAGCATCTGGACAATTAAATGGAGGCTTCATCTTCTGTTTTTGAAGGCATCAGTGTGGACAATATTAACCAATCCTGATCTTAGAAGACATGAGTAAGAAATATGGCGCATGGAACCATGTTGGATGCTTTGAGCACCACATATTGCAAAAGTGTTTGAAAACAAACCCTCGTTGGGGGCAGTTTAGGGTGTTAAAATATCTGAAGCTTCCCTGTATGATGGTACCTTCATGAAGTCCAATACTATTCCTCCAAAATAAAATGAATCCCAGGGTAAATAGCAGTTTGCTTGTCTCCTATCCCATAATATCCTTCTGTAATTGGCTCTTACAGTTGCGAAGATGCTGAAGGGTTCCAGGATTTAGGATCCAAATGCAAAGCAATAATAAATAAAGGAAATCATGCCAATGGTCTGTAGGTATGGTAGCACCCTCATATACGGGTGTGTAGTGCCATGTACAGGGACCCTATGATTGAACCGTTCCGTAAGAAGGAATGACTGGAGTTATATGAGGGATGAAGAGAAATCTCTGGTAGAAATCTGGTGATTGAGGAGGCCATAATGCAAGATGTTCCACCACTGGATTTGTCTGTTGGCATGTATCAGCCTATGAGTAAGTGCCCCAATAGGCACGAAACGCGTTAGGTCTTATGTCCTAATAAATTTTTCTACTTTTTACAATTGTTTCTTTATTATTGGAGATCCTCACATCCTTTTTGGATACAGTGTTTATGTATGGAGGGGCCTCAGCTTGGGATATAGAATGTCATTAAGGAAACAGTGACTGTTTAGGGTGCCTCTGGTGCTTTTAGAATGTCCTTGTATTCTGTGATGAACAATCACTGAACCCAATGAATCCAACAAGTTGGCCACCCATGGACCCACCACCATGTTACAGTTGAGTTCTGAAGGCATCATTTGGCTTGTTCCCTAGGCAATAGGGGGAAATGAACATTTATTCCATTGCTCATGGTCTAGACTCTAGGGGGCAAATTCACTAAGCCGCTAGCATTTGGCATTTTCGCTACTGCGCAAATTCACTAACGAACGCTGGCGTAGTTTCGCTAGTGTTACTTCGCAACCTTACGCCAGGCGAATTTTCGCTAGCGACGAAACTACGCAAATTCACTAACTTGCGCAGTGTACTGAACGCTACCTTTTACGCTAGACTTCCTTCGCCACCTCAGACCTGGCGAAGCGCAATAGAGTAGATAGCGATTGTTTAAAAAAAAGTCAATTTTTTTTCTAAGTCCCAAAAAACGCTGGCGTGTTTTCTACATGATGGCTAATAGGCTGAAAAAGATTGAAAAATTTTTGGGGCTCCCCTTCCTCCACCCTACATTTCCTGACTCATGGCAACTTACCTAGACAGTGGGCACATGTGTAGGGCAAAATAAAATTTTTATTTGCAGATTTGAAGGTTTTCTAGGCATTTGTAGTGCAGATACGTTTTCCTCCATTGAAATTTGAATTTCGCGCCGTATGCAAATTAGCCTTCGCTAGCGTAACTTCGCTTTATATAGCGAATCAACGCTAGCACAACTCTGCAACCTTACGCTACCCCTGTGCGCAACTTCGGATTTTAGTGAATTTGCGGAGCCCTGGCGAAACTACGCCTGGCGCAACTTCGCATCTTAGTGAATTTGCCCCTAGGAGTTTCTGTGCCATATACACCACATTACATTGACCTTTGCTGGTAGTTGGGTCCCAGGTCATTAATAGTCCCCACTATCCCCCTGGTTTCCTCTCCCCCTATAGTTACACCACTGCTTACACAGGCCCCTTTGTACCTGTCCATGTGCCTACAACTGAATTACTTTGCCTCGGTGTGTATGAGCCACTAAGGGTAACGTTGGCCGAGGCTTCATTCAGCAGTAGTTGGACTGAGCATAGTGGGACGGCTCTGCAGCAGAACTGCATTATTTATATTACATTAAAGAAAGTGCCTCCCTCTGACTTTTGTCTCTTTTCCTCCGTAGCTCTCAGGGGGGTCGGTAAATGGAGCAAATACACTTTGAGCTGTTTGTTTCCCCTTCACTCTGGCCATACTGAATCCTTATGTCTCCCTCTCACGTGCGCATCTGAGGTTGCTGCACGGCTGCAATTCAGCCGCATTAATGATGCATTACAGACTCTTACAGCTTTTTACTGCCCAAGGCAAAAAGCAACATCTGCACCAATATTTGCTCCGTGGTTTTAGCAACTTCAGCTGCCAACAACCTTTATCTGTTAAAGCTCTTAGAGAACAGACCTGTGATACTGATCAGCAGCCGCTTTGCCTGGCCTGGGAATGACTGCGTAATTACCATTTTTATTCATTTATTTCAAATAGAAAATTGATGTTCTACATTTAGAGCTCTAGATTTTGCTGAACACAAATCCTAGCATTCCTCTGGTATATTCCCTGATACAGAATCTCAGCTGCCATAAAGCAGGACAGGACTGCTGCTTACAATGGGGATCAGATCGGATCTGTGCAGCCACTGGGACAGAATGTTCTGTTATACAGATAGCTAGAATCTCAGCTGCCATAAAGCAGGACAGGACTGCTGCTTACAATGGGGATCAGATAGGATCTGTGCAGCCACTGGGACAGAATGTTCTGTTATACAGATAGCTAGAATCTCAGCTGCCATAAAGCAGGACAGGACTGCTGCTTACAATGGGGATCAGATAGGATCTGTGCAGCCACTGGGACAGAATGTTCTGTTATACAGATAGCTAGAATCTCAGCTGCCATAAAGCAGGACAGGACTGCTGCTTACAATGGGGATCAGATAGGATCTGTGCAGCCACTGGGACAGAATGTTCTGTTATACAGATAGCTAGAATCTCAGCTGCCATAAAGCAGGACAGGACTGCTGCTTACAATGAGGATCAGATAGGATCTGTGCAGCCACTGGGACAGAATGTTCTGTTATACAGATAGCTAGAATCTCAGCTGCCATAAAGCAGGGCAGGACTGCTGCTTACAATGGGGATCAGATAGGATCTGTGCAGCCACTGGGACAGAATGTTCTGTTATACAGATAGAATTTGATAGTATCTTATGTGCATGCTATGAGCAAACAGTTAGGAGGCTGTTCCTTCCAGTGTTGGACTGGCCCACCAGGCCCCGGGAAAAGTCCCGGTGGGCCCAGGTGTCAGTGGCCCCTCATGCTGCTAGACATTTGGCTAAATAGATGAAATTATAGATTATATTATATAAAGAAAAGAGATTAGGAGAATAGAGGCTGAGTGAGGAGGGGAAGAATAATTGCACTTAGAGTGGGGCCCTGGTCTAAGATTAACTGGTGGGCCCCTAGTCAAAGGTTTTATGATGGGCCCCTGGTGTCCCAGATCGACCCTGGTTCCTGCTGAATTGTGCTTAGGACAGGGAATACCTATGCTGCCATAGTTTTATGGGATCTCTCTGTACAGACTATGAGCAAACTTAGGGACTGTTCCTGCTGAATTGTGCTTAGTACAGGGGAATACCTATGCTGACATAGTTTTATGGGATCTCTCTGTACAGACTATGAGCAAACTTAGGGACTGTTCCTGCTGAATTGTGCTTAGGACAGGGAATACCTATGCTGCCATAGTTTTATGGGATCTCTCTGTACAGACTATGAGCAAACTTAGGGGCTGTTCCTGCTGAATTGTGCTTAGTACAGAGGAATACCTATGCTGACATAGTTTTATGGGATCTCTCTGTACAGACTATGGGAAAACTTACCTATTGAGGCATTTAAGTTCTGTATATGGAATCTAGCTTCAAATTTGAGGAACCAGTTCTTTCAGTAACATTTATTATGACCTTTAATCACTCACAGCACTTTGGTAGATGTCATATCGCATAATTGTACTTGGCACCTGCGAGGGTGTTGGTCACAGTTGAGCAGCACAGTAGAGGATTATTCTGTTATGCAATATTTGGGCACTAAACACAGGTGCCATTTAGGTAGGGAACAGTGGGAGGCTGAAATAATCATTGGCAAGGAGAGGACCATTGGCACAAAATACAGATGGGAGAATGGGGAGAAGTGAAGGGGATCTTTCTGTTTGGCTCCTCACTTGCTGTTCTTGGAAACCCTACTAATGACATGCTGGGTGGGCAGGAGCGGCCATGTGAATCAGAGAGCGATGGGTCTGGCAAATCCCTCATACCAAATATAGAAACATTGGGGTGTCACCCTGCTATAGTTCCAGGGGTACAAAGGGTACAAATAAGCACTCACCCCAAATCTCCCCCTAACTGGCCTTCAGACTGGGCCCCTTAGCTCATAACAAGGTTACAGATATATAGAAACATTGGGGTGTCACCCTGCTATAGTTCCAGGGGTACCCAGGGTACAAATAAACACTCACCCCAAATCTCCCCCTAACTGGCCTTCAGACTGGGCCCCCTTAGCTCATAACAAGGTTACAGATATATAGAAACATTGGGGTGTCACCCTGCTATAGTTCCAGGGGTACAAAGGGTACAAATAAGCACTCACCCCAAATCTCCCCCTAACTGGCCTTCAGACTGGGCCCCTTAGCTCATAACAAGGTTACAGATATATAGAAACATTGGGGTGTCACCCTGCTATAGTTCCAGGGGTACCCAGGGTACAAATAAACACTCACCCCAAATCTCCCCCTAACTGGCCTTCAGACTGGGCCCCCTTAGCTCATAACAAGGTTTCAGATATATAGAAACATTGGGGTAACAGTCACCCTGCTATAGTTCCAGGGGTACCCAGGGTACAAATAAGCACTCACCCCAAATCTCCCCCTAACTGGCCTTCAGACTGGGCCCCCTTAGCTCATAACAAGGTTACAGATATATAGAAACATTGGGGTAACAGTCACCCTGCTATAGTTCCAGGGGTACCCAGGGCACAAATAAGCACTCACCCCAAATCTCCCCCTAACTGACCTTCAGACTGGGCCCCCTTAGCTCATAACAAGGTTACAGATATGTAGAAACATTGGGGTAACAGTGACCCTGCTATAGTTCCAGGGGTACCCAGGGTACAAATAATCACTCACCCCAAATCTCCCCCTAACTGGCCTTCAGACTGGGCCCCCTTAGCTCATAACAAGGTTACAGATATATAGAAACATTGGGGTAACAGTCACCCTGCTATAGTTCCAGGGGTACCCAGGGTACAAATAAACACTTACCCCAAATCTCCCCCTAACTGACCTTCAGACTGGGCCCCCTTAGCTCATAACAAGGTTACAGATATATAGAAACATTGGGGTGTCACCCTGCTATAGTTCCAGGGGTACCCAGGGTACAAATAAACACTCACCCCAAATCTCCTCCTAAGTGGCCTTCAGACTGGGCCCCTTAGCTCATAACAAGGTTACAGATATATAGAAACATTGGGGTGTCACCCTGCTATAGTTCCAGGGGTACCCAGGGCACAAATAAACACTCACCCCAAATCTCCCCTAACTGACCTTCAGACTGGGCCCCTTAGCTCATAACAAGGTTACAGATATATAGAAACATTGGGGTATCACCCTGCTATAGTTCCAGGGGTACCCAGGGTACAAATAAACACTCACCCCAAATCTCCCCCTAACTGACCTTCAGACTGGGCCCCCTTAGCTCATAACAAGGTTACAGATATATAGAAACATTGGGGTGTCACCCTGCTATAGTTCCAGGGGTACCCAGGGCACAAATAAACACTCACCCCAAATCTCCCCTAACTGACCTTCAGACTGGGCCCCCTTAGCTCATAACAAGGTTACAGATATATAGAAACATTGGGGTGCAGCTCCATAATTTGAGAAGAACAGCTCCATTGTGATGCCCAGATGATACAAGGGCTCATGTGTGGGACTGTGCCAGGCAGTATAGAGACAATATTACCAGTAGGGAGGCAGAAAGTGTCAGACAGTCAGGGCATTTATACGATGTATCAGTGGCAGTTGGTGCACGTGCCAAGCAAATGGGCCAATGGATTGGATGAGTTTTGTGTATAAGAACAGAAAACCCCTGTTTAGCAGAACTGTAGGGCAGTTTATTCCCTGTATGATATTCTCAATCATTATACTGTTGCTTTTAGCTATAAAACTGTTTCATTTAACCCCTGGACTGTTTATCTCACATTCTGTTCCCGGTCTCTGGAAGCTCCGAATGTGACAGTATGAGGGAGTAAGGGATTACAGAGAATGGGAGGGAAATCTTCCTTTGTTTTTATTAAATATTTCGAATGTTTGGGGACAAGCCCATCACTAAGTTTAGCTGTGAGTTTATTGCAATATCTGGCTCGCCGCCTGGCCCAGAAGTGATTTAAAGGAAATTTCCTTCGCTATGATGTATTGATCTACATGGTTTCCAGTGTAACACAGAAAACATATTTATATTATACTTGCAGATATCTGAATATTATCATATATGTAATCCTGCTGAGCAGTTAAACTGTCCAGACTCACTTTTTTGAAGCAGTGACATCATGGGTTCAGACTACTTAGAAAGGGTTAAGACAGGCAGCTAGAGGCACAACAGACACCAGGAAAAGAGGAAAGAGAAGCAGCAAGATGTACAACAAGAACCAGGGAAAGTGATAAGGGATAAAGCAAGAGGCACAACAGGAACCAGAGAAATGGTCAAGGGGTGAAGCAATAGGCACAACAGGAACCAAGGAAATGGTCAAGGAGTGAAGCAAGAGGCACAACAGGAACCAGGCAAAGGGGCAAGGGATGGAGCAAGAGGCACAACAGGAACCAGAGAAATGGTCAACGGGTGAAGCAAGAGGCACAACAGACACCATGAAAAGAGGAAAGAAAAGCAGCAAGATGTACAACAGGAACCAGGGAAAGTGATAAGGGATGAAGCAAGAGACACAACAGGAACCAGAGAAATGGACAAGGAGTGAAGCAAGAGGCACAACAGGAACCAGGGAAATGGCAAAGGGATAAAGCAAGAGGCACAACAGGAACCAGGCAAGGGATGGAGCAAGAGACACAACAGGAACCAGGGAAATGGTCAAGGGATAAAGCAAGAGGCACAACAGGAACCAGGCAAAGTGACAAGGGATGGAGCAAGAGACACAACAGGAACCAGGGAAATGGCAAAGGGATGAAGCAAGAGGCACAACAGGAACCAGGCAAAGGGGCAAGGGATGGAGCAAGAGACACAACAGGAACCAGGGAAATGGGCAAGGGATGGAGCAAGAGGCACAACAGGAACCAGGGAAATGGTCAAGGGGTGAAGCAAGAGGCACAACAGGAACCAGGCAAAGGGGCAAGGGATGGAGCAAGAGACACAACAGGAACCAGGGAAATGGTCAAGGGGTGAAGCAAGAGGCACAACAGGAACCAGGCAAAGGGGCAAGGGATGGAGCAAGAGACACAACAGGAACCAGGAAAATGGTCAAGGGATGAAGCAAGAGGCACAACAGGAACCAGGGAAATGGGCAAGAGATGAAGCAAGAGACACAACAGGAACCAGGGAAATGAGCAAGGGAGACAGCTGGAGATGCAACAGGAACCAGGGAAATGGTCAAGGGATGAAGCAAGAAGCATAACAGGAACCAGGCAAAGGGGCAAGGGATGAAGCAAGAGGCACAACAGGAACCCGGGAAATGGGCAAGGGATAAAGCAAGAGACACAACAGGAACCAGGGAAATGGCAAAGGGATGAAGCAAGAGGCACAACAGGAACCAGGCAAAGGGGCAAGGGATGGAGCAAGAGACACAACAGGAACCAGGAAAATGGTCAAGGGGTGAAGCAAGAGGCACAACAGGAACCAGGGAAATGGGCAAGAGATGAAGCAAGAGGCACAACAGGAACCAGGGAAATGAGCAAGGGAGGCAGCTGGAGATGCAACAGGAACCAGGGAAATGGTCAAGGGATGAAGCAAGAGACACAACAGGAACCAGGGATATTGTCAAGGGATGAAGCAAGAGACACAACAGGAACCAGGGAAATGGGCAAGGGATGAAGCAAGAGACACAACAGATACCAGGGATATTGTCAAGGGATGAAGCAAGAGACACAACAGGAGCCAGGGAAATGGCCAAGGGATAAAGCAAGAGACACAACAGGAACCAGGGAAATGGGCAAAATCTTTAGTCTCTAAGGCAGATAATCTTGGGAAAGATCAATGATGTTCACGGGAGACACCCTTTGAAACATAGATTGCAAGCTCTACAGTCCAGAGACCTTTTATGTGGGATGGTGCTACGGATTATAAGGAGTGCAATAACACAGTCCTGTTACTTGGGCTGTAATGGGAATATTATTGGACAGGTAGGTTCATAGAAATATATACGGACATCTATGTTCATGTAATATTACAGCTACAATTACACAGCACAAAGTTCTTCCCTTTCTCATTGGGGTTTAAAGTGTTTGTTGCGACTCTGAGCCTCCGGCTTCAACAAGTACATGATTCCCTGGTTCTTTAAATGCTCCTCAGCGTGTAGCCGAGCTGCTGTGCCATATAAATATCAGTCATTATAGGAGAAATGAAATGCGCTATTATTATTATTAATATCAATGCGAGGAAGAAAAGAATCGTGACCTTGGGTGCAGAACTGAAATATACAGCGAACGCAGCCAATGAGCAGCTGACGCATTCACTGCCACAAATCTCACAAATCCATTGTTCCAGCAACTGCACATTGTCACATGATCTTGTCTCTGTCGCACATTAACATGCCTTAGCTACAGTATCAGTTCTACCACTCTGATTGGCTACAGCTTGGTGTGGTCCTATGAATTTTCTCATGTTTTGATAGGCTAAAGGGTTTCTATCCCTGGAAATATTCCAATGCCCTGATTGGCTACAGCTTGGAGTGGTGCTATCAGTATTTATTATGTTCTGATTCCCTATAATGTGTTCTATCACTGGGGGGTGTCCTGATTGGCTATGAGGTGTAGCCAGTGCACTCATTGGCTACAGGTTGTTCAAGCCCTGGGAGTATTCCAATGCATTGATTGGCTACATGATATTCTAACCCTAATAATATTCCAGTGCACTCATTGGCTACCGGTTGTTCCAAGCCTGAGAATATTTCAATGCACTGATTGGCTACAGGTTGTTCCAAGCCTGAGAATATTTCAATGCACTGATTGGCTGCAGATTATTCTAACCCTGAGATTGAATATTCCAATGTATTGATTGGCTACTAAAAATACGCTTGGCTATTCCAATGTATTGATTGGCTACAATGCTACAGATTGTTCTAACTCTGAGAATATTCCAATGTATTGATTGGCTAAATGTTATTCTTATCCTAAAAATATTCCAGTGTACTGATTGGCTACAGGTTGTTCTAACCCTGAGAATAGTCTAATGTTCTGATTGGCTACAGAATGTATTAACCCAAAGCATATTCCAATGCACTGATTGGCTACAGGCTGTTCCAACCCTGAGAATAGTCTAATTGGCTACAGGTTGTTTAATCAATATAAATGCCCAGCTCTGATTAGCTGTGGATTGCTCCTGTCTCAGTAATTACTAATAATAATCACTAGAAAGACAAAAACACAAATATTGCTCTTCATGCTCTTCATGCAGGCCAATATACTTTCCAAATGTTATTCTTCAATATAAGAGCAGATTTGATTTATTTCAGTTAAATACAATTTCAGGTCACATGTTCTGACCTTTGTCTTAAGTTATTCTCCCTTTTTTATTCCTTATCGTACTTGAATTAAAGGGTGGTTAACTTTTAGTATGTGATCGAATGGCTAGTTCTAAGCAACTTTTCAATTGGTCTTCATTATTATTTTTTTTTTTTACAGTTTCTGAATTATTTGCCTTTTTCTTCTGACTCTTTGCAGCTTTCAAATGGGGGTCACTGACCCCATCTAAATAAGGCTCTATAAGGCTACACATCTATTGTTATTGTTACTTTTTATTCCTCATCTTTCTATTCAGGCCTCTCCTATTCATATTCCAGTCTCTTATTCAAATCAATGCATGGTTGCTAGGGGAATTTGGACCATAGCAACCAGAATGCCAAATAAACCACAAATAATAAAAAAATGAAAATTGTCTCTGAATATTGCTATAAGGCCCAGAGAACCCCTGAGATGGCCCTGTACCAATAACACAGAATTATAATGGGAATTTGCTTGGAATGCCATTTTCCCTATAAGATGCAGGTGCTGCGGGGAGTCACGTAGGCTGAATCCCTGCCGAGTGGCTCTTTGTGCCTCGCAGAAAAGAAGAATGTTATTCAGCTGAAAAACATAAGTGCTAAGCTCTTGGGAAATGAATGTGAATTCTACTCAAAAGAAAAGAAAAAAAATGTGAAAAACAGAATAAATATCTGAAATTAGCAACAATCGATGGAATAAAACATCTGAGCCCCATGGAACAGCAAAGCGAAAGAACAAGGTTATATAATAGGGCTTATTTATTAGCTATTGGGAGAGCTACACAATGCTGGGCTTACTGAGTAGCTAATGGCCCTCAGGGGATGCTGGGAGTTGTAGTTTAACAGTTGGAGGGCAGAAGACTGGACTTTCTCCCCAGCCATTCCTCTGGCCAATGACATGACATTAAAGGGCATAAACTACGCTCTCTACAATATTTTGGGAACCAAGACTCATAATAAAGTGAAAATATGAACCAATAAACACTAAAGACAATATAAAATAAAAATAATGAGCATCTATCAACCAATCAGAACTATAGACCTGTAATAGTGAGCAGTTTTATGGGATCTCTCTGTACAGACTATGAGCAAACTTAGGGGCTGTTCCTGCTGAATTGTGCTTAGTACAGGGAATACCTATGCTGCCATAGTTTTATGGGATCTCTCTGTACAGACTATGAGCAAACTTAGGGGACTGTTCCTGCTGAATTGTGCTTAGTACAGGGAATACCTATGTACCATAGTTTTATGGGATCTCTCTGTACAGACTATGAGCAAACTTAGGGATTGTTCCTGCTGAATTGTGCTTAGTACAGGGAATACCTATGTACCATAGTTTTATGGGATCTCTCTGTACAGACTATGAGCAAACTTAGCCGACTGTTCCTGCTGAATTGTGCTTAGTACAGGGAATACCTATGTACCATAGTTTTATGGGATCTCTCTGTACAGACTATGAGCAAACTTAGGGGACTGTTCCTGCTGAATTGTGCTTAGTACAGGGAATACCTATGCTGCCATAGTTTTATGGGATCTCTCTGTACAGACTATGAGCAAATTTAGGGGACTGTTCCTGCTGAATTGTGCTTAGTACAGAGGAATACCTATGCTGCCATAGTTTTATGGGATCTCTCTGTACAGACTATGAGCAAACTTAGGGACTGTTCCTGCTGAATTGTGCTTAGTACAGGGAATACCTATGCTGCCATAGTTTTATGGGATCTCTCTGTACAGACTATGAGCAAACTTAGGGGACTGTTCCTGCTGAATTGTGCTTAGTACAGGGAATAATAAAAGTCTAAATGAAAGTGGAGGGATCAGCACTGGAGGCAGCAGATTTCATTAGAGAGCAGTGTAACAGTTCAGGCTACAGCAGTTCAGCCTCATCCATCATTTTGCTCTTTGGGGACGGAACCTTCTCAACTCAATTTCGGCGCAGAGACTGCAGAGCTGCAGAGCAATTACAATAGCCGGCGAGTAGCTGAGTAATAAACATCAGGACGGGTTTCTCTGTCTCTTAATTGGGTTTATTTTGCTTTTTATTGAAGTTTAATGGATCCTTTATTTGTCTTGTAATGTCAGAATAAAATGCAGAAAGTTCCGTTGTAATTAAAATGATGGTGTTTTTGTGAAGGTCCCTTTGGACCACCCCTGATTGCAATGACTCCTCATTCCCTACACCTGTTCTTCTCCAACCCCCCTATAGATTCAGCCTTATGTGAGGGCCCCCGTAAGCTCTTGGGTACAAATATGAGTCTACCAGTCACTGGCATAGAATATCCAGCAAATACAGATTCAAACTAAATCTTATCCTGTGACCTTCAGGCTCTGAGCTCCCCCAGAGGGACCAGGCTGTGCAGCAGGTGATTTCACCATCAGCAAAGGAAGGGTTCCTTTATTGTTTGGGCAGTGGGCTTCTTGGGTGGCGTTGAGAAACTATATGAACACCACCTCATTTTTCCAATCTGTGGGGTTGACCCCGTTGGGATCATTCTTATAAGGAGAGTTTTTAACCTTATTATAAAAGTCTGTCACTTTAGAATTCACAGGCCGAATCTGATTACTTGTCTCTCTCTCTTCTTTTTCAGAGTATTTAAGAAGGCGAGTCCAAATGGAAAGGTAAGTGGACAGAACCAACATATATTCTTTCTCAAAGTGCTTCTTGAGGTGGGTGACAGATCACTGATTTAAAGGGGTTCTTTAATTTCACATTTAGTATGATGTAGAGAGGGATATTCTGAGATAATTTGCAATTGGTTTTCATTTTTTATTATTAATGGTTATTGAGTTATTTAGCTTTTAATTCAGCCGCTCTCCAGTTTGTCATTTCAGCCATCTCGTTGCTGGGGTCCAATTTCACCTAGCAACCAGAAAGAGAGGAATGTGAATAGGCGATGGACTAAACAGAAAGATGAGTAATAAAAAGAACAATACAATTTTTGTCTCACGGAAAGCTGGAAAAGCCAAATAATTCAATTACTATAAAAATTAAATAATGTGGACCAATTGAAAACTTGCTAAGAATAGGCCATTCTCTAACATACTAAAATGACCCTTTAACTGCAAATGATTGAAAATGTTATCATAATGATTGAGTCCCTTCTCCAAATCATGGAACCCAATGTTCCCTCTAAATGCTGCATATGCAAACTGCATAAAGGGAAACTAACCCAAAAGAACATTGCTTTAACATATTGCTCTAGGAGAATGAATGCAGTAATTGCACTTAATCTGATACAAAAGCAGTTATTCGTACACTGAGTGTCTGATTATACAGGCAGCCACAAAGGATGCTGGGAGTTGTAGTTAAATCCCAGCTAGAGCTATATACAATACTCAGTAAATGTGCAGGGGAAGCAGGACGGAGCTTCTTATAATACTCAGTAATATACTCCTGCAATTTGCCCTAATGTGCTCCTAGAGTTTCTATGGAGAGGGGATAATAAGCTTTAATTAAACACTGGAACAACCTTTCTATAAGGCTTGATTTTCATGGTAAAGCTCAACTCCCAGCACCCACACAGCCAAATGCAGGGAGTTTACATTCCAAAACAGCTTATTAGTCACAGAACCTCATTTCCAGCCTTCTGATTGGAGAATTCCTTGGTGGGTAGGAAAGGAGATGTCACCATCAGCATAGGAAGGGGTTCTTTACTGTAAGGGCAGTCAGGTTATGGGATTCCCTACCAAGAGAGGGGGAATGATTGATTCATTGGTTGGGAGGAAAGGAGATCTCACCATCAGCATAGGAAGGGGTTCTTTACTGTAAGGACAGTCAGGTTATGGGATTCCCTACCAAGAGAGGGAGAATGAGTGATTCATTGGTGGGGAGGAAAGGAGATCTCACCATCAGCATAGGAAGGGGTTCTTTACTGTAAGGACAGTCAGGTTATGGGATTCCCTACCAAGAGAGGGGGAATGAGTGATTCATTGGTGGGGAGGAAAGGAGATCTCACCATCAGCATAGGAAGGGGCTCTTTACTGTAAGGACAGTCAGATTATGGGATTCCCAAGAGAGGGGGAATGAGTGATTCATTGGTGGGGAGGAAAGGAGATCTCACCATCAGCATAGGAAGGGGTTCTTTACTGTAAGGGCAGTCAGGTTATGGGATTCCCAAGAGAGGGGGAATGAGAGATTCATTGATGGGGAGGAAAGGAGATCTCACATCAGCATAGGAAGGGGTTCTTTACTGTAAGGGCAGTCAGGTTATGCGATTCCCTACCAAGAGAGGGGGAATGAGTGATTCATTGGTGGGGAGGAAAGGAGATTTCACCATCAGCACAGGAAGGGGTTCTTTACTGTAAGGGCAATCAGGTTATGGGATTCCCTACCAAGAGAGGGGGAATGAGTGATTCATTGGTGGGGAGGAAAGGAGATTTCACAACCAGCATTCTGTACTTTACTGTGGATCTCAATGAGGTTGACCATTAATATTGTTAGTAGCAATTAAAGTTCACGTTATTGGTATAAACCAAGTGTGACTTTTGAATCCTGGACCCAAAGAGAGACCCAAAAATCTACAGACTTTTTGTCTTATAATATTCACATGAAAATGTCGTCCTTGGCCCTATTATCCCTCCCTCAAATAACTAAAGTTCTCTTATTCTGTAGAGCAACGATAAAGCATTGAACCTACATTGTGATGAGTCTCAGTCATACAGAACAGCCCATTATAAAGTACAGAGGAAAGAAATTCAGAATTACTGATATTAGTTCAGCCACAAGCCTGGCACCAGCCACTCTAAATAGATTGAATGGTGGAGACGCTGGCGCTGCCATAGGGTGTCTTGTCATGTGACGAGGGTTTGTCTCAGTTCAGACACAAATATCTCAAGTGTGAATTAAGAATTCTATATTCAGCCCTGAATCTTCATCTGCTCCAGATACAACAATGTTAACAGTCACCCTGCTATAGTTCCAGGGGTACCCAGGGCACAAATAAACACTCACCCCAAATCTCCCCCTAACTGGCCTTCAGACTGGGCCCCCTTAGCTCATAACAAGGTTACAGATATATAGAAACATTGGGGTGTCATCCTGCTATAGTTCCAGGGGTACCCAGGGTACAAATAAGCACTCACCCCAAATCTCCCCTAACTGGCCTTCAGACTGGGCCCCCTTAGCTCATAACAAGGTTACAGATATATAGAAACATTGGGGTGTCACCCTGCTATAGTTCCAGGGGTACCCAGGGTACAAATAAGCACTCACCCCAAATCTCCCCCTAACTGACCTTCAGACTGGGCCCCC
Organism: Xenopus laevis; assembly: GCF_017654675.1. NCBI lineage: Eukaryota > Metazoa > Chordata > Amphibia > Anura > Pipidae > Xenopus > Xenopus laevis. Next base: position 166,380,826 of record NC_054374.1, read on the forward strand.
TTAGCTCATAACAAGGTTACAGATATATAGAAACATTGGGGTAACTTCAGACTGGGCCCTCTCAGCTCATGGGAGGATTATGGGTGTAATTAGAAGTAATTCGATTATTGTTCCTTGTTCTGATACTAATTAGGACATTCGCTGCTGTACAAAGAGAGGCCAATACACTGACCAATGACTGTAACACTGGCACAACTGTAACACAATCACTTTGTCTGATTCACTTAATGTTTGATGAGTGAGCTCTCAACCTAACATTCCCCCTCGGTGCAAACTCACACTTGCTGTGAGTCCCAGACTGATTATAAGAGAGATTCATTGTATCAAGTGGTTTCTGTTCTACCCTGTGGTTCTGATTTATGCAGGACAGTCCCATATTGTGGGTTCTAGGGGGGACAGGTTCAGCTGAATGGGACATGATGAGTTAATGAGCCGCGTTGTGACTCCCTGTGCTTTATTGCAGCTGACTGTTTACTTGGGCAAGAGGGACTTTGTTGATCACGTAGACGTGGTGGATCCTGTGGGTGAGTCGTTTATCTTCATGTTCCTTTGCAGATTTATTTAATTGTAATAATAACAGAGTAACCATGGAAACAGCAGCAGGAGAGCAGAAAGTACCAATGAGGCCAAACAATTCTTGTATAAAAAAGCTAAACTGCTCTGTATGTCATGTGGTTCAAGAGTTAATGTTACATTGTACAGATGGAGCAAGTTCTAATGTTACATTAAAATACTGTATTGTACAGATGAAACAAGTGTTAATGTTACATTGTACAGGTGGAGCAAGTTCTAATGTTACATTGTACAGATGGAGCAAGTTCTAATGTTACATTGTACAGATGGAGCAAGTTCTAATGTTACATTGTACAGATGGAACAAGTTCTAATGTTACATTGTACAGATGGAACAAGTTCAAATGTTAAATTGTACAGATGGAGCAAGTTCCAATGTTACATTGTACAGATGGAGCAAGTTCTAATGTTACATTAAAATACTGTATTGTACAGATGAAACAAGTGTTAATGTTACATTGTACAGATGGGGCAAGTTCTAATGTTACATTGTACAGATGGAGCAAGTTCTAATGTTACATTGTACAGATGGAGCAAGTTCTAATGTTACATTAAAATACTGTATTGTACAGATGAAACAAGTGTTAATGTTACATTGTACAGATGGAGCAAGTTCTAATGTTACATTAAAATACTGTATTGTACAGATGAAACAAGTGTTAATGTTACATTGTACAGATGGAGCAAGTTCTAATGTTACATTGTACAGATGAAACAAGTGTTAATGTTACATTGTACAGATGGGGCAAGTTCTAATGTTACATTGTACAGATGGAGCAAGTTCTAATGTTACATTGTACAGATGGAGCAAGTTCTAATGTTACATTGTACAGATGGAGCAAGTTCTAATGTTACATTGTACAGATGGAACAAGTTCTAATGTTACATTGTACAGATGGAACAAGTTCAAATGTTAAATTGTACAGATGGAGCAAGTTCCAATGTTACATTGTACAGATGGAGCAAGTTCTAATGTTACATTAAAATACTGTATTGTACAGATGAAACAAGTGTTAATGTTACATTGTACAGATGGGGCAAGTTCTAATGTTACATTGTACAGATGGAGCAAGTTCTAATGTTACATTGTACAGATGGAGCAAGTTCTAATGTTACATTGTACAGATGGAGCAAGTTCTAATGTTACATTGTACAGATGGAACAAGTTCAAATGTTACATTGTACAGATGGAGCAAGTTCCAATGTTACATTGTACAGATGGAGCAAGTTCTAATGTTACATTGTACAGATGGAGCAAGTTCTAATGTTACATTGTACAGATGGAGCAAGTTCTAATGTTACATTGTACAGATGGAGCAAGTTCTAATGTTACATTGTACAGATGGAGCAAGTTCTAATGTTACATTGTACAGATGGAGCAAGTTCTAATGTTACATTGTACAGATGGAGCAAGTTCCAATGTTACATTGTACAGATGGAGCAAGTTCAAATGTTACATTGTACAGATGAAACACGTGTTAATGTTACATTGTACAGATGGAGCAAGTTCTAATGTTACATTGTACAGATGGAGCAAGTTCTAATGTTACATTGTACAGATGGAGCAAGTTCTAATGTTACATTGTACAGATGGAGCAAGTTCTAATGTTACATTGTACAGATGAAACAAGTGTTAATGTTACATTGTACAGATGGAGCAAGTTCTAATGTTACATTGTACAGATGGAGCAGGTGCCAACAGTACATTATAAAGATGGAGCAGGTCCTAATGCTGTATTGTACAGATGGAGCAGACTTTAAGATGCCCATTGATCAAAGGTCGAATTACGAATTCATGGGAATTTTTTGGTAATCCAAATATACTAACAATTCGACTGGGAGCTTATTTAAGAAAAAAATGTAATGTCTAATAATCAATCGAATAGTTCCGACCCGAATATTCTAATCGTATTCGACTCGCACAAATCACGTTTTTCTCTGGAAAAAAAAAATAAGGCTATCAACATCTCCAACTGGCTTAACGGACCTCTGCCATTGACTTGTACATGAACTTGTCGGGTTTTAGGGGGCCAATATTCCAGGGGCGAGGGGTGATAAATCTCACATTCAATTTTGAATTTGAATAGGGGGATTAAAATTTTTTTACTTAGAAAATTTGAATTCGAATTTAGTATTCGACCCTTGATAAATGTGCCCCTTAGGCAAGTGTATTTTGTAACGATGGAGCAGGCGCGAATGTTGCCTTGGTCTGACTTGTACAAATGGAGCAAGACTATATTTACCAAACAATTGCTGGCTAATGCCAGAGTGCTTCAATAGGGTGGACCAACAGTTAATATTCTCTTTTAATATCCCATTTTAGGGTTTAATTCCCCTTTAATCGTGTTGGCAGCTTTGTTTTCTTTATTTTCTGCTCCCATAAAAACTCCCGCTGTTTGTTCATCAATCGGCCAATAAAGCCTGAGCCAGGGCCCATCTGTCATCTTAGTGACCTTTAGCTAAAAATCAATGAGGGAATGTAAACGAGCGACTCCATTTATTATGTAAACGCAATGAGGAGCGATAACACGGGTCATTTGTTCCTACTGCTTAAATAGTAACTTAACTGATCTAAACTGCAGAGAGTGACAGGTCCAGGCGTGATGGGAAGCTGCTTCCAATGAAGAACCTGTTTATATTCTCTGCACTGCTGCTTCTGACTCCCGAAACAATGAAGCAGAAGCCAGCTGGTTAACAGACATTGCATTGTTCAGTGTTTGATCCTGCATTTACAAGTCAAATCAAACAGGACAAACCTCTGCCTGCAATGTAGGGATTGCCTCCTTAAAGGGATCCTGTCATCAGAAAACATGTTTTTTTCAAAACACATCAGTTAATAGTGCTACTCCAGCAGAATTCTGCACTGAAATCCGTTTCTCAAAAGAGCAAACAGATTTTTTTATATTCAATTTTGAAATCTGACATGGGGCTAGACATATTGTCAGATTCCCAGCTGCCCCATGTCATGTGACTTGTGCCTGCATTTTAGGAGAGAAATGCTTTCTGGCAGGCTGCTGTTTTTCCTTCTCAATGTAACTGAATGTGTCTCAGGGGGACCTGGATTTTACGATTGAGTGCTGTTCTTAGATCTACCAGGCAGCTGTTATCTTGTGTTAGGGAGCTGTTATCTGGTTACCTTACGATTGTTCTTTTGTTTGGCCGCTGGGGGGGAAAGGGAGGGAGGATAGGACTCCAACTTGCAGTACAGCAGTAAAGAGTGATTGAAGTTTATCAGAGCACAAGTCACATGACCAGGGGCAGCTGGGAAATTGACAATATGTCTAGCCCCATGTCAGATTTCAAAATTGAATATAAAAAAATCTGTTTGCTCTTTTGAGAAATGGATTTCCGTGCAGAATTCTGCTGGAGCAGCACTATTAACTGATTCATTTTGAAAAAAATTTTTTTTTCCCATGACAGTATCCCTTTAAAGGATAAGTAAATCTTTAAAATAAGTGAGTGTAATATTGATGAGGGGGCTATTATAAGCACTTTTTGTCATTTATATTCATTATTTATTTTGTTTTTATTCCAAGATATTAAGGGATACATGTACTGTTAATATGAATGAATTTTGTTACAACAGCGCCACCTGCTGGTCAGTTTCCCACCAGTCTGACCAGCAAGTAGTCAAGGAAGTTGTCAGGAGAAAGAAAGAGGCTGATGTTCTTCTGCTTAGGAAAGATGTGAGAAAGGTTTCTAATTTTATTCCTAAGCAGAAGAACATCAGCCTCTTTCTTTCTCCTGACAACTTCCTTGACTACTTGCTGGTCAGACTGGTGGGAAACTGACCAGCAGGTGGCGCTGTTGTAACAAAATTCATTCATATTAAAGGACCAGTAACATCAATTTTTTTTTTAAAAAAAAATTCTTTACTATACATTGAAAAAACCCCACAAGCCTATGATTGAGGGAGATAATCCCGAAACGTGTTAGGTGTTCTACCAGCAGTCTGCTACAATAAAGCCTTTTTCCAGAAGTGCCGTCAAACAATTGAGTTTGTCTGTCTCAAGTCAAATTAAACTTTAAAATCGCAAAGCCTTTACTAAGAAATAACTTACCGAAGCTCCGCTTGCTGCTCTTCAGAAAAGGCGACACCCGACGATCCATTGCGCATCGCTCGAATTCTCCTCCCTTTCTATATCCTATAAGGAAGGCAGGGAGGAGAAATTGATCGCTTTCTGAAGTGGAGCGGGGGTTTCGGTAAGTTATTTTTTAACAAAGACTTTGCAGTTTTTAAAGTTTAATTTGTCTTCGTTTTTTTTTTTTCAATGTATACTAACGAATTTTTTTTAAAATGTTTTTTTGTATCCCTTAATATCTTGTAATTAAAACACAATAAATAATGAATGTACATTACAAAAGTGCTTAGACTAACCCCTCATTCATTTTACATTCACTGATTTTAAAGGTTTACTTATCCTTTCATCTATTCAGAAACGACTTCCCAGGACAGCTGTTATACGGCATGTTCTGCAGCAGCACACAGGCTAACTAAGCCAGGCAGCAAGAAGATTCTATAAGTCTTCTTCCTTAGCTCACCTGTTATGTGCACATACACTGCATGACGTCTGACTTACATGAATGCTGCATGGCTGTGTAGAAGCCAGTACAGCCGACACCGTGCATCTGAATTGATTACCAGTTGGCAGGCCACAATAGGGTTTTTTTTAAATAGAAATCCGACCCTTTAACTGGAGGCCATGGATTTTGTAGAGCAGCAATGATTTGATTGTAACCCTGCAGCACTGGGGTTTCTATGTTGTCCTCTTTATAGGAATGATCTGTTTCCCAGCACAGACTGGGGCGGCCTATCGACTTCAGAAATGGAAGAGCACGAAGCTGATATTTCCCTCTGTTTTCCTTTCTTTCTAGATGGGGTGGTGTTGGTGGACCCCGAGTATCTGAAAGAACGTAAAGGTAAAGTGTGAGACAGTTGGCACATTGGATGTCAGGGGTCAATCAGGTTCTGGGTTAAAAGGGAGTGTTCCCCTTTAAATGAACTGTTAGTATGACGTAGAGAGGGATATTCTGAGACAATTTGCAATTGGTTTTCATTTTTTTATTATTTGTGGTTTTTGACTTATTTAGCTTTTTATTCTGCAGCTCTCCAGTTTGCAGTTTCAGCCATCTTGTCGTTATGGTCCAAATTCCCCTAGCAACCATGCACTGATTTGAATAAGAGACTGGAATATGAATAGGAGAGGCCTACATAGAAAGATGAGTAATAACAATACATTTGTAGCTTTATTTGTTTTTTAGATGGGGTCAGTGACCCCCATTTAAAGCTGGAAAGAGTCAGAAGAAAAAGGCAAATAATTGAAAAAGTAAATAATGAAGACCAGTTGAAAGGTTGCTTAGAATTAGCCATTCTATAACACACTAAAGGGCAGATTTATCAAGGGTCGAATTTCGAAGTTGAAAATACCTCGAAATTCGACCATCGAATTGAATTACTTCGACTTCGAATATTGAAGTCAAAGTTTTTTTCATTGAATTTGGCCATTTGCGGTCGAAGTAAAATCGTTCGATCGAGCGATTAAATCCTTCAAATCGAACGATTCAAAGGATTTCAGCGGTCAATCGAACGTTTTTTCTTCGACTTAAAAAAACGTAGAAAACTGCTCTAGAAGCTCCCCATAGGCTAACATAGCACTTCGGCGGGTTTAATTTGGCGAAGTATTGAAGTCAAAGTTTTTTTAAAGAGACAGTACTTCGATTATCGAATGGTCGAATATTCAAACTATTTTACTTCGAAGTATGAAAAAAAATTACTTCGAATTTTTTTACTTCGAAAATTCCCTCGAATTCACTTCGACCCTTGATAAATCTGCCCCTAAATGTTAACTTAAAGGTGGACCACCCCTTTAACTAAGAGATTATCCTCAGTTCAGGCAGCTGGCAGTTTACTGGGATCATTCTGGCAGTTTCCCAGCAGCGCCGGCAGCCTCATAAACGGTGCAGAACACAAGGAAAATATTTGGTTTATTGTGTTGAATTATAAAACATTATTTCGAGATTATTGCGCTATATTTAGCCACCGGTTACTGGAATATTCCAACTCGGGGGTAACGACCTCTGTTCATCGGAAAGTCTGGGGGCAGAAGGATTTCTTCTGTAAACTCAAATGACAAGTGAGAAAGAAAGGAACACACTTAAAGGGACACAGTCACCAAAACACAAAGATCTTCCTAATATGACTGCCTTGATTTTCCTTTCTGGGAGAAGAACAGCAGCCCTTGCTTAATTGATAGTGTAGGTTATAAATATACACTCCGGGTCAGAGCAATCGTCTCACAGGGCGAAGGGAGGTTTACTTACCCTTTAGCTGTAAAGCACTGTGATTGGAGAGGGATCAAAGGGGCGGGATAAAAGCTATTTAATATAAACTATATTGGGAATCAAAGGATTTGTGGATTTGAACCCTTAGGAGGTAACAGGAAAGGCTCAAATACCCCAACCCAAAAACCTCTTAATTATGCAATTTTAATAGGGGTCATTCACCGTTGAGTTAACTGTTAGTAGGATGTAGAGAGGGATATCCTGAGACAATTTGCAATTGGTTTTCATTTTTTATTATTTAAGTTTTTCGAGTTATTGAGCTTTTTATTCAGCAGCTCAATCTGCAATGTCAGACATCTGGTTTCTAGGGTCCAAATTCCCCTAGTAACCATGCACTGATTTGAATAAGAGACTGGAATATGAATAGGAGAGGCCTGAATAGAAAGATGAGTAATAAAAAGTAACAATAACAATACATTTGTGGCCTTACAGAGCATTTGTTTTTTAGATGGGGTCAGCGACCCCCATTTGAAAACTGGGAAGAGAGAGAAGACTCAGACCAGAATTTTGTCAAACTTCAATTTCTTGACATGTATCTGTTCACTAGCTAAAAGTCAACAAACTTCCGTAGAACTTAATCAAAAGTGTATTTTCAAAAATATGCAGACGAAGGGGCACATTTACTAAGCTCGAGTGAAGGATCGAATGAAAAAAACGTTGAATTTCAAAGTATTTTTTTTTTTTAATAGGCTACTACAACCTTCGACTTTGATTCAAACTAAAAATCGTTCGACTATTCGATAATCGAAGTACTGTCTCTTTAAAAAATAATTCGACTTCATACTTCACCACTTTAAACCTACCGAGGTGCAATGCTAGCCTATGGGGACCTTTCCCTGCACTTTTCTAAGTTTTTTTTGATCGAATAAAAATCCTTTGATCGAACGTTTTTTATTCGATCAATCGTAATGTTTGCGCTAAAATCCTTCGAATCCGATATTTGAATTCGAAGGATTTTACTTCGAGGGTTTATTAACCCTTGAAAATCGACCCTTGATAAATGTGCCTCCCCGTGTAAGTGAGTAGTAGAATAGTCAGATGTTTATTGGCGACTTTATGGGAAATCGTGAAAACACAGCCTTTGAGTTCATCTGAATTTTTTTGAAATCCAAAAAAAACTCGAGGAAAATGTTAATTTTAGTTTTAGGTGAGCAACATTGTCTTTCTTCTTTTTAGCCTTCCTAACGTCATCCCCCTACTTTGTCTAAAATGTTAATTTTACTAAACCTGCCTCTGTTAAATTGAGAAGTGAGGACACAATGGGGCTCATTTATCAACACTCGGCAAATTTGCCCATGGGCAGTAACCTATAGCAACCAATCAGTGATTAGCTTTTTAAAGCCAGCTGCAAGTAGAACAATGAATGCAGCCATTTGATTGGTTGCCATGGGTTACTACCCTTGGGCAAATTTGCCCAGTGTTGATAAATTAGCTTTGAGTTTGACAAAATTCTGATCTGAGTCTTCTCTCTCTTTCCAGTTTTCAAATGGGGGTCACTGACCCCATCTATAAATGACCCCCAGTATGTTTTCCTGGGGCACAACAAAAAAGGGGATAGAGGGAACCCCTATCAACACTATTCAGGCGCCATTGACATTAACGCCGGCGTCAAAATTGATGCGAGCGACTTTTTTTCGCGCCCAGAATTGACGCTGGCATCAGTTTTTTCGACATTTCAGAATTTCTCGGCGAATCAAAATGGAAGAAATTTGCCCATCACTGATCCTCGTTCCATGTGCCTTATAAATAATCCGTGTGAGACAATTTCCGAATCGGCCCCTATAGTCGTTATTATCTCGGCCTCTGTTTCAAGCAAAGTCATTTTTTTCGGTTGGTCATTTTACTTATCTGTTGTCCTTTCCTCCCCGTAGTATTCGTGACATTGACCTGTGCGTTTCGCTACGGCCGTGAGGATCTGGACGTTCTGGGCTTGACATTTCGTAAGGACCTTTTTGTGGCCAACATCCAAGCCTTCCCACCCGTTCCAGAAGAGAAGAAACCCCTAACGAGGCTACAGGAACGTCTCATTAAAAAGCTCGGAGAACACGCCTACCCATTCACCTTTGAGGTAACCAACATTCTCTTTCTTCTTCTTAGACCTCCGAACGTCATCCTCCTACTTTGCCTTTATACTCTATTTCCAGCCATTTGAAGAGTGTTACCCATTGAATTTTACCCCAAAAAAACTCTGAAGGTTCTGTAAGAGTGAAAGCAAATAAACGTGAAATAAAAATAGAGGATTTGGGTCTATCTGCCTATTAAATTCTGTATTTAGATTCTTAAAATTGCTTTATATTGATCCCATTTGTTAGAGCTCTTTAAATTCTGTATTTAGGTTCTTAAAATTGTGTGTTAGAGCTCCTTAAATTCTGTATTTAAGTCCTTAAATGGCTTTATGTTTATCCACTGTATGGTAAAGCTCCTCAAATCCTGTACTGGTATGGGACCTGTTATCCAGAGTGCTCGGGACCTGGGGTTTTCCGGATAACGGATCTTTCCGTAATTTGGGTCTTCATGCCTTATTTCTACTAGAAATTCGTTTAACCATTAAATAAAGCCAATAGGCTTGTTCTGCTTCCAATAAGGATTAATTATATCTTAGTTTGGATCAAATACTAGCGACTGTTTTATTATTACACAGAAAAAGGAAATCATTTTTAAAAATTTGGATTATTTGGATAAAATGCGGTCTATGGGAGACAGCCATTCCATAATTCAGAGCTTTCTGGATATCGGGTTTCCATATAATGGATCCTATACCTGTATTTAGTTTTTTAAAATTGTTTTATAGTTATCCCCTGTGTGTTAGAGCGCCTTAAATTCTGTATGTAGGTTCTTAAAATGGCCTTATAGTTATCCCCTTGTGTTAGAGCTCCTTAAATGATGTATTTAGTAGGGATGCACCGACTCCACTATTTTGAATTAGGCTGAATCATCAAATCCTTTGTCAAAGATTTGGCCGAATACCAAACCGAATCAATTTAGGGGTGGGAAGGTGGAAACATTTTTTACTTCCTTGTTTTGTGACAGTCACGCGATTTCCCTCCCGCCCCTAATTTGCATATGCAAATTAAGATTCGGATTCGGTTCGGCAGGGAAGAAGGATTCAGCTGAATCCCGAACCAAATCCTGGATTCGGTGCATCCCTAGTATTTAAATTCTTAAAATTAATTATATTTATCCCCTGTGTGTTAGAGCTCATAAATTCTGTATTTAGGTTCTTAAAATTGCTTTATATGTATCCCATGTGTGTTAGAGCTCCTTAAATTCTAAATTTAGGTTCTTAAAATTGATTACATTTAGCCCCTGTGTGTTAGAGTTCCGTAATTCTAAATTTAGGTTCTTAAAATTGATTACATTTAGCCCCTGTGTGTTAGAGCTCCTTAAATTCTTTATTTAGGTCCCTAAATTAGTTTTTTATTTATCCCCATTGTGTTAGAACTCCTTAAATGCTGTATTTGGGTTCATACAATTGCTTTATATTTATCCCCTGTGTGTTAGAGTTCCTTTACCGAGTTAGTCCCCAGCACATCTCAGTTTCTACTTTCTGGTAAATGAAGTCCAACCTCAGGGTGTTTCTATTTCTTTTTTAATCTGTTACATTCCACAATATTTTTTAATGTTTTAATCACAACCCTTCTCTCTTTTATCTCTCTCCAAATTAAAATTTTCGAGAATGATCAACTGGGGAAGAAAAAAAATCTCAAAAATTGGAAGGAAAAAAAAATCAGCAGCTAAAACCCGGAAAGCTTTAGCACTAGAGAATCCGCTTGTGTAGGCGTTGTTCTGGAAATCCATTAGAGGGCACAGACTGTATCTTCAAAAATCGTCTTTTTTAGTGTAAACACAGTGGTAGAAACAAAATGCGGTGGGTGTCCTGGACTTGCGCGTTTCTTGCCGAAAATCTCGGCACTTTCTCAGAGACACCGCAACCGGATGAGCTGATGTGGTCGGTCCGCATCATATTATTTCGCTGTTAAAACCTGGAAAGCTTCAACTATTTTTAAAAGTTTTTCTCTGCGACTTTCCAATTCAAATTGTTTTTGTAAATATGCTAGCAATCAAAGAAAAAAAATCACAGTTTCAAGAAAATAAAGGATTTTTTTTTCCGTGATGGACTCTATGGAAAATCCTTTCAGTCTTCCCAATATTGTTTGTTATTTTGAGAATAACTGATCTTCTGAGTTGCACAAAGTTGTCTTCTAAGAACTTTTTGCAGTTTAAGCTACTGTTTTTTTGTGATATTAGCAGTTTTAAAACTGCTAATGTAAAGAATTTGAAACAACAGCACCATCTTCTGCTCAAACTGAATTTTTTGCGGAAAAAGTTCAAAGTCTTGGGCTCTGCTTGAAATTACTGTTTGTTGCCCACAAACTTCCTTTTTTTATGCAACATCACAAGATTCCCCCCCCCAGGAAATGATTTCTATGAATTCATGACATAACGCAGCAAATTTATCAAGGGTCAGATTTCGAAGTAATGGGCGTTTTTTTGAACTCCCATAACATCGAAATTCAAATTAAAAAAGACTAATCAAAATTTATCAAAAAATCAAGAGATAAATTTCGATATTCAAAATTTCAAATTTTTTTCAAATTCTAATCGAATTTGGACTATTCCCTAGTCGAAGTACACAAAAATTAGCTCGAAATTCTAATTTTCAGTAAAACTTCTCACCATTTTTAACAGAAGTCCATACAGCACCATAATCTGCAGCAGTTTGTGACCTTCATCTTTCTCTTTCTTCCGAGCTAATTTTTGTGTACTTCGACTAGGGAATAGTCCAAATTCGATTAGAATTTGAATTTTTTTTGAATATTTATCATGTACTGTCTCTTTAAAAATTCAACTTCAACCATGCGCCATCTACAACCTTTAGCCTATTGGGGACCCCCTAGAACCTATTTGGAATCAAATTTGGTCGAATGCGCAATTCGTCCGATTCAAATTTGATCAAAAACGGACCTATTCGGCCAAAAAACAAAACTTTAATTTTTGGAAAAATATTGAAATTAAATTGAATTTCGAAGTTATGGGAGTTCAAAAAAACACCCATTACTTCGAAATTTGACCCTTGATAAATTTGCTGCGTTATAACATAGGCATTGAGTAGTTTGTGACCTTCATCTTTCTCTTTCTGTTAATAACATTGAGAAGCTTTTGTGGTTGTTCTGTAAGAAACTCTTGAGGAACACCGTGAAAAGCAGAAAAGTCACCAAAAACAAAATAAAAATTCTATAAAAAAATTGTCCTCTAATGCTGCCGCTATTGAATGTATCAGGCTATAGAAAAGCTGATGGAGAGAAGCGGCAATTTGGAAATAAAAGAATTTATTGTGTCGAGGTTGACAACTGTAAATTGGATTTTTTTGTTATTGTTTGGAGACATAGTGAGGCGGCACAATATAGAACCCAGAACCAGATAGAAATGGTTTCACAATTGCACAGAGAACTATTTTATGGGGAAAAATTTTATGGCGAAAACGAGAAATAGATTAAGCTGGATATATATAATAAAGTATATTATAGAACAGCAGCAAAGTCTAGGTAGTTTTACTCAAGTCTTTCATGTGATTCCAACCACACATAGATACCATCAAAAAAACGATTTTGTTGATCGATACATCTCAAGAATTTGACAATTCGGTTAGAAAAAAAATGTGTATTTGTATATTTTCCAGGAGTTTTATTTTTGCTTGCATGGGATGATGGGAAATCGGAGTCTTGAGAAAAAAAGGAATTTCTAGGCTGAGTGTCGTATTAATTGGACAGTGGATAGAGAGGAGAATGTGGGTTGGGAAGGAGAAGGTAATTATAGAAAATGACGGGAAGGAGAGAAGAGAGACAAATGGATTGAGAAACAAACTTTCTGGCACAAGAGAGACAGTTGGAGGGAAATGATGAAATTAGACCATATTGGTCCTAGGAATGAACTTTGTCTCTCAAGATCTCCGGTTTAAAAAATGTTGTCTTCTTGTAATTGCCATTGTCTACAGTCAAATACTGTATATTGCACTGATGGATATTACATGGGATATTGTGGTGATTCTTTGAGTTTTGGCATCTGTTAAAGGTCAATGACATGTTGAGCCCACTCATGCCTATGCTGGACTGTTGGTGGCCCATTCAAGAGAAAATCATTCTAATATTTGTTTTCAACAGATCCCTCCAAACCTGCCCTGTTCAGTCACACTTCAGCCTGGCCCAGAAGACACTGGCAAGGTAAGTTGTTCTCAATGGTTGAACATTGGTAATAATTAATAACAGAATACTCCATCCATCACTAAAAATACTATGGAAGCTGCAGAAAGCTGCTGTACGTAATGTGGCCAATAGTAGAGGAGTTTTACCAGCCAATCTTTTGCTTGCATACAGTCCATCTCCCACCAGCAGCCAATCCACTGCTTGCTCAAAGTCCATCTCCAACCAGCAGCCAATCCACTGCTTGCTTACAGTTCATCTCCCACCAGCAGCCAATCCACTGCTTGCCTACAGTCCATCTCCCACCAGCAGCCAATCCACTGCTTGCCTACAGTCCATCTCCCACCAGCAGCCAATCCACTGCTTGCTTACAGTCCATCTCCCACCAGCAGCCAATCCACTGCTTGCTTACAGTCCATCTCCCCCCAGCAGCCAATCCACTGCTTGCCTTCAGCCCATATCCCACCAGCAGCCAATCCACTGCTTGCCTACTGTCGATCTCCCACCAGCAGCCAATCCACTGCTTGCCTATAGTCCATCTCCCACCAGCAGCCAATCTACTGCTTGTTTACAGTTCATCTCCCACCAGCAGCCAATCCACTGCTTGTCTACAGTCCATCTCCCACCAGCAGCCAATCTACTGCTTGCTTACAGTTCATCTCCCACCAGCAGCCAATCCACTGCTTGCCTACTGTCCATCTCCCACCAGCAGCCAATCCACTGCTTGCTTACAGTCCATCTCCCACCAGCAGCCAATCCACTGCTTGCCTACTGTCGATCTCCCACCAGCAGCCAATCCACTGCTTGCCTACTGTCCATCTCCCACCAGCAGCCAATCCACTGCTTGCCTACAGCCCATCTCCCATGTACAAACTATGTCTGAAGCTGTATTGTGACATGACTACACAAAAGGTCAAAGGGACACATCTCCTTGTGTAACACAATCGATTGGGGACTCATTTGGGCAGATGGGCACACACATGGTATTAGATGTTAGAGCTGATTTTCATGTCACTTTCCAGGCGTGTGGAGTGGACTACGAGGTGAAGGCTTTCTGTGCGGAAAATTTGGAGGAAAAAATTCATAAAAGGTCAGCAGAATATCTTTGTGTTTTGGTCAGTTGGATTATCCAATTTGCAGCTGTATATTCTCACTACTCCCTTGTCCTGATGACTGGTTGGGAATGGGAAGCACTGGTTTGTTCAGCTGGTGACGCCACTCTACTCTGGACAACTGACCACAACCTGGTGCCCTGGTCAAACACCAGCAATAAAAATATACCCTGAGATGAGCCCATGATCCACCCAGGTACACCCCCAGCCAACCACAATTCCAGCTTATCTCAATTCCAGTTTATCGCAACACCCCCAAACAATCCCAGTGCCTATTTATCTTGATCCACTTGGCTTTGGCACATAGGCAACCTGGTGTTTATTTAGAATCATTACTAAGAAGGCATCAGTGGATAAACCTACTGTAGAGTCCTGGGCAGTGCTCCGATCCTCCATTGAAGCTCCACCCATTCTTTACCAGCTCCTCCTCCCATCACTCAAGCCCCGCCCTTTCACCCACACTGGGATTTTTTGGTCTGCACCCAGGAACAAAACGAAACTCCAGACTGAATATACTGTAGCTGGAATAGGAAGGCAGGTGTCCCCTACTTCTGGTCATAGAGCAGGAGACTAGGAGGTCCCTTTCCCATCAGGCCTTATATAAAGTGCTGATCAATGCTAATTCTGTAAGGGAATACAAGAATACTGAGGGATCCTGGAATTCTTTATCACTGGTAAGAGAAGAGGCGGATACGGATGAAATAAGAGCTGCAGGAATAATAAGTGAAGTGCTGTCCGGCTTCTGCTGCACAGTAAAGATTTCAGATGTTTAATAAGTCTATGGACAAGGGCTGAGTGCAAACCTCTTGTATGTTCTTCCATGAGATTAAAGTGAAGAGTAGAGAGGGAAGTTGAGGGTTAATAAAGGAGACAAAGTGCAAATAGAATTCTTTGCTGAGCGGCTTAATGGCTTAAGTGTTTTCCACTCCATCAACTTAAATCTGAGTTTGTCTGTTCCCTATGGTGTAGCTGCTGGTTATTGGTCGTTATTGCCGGATTCCAAGAGATACTGAGTAATATCTCAGCTTAGTTACACGGCCAGAGAATCACTTTGAGGTCCTGGAACCCCGGTAAAGTTCATCAACCTTGGAGGAAAGGGCAGCAGGTCTAGTAACCCATAGCAACCAATTAGATGCTTGCATGTGATGCACTTATTTGCTGTTTCCTAATCTTTGGGGAGTACCTCTCCCCCCCCAAACGGGTGTACAAATAAGAGCATAGAGGTCTATAGATAAGCACTAGTGGGGTCTGCTGGAGCTGTGAGTAGTTACAATAAGCTGCTTTTTGCCACCCCTTGTAAATGGCCACATGCTGCCGTCTGATACACGTGGTCTTCCTAGTGGCATAATGTGATTTGTTTTTTACCTGATTTTATTACCAAAACCCCATAGCTGGTTTGGCCTTTCTGTACTTCGCTGTTTCAGCTAAAGCTCTCTGATTGCAAAGCTGCTGTTTATCAGGTCCATTTTACACAGTGTTACCTTCTGTGATGACTTCGAGGGTTTGCTGACACTGTACTCACTCTGCTTTCAGGAAAATCATTTGCAGAGCTGGCAACATCCACATAACAAATTATTAATAAGGCAGTTTAACCACTGCAGCCAGTGTAGCGTTTGTGCACCATCTCCTGGTAGTCTGGGGAACTGCGGTGGATTTTCCCCATCCAACAACAGATAGCTAGAATCTCAGCTGCCATAAAGCAGGACAGGACTGCTGCTTACAATGGGATCAGATAGGATCTGTGCAGCCACTGGGACAGAATGTTCTGTTATACAGATAGCTAGAATCTCAGCTGCCGTAAAGCAGGACAGGACTGCTGCTTACAATGGGGATCAGATAGGATCTGTGCAGCCACTGGGACAGAATGTTCTGTTATACAGATAGCTAGAATCTCAGCTGCCATAAAGCAGGACAGGACTGTTGCTTACAATGGGGATAAGATAGGATCTGTGCAGCCACTGGGACAGAATGTTCTGTTATACAGATAGCTAGAATCTCAGCTGCCATAAAGCAGGACAGGACTGCTGCTTACAATGGGGATCAGATAGGATCTGTGCAGCCACTGGGACAGAATGTTCTGTTATACAGATAGCTAGAATCTCAGCTGCCATAAAGCAGGACAGGAGTGCTGCTTACAATGGGGATCAGATAGGATCTGTGCAGCCACTGGGACAGAATGTTCTGTTATACAGATAGCTAGAATCTCAGCTGCCATAAAGCAGGACAGGACCGCTGCTTACAATGGGGATCAGATAGGATCTGTGCAGCCACTGGGACAGAATGTTCTGTTATACAGATAGCTAGAATCTCAGCTGCCATAAAGCAGGACAGGACTGCTGCTTACAATGGGGATCAGATAGGATCTGTGCAGCCACTGGGACAGAATGTTCTGTTATACAGATAGCTAGAATCTCAGCTGCCATAAAGCAGGACAGGACTGCTGCTTACAATGGGGATCAGATAGGATCTGTGCAGCCACTGGGACAGAATGTTCTGTTATACAGATAGCTAGACTCTCAGCTGCCATAAAGCAGGACAGGACTGCTGCTTACAATGGGGATCAGATAGGATCTGTGCAGCCACTGGGACAGAATGTTCTGTTATACAGATAGCTAGAATCTCAGCTGCCATAAAGCAGGACAGGACTACTGCTTACAATGGGGATCAGATAGGATCTGTGCAGCCACTGGGACAGAATGTTCTGTTATACAGATAGCTAGAATCTCAGCTGCCATAAAGCAGGGCAGGACTGCTGCTTACAATGGGGAAATACAGTACATTCCCATATATAGCCACAAATGCAACTGTTTAAAAACCTTAGTAAACCAATTTTCTCCACTCTACCAAACATTTACCAAAACTACCAAACTATCAAATTCCCATCAGTTCCTGTCCCAGTGAGCTTACATTCTAATGTCCCTATCACATTCCCATCAGTCCCTTTCCCAGTGAGCTTACAGTCTACAGTCCCTATCACATTCCCATCAGTACCTGCCCCTGGAAATCCACAGTAGCTACAAAGTCTATTTAGCTCTTACTGGAATACGGTATCAGAGAGGAAACCTGTACTGCCATGTTTTCAAGACTATATTCAATTTCCTTTCAGGAATTCAGTGCGTTTGGTAATCAGAAAGGTTCAATATGCTCCGGAGAGACCTGGGCCGCAGCCAATGGCCGAGACCACAAGACAGTTCCTTATGTCTGACAAACCATTACACCTGGAAGCCTCCCTTGATAAAGAGGTACATGAACTCAACCCTTCTCACATGTGATTACTCTATGGTTTGGACATTACAACATTTGTTCCGAATTTCCCTGAAAACCACACAGAAAGCGTCTTTATTATAGTGCTCAGCTCTTATAATGACCTTATCATTAAAATAGTATTTCATCCTCCTGCAGATCATTTCTCTATAATGGAGGCCACAGAGAACCAATGCTTAAATAATGGAATTAATTTTACAATTTATATATATATATATTGTATGACTGAAGTGTTACAGAATTATTAATATGGTCATTTCATCTTCTTACATAATATGTTATTTAACAATAATGATAATACTCCTTGTGGTTATTTTGGGTTAGCACCAATATTCTCGGATTACTATGTAGAAATAGATGGTATATCTCTCTGTGTTCATACAAAGGGCTCAATCATTAACGTCGATCCTAAATCTTTCGCAGATCTATTATCACGGTGAACCCATCAATGTCAATGTTCATGTTACAAACAACACAAACAAGACTGTGAAAAAAATTAAAATTTCAGGTAAGTTTGCCCAAAGTCACCATTATCCACTATAAACAGAAGAAGAAGTGTCAATGGTTTGGAGTGGGAGGTTGTACTTAGTCTCTGAATTGTTTCCCTTGACCGTACAATGTATAAATCACCATCTCTGCACAAGGGCATTGGCTCACAATTTGTTTTCATTCCCACTTCGCCTGCCACCCGTTGTTTGGTTACATTGTTCCCTTGTTGTACCACAATATCTATAATTAATCTTGCATGGGTTGTATCATTTTCCTGCCACCATTTTATTGTAGCCAGGACTTATGATCAATACCTGGAAGCTCATTGACTACAAGGGAATCATTTAAGCTGTAGATTCACATGTTGAGTTTCTCCACAGTTCGCCAGTATGCTGATATTTGCCTCTTCAACACTGCCCAGTACAAGTGTCCTGTAGCTGTAGAAGAAGCTGAGTAAGTAAACTGTACCACCCAGAAAGGAAGGTACCACTGGGAAATGTTTGTTCTTGAAGGCACATTAAGTCACCCAGGTTCAATATGTCACAGACAGAGAGCACCCCAGTAAATGGTTATGTACAAACTACAACCGTAGGCTTGCAAACCAGCTTTGAGTAAACAGATACAACCATAGTTTCCCCAAGGAATTCACTGCTGTTGTATACAACAGAGAAAGCAGCTTAGTACATGGTTGCAGTTACCTATAAGGAATTGCCCAAGATATCAACTCTGGCTACAGTTGAACATACTTGTTGAACCAAGAGTTCATTAGATTAAATTAACAGAGGCCTCATGAGTGTTCATGGAGACAGGGCCTCTGAAGAAAGGGCATGTAGAAGAGACATTTGTGAAGAGGATATGTAGAGTAGATATGCAGAAAAGACATTTGTAGAAGGGATATATATATAGGAGAGCAGACATTTGAAGAGGGACATAGTTAGGAGATCATTTGGATAGGGGACCTTTGAAGAGACATGTAGAGGAAATGTTGAAAGATTTCAGAATGGACTTGTAGGTAAAAGATGCAGAGAAGACATTTGTGAAGGGGACCTGTAGAGAAGACATTTGTAGAGTGGTCATGTATAGGTGATATTCAAATAAGACATTTGGCGAGGGACGTGGAGAGGGGACATGCAGAGAAGGAGGCATTTTAAGGGGAGGGATATGTTAAGGAGATGTGCAGAGGGGACATTTGTAGAAGAGACCTGTAGAAGAGATATATAGAGCAGATATTTGATAAGGGAACATGTAGAGGATATGTTATGCAGATGGGACTTTGTAGGTGAAAGAAGACATTTGTGGAGTGGACAAGTAGAGGAGACATTTGAAGAGGGACATATTTAGATGTACATCATTTGGACAGGGGACCTTGGAAGACATGTAGAGGAAATGTTCAGAGGTGACTTGTAGGTGAAACATGCAGAGAAGACATTTGTGGAGGGGACATGTAGAGGCGACATGTATAGGAGATATTCAAAGAAGACATTTGGGCACATGGAGTGGGGACATGTAGAGGAAATGTTCAAAGACTGCAGGGTGACTTGACTAGATGAGACCTGCAGAGAAGACATTTTTGCAGGGGACATGTAGAGGAGACAGTTATAGGAGGGATATGTTAAGGAGATGTGCAGAGGGGACATTTGTAGAAGGGACCTGTGGAAGAGATATATAGAGTAGATATTTGATAAAGGAACATGTAGAGGATATGTTCAAAGACTAAAGAGGGGACTTTGTAGATGAGATATACAGAGAAGACATTTGTGGAATGGACAAGTAGAGACATTTGTAGAGGGAATATATTAAGGTGACGTGTAGAGAGGACATTTGTATTGAGGACATTAAGTGTAGATGTGCAGAGAAGATATTTGTAGCGAGCGCAGACATTTGTAGAGGGGACATGTAAAGTACATGAACCATTTGAGAGTGGTCATATAGAGGAGACATGCAGAGAAGATGTTTGTAAAAGTGGCATGTAGCAAAGACTAGAGGAAACATTTGGAGGGGACATGTAGAGGAGATGTGCAAAGGGATATTTGGAGGGGATGAAGGAGACATTAGTGGAGGGAACATGAAAGGAGACATGCGCATGAGACATTTTCAAAGGGGACATGTAGAGGAGACATTTAAGGGGGGACAATTAGAGGAGACATTTGTAGAGAAGAGGAGAGGCATGTACTGGAGGTGAAGAGGAGTTGTTTGTAGACGGGATATGTGATGTGGAGACAAGCAGCTAAACTCTGCACTGAATTTTCAAGAAAGAAAAGTAATCTAGACTGGACCATGGATGTTAGCACTATACTGGGACCCCAGAACTACTGCATTACTTTAACATTTATATATGTATTTATTTAGATGACTCATCATTATGTATCTTTATAACATTTAACACTTGCTGAATTTGGCTGTAAGAATTGCATTTTCTCATTCTCTGATTCCAGTAATGATGTTGTTGCTCCAAGCTCCACGTTCTGCAAAGTCTACACGCTGACGCCATTCCTCGCCAATAACCGGGAGAAGCGAGGCCTGGCCTTAGATGGGAAGCTGAAGCATGAAGATACTAATCTGGCTTCCAGCACACTGTGAGGCATCTTCTCCATTCTGTGCCACAAATGTGCTCCATAGCTTCTTATTTTACAATATATCGTGTGGACGTGTAACACACTTCAGTGATGTTGTAGTTGAAGGTTAAACAAAAGCTGAAGGAAACAATGTTGAACAACACTCATTCTTATCTATTCAATAGGACCATAGCTTCCCTGAATTACTTGTGGCTTTAACCTTTATAAGCTTTTTTTGTAGCATTTTATCAAAAGCATTTTATCTTAATATCATTCAGTTATTTCTGAAAACATTTGAAACCATTGTCTTGTCTCCCCAAGGTTAAGAGATGGAGCCAACAAAGAGATTCTGGGCATCATTGTCTCATATAAAGTCAAAGTCAAACTGGTTGTTTCTCGAGGAGGGTACGTTTTTATAGAATATTGATATTGTTTTATAATATTCTGGGTGAAAATATATTGTTATGAAATTACAGTGTAATGTTAAAGGGGGGGGGGTTGATAGTCTGAAACATTAGGCTGAAACATTAAAGGGCAAATCTGTGACTAGCGACTGGATATAGAACTATTGTTTCCAGGTCTATTGTTTAAGTTCATTATGGTCTTAAATACAATATGAAATAATGTTGTATTGTCTACTTAAAGGGATACTGCCATGGGAATTTTTTTTTTTTTTCAAAATGAATCAGTTACATGACTGGGGGCAGCTGGGAAATTGACAAAATGTCTAGCCCCATGTCAGATTTCAAATTGAATATAAAAAAATCTGTTTGCTCTTTTGAGAAATGGATTTCAGTGCAGAATTCTGCTGGAGCAGCACTATTAACTGATTCATTTTGAAAAATTTTTTTTTTCCCATGACAGTATCCCTTTAATGATAATATTGGGGCCACACAGATGTTGAATTCTCCCAGGTTGGGACAATGTGATGGAACTAGCTCAGCGAGGATCACGGTACTAAATCTAGGTAATCTAGTCAAGGACTACATGACATGAATGGTATGAGCTGGGAAGGGCGTCTGTGATGTCACTAATACTAATGATGTCATGGAACAACAAGAATCACAAGGATTAATCATTAGTCTGTTTATGGACATTTCTGTTGTCCCTGATTGACACTGAGGGGCAGATTTATCAAGGGTCGAATTTTGAAGTAAAATATACGTTGAAATTTGACCATCGAATTAAAATACTTCGACTTGAATATCGAAGTCGAAGGATTTTTCACCGAATTTGGCCATCGAACGATCAAAGTAAAATCGGTCGATCGAACGGTTAAATCGTTTGAATCGAACGATTCTAATGATTTTAGCGTACGATCGAACGATTTTACTTTGATGTGTGAAGACATAGAAAAATGCATAGGCTAACATAGCACTTCGGTAGGTTTAATTTGGCGAACTATTGAAGTCGAAGTTTTTTTAAAGAGACAGTACTTCGATTATCGAATATTCTAATTTCGACCGATTTTGCTTTGAATCGAATTCGAAGTCGACCATCCTATTCGATGATCAAAGAATCCATCTTTTACTTTGAAAATTCCCTCGAATTCACTTCGACCCTTGATAAATCTGCCCCTGAGTGTTCCTATGTGACAAAACTATCTATCATTCCTGTAGCCAAATAAGGACCTTGTAGGGCACTTTTGAAGACTTAATGGTGGTCTTTAAATTGCTTGAATGTTTCCTGATTGGCCTCAACCTAAGGCACAGTAGAAGTAGGACTCTTATCAGTATTCAAAAATAATGTTGTCTAGGGCAAGTGTCTAGTGTCATCCAACGTTTGAACCTCTATATGTTATATGTAACCATCATGCTTATTATTATTCTTAAAGGGATACTGTCATGGGAAAAAAATTTTTTCCCAAAATGATTCAGTTAATAGTGCTGCTCCAGCAGAATTCTGCACTGAAATCCATTTCTCAAAAGAGCAAACAGATTTTTTTATATTCAATTTTGAAATCTGACATGGGGCTAGACATATTGTCAATTTCCCAGCTGCCCCCAGTCATGTGACTTGTGCTCTGATAAACTTCAATCACTCTTTACTGCTGTACTGCAAGTTGGAGTGATATCACCCCCTCCCTTTCCCCCCCCAGCAGCCAAACAAAAGAACAATGGGAAGGTAACCAGATAGCAGCTCCCTAACACAAGATAACAGCTGCCTGGTAGATCTAAGAACAACACTCAATAGAAAAAACCCATGTCTCACTGAGACACATTCAGTTGCATTGAGAAGGGAAAACAGCAGCCTGCCAGAAAGCATTTCTCTCCTAAAGTGCAGGCACAAGTCACATGACCATGGGCAGCTGGGAAATTGACAAAATGTCTAGCCCCATGTCAGATTTCAAAATTGAATATAAAAAAATCTGTTTGCTCTTTTGAGAAATGGATTTCAGTGCAGAATTCTGCTGGAGTAGCACTGTTAACTGATGTGTTTTGAAAAAAACATGTTTTCCGATGACATGATCCCTTTAAGACAAAGTCCCAGAAATCTTCAGTGACTGTTCATAAATATGATTCTACCACCCTGGAGTTATGCTTTATGATAGTATAGATTTTGTCCTCCCCTCCCCCCCGAGCTCCAGGTGATATTGAGTTGGCAGTTTCCCCCTCTCTGTAACATCATCTGTTGGGTAAGGTGCATAGATAAGCAAACTGCATATGAGGATTACTTACCCTTGGAAGTCTAACATGCGCTGAGTTGCATTGAGTTGCACTGAGCTGACATACATAAGAGAGGGTCTAGAGGGTCTGGTATAAATATTCACAGTTGATGCTGTGGGGAATCAGCATGAAATGTAGCAGCCCTATGATTAAGGTATATCTATGTATGGTCATTGGCAATGTATATCAGAAAAAATATATATATTTTTTAAATAAAGCAATATTCTGCTGTGGTTGGGGCATTTCCACTGACCTTAACTCCCTGGCACAAATATTTGGAAAATGGTGCCAACATGTGAGCTTTGTGTGATGACCTGACATGTAGAATGTAGTTGCATTTTGAATTCCTTCTTTGAGTGGCATGGCACTCTATTTTAAATCTGAAATAACATTTGTTTATTCATTCTTGCTGTAATGTGATTATTGGATATTATCGGGATCTACCAGTAGATCTTGAGCTGGTGAGTACAGCACAGCTGCCCAGAATTGTCACAAAAAGTTTCCCCGTCGGGTGCTTCCCATCATTTAAATGAAATGACTCAAGGATGGGTGTTATTTATTTGAATGAAACACTATCAGTGTTGTGCAGTGAAGTAACCTTGTCCATGGCAGTGTAACTCAAGGTGGGACACCCCAATGTCATAACTTCATTAAAAGTAATTCACAACTTAAGATGAAAAGTTTTTTTTCTTCTACATGCAGCTACATTCTACCAAAAAGAACTTTGGTACTTTAGTTTCGATAAACTATCATTAGGTAGTAGATTGTCATTATACAATGGTTATATTAAAAACCCAATAAAAAGTGGCAGCCTAATTGCCCCCTTGGTGGGTTTCTCATTTTCTAAAGCTGTGCATGCCAAGTATCAGGAGAACAATTTCCAAGCAGAATAATAAAGGATTTAATGGATCCCTAATGGGAAAAGAAAATATCTGCTGATAATTAGGATTAATTGACTCTTCAGATGGAGAGGTGCTGCTTGGCTCTTGTGTTCCATTAAAGTAAAAGCTCCTTTTATGTTCCATTTTCCGATCAGACAGTGAAAGAAATGTTTCCATGAAATCCATTTCCTCTCAATACAAAAAGTCCCGGGGAATTGGAGAGGCAGACGCTGATGGTACTTAGTCATTGTCATTTCCATGAGAGGTCGGAGCTTTACTGAGGCTTTGCTGAAGGTCAAAGGAAGTGAACTCCCTATTCATGGCGGCTACTTTGTGTTTATGTTCAAAATGCCACAAACTACTCCCTGAATCACAAGTGGAGCAGAGTGGATCAATATGTACCCTCTGTAATTGTGCTTGAGTTGAAGGCAAATATAACATGAAACATTACCATTTGGGCATATTTTGGTGAATGATGACCTACATTAATCAATATAAGGACACAGCCTACTGTGTGCCCAGAACATTCCTTCTCTGTATATTTGTAAATCTACACATGTGTAGGAGCTGTCATATCGTGCCCTATAGAAAGTACTTGGTGGTGTGATTCTTTGGAATAGAATTGGCTTATTTATATTGGCAACCTGGAACAACTTCAGGGGGTAAGGGGGGTACGCAGTTTGGGGCCCAGAGATGGAAAATTTGTGGGTTGGGAGGTACAAGGCTTGTAGGCTTTATTAAGAAGGGCCAGGTGGATCTGGAGCATGACCAAGCATTTAAGGTTTTTTATTTTTTAATTGCAGACCCATTTAACTTGTTACTTCTATCCAGGGGGCTAATAATTTGGGCCCCTAGGGCAAGGGGGCCTTACATCTGTGACTAAATTGTACAGTATCCTATATGCTGCCAAATATCTCAAATAATGGTTTACTAAAGACTCCATGGTACTATTCTTGCAGTTGGGTAACCAAGTAGACCATTCATTGTAGACAAGGAAGTACCGTCACAATTGGACATGTTATATGAGCCTGTTCTGATTCTGATATTTTCTTGGGCCACAAGCAGGCATAAGGCTCATATCATAAATAACTAAATCTGGATCATGCATGCAAGCCAGTAGGCAGAGTGTTCAATACATGCACTAGCAGCTTGACTAATTCTCTAATCTACTTTAACCAATGCCAGCCTTTTGGGAGACCTTGCATCAAGGTAATGCTTAACTGTTTGCTAGCCATGCTCATGCATTACATTACATCCCATGCATGTGTCTTGAAACTCCAAGTCTTTCTTCACAGACCATCATAAACCTATTGGTCATTGACACAACACTGCTTTTCATTGTCATCCCAAAGAGTTTATTTTTTAGTAGGGTTGTCTTTAGGGTTTTCTCAGTAGGGTTTATATAACTTCAGTAGCTAGATGACACACAAATGACCAAGTCCAGGTTCTCATACTTCTACCTACAGAGATATCCCAAGCTTGATGGAAAGCATAATGGTACTTTTAGTTCTTTCTGTAGATTTTAACTGGGCATGAAGATCTTGGGTACAGCTTCAGCCTTTCAAAAACATGAATCTCCTACAACTTGGTTATGGTGCATTATCTTCTTCCAGGGGCTGAAGAAACCTGAGAATCAGGTTGTCATTCTTACCTCATGTCTGGGAAAGTTCTATATGGTTAAAGCATATTGAGGCAGCTTATGTTTAATAGTTAGCATACAGGTTGTAAAACTGATTTACTTATGACAGAGGTGCTAGTGTTTGAGTGCCAAGGGAGCCAATTGTGCCTCTCGGGGCTTATCCAAAGAACACTTGCATGTCTACTATTATAGGGTGATGGTTTCCCTCTGCATCTTGGATGAAAAACTTGGAGTATCTTTGTAAGGTGAGGCAGACAGTAAGTATAGGGCACCTCATAGTTACCCCCTGGTATTCCCTATCTTCTATGTCTGAATAAACACAAATCTATTGGATGTTCCACGGGATGCCACTAACCTACCACTCCCTCTGTAAACAGAGTTGCTAAACACCAGCAGCCCTGCATACAAAGCAAGGCACAAATCTTTGCGCCCCATAAAGAGACTAGAGTTTGATTACATGGTGCCAACACATATCAGCCAGAGATAGTTCATATCAGTCTCTACTCTATCTGAATTAATGTCCCAGTCCCTAACCTTATTTCATAACCCAAATGTGAATTGAACTAAGGAACCCAGTGCTGGAAGGCTGCAGTCTTACACCCACTGCCATCTTGGCTCTGAATTCTCTCTATCTCCCCTGATACAATGGTTCTCACCGAGCCTCACCCTCTGCCAGACGTATAATAAAGATTACAGGGGTCAACAATTGAACTACAAATATCTATATTTACTTGGCCTTCATGGAACACAGTATGAATGGTTGGCTCTGTAGAAGTAGCAGCAGCTTGTGCTGTGTTTGGGGAGCGAGGGAGAATGTTGTGCGATTCCAGTTCATGCATTGGTGCTGCCATACTGCCGGTCTTTATAATTTCTGCGTCTTGTACATCTGTGTTGCATGCTCTGCATCCCGTGTCTGCTTCACTTACTTCTCACCGGAGAACGTGGCATCTTTACTCTTTGTCTTGTAATTATTATATTGTGGATCAATAATTGTGTTCCTTTATGTGACAGTATCAGTTGCGGGTCTGTGATGGAAATGTTTGCACCATTTTTAAACATTTTTTTAAGCTCTATGTTTTAATCCTGATCAAATAGGGGCATCAGAACTTTGCAGCCTGCCTAACCCGCCACCCCTTAAAGGGCTGTTCACCTTTAAATTAACTTTTAGTATGATGTAGAGGGGTATATTTATCAAAGAGTGAAGTTAATAGTGAAGTTCCGCCACTACAGTGAAATTCCGCCACTTTCCATTCATTTCTATGGGATTTTTAAAGGCATATTTATCAAAGGGTGAACTTTCACTTTCACCCATTGATAAATATGCCTTTCAAAATCCCATAGAAATGAATTGTGAGCTGCGGAATTTCAGTGTAGTGGCGGAACTTCTCTCTTTGATAAATTTACCCCAGAGAGTGATATTATAATTGGCCTTTTTTGCGGTTATTGAGTTATTTAGCTTTTAGCAGCTCTCTAGTTTGCAAATTCAGCCATCTGGTTGCTAGGGTCCAAACTACCCTATGAGGGTTAGAGCTCAGTTCTACTGGTGGCATCTAACACCCAAGTGACCACATGGCTCCAAGCACTCCAACATATTCTCACCACTTTTGATCAATGGGTCAATTTGTTTATTCTCTTTCTTGACTGGCAGTTATGGAAGTATTTAGCAAACAGGATGAGTATTCATGTATTTCTAAGGACCTGTTCCATGAGAAATTATGCAAAATATTTAGCATTCAAAGGGATACTGACAGATGTGATCCCCATGAGCAATAGAACTAGTAGAAGATGAAGGGTAACTACAGATGAAGCCACTTGGATTTGTGAGTTAAATGCGTCATGACTCATGGTTAATTGAAGAAACTGGGTTATCTAAAGTCATCTTAACTCATTTAATGCATTTAACCTTTTCATTAGCATACCAAAGCACCATTGTTCACAATGGTGAATGCTTTAATTAGATGGGATGTTGTGACACAGTTTTCTGTGTTAAATGAGATAAATGGGATATCTGTGTTTAGTTATTCTGTGTCAAACAGACAAACCAAAGTGGCTGCATCTGTATTTTGCCAGACCGCATTGGTCAATAAAAAAGAGAAACAGGAAACACAACTTTGGCATCTTAAAATGGACATATTGGTATGACTTGGGTTGAAGGAACCAAGACAACCTGGACTTGTTGGCCTATTTACTTCTTCCATCTTTGTGGAAAGTCTTATCACTGTTGCACACGCCAACTGCAGAGGGGTTCTTAGGAAGGACATCACCCACATGTGCCATGTATACAACTTTATGAATGGCATTTAACTGCATACTGTAGATTTGTCCATAGGTGATTGAGGCGGTATCTAAGCAATTGTAGGAAGTTCACTTTAAATTAGGCATCAACCTAAGGGTGCTTAGCAGTTTCCTGTAGTTATTATATATTAAGATCTGGTTGTTGATCTCTTATCTGTAGAGAGAACATTGGCTAAGGCACATTGCACACTCCTATATAATACATGGTTAAAGGTTGGGACAACTGCACTATTGTATTGTAACAGAAAGGGTGGCACCAAAGCATGAGGGACTATGGGGAGTTAAGTGCATCTTCCTTGCTGGGTGACTGCATGGCTCCTGGGACCATGTTGGTTTTATCTAATATGTGTTTTATGGTATATTTCAGTGATGTGGCCGTCGAGCTGCCCTTTACCCTGATGCACCCAAAGCCCAAGGAGGAGCCTCTGCACAGAGAAGGTAAGGGAAATAATGCATATGAACCCTATAGCCAACTCAAAACCATTCAAGGCCCACATACAGGCCGAAAAGAATTTCTTTATTCTTCATAGTCTCCACATTCTCCATAATGCCAACACGGAGACTGGGACCCATCCTTCTCCAGATAGGCAGCTGTTCCATGAAGAAAGAGTGTGTCTTTCTGTGCTGCCTGAACTCCCAGACAAATATGTGGCAGTATTATGCTGAAGTCCATGCTCCCTTGGCACCGTCAAAAGCGATAGATTTTCTTTTATTAAAATAAATCCAGGACCAGGACTGTTTGAGTCAACCAAAAACAATTTATTTTTTAACTGATTTGTCGAAATCCGAAACGGAATCCTAATTTGTGTGACAAACCCTGAGCATTGGATTGTTAAGTGACCCACATTTCCCCTTATTATAACAGTAATTTGCTTCATGTGCCTGACTGTTACTGAATGCAGGGTAACCAAAGAGATTTAGCACAACCAAATTCAAAGGATTTCAAAACATCTTGCCAATTTCAAGCTTCATCCAAAGGAAATCTCATGAATGTCTGAGCGCTCCCACGGTTTACTCCACATGACAAGTCACAAACACCTTCTCTGCCCAAAATCCATAAGTATAAAGTGAAATAAAACGTGATATGTTTGGGGTCCTTTACTGGGTCCACCAGAAGTTGCAGTGTCTGTTCCACTAGAGTTATCTACTTGATATAGATAGATAGACATGAACAGATGCAGATACATATAGATAAATATATTTATTCATGGGTTCCAAATGCCATTGGCCTTATTGGCAGGTGGAAATTGTAGTCAACTGGTGGTGCTCCAGTTTTAAGCCCAAACAACCATCATATGTTTATATTGTTTGCTATTTAAAGGCTCCTAAATGTTCCTGAATTTTCTTTCAGTTCCAGATAATGAAGCCCCTATAGATACAAATCTCATAGAGTTTGATACAAAGTAAGCTGAAACGTGTCTGTTATTACACCGTGTGCCTTGTACTAATGCTGCTTCTTGCCTTTGCGCCACTCTTGCATGGATGATTATAACGCATGCACTAACATCTCTGTCTTCTCTGCATGGCTTCCAAACTGTTTTGCATGCATAAAAGGAAAATCAAAGTAAGACTCTTGTTTGTTTGTATATATATGCAATGTACATTTGTTTTGTGACACCCCAAAGTAAAGAAAGAATGCAAAAGGCAGTTGTGGCATTCATCAATAAAACTTGGCTAAATGTGTGCTCAATTTTTTGGACATATGTATTGTAAAATACAATTTGGCCACATAAGAAGCCATCTGAAGCCATCTGAAGCCATCATCTTCTGGGCTGGTCAGTCAGTTCACCAGGAAGCCCCATAGTGTTCTGATGGTGACCCCTTATATGTGCAGATGGACTTCATTTGGAAAGCAGGTTTTTATTTGTGGCTCATTTCATGTCAACTAAGGTTCAAATAAAGCCCATGTTCACAAAAAGGGAGAGATGTGTGCATCCATCCATCTACAATTAAAGATGAAAGCCATAAATTCTTTAGAATCTAGAGTTTTATTATTAAATTAAAGAGTCCTTTAAAGGGATACTGTTTCAAAATGAATCAGTTAATAGTGCTGCTCCAGCAGAATTCTACACTGAAATCCATTTCTCAAAAGAGCAAACAGATTTTTTTATATTCAATTTTGAAATCTGACATGGGGCTAGACATATTGTCAATTTCCCAGCTGCCCCAAGTCATGTGACTTGTGCTCTGGTAAACTTCAGTCACTCTTTACTGCTGTACTGCAAGTTGGAGTGATATCACCCCCTCCCTTTCCCCCCCCCCCCCAGCAGCCAAACAACAGAACAATGGTAAGGTAACCAGATAGCAGCTCTCTAACACAAGATAACAGCTGCCTGGTAGATATAAGAACAACACTCAATAGTAAAATCCAGGTCCCACTGAGACACATTCAGTTACATTGAGAAGGAAAAACAGCAGCCTGCCAGAAAGCAATTCTCTCCTAAAGTGCAGGCACAAGTCACATGACCAGTGGCAGCTGGGAAATTGACAAAATGTCTAGCCCCATGTCAGATTTCAAGAATTCTGCTGGAGTAACACTAATAACTGATGCATTTTGAAAAAAAACATGTTTTCCGATGACAGGATCCCTTTAAGAACATATATAAGGGCTAAAAGTGATTTGTAGATACACAACAACTCAATAAAAAACTACCGACTGCTTAAAAATACAGATGCCCTTTTTCTAGAGGCATTCATCCTATGGATATGTCAAGATGGGAGGGCACTGCTGCAGAACAGTAGACACCATTTATTTAGCTACTATTGTGCCATAAAACCCTTGCCTGTATGACTTCACTGAACTCTGTTTACATTTGCAAGACTTATTTTCATTCTACCCTGCTCTTTTCCCATTTACAGAGCCCCTTTCGACCTGTCTCTTGCTGACTGGTCTGAACACTGGCTTCAGTCCTCCAAGAGATTTGGAGTGATTTTAGTCTTTCCATTTGAATTGCCATGAATAAAACAACAAGAAATATCATCATCATTTATTTATATAGCGCTGTCAAGATACGCAGTGCTTTACTGCAGTTATAGCTAACAGGGAATAAATGGTGGATAACAAACAAGGATTACAGATACAATAGGGTTAGAACAGAGGTCCCCAACCTTTTTTACCCGTGAGCCACATTCAAATGTAAAAAGAGTTGGAGAGCAACGCAAGCTTGAAAAAGTCCCTTGGGGTGCCAAATAAGGGCTGTGATTGGCTATTTGGTAGCCCCTATGTGGACTGGCAGCCTACAGGAGGCTCTACTTGGCACTATACTTATTTTTTATACAAATAAAAATGTGCTTCCAAGCCTGGAATTCAAAAATAAGCACCTGCTTTGAGGACCCTGAGAGCAACATCCAAGGGGTCGGAGAGCAACATGTTGCTCACGAGCTACTGGTTGGGGATCACTGGGTTAGAAGGACCTAGAGATTAGAGTTTACAAAGTAAAGGTTAGGGTACAATTGAGACATTAGGATTATATAATCACTTTGAAACATGAATATATGTGAAACGTGAAATCAGCAAATATAAAAATGATAAATATAAAAATGAATTAAGTCAAAGAAAGGTGTGAGAATAACCAGAAATATCTAGAGTCATTGTAGACCTTCCTACACCACCAGCCCAACAGAGTGAAAGTGAAACAGCTGAAGATTAGTAGAAGTAACAACAAACTTTCAGTAGAACAACAATGAGATGCTTTAAAACCTGAAACTCTTTGTTTTGTCTTTTTTTCCCCCTCCTCCCTCACCCAGTGATGACGACATTGTCTTTGAAGACTTTGCCCGGCAGAGACTGAAAGGAATGAAAGAAGACAAAGAGGAAGAAGAGGAAGGAACGAATTCTCCTCTAATGAACGACAGATAAACTGGGGTCAAGTTATACCTTTCACTGTGTTTTAACTCGTGGATTAGGCGTCTTCGTTCCGAGCCTACTGATTCTGGCAGCCATTATTATCTTAGTGCTGTTCCATCATTGTCACTCTGCATCTTGCTACCTATCTTGAGTTCCAGCTCCACTATCTTAAATGAAACGTGAGAATTGAAGAGTGCAATCATGGTTCGTGCAACAAGTTACGCAACGGAGTTCTCGTAGCACTTTTGTATTAATCAAGTCTTTTATGCATTTTGTATAACTCCGGTAGTATCACATGCCAATGTTTGTAACAGAACAGCTAGCTCAGAGGCGATTCTGTAGCTTTAACGGTTTCTGAATTTTAAAAACAAAAAAAGTTGCATTTTCTAAACAAAAATATTTCTTGACAGACCTTTGGTACAACGGTTGGAGGCTTTCCACATAGACCATGAAGGATAATAGTCTATGACATAAATGGAAGGAAGATATCTAAATTACTAGTCTCTTGCTAGAGATAGATACGCCTCATTGTGTGGTATCCATTACTCTTCAATGTGCCTGTCACATGATAATGTCTCATTTTGCCCTCCATCCGAACTTTATCCATCAGTATTAGGGGCAAATTCACTAAGATTTGTAGTTGCGCCAGGCGCAACTGTGCCGCACTTCGCCAGGCGTAGTTTCGCTAGCGCTCCGCAAATTCACTAAAATCCGAAGTTGCGCACAGGGGTAGCGTAAGGTTGCGAAGTTGCTCTAGCGTTGATTCGCTAAGCGAATCACTACAAATGCCTGGGAAACCTTCAAAACATCAAATAAAATGTTTATTTTGCCCTACACATGTGCCCACTGTATAGTTAAGTTGCCATGAGTCAGGAAATGTAGGGGGGAAGGAGGGGAGCCCCAAAAATTTTTTCGATCTTTTTCAGCCTATCACCCATAATATAGAAAACATGCCAGCGTTTTTTGGGACTTAGAAAAAATTTTAACTTTTTTTGAAGCAATCCCTATCTACTCTATTGCGCTTCGCCTGGTCTGAGGTGGCGAAGGAAGTCTAGCGTAAAAGGTAGCGTTCAGTACACTGCGCGCGTTAGTGAATTTGTGTAGTTACGTCCGTATCAAAAATTCGCCAGGCGTAAGGGTGCGAAGTAACACTAGCGAGTCTACGCCAGCGTTCATTAGTGAATTTGTGAAGTAACGAAAATGCCCAACGCTAGCGAATTGACGCTAGCGTTCGGCGCTTCAGCGCTTAGTGAATTTGCCCCTTAATCTCATCTCCCTTACTGCCATATTGCCAACTCATATTAGTATTATCTGAACCCTGTTAATATGGCAAATATGTTCTTTTATTAAATAACTAAAAGTCACATTTATTTTTAAGGTATTTTATCCAATATTTGAAGAAATTGTTCTTGGGGGTTACTCATCTATTAACTACCCCAAGAGAAGCAAATTATGTATACCATTCGTCAACTCATGAAATGGCTATTGTTCTTAGTTCCTCATCTTGTACCTATATATTAATTGATCACATGGATTTGATGTTGCAACAGATTTTAGGAAAATTAAGGGTAAAAGTTGACACAAGACATTTATATTGTTAAGTAGGCGATATCATTTTGTAGGAGGTTCAAGGAAGAAATCAGCCAATTCATAGTTACGTTGAAAGTCAGTCCTACTTATGTTGTAGCTGATTCAGAGGAAGGCGAAAAAAAACCTCATCTCATGCGGCCTCCAAAAAACAAAACCTTCCAATGAAACCAGTTCCTGGATCACCATTGTCCCAAGAGTAAAACTATCCGTCGGCTTTTATGTATCGGTTGCTAAAATTATATTCCACCCTTTCTGAAGACCTTCCAGTATGAGAATTTCAGAAAGAGGATTCACTACTCTCGCTGTAACACAATCTTTTTACACCTTAGGATGACGTTTGAGAAAAGAACGTGAGGTTATAGTATTACACCTCTCATATATATATATATATATATATTTATACAAAGTGATCATATTGCCCTGGGGCAAAACAAAGCCCAGATGAGAGAGACTATTTTCCAAACAGTAATACAGAATTATTGATAAGGCCAGTTATTCCTATAGTTCTTAAAGGATAAGTAAACCTTTAAAATCAGTGATTGTAAAACTGATGAGGGGGTTATTCTAAGCACTTTTGTCATTTACACTCATTATTTATTTTGTTTAATTCCAAGATATTAAGGGATACATGTGCTGTTAATATGAATGAATTTTGTTACAACAGCGCCACCTGCTGGTCAGTTTCCCACCAGTCTGACCAGCAAGTAGTCAAGGAAGTTGTCAGGAGAAAGAAAGAGGCTGATGTTCTTCTGCTTAGGAAAGATGTGAGAAAGGTTTCTAATTTTATTCCTAAGCAGAAGAACATCAGCCTCTTTCTTTCTCCTGACAACTTCCTTGACTACTTGCTGGTCAGACTGGTGGGAAACTGACCAGCAGGTGGCGCTGTTGTAACAAAATTCATTCATATTAACAGTACATGTATCCCTTAATATCTTGGAATAAAAAATAAATAAACAATGAATGTACATTGCAAAAGTGCTTAGAATAGCCCCCTCATCAATTTTACATTCACTTATTTTAAAGGTTTACTTATCCTTTAGGGGCAGATTTACATAGTGTCGAATATCGAGGGTTAATTTATCCTCAATATTCGACTGCCGAATGTAAATCCTTCGACTTCGACTTCGAATATCGAAGTCGAAGGATTTACCGCAAATTTTAATCCATCGTTCGAACGATTTTTCTTCGACCAAAAAAACATTAAAAAGCCTATGTGGACCTTCCCCATAGGCTAACATTGCACCTTGGTAGGTTTTAGGTGGCGAAGTAGGGGGTCAAAGTTTTTTTTAAAGAGACAGTACTTCGATTATCGAATATTCGAACGATTTTTAGTTCGAATCGTTCGATTCAAAGTCGAAGTGGAAGGTCGAAGTAGCCAAAAAAATCACTCGAAAATTCAAAGTAAATGGGCCCCTTAAATTCCTATATCTTTTTTTAATTTGGCAGTGAAAAGTAATTTTATTTTTTGGCAGAGGTATAATATAAAGGAAATAAATTTGCTTTTCTAGTTAGAAATATGCCATAGATGGCTTGTCTCTCCTGGTTGTAGAGCTTTGTTAGACCAGTATTATTTGGTGGAGTTTGCCTTTATAAATTTCAAAAAATGTTTTTTTTACTATTCAATTTATAGGAGGGATACTACTAGTTGAGCACAAGAGTCTTACAAAGGAAAATTAGAACTGAGACTATGAACACGTTGCAACCTTTTTACATCACAATTAAACATTTTTCAGAGAAATATTTATCGGCCCCAGTCGAGTAATTTGTATTTTTTTAAAAAGTGTTGCCATTTCTCACGCCATGAGCTGCTTTGAAATGTAACTGCGATGATTACTCTGTAAATATTTACCTTTATATAACGAACATTTCATGACTCCATTTCCTTTTTTTTCTGCCGACGAGTAAGATGTATATTTAGTATTTTAACATGACTTGTGCAAATCATTTTAAGTTTGTTCCTTGATATGTCCGTGTGTTTGTGTTCAGATTAAACGCAGTGTCGCTGTTTCTACTTGGACAATACATTTTATTTCTCAAGTTAACACAACCTGGAATGTGTGTCTTTGATTTTGCCCAAAACTTGCCAGATCTCGGTTTGTAAATTTGTCAAGACAATTGAACGAGGTTATCAACGGGGAAAGACATTGGGGCAAATTCACAAAGATTCATAGTTGCGCCAGCGTCCGCTTCGCCGCACTTCTCCAGGTGAATTTTCGCCAGCGCTACGCAAATTCACTAAAATCCGAAGTTGCGCTCAGGGAAACGAAAAGTTGCGAAGTTGCGCTAGTGTTAATTCGCCAAGAAAAGCGAAGTTACTCTATCGATGGTTAATTTGCATACGGCGCCAAATTGAAGTTACAATGGAGGAATACGTATCAGCACTACACAAGCCTGAGAAACCTTCAAAACATCAAATAAAATTTTTATTTTGCCCTACACATGAGCCCCCTGTATAGTTAAGTTGCCATGAGTTAGGAAATGTAGGGGGGAAGGAGGGGAGCCCTAAAAAAATTTCGATCTTTTTCAGCCTATCACCCATAATATAGAAAAAACGCCAGCGTTTTTTGGGACTTTGAAAAAATGTGAACTTTTTTTGAAGCAATCCCTATCTACTCTCTATTGCACTTCGCCTGGTCTGAGGTGGCGAAGGAAGTCTGGCGTAAAAGGTAGAGTTCAAAAAAATGCGCGTGTCAGTGAATTTGCGTAGTTACGTCCGTTGTGCAAATTCGCCAGGCGTAAGGGTGCGAAGTAACACTAGCGAATTTACGCCAGCGTCCGTTAGTGAATCGGCGCATTAACGAAAATGCGCTACGCTAGCGAATTAACGCTAGCGTTAAGCGCTTCGTCCTTTAGTGAATTTGCCCCATTGTCTCTAAGGATTTGTGACCCTTAATGGAAATGTATTTAATGGTTTGGTACAACTGGTCACACTATCTGTGTCGTGTATATGAGCCAATAAGGAGCATATTCATTTATGGCATAATTGGGCATTTTGTTAGAAATTAACACAAAAAAAGATAACGGAAATCACCATGTTTTACATTGTTTTAAAAATCAAAATCCTAAAGGATTGAGCACTGCTATAAGGGGAAACGTTTGCTTTTTAAACCTAAAAAAACACCCTATTATAATTGTAATGTTACAATTGGGATTATATATTACTGGTCTCTACTGGTTTTCTAGATAAATGAGTAGAGGTTTTCATACTTCTATGCAGGACCGCCATCAGAAATCGCAGGGCCCCATACGACAAAATTTCCTGGGCCCCCTGGGCTGCACCCACCGCAAGCCCCACCTACAGGTCCGCCCCCCCACCACACAGTAAAAAAACAAAAAAGATATTGGTGGCTAGGGTTCCCACATGTTAATAAAAAATAAAACGATATTGGTGGTCAGGGCCCCCCCATAAAAAAACATTTGTGGCCAGGGTCCCCCCATTAAAAAATATTGGTGGCTAGGACCCCACATGAGAAAAAAAAAATGGTGGCCAAAATTGGTTGCCAGGCCCCCCCCCACAAAATTTGTGGCCAGGGCCCCTTAAACGTCCATGCCTTCCCGAAGTCAGCAGCTCTTAGAAAGATGCGGGGGCCTGGCTAATCAAGTAAGTGTGGCGTGGCCTGGCCCCCCCTTACGCTCGGGGCCCCCTACAACTGTCCCCCCCGATGGCTGCCCTGCTTCTATGGTTCAAGTGCCCGCAAAAGGAGCAAACTTTGGTCCTATAAGTGTTACAACCTGTATGCGGAGAAGCCTGTGTACTGCCCAGAACAACTTCTAAGTGAACAAGAGAGCCCCACTTTCCCCAGAATTCACCGACCCCCTTTTGGGGACTTTCTGCAGCGGAAAAAGGCAGGTATTTTATTCACAAGTGAAGTGTACGAGTCGGAACTGTTCAAAGGCTGGCGGGAAGATTCGTAGTTTTTGGCAAAGATTCAAAGGCTGGTGACAAGATTCATAATCAAAACAACAGGCAAGGGCCAAAAACCAGAAAGGATAGTCAAATAAAGCTTTAGAAAGTTCGGGGGAGCTGAAGACAAGCTTGAGCAATAAATACTGTCAGAGATTCGCTTTTAAATTCAAATTTGATGCCAAGCGTTACGTCAGCACCGCCGCCATCTACACAGCACATTACGTATATTATATTATATCATTGCGCATGTGCAAAGGTAAGGGAATGTGCCGGTCTTCCAGAGCGCCTTACAATATGAGATTTATGAAATGAGGACATTCGTGTTGCTTTGATTAAAATGATGGGTAAGTGGATTGGGTTGTAAGTAGGTCACATGAGGAGCTCCCCACATCTGAATATCAATAACATCTTATATAAATGACCTACCCATCTACCCATCATCCCTTCTGATCAGACAATCAGTAAAACACACCAACGGGGAACCCCACATATAAATTGTTCATTACAGGCCCCGCCCATCACTCCGATTTGAACTGTCACTCGGTATAACTGAATCAATGAAGGCAAAACATATGAGGAACTCCTGGTATAGATCAACAATGTTGTGTCAAACCCAAATACTCGTTTTGTATGTGTCACATGTGATACCGAAACCAGTGAAGGAAAAGCTCCCCAACGTATAAGGGACATGGCCAGGGACGCTCCTTCCATGGGGCAAAATGAGAACTGGCAGCCGCCTCTTAGGCATCGAGGCTACTGCCACCTGAAGACTCAGGATCAACCCTGGACATAACATATACACTAATTCACTTACTTGTGACCACAAACTTAGTAAAGTCTTCTACTTCCTAACACTCTCACCCCAAATCTCCCCCTAACTGACCTTCAGACTGGGCTCCCTTAGCTCATAACAAGGTTACAGATATATAGAAACATTGGGGTGTCACCCTGCTATAATTCCAGGGGTACCCAGGGCACAAATAAACACTCACCCCAAATCTCCCCCTAACTGACCTTCAGACTGGGCCCCCTTAGCTCATAACAAGGTTACAGATATATAGAAACATTGGGGTGTCACCCTGCTATAGTTCCAGGGGTACCCAGGGTACAAATAAGCACTCACCCCAAATCTCCCCCTAACTGACCTTCAGACTGGGCCCCCTTAGCTCATAACAAGGTTACAGATATATAGAAACATTGGGGTGTCACCCTGCTATAGTTCCAGGGGTACCCAGGGTACAAATAAGCACTCACCCCAAATCTCCCCCTAACTGACCTTCAGACTGGGCCCCCTTAGCTCATAACGAGGTTACAGATATATAGAAACATCGGGGTGTCACCCTGCTATAGTTCCAGGGGTACCCAGGGTACAAATAATCACTCACCCCAAATCTCCCCCTAACTGACCTTCAGACTGGGCCCCGTTAGCTCATAACGAGGTTACAGATATATAGAAACATTGGGGTGTCACCCTGCTATAGTTCCAGGGGTACCCAGGGTACAAATAAACACTCACCCCAAATCTCCCCCTAACTGACCTTCAGACTGGGCCCCCTTAGCTCATAACAAGGTTACAGATATATAGAAACATTGGGGTAACAGTCACCCTGCTATAGTTCCAGGGGTACCCAGGGCACAAATAAACACTCACCCCAAATCTTCCCCTAACTGACCTTCAGGCTGGGCCCCCTTAGCTCATAACAAGGTTACAGATATATAGAAACATTGGGGTGTCACCCTGCTATAGTTCCAGGGGTACCCAGGGTACAAATAATCACTCACCCCAAATCTCCCCCTAACTGACCTTCAGACTGGGCCCCCTTAGCTCATAACAAGGTTACAGATATATAGAAACATTGGGGTAACAGTCACCCTGCTATAGTTCCAGGGGTACCCAGGGTACAAATAAGCACTCACCCCAAATCTCCCCCTAACTGACCTTCAGACTGGGCCCCCTTAGCTCATAACAAGGTTACAGATATATAGAAACATTGGGGTGTCACCCTGCTATAGTTCCAGGGGGTACCCAGGGTACAAATAAGCACTCACCCCAAATTTCCCCCTAACTGACCTTCAGACTGGGCCCCCTTAGCTCATAACAAGGTTACAGATATGTAGAAACATTGGGGTGTCACCCTGCTATAGTTACTGGCTGGTCACAACTAAATACAAACAGCAGGG
The DNA here is from genome assembly GCF_017654675.1 of Xenopus laevis. NCBI lineage: Eukaryota > Metazoa > Chordata > Amphibia > Anura > Pipidae > Xenopus > Xenopus laevis. Next base: position 166,420,366 of record NC_054374.1, read on the forward strand.
AGAGTGAATAGACACTGGCAGGAAGTTGGCTGGAAATTTTGGATTTTTAAACCTGGAGATTATTATATTTACTACAATCTGTTTCCATCAGCAAAAATGATGAGTAAACAGTTTAACCAGTAGAGGGCAGCAATAGACTGTGCGGCAAACAAACACAATAATAGCAATCAAAACAATCAGTTAATTCCTACAATATGTGAGTGGAGAAGCAGTCAATTAAATTAACTGTTAGTATGTTATAGAATCGCTAATTCTAAGTAACTTTTTAATTGGTCTTCATTTTTTCTTTTTTATCTTTTTTGAATTATTTGCCTTCTTCTTCTGACTCTTTCAAAAGGGGGTCACTGACCCCATCTAAAAAACAAATGCTCTGTAAGGCTACAAATGTATTGTTATTACTACTTTTTATTCCTCCTCTTTCTATTCAGGTCTCTCCTATTCATATTCCTGTCTCTTATTCAGATCAATATATGGTTGCTAGGGGAATTTGGATCCTAGCAACCAAATGGCTGAAATGACAAACTGGAGAGCTGCTGAATAAAAAGCTAAATAACTCAAAAACCACAAATAAAATAAAATGGAAACCTTTTGCAAATTATCTCAGAATATAAATCCCTACATCATACTAACAGTTAATTTATATAATTTATATTGAAAAGATTTATATATAGTGATCATATCCCCTTATATATTTATATATAGTGATTATATCCCCTTATATATTTATATATAGTGATCATATCCCCCTTATATATTTATATATAGTGATCATATCCCCCTTATATATAGTGATCATATCTCCTTATATATTTATATATAGTGATCAAATCCCCTTATATATTTATATATAGTGATCATATCCCCTTATATATTTATATATAGTGATCATATCCCCCTTATATATTTATATATAGTGATCATATCCCCCTTATATATTTATATATAGTGATCATATCCCCTTATATATTTATATATAGTGATCATATCCCCTTATATATTTATATATAGTGATCATATCCCCTTATATATTTATATATAGTGATTATATCCCCCTTATATATTTATATATAGTGATCATATCCCCTTATATATTTATATATAGTGATCATATCCCCTTATATATTTATATATAGTGATCATATCCCCTTATATATTTATATATAGTGATCATATCCCCCTTATATATTTATATATAGTGATCATATCCCCTTATATATTTATATATAGTGATCATATCCCCTTATATATTTATATATAGTGATCATATCCCCCTTATATATTTATATATAGTGATCATATCCCCCTTATATATTTATATATAGTGATCATATCCCCTTATATATTTATATATAGTGATCATATTCCCCTTATTTATTTATATATAGTGGTCATATCCCCTTATATATTTATATATAGTGATTATATCCCCCTTATATATTTATATATAGTGATCATATCCCCTTATATATTTATATATAGTGATCATATCCCCTTATATATTTATATATAGTGATCATATCCCCTTATATATTTATATATAGTGATCATATCCCCCTTATATATTTATATATAGTGATCATATCCCCCTTATATATATATATATATATATATATATAGTGATCATACCCCCCTTATATAGTTATATATAGTGATCATATCCCTCTTATATATATATATATAGTGATCATATCCCCTTATATATTTATATATAGTGATCATACCCCCTTATATATTTATATATAGTGATCATATCCCCTTATATATTTATATATAGTGATCATATCCCCCTTATATATTTATATATAGTGATCATATCCCCTTATATATTTATATATAGTGATCATATCCCCCTTATATATTTATATATAGTGATCATATCCCCCTTATATATATATATATATATATATATATATAGTGATCATACCCCCCTTATATAGTTATATATAGTGATCATATCCCTCTTATATATATATATATAGTGATCATATCCCCTTATATATTTATATATAGTGATCATACCCCCCTTATATATTTATATATAGTGATCATATCCCCTTATATATTTATATATAGTGATCATATCCCCCTTATATATTTATATATAGTGATCATATCCCCCTTATATATATATATATATATATATATATATAGTGATCATACCCCCCTTATATAGTTATATATAGTGATCATATCCCTCTTATATATATATATATATATAGTGATCATATCCCCTTATATATTTATATATAGTGATCATACCCCCCTTATATATTTATATATAGTGATCATATCCCCTTATATATTTATATATAGTGATCATATCCCCCTTATATATTTATATATAGTGATCATATCCCCCTTATATATTTATATATAGTGATCATATCCCCCTTTTTATACAAGAGACATGCATTAATGGGAGTGGCAGGTTGATAAAGGGGGTTGGGTGAATAAAGGGGTGGGTATTGGGGATATAAGGGTTTTGGCAGAATAAAGAGGGGTGTTTATGATGGATACGAGAGACCATTAACTACAGAAAAGTGAAATAATTGAAAAACCTTACAAATATATTATTTTAATGACCTCCATCCACAACTTGTTGTAATATTTGACAGTTCTTTTATTATGCAACATTTTATTTTTGAGTTTACATTCCCTTTATATCGGAGGGAGAAATGCCACCAATGCAGAAGGCTGTGGAAATTCAGTTTTTTTTTATGTTTCTTTTGTTAATGAACAATCCCAATTTACAATCAGAGAGCCATTCCCAGTTGCACCCGCCTTTCAACACTTCGTTCTGCCGCTTCATCGAGTGACACATTTATGCCTCAAATGACCTCGACTTCCGTGTTGTTTCGCTCATAAACGCTGCTCTGTGCGCAGGGTGATGGGGGTATAAAACTGCTGGACGTGCCTGAGAATGTTCTTTCCAAGTGCTGATCATCAACTCGGTAAGTCACTGCCATCGGATCATTTCTGTTCAGGGCTCAGATTTCCTTTGGGTCCAGTGAGGAAATATATGTGATTTTTTGTTAATACCCAGGTCTTTCCTCAAGATTAGAGGCCAATTTACATGGAACTGCCCCTATGAGTATTAATGACCTACAAATCCACAGTAGATATGGGCTGGAATAGATATGAGTTTTAATTGGAAACAATCCTTGGTCTTGTCTAGTGATCCCCAACCAGTAACATGTTGCTCCCCAACCCCTTGGATGTTACTCCCAGTGGCCTCAAAGCAGGTGATTATTTTTGAATTCCAGGCTTGGAGGCAAGTTTTGGTGCATAAAAACCAGGTGTCCTGCCAAACAGAGTCTCCTGTAGCTGCCAATCCACATAGGGGCTACTAATAGCCAATCACAGCCCATAATTTGCAGCACCAAGAACATTTTGCATCCTTGTGTTGCACCAAATACAGGTTTGGGATCGGGATTCGGCCTTTTTCAGCAGGATTCGGATTCAGCAGAATCCTTCTGCCCGGCCGAACTGAATCCTTATTTGCAAATTAGGGGCGGGGAGGGAGATTGGGTGACTTTTTGTCACACAAAAGGGAAGTAAAAAAATGTTTTTCCCTTCCCAAACCTAATTTGCAAATGCAAATTAGGATTCAGATTTGGTTCGGTATTCGGCGAAATCTTTCACAAAGGATTCGGGGGTTCGGCCAAATCCAAAATAGTGGATTCGGTGCCTCCCTCGTTGCTCTCCAACTTTTTTTTACATTTAAATGTGGCTCATGGGTAAAAAAAGGTTGGGGATCCCTGGTCTAGTTTAATCTGTTTTTCTCACCAGTATTCCCATAGGCTTTACTTGGAGGCAACTGAGAGACCAGTCTAAAGAACAATGTTTTAATCTCTAGTTTTCTCATCTAAATTACTTGGAGACAATTCTCAAGCCAATCTTAAGAATAATCTGTCTCAAAACCAGTTTTCCAATGCACTTTACTGAGAAGGAATTCTAAGGGGCAGATTTACTAAAGAGCGAATTCTCTAACTTTGACTAATGGACGTTACTCCGCAAATTCACTATAATGCGGATTTTACTGAACGTCAGCTCTTTCACCGGAGTTGACTTTGCCACCTCAGACCAGACGAAGTCCTATAAAGCAGCGAGATCTTCCTCAATCTTCTGTCACTTACATTATGGGGCAGATTTACATAGGTTCGGATATCGAGGGTTAATTAACCCTCGATATTCGACTGCCGAATGTAAATACTTCGAATATCGAAGTCGAAGGATTTACCGCAAATAGTTTGATCGAAGGATCGAACGAAAAATCGTTCAATTCGAAGGATTTTAATCCATCGATGGAACGATTTTTCTTCGACCAAAAAAACATTAGAAAGCCTATGGGGACCTTCGGTAGGTTTTAGGTGGCGAAGTAGGGGGGTCGATTTTTTTTTTAAAGAGACAGTACTTCGACTATTGTTCGAATAGTCGAGCGATTTTTAGTTTGAATCATTCGATTCGAAATTGAAGTCGTAGTCGAAGGTTGAAGTAGCCAATTCGATGGTCGAAGTAGCCAAAAAAAACCATTCGAAATTCAAAGTTTTTTTTTATTCTTTTCCTTCACTCGAACGAAGTAAATGGGCCCCAAATCCTGTGAGCCAAAAATGCATCAAAGTTCAAAAAACGCTGGCGACTTTTCCTTTTTTCAGTGGGATTGGCTGCAAAAGTAACAAACTTTTTTTAGGTAACCGGTTTAGGCACAAAAACGCTAGCGCATCTTCGTTATGAAATGCTCGCACTGCCGAAGTAACGTTAGCGATAAGTCATCAGCGTTCGGCCCCAGGGCGCAACTTCGCATGCTAGTGATTTAGCGCATTCGTATCGCATTTCCACGTAGCAAAGTGGTGCGACGTGTGCGAAACGGTCACTGGCAACAATTCGCCCTTTAGTTAATCTGCCCCTAAGACTTTAGAACAATCTATTTTTCCATAGACTTTACTTGGAGGCATTTTTAAAACTTGTCTAAAGAAAATGAGCAAGTGTCCATTTGGCACTAAATGCGTTAGGCTCTACACCTCCTAATAAACATTTTTTGACAACTTCCTTGACTACTTGCTGGTCAGACTGGTGGGAAACTGACCAGCAGGTGGCGCTGTTGTAACAAAATTCATTCATATTAACAGTACATGTATCCCTTAATATCTTGGAATAAAAACAAAATAAATAATGAATGTACATTACAAAAGTGCTTAGAATAGCCCCCTCATCAATTTTACATTCACTTATTTTAAAGGTTTACTTATCCTTTAAATCCCTCGAAATTCGACTGGGGAATAGAATCGAATAGGCAATTCGGGCGAATTTACGCACTGGCGAATAGTCGAATGGGTGAATATTCGCCAGGCGAAAAGGCACACAATCGAATATTCGATCGAAGGATTTTCATTCGAACGAATGATCGATCGAATGCCTTTGTATTCGATCAAAAACTTAGAAAACAAGCCAAAGGGACTTTCCCATAGGCTTTTAAAGCAATTCGGTAGGTTTAATCTGGCGAAATAGGCAGTCAAAGTATTTTTAAAAGAGACAGTACTTCGACTAAAGAATGGGCGAATAGTCGCAGCGTTTTTGCGCTCGTTCTATTCGAATCATTCTACTCAGGCGAATTTACGCCAATTCGAAAGTCGAGGAGCACAAAAAATGACTCGAAATTCGAGCTTTTTTCCCTCTATTCATTCACCCAAGCTTGGTGAATGGGCCCCCTTTGAAGGTGAACCACCCCTTTAAGGTATGAAGATCCATATTACGTAAATATCCTTTATCCCCAAAACCCCAGGTCCTGAGCATTCTGGATAACAGGTCCCATACCTGTATATCATTGCTCTCAGTCATCAGTTATTAGCCACCAACACCCCAGTGGTGGTCATTGTCCTTTCCTAATATTAAGGCCAATCTTCGTCTGAAGATTTTCTGGTGAAACTTCCGTAGACTTTTCTGACATGTTATCATGGGTAGGAGAGAAAAATGATCAATAACTTGGTGAATTAATACCAGGAATAGAGATGTAGCCTCCAAATCACTGTGGTTGCTGGGAAACCCCACCTTAGTAACTAGATAGCATTTCTAGTTTTGGCAGAAAAGATGTCTACAAGCCGCATTTGGAAGTAAAGTAACAGCACTTCCCCATTGAGGTTAAACTAATATTTGCTCCCAAGAATAACAGTAAGCTGGAATTTAATTAAACCTGCAGAGGTTTGTTAAACAGAGATGGTTGCTGTGTGTGTGTGTGAGACACAATCAAATAAAGCGTCAGACAACCAACAAACAGCTTATTCCGTCTCGCCAGTCCCATCACTGATCTGATCCTTTGGTCTGCTCCAAAGTCCACCAGAATCAAAAGCCCTGAGTTTTTCTCACTATATAAAATTTAGAACAATGTATGTCTATGGGAAAAACCTTGGGGGTCATTTATCTTCACTGGGCAAATTTAACCCATTTCACTTCACCAAAAATTCCCCACCACCGAAAATTCATCGAAAAGACTATGGGCATCAAGTTTTTTGTTTTTTTTTCAAAAAGCAAACTTTTTTTTTTGACAGGCAACATTTTTTTTTCTCCCATTGAAATCTATGGCAAAAAAAATTGACTTATCCCTGGCAGTAACCCATGGCAACCAATCAAATTGTTGCATTCATTGTTCTACTTACAGTTGGGCTGGAGTTGATGGACATTGTCTGTAAGATCTATCACACCAGGTTATGAAATGCTGGGTTTACTATATCATAGAATGCTGGGGACACTGTGCCATGAAATGCTGGGGCAACTGTCAGGAAAGGCCTGTATTTTTTTAAAAACTACTGTGTTATAAAATGCTGGGGCCACAGTGTCATATATTGCTGGGGGTTACATGAAGTCACTGAATATATATATATATATATATATATATATATATCACAGACAGGAGAATGCTATTTCTACCTATGGGTTTGTCAGTGGCAATGGGACGTCTCCTCCCCATATAAACTGACAATTTGGGGTTTTTTGGAATTCTGTAAAAGATTCCCATGGGGGCTACAGTAGTGATTAGTGAATGTCATTACCCCGGGTGGCCCTTCTGGGGCTGATCCTCTCACATATATGAAACAGAGGGAAGTTCACATGTCAATATAATAGGTAGCAATCAGTAGCTTAAAGGAAAACTATACCCCCAAAATGAATACTTAAGCAACAGATAGTTTATATCAAATTGAATGACATATTAAAGAATCTTACCAAACTGGAATATATATTTACATAAATATTGCCCTTTGACATCATTTGCCTTGAGCCACCATTTCGTGACTCTATCTGTGCTGCCTCAGAGATCACCTGACCAGAAATACTACAACACTAACTGTAACAGGAAGAAGTGAGGAAGCAAAAGGCAGAACTCTGTCAGTTAATTGGCTCATGTGACCTTACATGTGGTTTGTATGTGTGCACAGTGAATCTTACGATCTCAGGGGGCGGTCCTTATTTTTTAAAATGGCAATTTTCTATTTATGATTACCCAATGGCACATACTACTAATAAAGTATATTATTATGATAATGGTTTATTTAGATGAAGCAGGGTTTTACACATGAGCTGTTTTACTCAGTATCTTTTAATAGAGACCTACATTGTTTGGGGGGTATAGTTTTCCTTTAAGAAAATGTAGAAGCACCTCCATAAAATAATATCAGGTATCTATGTACCCGAGGCACAGGCTACAGGTTATCTATTGTCAGTCAGTAGAGAGCAGCAGATAACGTAGGCCATTGCCGGCTGTAAAGGTCGGATGGTGGAGAATCATTAACTTCCTGTAGGGCAACGGCTCTGAAAATGTCTCGCCTCAACTGTCAGTTCTGTATCACCAGCATTATCCAATAAGTAGCCAGAGCATGGGCTCATGTGTCAGAACTTTAATTGGCCGGACCGCAGAATAGTTAGAGATTCAATAACTCCAGTAAACCAAGATCCTTAGGATTCAGTTAATGTTCTGAGTAGGCTTTAGCGAGGGACCACATAGAATGCTAGGCTAGTACTGCTATAGTCAATGGCCAGCACTTTATTGTCAACCTGGGCACTTGGCAGGAGGCAACTGTAAACTGAATGAATAAAGCATGTTTTATAGGTAGCCTATATGTTGGCAGGAGCCCACTGGCAGAATAAAGAGAACCTTTCAGCCAGATATGCAGATAATTACTACTGTTTAATGACTCTTCGCTGGCAATGCCACTTCAGAAATTGTAATAGGCAGTTGCAAATGGTCAATGTAACGACCTTCTTGGGGACATTGGGGCTCATTTATCAACACTGGGCAAATTTGCCCATGGGCTGTTACCTATAGCAACCAATCACTGATTAGCTTTCTAAAGCCAACTGCAAGTAGAACAATGAATGCAGCAATCTGATTGGTTGCCATGGGTTACAGCCCATGGGCAAATTTGCCCAGTGTTGATAAATGACCCCCAGTGTGCCACTGCTCTCCCCCTGCCTTGTAGATCCTCACTGCCTTCACTGTAAAGTCACTTGCAATTTTTTTGAAAATTGGGGCAACTATTTGTCACCCTAGATTGGATCCTAGCTAACTCGAGGTGCCCACCTTGGCTTATTGACAGATAAACAGTCCAGAAAGAGACTCAATGATCTCCAATAGCATGTGAAGCCCAGAAGACCCTGGCCAATATAAAGATTTGATTAGAAAAACGTTAACAGCTAAATAAATGTATTTATTAGATAAAAAAGAGTAAAATATGTTTCTAATATTTGTTTCTTACCAGGAGAAACCCGAACAAAGGGAACATGTATTGTATCATTAACTAAAATGGAAACATTTCCATAGGTGACGCCTAGAGATGAGTGAACGAGTCACATCGTTTTCAACTGATTTGGAATTTCAGCAAATGGGCTTCTCTTCTGGGACCTTCAGTCTCTTCTGGGACCCTGCCTCAAATGTACGCAGGTATATGCTTGAATAGTTTCATGATGAATAGGTCTAGAGAACGGGTATAATATAATATAAGTTGGTAGATTCAAACACTGGATAAACTGGCGTAATATTTTCAATGAGAACTAAAACTGAGATTTTAGATGAAAGTTTATTGGATTCATGGTTTATCCTCAGTGGGCACCATTGGGTTGACTTCTGTTTATAGACTTCATCTGTTCATGTTGCTGTTTTTCCCCCCAACTCTTCTCTGAATTTATAAAGATGTTTACACTCAATTCTAAACAAAGTATTTTTGAAATGTGTTCACCATCTCAGCCTTGGCAAAATTCTCATCATTTGGCTACAGCATTTTGGGTATGAGAAGCCCTCAATATTTTACTACCCATCGATAAGTCTGGGAAAGTCAATGAAATGGACATTTTAGCAATAATTCTACTAAAGTTTGTAGACACTTTGGGGCAAATTTAACTAGGGTCGAAAATCGAGGGTTAATTAACCCTCGATATTCGACTTCCGAATTGAAATCCTTCGACTTCGAATATCGAAGTCGAAGGATTTAACGCTATTCCTACGATCGAAGGAATAATCGTTCGATCGAACGATTAAATCCTTCAAATCGAAAGGGTTCAAAGGATTTTAATCCATCGATCGAAGGATATTCCTTCGATCAGAAAATTGTTAGGAAGCCTATGAGGACCTTCCTCATAGACTAACATTGGCCTCAGTAGGTTTTAGGTGGTGAACTAGGGGGTCGAAGAATTTTTTAAAGAGACAGTACTTCGACTATTGAATGGTCGAATAGGCGAACGATTTTTAGGTCGAATCGAAGTCGAAGGTCAAAGTCGAAGGTCGAAGCAGCCCATTCGATGGTCAGAGTAGCCAAAAAAAACATTCGAAATTCGAAGTTTTTTTCCTCTATTCCTTCACTCGAGCTAAGTAAATGGGCCCCTTTATAAATAGACACAATTTATAAATAGTGAACAGAAACTAGAACTACCAGCTTCGAAAGCAACACAACAAATTTTGTTTTCAGTCCTTGCACAACTATTTTTAGTTTTGTTTTAAAAAAAAACCACAAGGTCAATGTCTAAACAATGATGTATATTTCGCCCCAAAATATTTGGCTTAAAGGGATTCTGACGTGATTTTTATGGTTTACTTTTTGTTTCTAAATTGCACTGTTTACACTGCAAATAATTCACTCCGCCACTTATAATTGTATTCTTGAACCAACAAATGAGAGTTTTTTAGCTGTAATATTGGCGTGGAGGTATCTCCACAACATTTAGGGAGGGGCAAATTCATCAAGGGTCGAATTTTGAGGGGTTTAATCCCTCGAATTTCGACTGGGGAATAGAATCGAATAGAATCGAATAGGCAATTTGGGAGAATTTACACGCTGGCGAATAGCCGAATTGGCGAATATTCGCCAGGTGAATAGGCGCTCGATCGAATATTCGCTCGAAGGATTTTCATTCGATCGAATGCCTTTTTATTCGATCAAAAAAGTGGAAAACACGCCTAAAAGAGACAGTACTTCGACTATCGAATGGGCGAATAGTCGCAGCGTTTTTGCGCTCGATCCAGTACTTCGACTATCGAATGGGCGAATAGTCGATCTATTCTCGATCTATTCGAATCATTCTACTCAGGCGAATTTACGCCAATTCGATAGTCGAGGAGCACAACAAACTACTCGAAATTCGAAGTTTTTTACTTCGAATCCTTCACTCGAAGTTAGTGAATCGGCCCCTATGGGGCAGATTTATGAACGGTCAGGAAGTGAAAATTCGAAGTAAAAAAATTCAAAATTCAAGCTATTTTTGTGCACTTCGAATATCGAATAGGCCAAAATTCGATTCGAATTTGAAAAAAAATTGACTATTCGAATATCAAAATGTATCATGTACTGTCTTTTTAAAACTTTGACTTCGACCATTCGCCATTTAAAACCTGCTGAATTGCTGTTTTAGCCTATGGGGGACCTCCTAGAACCTATTTGGAGTCATTTGGTGGAATTTTTTGGGGCAAATAGTTTCGAATTCGATCAAATGTACTAAAACATTCGATTAGAACGATTCGAATACAGCCTATTCACCCAAAGTTATAAGATTTTTAAATAAATTTCGACTGGTCTTTTTTTATTCGAATTTCGATGTTATGGGAGTTCAACAAAACTTCGAAATTCGACCCTTGATAAATCTGCCCCTTAGATCCCAATCAGATAAATTAACTGATCATCCCTATCAAGTGGCCAAATGTCAAAATTTTAAAAATTCTTCTGTTTCTCGGTGCATTTCTGCGGGAAATGTTATGGAAAGCTTCTCTTGGTTTTCCTTTCTCAGGTATATATCAAGTCTCTCTTAAATTTTTCTGAGCGTGAAGTTTCTTGCCTTCGTGATTTTCGAGGATTATGGACTAGTTTTTAATTGGTGGATTTTTGTATTAAAGGTGGTATTACAAGTTTTCAGAAGTTTTAAAGGTTTTAGGAAATATAGGAAAACCAAAAATCAGCCCGTAGACTTGGGTTTATAAGCACTTTATCTGCATTTAAATTAAATTATAGGGTATCCTCAAATGCCAATGAAATAGCACCTGCAGTGATTGCCATTTTGTAGACACTTATTAAGGCAAGCTTTGCATCATACCAAAATCTTTTAAATGAGTTTATAACACATATGGATGTTTTCATAATAAAAATCATTTGGATTTCATGTTTAATTTGCAAAGGACTTTAAGTATACAGCTCTTTATGTCTGGGTGACAGGTCCCCTTTAATTATATCTTAGTTTTGATCAAGAACAAGATGGTAATCATTTATACAAATTTGGATAAAATGGAGTCTATGGGAGACGGCCTTTCCATTATAACAGGTCCTTTACATGTATTCAAATTTTATTTTCAAAAATGTAAACATTTGGTATTTATTAAGAAATCCAAAAACACAAATGTAAAACTTCCTCATTTAAAAAACATGTGAGTTCATGTAGAAGTCCATGGGAGCTGTCCTAGGCAAATTTGAAGCCCCTTTTTTAAAATTTGATAATTTTGAGGGTTTTCTTTAAACGTTTTTTGAGTTTGTAAACTCAACAAATTCTCCCAGGATTGTATTCAATTGATTTTTTTTAATTTGGCTTCTTAAATAAATAGCAAATATTTGAATTTTTTTAAACTGTGAGAATTTTTAAAAATGTTTATACAAAGAAGAAAAAACTAGTACAAATTCGATTTTTGATAAATAAGCCCACCAATGACAGAAATCTCACTTGGGTATTCTTGCTCATGCTACAACAGTTTTTGCTGGTTTTTACTAATATCATGTACTATATACTTCCAGAAACAAGATACAATGCAGAGTGTAAACATCCTCCTTTAGTTTTATGTCTTCATAAAGATTTTCCGAAGAGTTAATTTGATTTCCTTAGTTCTGAGACAATAGATCACTGGGTTGACTATGTGGGGTGTGTATGAGTACAGGCATAGAATTAAGACTTTTAGGGTTGACTTTGAGGGTTAACTTGACCCAGTTGGACGTATATATGATGACCCTTGGGGTGAAGTACAAAGCAATGACCGACAGGTGGGTGGTACAAGTGTAGAAGGCCTTATACCAATTATCAGAGGATGTTGATATGCAGATTGTCCTGATAATGATGACGTAGGACAATATAATGAAACCTAATGGAACAAAGAGAATTAACATGGAGATAATTAAAAGGTTTTGTCGGACAGAAAGACATCCGAGCAAGCTAATTCATAGACGACATTGCTGTAACAAAAACAGTTATAAATCTTATTCCTACCACAGTAGGACACATTAAGAGCCATCAAGGTTGCGTAGGCTGAAGGAAAAGCACATAACACCCAGAATGCAAAGCAGAGAATGGTTGTATCTTTTTGACTGACTATTGTGGAATATCTGAGTGGTTCATAAATAGCAATGTAACGATCAGCAGCCATCAGCATCATGATGAAGATGTCTACAGAAGCCAGATAATGAACAAAGAAAAGCTGAAACAAGCACCCAAAGAATGAGATGTTCCCGTCTCCAAACCAATACTTGTCAATGATTTTGGGCAACGTGATGGTGTCAAACAGAAGGTCAGAAAGGGCAAGGTTCCCAATGAACATGTACATGGGTTGGCGGAGATGTTCCTTCAAAATCATCAGCCCTACCACAACACCATTTGCGGACAATGTACTGATATAGACAATGAACATTGTCATGGACACCAAGATCTGGAACTTCTGCTGGAGTCCTGGAAAGCAAAGAAGGACAAACTCAGAGGATTCCGACCGGTTAGACATCTCTCACTGCAGAAACTTCTAGAAGAAGCAATCCTACAAAGAAAGAAATGCATTGAAGGAAACATTTTCGGTTGTTGATGATCTTTCATTTATGACTCAGTTTATGTATACAGACACTTTGAGGCACATTTATCAAGGGTCAAGTTTAAACTCTCTTAAATACAAATGAATTCAAAACTAGACTTGGGGAAATGTATTAAAAAAATCTAATTTGTATAACTCGGACACATTTAAACAACCTGAAAACTCAAATCGAATTTGATCAAACTCGATTCGAGTTTTTTCTCCAAAAAAAACTCAATTGTCAGGAAGACTACAAACATCTCCAAATTGATCCCTGGACCTCTCCCATTGACTTACACAGTAATTTGGCAGGTTTTAACTGGTGAATAGTCAAATTTTTAAAGAGTTAGAATATGATAGATCTCGAAAATCGAATTTGAATTTTTTTAAAAACTAAAAACGAGTTTGGATAATTCCCTAGTTGAATTTGACAGTTTTGACCATAAAAGAAATTCGAAAATTCGAATTTTCAATTACACCTTTTACCCCTTTATGATGACAAATGGAACAATTGATGTTTTTGGATGATAAACTTACCATCTTCTTTATGTTTGTGGTCAACAGTAGTCCTTCTACCAACAACTGATAAACTATCCCGACGCCTGCGGTTGGAGACAACAGTATTCAGGGCTCTGGTCTGTATAAGGAGAGTGGCAATTAGAGAAAAATATGCAAATTACAGTTCAACAGAACGCAACACTTGATTTGTGCCTCATAAGTCAACAGACATAATATGTATCATGAAAATACGTTTCCATTAGGAATATTGGATGCAAGAGATTTGGGATTGTGCATGTTCACCAGCATGTTATCATTTGTGTTATGCCCACAAGAAAATGCATTCCACTGCGCAATCTATTTTAGAAATACATAATTTTTGGAAATCGTTCAGTAAGGGAGTTATTTATTAAATCCAAATATTTCTCTTTATTTCATTAAAAAAAAAGCCAGACCAAATGCCCATCAGTTTGGGAAAAAATTTCTTTCGTGTTATTGCCTACAACCCACGAATTGTTTGGATTTTTGGATGAAACTCAGTGCAGACCATGATATCTTCAAATTTGACATAGGACCTTTGCCATTGACTATTACAGGACCTTGGCAAGTTGGAGATGGAGTATTTTCGGATTCTGACTTTTAGCAGCCTTGGGGTATAATAAATCTTGAAAAATTTGAGGTTTTTTTCCTTTAAAGGTAGGAAAAGGAAGGAAACCTAGTCGGCGCAAAAACCCTCCGCCCCTCCCAAGTGTTGCCCACCCTCCCTCCTCCCCCGGCCTACCCGTCCCGCTGGGCAAATGCCCCTCACTTGTTACTTACCCTTCTGCGCAGGTCCAGTCCAAAGAGTTCACAGGCACCATCTTCTTCCATGCAATCTTCTTCCTACTTTGAACGGCGTTTTGGCGCATGCGCAGTAGGAGCATTTCGCCGGTACGGATCTACTGCGCATGTGCCAAAAGTCACAAAGTTTTCTGATTTCGTGACTTTTGGCGCATGCGCAGTAGATCGTACCGGCGAAATGCTCCTACTGCGCATGCGCCGGTCAAAGCAGGAAGAAGATCGATTGGAAGAAGATGGCGTCGGTGAACTCCGTAGACTGGACCTGCGCAGAAGGGTAAGTAACAAGTTAGGGGCATTTGCCCAGCTGGACGGGTAGGCCAGGGGGGAGGAGGGAGGGTGGGCAACACACGGGAGGGGGGGAGGGTTTTTGTGCCGACTAGGTTTCTTTCTCCTCTAAATATTCATGCTTTCTAGTGAAAAAAATCTTGAATTTCTTGAGGTATTTTTCATTGCAAAATTCAAATATTTACTCTTAATTCTGAGAACTATTGATTGTATTATGTCCCCCCCCCAAAAAAAATGTCAATTTAAAAGCAGTTGTTCTAATAAGAGCCATATCTATACTCACAATACTGGCACGGTCTGGCACGGTCTGGCACTGGTCCCGAAATTCCTGAATACAAGTGCGGTGCTGGGATTCAGTTGTATTTATACACCGGCTAATCATGGAAAGGGATCTCTTGTGACATAACTCAGTAGCGTTAATTGCACAATTAATTGCCCTGACAAACAAAATCTACACTTCATGGCAAGGGCTCAACTACTTTTCCATCCCTTATTAAGTATAATAGTACCTATAGCATATAAATAGGTTGCTCACACCTGCCATTAAAGGGGAACTACTCCAGGAACGAAGTTCACTGATTTTGATACTACAGACTAAAATTAACCACTATGCAATATATGATTTCATTACTTTGTTCTCTAGTGGTTATAAAATACAACTATCCCTTTTGTAAAAACTCCACTGCATTCAACCAGTTGCCAACCTGCTATTGATCAGACATGGTTTGCCAGTAATAATTAGTTAATAATGTTTCAAACATGATAGCATCATATTGAGTTTCCATATTTTGGTTTCCACTCAAAATATTCCACTACTTCGGCGCCAACAAAGTTCACAGTTCTGACACATTTACACTTTCCTATACAGAGATTCAATATCATTATATCATGTCCCCAGTAAAGTTTACAGCTCAAGTTCCCCATTTGCTTATCACATTCACACACACTAAGGGTAACCTGCCTGTAGGTATTTGGAGTGTCGGGGGAAACCAGAGTAACCGGTTGAAAGCTACAAAGGCAAAGGGAGAAGATACACACTATTGCAGATAGGTGCCCTAGATAGGATCTAACCAAAGGTATCCATGTAAATCACTTTGCTACTTACCTTGCTCTACCTTCTGAAGAATGGGGCAGAAGTGAATCCTAGTGACTATGTGACAGCTTCACATGGCATAGCCCTTCCAATAGCTTCTAGGTGTAAGGAAAACTCACCTTGGTGGTCTAGTGGGGCAGCGGGGATACCCGTTTCCTATGCGCATTGATGCTTTTGTGATGACGTCAACGAGCAATGGCGCCAAATATTTAAAGGGAATTTTGTGTAATTTTCGTTGCCCGTTGTTAGGTTCCATTTCTGAGTTCCTGGGTGCGTTCTGTTTGTATTCTGATTCCTGTTTTGACCCTGCCTGACTTTGCTGACTTCTGTGATCCCGACCTCTACCTGTTATCCGACTATTCCGAAATCCGTTACCCGACCCGTGCCTGGCTTGATTCTGATTTGATCTTCTGGTTTTGACCCTTGCCTGTCTGACTTTGCTTGTATTCGCCCCGCACCGACCCGGCCTGATTAGTCTACGCTTTTGTCTGTTCCTTGAACTGTGATCTTTTGTCCAAAAAGACTTAGTTAACGATTGTGTCCCTCTGCTTGTCCAGAACCCTTAGCTTGGCTCCTCTCTTAATAAGACCTGGCGGCATCCAATTAGCCGAGGGCTCCTCCTGAGGTGAAAGGCGGCTGATAAAAGCGGAAGCAAGAGCCGAGACCAGGGAGCCTAGCATTGCTTCTGGATTTTGGGTACCAATCGTGACACTAGGTTTTAGTTCTTCTTTTGACAAACCCTCATAATTTCCTCTGGTCAAGAGTAATGTTTTGGTGAACTGAATTGTTGGAGGCTCTTCCTTCTATAACCACTAGTCCATTGTTGGTCACGGGTGGAAGTGGGAATTTTCTGTTGTCAATAGGTGGCCATATGTTCCAGGTTTGGTCAGTCACCTTTTCCAATTTTATGTTTAGATAAGAAGGTGTGTGCCATGAGAGGACAGTTTAAGTAGACCATCATAGGTTCTAGGAGATGGCATCTGGCCTGTCCAAACCAGACATTGTGTTGAAGCCCTGTCTCTGAGGGTGGAATCTTCTTACTTCAAACTATATACATATTTTCGGCCCATCGACAATGGTTGAACAAACCCTAGGTTGGCCCAAGTATTGTGACTCCTAGTTAAAAGCTAATTTGTTTAATGAGAGGATATATTTTACAGAGTCTATTATAAGACTGGAGAGAATGTAGTATATGGTGCTCACCACGAATACTTTGTCCTTCTATGGTCCAAAATGTAAATAAAATTAACACTTTGCATTTGTTTCCATTTTATTATTGTGCTCTTTGGGGGGACAATGCAATAAATTAAAGTTTCTGCAAAACCCTGGTGGGAAACAAACGAGCCAAAATGACCTCCTCAATATTTAAATGTATCATTCCCACTCATAAAAACAAATATGAGTTTACAAAAGCACAGGACGATGAATAGATAAGGGAACCTAATGGGGTTTTAGAGAGAAATGACAATTGAAACCATAACTCATGAAGAGCTAATGGTGAGGACCTGAGGGTTCTTCAACCTCATACGTTAGAAATTGTAACTATAAAGAGGAAGTTATATTTAATGTTCTATTTTTATATCTTTATCTATTTAAATGGTTTCCCTTTGTGATGAACATAATAATCACGTGCAATTGGCAACACAAATAACATGTATAACAGAAAGGGAAGGGTGCTGGACGGTTGGAAGGGGTTGTTGAAGTGCAACTCATTGGTTCCAGGGCATGCTTGGAGCTCATGGTCAAAAAAAGCCAGAGGGCTGCATATCCTGGAGATACTTTGTAAAATACAATATATTTATATATAATAAACATATTCAGTAGCTGTTGTCCCTCCAAGGCAGACCTTTGATGTTACCAGCACAGTAATCTCCAGCATTCCTACAGAATTCCCCTGTAGATCCTTCCTGTTGTATATCCTACAGGTGCTACACATGGGGGTAACAATATAACGTAAGATTTAGTTTCAGGTTGGTCAGTGCTGCATAAATGGACACCCGGTGTCATTATAACTAGCTAAGGCTTTATAAACATGGTTGGACTGGTGGGAGCAGGGCCCATCGGGGCTGGCGCCCCAGGGGCCCCTACACTGCAGCCTGGGGGAGCACCGGCGGGGATCGGGTCTGGGCCGGAAGGCCCACCAGGGCTGCTTATAAATAAGTAATTATTATAGGCTCACAAATCCCTAGGGGCAAATTGAAATCCTTCGACTTCGAATATCGAAGTCAAAGGATTTATCGCAATTCGTTCGATCGAAGGACTAATCGAATGATTCAAAAGATTTTAATCCATCGATCGAAGGATTATCCTTCGATCAGAAAATTGTAAGCAAGCCTATGGGACCTTCCCCAAAGGCTAACATTGGCCTCGGTAGGTTTTAGGTGGCGAACTAGGGGGTCGAAGTATTTTTTAAAGAGACAGTAGTTCGACTATCGAATAGTCGAACGATTTTTAGTTCAAATCGTTCGAATCGAAGGTCGAAGTCGAAGGTCGAAATAGCCCATTCGGTGGTCGAAGTAGCCAAAAAAAACCATTCGAAATTCTGAGTTTTTTTCCTCTATTCCTTCACTCGAGCTAAGTGAATGGGCACCCTAGTGTTTGATTTTTTTTTTAAAGGTGCAGTTTTTACTAGATCCACTACTATTCTTCCTGCCATTGCCTGTGTATTCACGAAAGAGTGTTTAACCCTTTGGTTAACTCACTTTTTATTTAATTTAAATTCTTGCCTGTTCTCCAAGAGTCAACTTCTTCCTACATCCTGACTCCCAGCCAGCCCAGAAGGCTTCACAACTCTTACAGGTCTTAGCCTGGTGGCAAAGTACTGGAAGTGGGCACTACCTGGCAATTATAGGCAAATTATTCAAAGTTTTCTTCAGGTATACTTCATTTATGATTATAGGATTTGTTTACATAAGCTCCAGATGCAAGAGCTCAGTATATGTATCTGCTGTTGAGCACAAAGTGAAGTGCTGACATGCCCAAATACACTTCACAAAGTGATGTGAAGTACTGACAGGCCCAAATACAAGGCTCCACTGCTCCTGTTGGCACTATCTAGGTATTTAGGGGATATCAATGGGGAACACCACCAGCTACCCCCAGTCTGCATGAATGAGTCAATGTGGAATTCAGAAAGCTCTGTATTCATGAGAGTCTTTGCACATACAAATCTGGTAGCATATACTATAACAGTTTCTTATTGGTTGGAATGCATCCCTATGCCACATATATCATTCCCTATGCTGATCTCACTGTCATTTTCTACCTCAGGAACATTCCATTGAGGAAATGATCCATCAGCCCATGGCGAATTGGACACGGGTGTCAGAACTTATCCTACTTGGCTTTCCTGGACTCGATGAAAGTTTTGATGTCCCGATCTCCATTGGCTTGTTCCTTGCTTACATCATCTCTCTCTTTGCAAACGCTACAGTGATACTTCTAATCGCTTTCAATCGTCATCTGAATCAGTCAATGTACAAGATTATGGTGAACCTTGCTGTGTCCGACCTTCTGTTTGACACCATAACTCTGCCCAAAATTATTGCAAAGTACTGGTTCAGTGCTGGATCTATACCCTACTGTGTGTGCATCTTACAACTCTTCTGCGTCCATTTTCTTGGAAGCGTTGATGCCTTTATCATTATGTTAATGGCTTTGGATCGTTACATAGCCATTTGCTACCCTCTGAGATACTCTTGTATCATGACCAACAGAACAACCTGCATTCTCTGTTGCTTCTTCTGGATCTTTGCTGGAGCCATCGGTGCAGTAACAGCCATCTTGGATTCTACAGTACCCATCTGCAACAAAAACAAAATAAAGGGCTGTTTCTGCACCAATACGGCCCTCACTGCATTATCATGCACGGACGTTACCTTTGTGAAACAACTGGCTTTCGGCCTGGCAATGTTCGTTCTCCTGTTGCCTTTCACTTTTATCATATTCTCCTACGTTGCCATCATCAAGGCCATCTGCTCACGGGACCATTGTGAAAACTGGCGGAAAACTTTTTATACCTGCGCCACGCACCTCCTGGTTATCGGTTTATATTTTATTCCCAGGATATTTGTGTACATTTCTAATCAGGTTCAGTTAATTCTAGATGAGGATTTGAATGTTTTGCTTCTTTGCTTGTATACGTTTGTTCCGCACATGGCAAATCCTGTGATATACTGTCTGAGGACTAAGGAAATCCGAAAAACCATTGGAAGGTTCATCCAGAAGATTATTATCAAAGTAAAAAATCCTATCTCAGTAAGTGTAATTGTCAACTAAATGTTCGATTATTTGGGCTTATTACTCAGTAGATCATTGAACAAAATGATGGCAGTCACCATTTTTGAGCAACAATTATCTGACCCACTGAAACCTAATTGGTACTCAATATGGTCCACTGATATGGTCCTTCTACAATCAGCCTCTGTAGGGCCCATTATAAGTCAAACATTAGCCGTGATCTCACAATGTTTGGCCAGCTTTACTCATATTATGTCAATGAAATGTTTAGATTATCTGGTCTTATAACGAAGTAGATCATTGCACAAAAATATTTTTGAGCAGCAATTATGTCTGTGGCAAGGCTTTTGCCACAAAAACCTGGATGGAAATCCATAGAGTACATTGATGTAGTGCTTTGCCAATGGGTCTCCGTAGGGCGCCATTGTGTGTCGAGCGATGATCCTGCAAAGTATGGTGAGCTTGACTCATATTATGTATGTGAGAGTTTGAGCTTAGTTCAGTTGCTTTCAATGGGAAATGATGTATTGAGACTGCATAGCACTGACGTCTGAACATCGAACAAACTGTTAGAATATATGTCTGTTTTTAACAAACTGATGGTGCATTTTCATACTTATCTGTGTAAATATTCTTAAATTTTTGTAATATCACAAACCTGGAGATTATTCTCATGCCCCTAGACACACAAGTGAGTTGGCACTTGTTTTAGTAGTCGCATGATACAGGTATGGGATCTGTTATCCAGAAACTGTTTTCCAGAGAGCTCTGAATTACCCATAGACTCCTTTTTTCAAAATAATCCCAATTTTTACCAGAGATTTCCTTTTTCTGTGTAATAATAAAACAACAGTGCCTTGCAAGTGATCCCAACTAAGATATAATTAATCCACATTGCACGCAAAAGCAGCCTATTGGGTTTTGAAATCGACATGGGGCTAGACATATTGTTAGTTTCCCATGTGCCCCCAGTCATGTGACTTGTGCTCTAATAAACTTCAGTCACTCTTTACTGCTGGACTGCAAGTTGGTGTGATATCACCCCCCCGGCAGACAATCATCAGAACAATAGGAAGGTAACAAGATAACAGGTGCCTGATATAAGATTAGCACTAAATAGTAAAACTCCATTTCCCACTGCAACACCTCCAGTTACATTGAGTAGAAACAATAGCCTGCCTGAAAGCAGTTCCATCCTAAAGTGCTGGATCTTTCTGAAAGCACATGACCAGGCAAAATGACTTAAGATAGTGCCTACACAACAATATTACAAGTAAAAAAAATATTTTGGTTCAGGAATAAATAAAAAAAATTTATATGGTAAAGTGAATTATTTGCAGTGTAAACAATGAAAACAATAAAAACGGCACCATAAAAATCAGGACCGAATCCCTTTAATATTGTTATTATTATAATTTAATAAAACATTCTCAATCTATTATGTAACGCTCGGGTCAACTTATACCTGAGAATCTATTAAATTGCTATTGAGTGACAGCTAATTTAGAAAACAACGTCTTGCTCATTAAAGGGATACTGTCATGGGAAAAAAAAATTTTTTCAAAATGAATCAGTTAATAGTGCTGCTCCAGCAGAATTCTGCACCGAAATCCATTTCTCAAAAGAGCAAACAGATTTTTTAATATTTAATTTTGAAATCTGACATGGGGCTAGACATATTGTCAATTTCCCAGCTGCCCCAAGTCATGTGACTTGTGCTCTGATAAACTTCAGTCACTCTTTACTGCTGTACTGCAAGTTGGAGTGATATCACCCCCTCCCTTTCCCCCCAGCAGCCAAACAAAAGAACAATGGGAAGGTAACCAGATAGCAGCTCCTTAACACAAGATAACAGCTGCCTGGTAGATCTAAGAACAACACTCAATAGTAAAAACCCAGGTCCCACTGAGACACATTCAGTTACATTGAGAAGGAAAAACAGCAGCCTGCCAGAAAGCATTTCTCTCCTAAAGTGCAGGTACAAGTCACATGACTTGGGGCAGCTGGGAAATTGACAAAATGTCTAGCCCCATGTCAGATTTCAAAATTGAATATAAAAAAATCTGTTTGCTCTTTTGTGAAATGGATTTCAGTGCAGAATTCTGCTGGAGTAGCACTATTAACTGATTCATTTTGAAAAAAAACGGGCGCCGGCGTCAAAAACGAGACGCCGGCGCCGTTTCGCAAAGCGAAACGGAGCAAATTCGCCCATCACTATTTACTAACCTATTGTATAACGGCTATTTCCCTGATTACCTTGTGTATATACTGCATAAAGTGCACTTAATGTAGGAAATAAAGATATATATATATATATATATATACCTGCTGGTTATTTATCTTTCACCCATCATTGATCTATTTAAAGAGACACAATCACCATTTATTATCCTGGTCTTTTGTGTAATTACAAGTATATCACAAGTATGAATTTGCACGGACTTCCCCCACTATTTATCAATACATTTTCACGAAAATTTCTTGTACAGGAAAACAATTGATCGCAAAAAATCTGAATTGTCCATTTTTTCGGATTTGACGCTGAAAACTGTGACTTTTTTGGATTTGATGCCCGAAACGACTAAATCTTGGATCATTGAACGAAACCCAGCGCAGATCAGGATATCTGATATCAACGGGACATCTGCCATTGATTCTACATGATCTCAGCAGGTTTGTGTTGGGAGTACTTATTTTATTTAGACTTAAGACTATCAAAGTTTAATAAATATAGGAAAAAAAATAGTTTTTTTTCCCACAAATCATATTTTTTCTCTAAAATGTTATTTTTAATTTTTTACAATTCTCTAAAACAATAAAAAAAAATCGACAATTAAAAAGTGTAAAAACCCCTAATACAACCTTTTGCCAGGTAGGAGCTGTCCTATGCAAGTCAATGGAATTTGACTTTTTTAATCAGTTTGGACTTTAAGAAGTTTCAGATTTTTTTTTACACCAGTTATTGCCTGAAAAACTTGAATAATTAGATTTTTGCATTTTTTATTCAAATCTTGATTTTTTTTTTCCTTTGTGCTTTTTACATTCTGATATTTAATAAACTGCATGGCATTTGTGGTTTTTAGAGAAAGATCGCATTTGTGTGGTTTCAAAAACTTCTAAAACCACTAAAAGGAGGATGCTGGCAAATGAGCCTCCTGGTGTCCGAAGGTTTGTGTCGGTAGAAGTAGGAGAAAGTAGAGATGAGCACTGCCCTCTTGTGGTTGTGCAGCTAATTGTCAAAAATGTGCCCTAATACTCACAAAATGTCCAGAACTTTCACTTTCTGGAATGCCGATAATGTAAAAAACCATTAAAAGATTCATTTAATAACATAGGTTGAAAAAGAAGACACATACCCATTGAGTTAAACTCCTTTGTCTAAATGAAACCTGCCTAACTGCTGATCCAGAGGAAGGCAAAAAAACAAAAACATTTGAAGCCTCTCCAAAGATTTCCTTTCCTAACTCCTAGATGGCAATCGGATGTCTTTGGATCAACTTAATAGGAGCTATTTTCACTAACTCTGCATTTCCTCACTTGTCAATAAGTCCTATATGTTACCAGAGATCTTCCTTGGGTTCCCCAAATCTTATCACTGGCCTAAAAAGCCTCTGCCCTGTTCTACCCAAAACAGGCCCAACATTACACAGGTCTAGTCACGCTCTGTTTCATTTCATGATGTTAAATGCGCCATTAACCTGTACCCGCCAAGGTGCAACGTTTCATGGTAACTTGGTGCAGACAGGTCAGCAGGTATAAAGAGCAACCAAAGATCTGGAAAAAATTATGAAGAGCTTAAGCCCAAACTGTAGGCGGCAATACAAGGCCATAAATGGTTGGAAGTCCAAATGACAACAGAACAGCCAAATAGGGTTTTCAGCGTCATTATATGGGGTTTTGGGACTGGAATACTGATGACGGTGGGGGAATGGCATGAGGTGGAAAATGGGGAGTGAGAAAAAGGGTGAATGTGTGTGGAAATTGGCATTCAGGGCAGGAAAAAAAGGAGAATAGAGGCAGGTCTGTATCAGGGGAAATCTGGTTCAGAGATGATGAAGAAAGGGAGAGAATTACAGAGTAGTACAAATTTACTGGTCAGTGCATTACCGGTATATTTGTAATTCCGGCCAGGCCCTTGCCGTGAGTTGCTGCCCCCAGCAGTCCCAGTGGCCAACCTCACTAATGCTCTTGTGGTTGAATCCACAAAAGTATTAGTGAGGTTGGCCACTAATGTTGGGGATCAGGCTCAAAGTTGGGGTTCCAATTCATCCCACAGGGGTTCAGTTGAGTTGCCCCACCCTTTGCTGCTATAACTGCCCCTACTCTTTCGGGAAGGTCCCACTAGATGTTGGAACATTGTTGCTGGGAGTTGTTTCCATTCAGCCACAAGAACATTAGTGAGGTTGGGCACTGATGTTGGGGATCAGGCTCACAGTTGGGGTTCCAGTTCATCCCACAGGGGTTCCGTTGAGTTGCCCCTCCCTTTGCTGCTTTAACTGTCCCTACTTTTCAGGGAAGGTCCCACTAGATGTTGGAACATTGTTGCTGGGAGTTGTTTCCATTCAGACACAAGAGTATTAGTGAGGTTGGCCACTAATGTTGGGGATCAGGCTCAAAGTTGGGGTTCCAATTCATCCCACAGGGGTTCAGTTGAGTTGCCCCACCCTTTGCTGCTATAACTGCCCCATCTCTTCTGGGAAGGTCCCACTAGATGTTGGAACATTGTTGCTGGGAGTTGTTTCCATTCAGCCACAAGAACATTAGTGAGGTTGGGCACTGATGTTGGGGATCAGGCTCAAAGTTGGGGTTCCAATTCATCCCACAGGGGTTCAGTTGTGTTGCCCCTCCCTTTGCTGCTATAACTGCCCCATCTCTTTCGGGAAGGTCCCACTAGATGTTGGAACATTGTTGCTGGGAGTTGTTTCCATTCAGCCACAAGAACATTAGTGAGGTTGGGCACTGATGTTGGGGATCAGGCTCACAGTTGGGGTTCCAGTTCATCCCACAGGGGTTCCGTTGAGTTGCCCCTCCCTTTGCTGCTTTAACTGTCCCTACTTTTCAGGGAAGGTCCCACTAGATGTTGGAACATTGTTGCTGGGAGTTGTTTCCATTCAGACACAAGAGTATTAGTGAGGTTGGACACGGATGTTGGGGATCAGGCTCAGAGTTGGGGTTCCAGTTTATCCCAAAGGGGTTCAGTTGGGTTGGGGTCAGGGCTCTGAGCAGTCAGGTTCTTCCCATCTCAGTAAACTCATTCTGTATGAACCCAGATTTGTGCATGTGGAGTAAGTAGAGTGCGCTGGGCCACCCTCAGTGGCGGAACTACTGGGGGAGCATTTGGGCCAGGGCGTGTACCCCCTCAGGCAGCTCACGCACCACTGATTCCCAGCAGAAAATCGTATACGCTGTGCGTCCCGCTAGTTACGCTACTGGCCACCCTGCAAATAAATCTTCTGAGGGGCCCATCCTCCCATCCCGCCTCTGCCACGCCCAGTTTCTCGATGCAGGTAACAGAGCGGCTGGGGAGGAGTTTTTTCTCTATTAGTCCCCCATGACTGTGGGCTCTGCTTCCTCTATAGCTGCTGCATAAATACATGTTGAATACGTCTGGAATATCCCTTTAAAGTTTCTCTATTTACAGGAGCCCTACAAGCCCCGCCTACATGCTAAAAGGGGCGGGGCAGCGGTTGCAGAGCAGAAATGTGCACTAATAACCTCTAGAGGACTATAAGAAACACCCTGAATAACAGCGAGCGCCTCACTTGCACCCAATACACCGCCACTGTCTGTACCACAAGCAGCAGAGTCAGCAATGGCTCGCTGGGCGTGGCTTATACGTTCACTAACCACAAGGAGGCTTGGAACGCTTGAGGCCACACCTTAGCTGCTGGGAGCGTACGGAACACAGCAATTCGCCTCTTTATTCTATACTGAGCGCGAGCACTATCCTTCTGTCTATGACTTCTTGCTCCGGGGAGTCACGTGGCTCTGTTTTGCGGGTGGGTCATTAGCGAAGGGGGTGGAGTTAGATCCGCCTCGAACGCGGTTGCTTCGCGCAATTCTACATGTTGGTCACATGGCCGTGACGTCAGGCTCCCGCCCACATCCTCCTCATGCTAGCGTGCAGCAGTGTAAGGCATGGCGTGAATGCGGGCGCTTCCATGTCAGGAGATCAGCGCTGTGAGGTTCCCGTGCTGTTCAGGGTGAGTAGCGAATACCGCCGCGGCCTTTTTACTGCGGAGCTGTCGATATCCTTCCGCTGTAACTGCCCATGTCCTTCCGCGCTCACAGCTGCGTCTCCCGGGGTCGAGGGGCCACGTTGTTCCTAATTCGTTTCCAGGATTATTTGGAAGTTTCTGCAGGAAGTAGAGGCTGCAAAGGAAACGAGCCTGGGCTGAGCCTTCTGGCTGCAGCTTTTCTCTTTATAGGGGAGGTTCTACTTTAAGTGAACTTTTACTTGTTACACTGAGACTAATTCCAAACAACTGTCCATTGGTCTTCATTATTTCTTACTTTTTAAATTGTCTTCTGACTCTTCCCAGCTTTCCAATGGGGGTCGCCGACCCCATCTAAAAAACAAATACTCTGTAAGGCTACAAATGTATTGTTATTGTTGCTTTTTATTCCTCATCTTTCTATTCAGGCCTCTCCTATTCATATTCCAGTCTCTTATTCAAATCAGTGCATGGTTGCTAGGGGAATTTGGACCCTAGCAACCAGATGGCTGGACTTGCAAACTGGAGAGCTGCTGAATAAAAAGCTAAATAACTCAAAAACCACAAATAATAAAAAATTAAAACCAATGGCAAATTGTCTACGAATGTCCCTCTGTACGTCATACTAACAGTTAATTTAAAGGTGTAGAATCCCTTAAACTCATCCAGTCTTGTTATTTGAGCAAATGGGGGCAATAGCCAATGGTTTGGCCCAGGTGTAAAGGATCCACTTGTAGCAACAGTGGCACCTGCTGGCGGCAGAGATCAGTTTACGGCGCAGTTTAGAGCAGCCAATCACAGCAACACCCGACCTACTACAAATATCTATTGGTAGGAACACTGGCTGCCCAAATGCACTGAGCCTATAGTATTGGCATTAGGATTATCCTTGCACTTTAATTACATATCAGCGAGTAATTGTGGAGTTCAGTGCAGTTGAGCTGCAGAAGTTTGATTTCCTCCTGTAGCAACGGCCTCCATTGTATCTGTGCAATGTGCCATGAGGGCTCACTCTGCCTAGCGACGGCCTGTGGTCTATTCACATTATAATTGCATCACACTGATGGGGGTCCTCCGGGGGGGGGAAGAATTCCTTCCTGTCTTACTGGGTCTCCTCTTTGCCCCCAGGAGGAAAACATTATTGTGTTAAATACGCCATTAACATATAGTGGTTTGCAGGCTGGTTACACAGGCATTTTTCTTTTGTCACTGGCCCTTTAAGGGTATTGTATAACCGTGGACAATATAATGAAAAATAATTCTGTTTATAAAGTCATGTTTTGTAAAACTTAGTTTAGTTCCCCTTTGCTCTGCACAAGGCACCACATATGTGACCATATAAAGGCACAAGGCTGCAGGCTGAGTTATACAGGGAACTCTGAGTATCACTCATGTATTATAAGGGATAATGTACCCCCTACTGTAAATGATAAGGATATTAGAAGTCACTGAGGGGTTGTTATGTGACCATATAAAGGCACAAGGCTGCAGGCTGAGTTATACAGGGAACTCTGAGTATCACTCATGTATTATAAGGTATAATGTACCCCCTACTGTAAATGATAAGGATATTAGAAGTCACTGAGGGGTTGTTCTGTGACCATATAAAGACACAAGGTTGCAAGCTGAGTTATACAGGGTATTCTGAGTATCACTCATGTATTATAAGGGATAATGTACCCCCTACTGTAAATGATAAGGATATTAGAAGTCACTGAGGGGTTGTTCTGTGACCATATAAAGGCACAAGGCTGCAGGCTGAGTTATACAGGGAACTCAGAGTATCACTCATGTATTATAAGGGATAATGTACCCCCTACTGTAAATGATAAGGATATTAGAAGTCACTGAGGGGTTGTTCTATGACCATATAAAGGCACAAGGCTGCAGGCTGAGTTATACAGGGAACTCTGAGTATCACTCATGTATTATAAGGGATAATGTACCCCCTACTGTAAATGATAAGGATATTAGAAGTCACTGAGGGGTTGTTCTGTGACCATATAAAGGCACAAGGCTGCAGGCTGAGTTATACAGGGAACTCTTAGTATCACTCATGTATTATAAGGGATAATGTACCCCCTACTGTAAATGATAAGGATATAAGAAGTCACTGAGGGGTTGTTCTGTGACCATATAAAGACACAAGGCTGCAGGCTGAGTTATACAGGGAACTCTTAGTATCACTCATGTATTATAAGGGATAATGTACCCCCTACTGTAAGTGATAAGGATATTAGAAGTCACTGAGGGGTTGTTCTGTGACCATATAAAGGCACAAGGCTGCAGGCTGAGTTATACAGGGAACTCTGAGTATCACTCATGTATTATAAGGGATAATGTACCCCCTACTGTAAATGATAAGGATATTAGAAGTCACTGAGGGGTTGTTCTGTGACCATATAAAGACACAAGGCTGCAGGCTGAGTTATACAGGGAATTCCGAGTATCACTTATGTATTATAAGGGATAATGTACCCCAGGACCATATAAAGTGCATTTATAGAGTGAATTCTAATATTCTCGTATTGTAAATGAATGGAGTGGTGGAAGATGTGATTTATTCTCACGTTATTTTCAGACAGGGGGTTCTTGAGAAGAATACCAGTGTGGAATATGTCAAAAGAAATGAAGGGTCAATATGAACCTGTCGCAGAGATTGGCGTCGGGGCTTACGGCACGGTATACAAGGCCAGGGACCTTCAAAGTGGAAAGTTTGTTGCCCTCAAAAATGTGCGGGTGCAAACCAACGAGAATGGACTCCCCCTCTCTACGGTCAGGGAAGTGGCTTTATTGAAACGCCTGGAGCATTTTGACCATCCAAACATTGTAAAGTAAGTGTGTTATACCCATTACTTCTCCTTTAAGCATCTGTTTTGTTTAAGTGGATTTTGTTTTAATAGCCGCAGTTCCCCTTTAAATCCACGGGCTGTTTCGTGTAGGGAGTGAGAAAACTGCACATTCTTTCCCATGATGTGAGAGGACGTGATGTGGTTTGTTTGCTCTGTATGAATTCTGTCGTCTTCTCCCGGAGCCAGAAGCATGCGAGGAATTGTAGTTCAGCAACAGCAGCAGAGCCACAGAGAAGGGCATTCTGGGCTCTACAATGGCTGCACAAAAACCCGTGTGTCTGGGTTGGGGATCCTGAAGAAGTTTTGTTGCAGATAAAATAGCAAACTTTTATTTAATCCACAATATTTAGTGGCTCGGCTCTTTTAAAGGGCCGTGATGTCATCATATATAGACGCCAATGTCCCGCCTATGCTGCTTCCTGCATAGCGGATTATAGTACAACAGGAGGCCTATGAGAAGTCTTTCACTTTTGACTGGTTGGGGTGAAGCCGCAGATCTGTTTTGTTTATAATGGGTTCATCTTTTCATATAGCGCTGACA
This sequence comes from Xenopus laevis, assembly GCF_017654675.1. Classification (NCBI taxonomy): domain Eukaryota; kingdom Metazoa; phylum Chordata; class Amphibia; order Anura; family Pipidae; genus Xenopus; species Xenopus laevis. The sequence continues at coordinate 166,450,220 of NC_054374.1, forward strand.
TGTTAGTAGGGCTCTGCAGTGACGTTTTTAAGATACAGGTATGGGACCCATTATCCAGAATGCTAGGGACATGGGGTTTTCTGGATAACCGATCTTTCCATAATTTGGATCTTCTACTAGAAAACCATGTAAATGTTAAAGGGATACTGTCATGGGAAAAAAAAAATGTAAAAATGAATCAGTTAATAGCGCTGCTCCAGCAGAATTCTGCACTGAAATCCATTTCTCAAAAGAGCAAACAGATTTTTTTATATTCAATTTTGAAATCTGACATGGGGCTAGACATTTTGTCAATTTCCCAGCTGCCCCATGTCATGTGACTTGTGCCAGCACTTTAGGATGGAACTGCTTTCTGGCAGGCTGTTATTTCTCCTACTCAATGTAACTGAATGTGTCTCAGTGGGACCTGGATTTTACTATTGAGTGCTGTTCTTAGATCTACCAGGCAGCTGTTATCTTGTGTTAGGGAGCTGCTATCTGGTTACCTTCCCATTGTTCTGTTGTTTGGCTGCGGGGGGGAGATATCACTATCATGCAGTACAGCAGTAAAGAGTGATTGAAGTTTATCAGAGCACAAGAATTAATTATATCTTAGTTGGGATCAAGTACAAGCGACTGTTTTATTATTACAGAGAAAAAGGAAATTATTTTTTTTAAAATTTGTATTTCATTACAATTTAGTCTATGGGAGATGGCAATTTCGTACTGGAGAGCTTTCTGGATAACAGAATTCCAGATCAGAACGGATCCCATACCTGTACTGTTTTACTATTACAGAGATAAAGTCGATCATTTATAAAACAGTTGGATTATTTGGATAAGACGGAGTCTATCGGCGACGGCTTTTCCATAGTTCGAAGCTTTCTGGATAACAGGTTTTCGAATAATGGATACCATATCGCTAGTGCTCGTTATGAAACGGGGCTTTTAGATGTCACATAAGGGCATGCTCGTGACAGCGGTGGGCGTAGAGGGTGGGCATAGAGATGGTATAGTATGGGCCGGGTGCATGACGGAGGCCTCGGGTTACAATGATGTGGCTACTGGATTTGCTTGCTCAGATGTTCCATGGAGCCGCTCTCTCACAACAATAATCTTGTGCTTGTACGAGAGATAAAGGTCACTGCCTCACTCGCTTAATTACACCCAACATTTCTGCTCGAGGTGTGACTGGAAATTGAAGCGGAAGCACTTTTTCATTTTTGCTGTTATTCAGTTTAATTGAATCACTTATTTTCTTTTATCCTTTTATACATCTGCTTAGTTCCAGATCGCAGACCTATAGGAGTATGTGGTGTTGGGCGCATTGTGGCCCCGGGAGGTACAACTCTGGGCTGTAGTCGAGCCTCGGCTTGTTCCACTTCTGCTGAACTTTCAGAGTAACGTTGGGTTTAGAAAACACGGATATTTGTAAAGTTCAGGTTACATAAGAGAAATCAATCAAACTTGCCAGAACAGGAACATTACACTGCCTTTTATTTCTGGCACTGCTGCTTGGGTAACGTGCAAGGCTTGTGCCTGTTGCTATAAAACGAGGTGCACTCTAAAGGTGTGAACGACAATGTACTTCCAAAGTTGCGTGCACTTCCACAAACCAGAGATCAGCGGGGATTTTAAGAATATCTTTATTTACCCAACGATCCTCCTAACGCGTTTCATGTGGCAGCACATTACATTGGAAGTACATTGTCGTTCAGGCCTCCCTAAGCTAAGGGTTTGGGGCGTTGCACCCGGGCCAGGGACTTCGATCGGTGAGTAACCTGAAAATATATGTGACGGTCACTGTTTAAGCGAATGGTCTGGGGCATTTGCAGCTGGTCCCACCCAGTAATAGGGCGAGCGATTGTATGAATAAGTAAAAAAACGTGTTGCTTCACTCTTTAAAATTAGAGGCTGAGGGGTTTGAGCGCATCCAACTTTCTTTTGCACTCTAAAAGTGACAATACACTTGCCAATTAAAAGCTGCTGACAGACCGAGTCAGCATCTTATTGGCCTGTGTATGGGGTAGAGTCCTGCAGCGGTTCAGGTACCGGCGGGTTACCCACAAAAATGCAGGCACCCTGCGGAATAAGGGTAATTTCAGGTGCAGGTATAGATACAGGTGTCGGGTCGGGTTGCGGGTCTTGTCTAAATTTCTTGTGTTATATTGTATATATTTTACTCCTTTTAAAGTTTGACAAAACTTGTTTCTGTCCCCGCCAACTTTTGATGACGTCACTTCCAGTTTGCAGCAACATCACTTCTTGTTTGATGGTGGTTGGCTACCGGATTAAATTGGGTAAATGTTCGGGTCGCAGGCTGCGGGTTCGGATCCGCTTCTTATGCTCCTGGTTCCATGCAGGACTCTAGTATAGGGCCGTCCATCGGACTTCCCTGATCGATATCTGTCCGAAAGTCATTCGGGCGGGGCTAAAAATCCCGTCGGATCGCTGACCGTATCTGTTCGTTGACATGGTCCTACGATTCAACCGCCCATACTCCTTGCATAATGATCCGATTGTTGCGCCCTAGGCCCCACGATCGGATCAGCCTGATATTGCCCACCTTAAGCTGCCCAGAGACGTGGAGATTTTACCCTTGTATCCGATGAACGATCCTACAAAACTTCCAACCTGCCATTAACCATTCAGATGAAATAAAGTAGTAAAAATACAAAATCAGACCATGAAATTGCAGGAAAGTAATGTCTGACAGATAGAAGTGACAGTCACCCAGTGATATCGTCAGGCAATAATACAGAGATATAATCATTAGCTGACAAATTTTCTAACCGATCGCCATGGCAAAAAAAATGTCTGGACGATACGAAAATGATACGAAACTTCGATTTGTGCAACTATAACTTTGCGTCTATGACCAGCTTTACATGCACGGATCTGGTTGGGCAATTTTGGTGATAGTGACCCTTTGACCACCAGTACATGTGGGTTCCCTCTCTGTGGCTCTCACCGATCATTTCTGGCATGTTTGATTTTTGGCAGCGCTCTGTGAGCTGCAGGGTTAAAAGTAAAAACAAAATCCTGCGTGGGAGTAATGGGTTTTGGTTCCTCTATTGTTTGTTTTGCAGCAGAGGTTTTTAAACTTCCTATACTCGGGCCCCTCGCCCTTACTTGACTCTAAACTCCCCCACAATGTTCGTGTCTGAAGAGCTGGTGAGTCACAGCGACTTTTATTTCATTAAAGCACCCTCAGCTTAATGGCTTCAGTAGCATTATCTATATGGAAGATTCTCCAGAACCCTTTCACCTGTCCATGTACAATCCAAGTCGTATTTGTAGTAAGTCGTGTTTGTACTGAATGCAACACTACTCTGCATCCTACGTACCAGCCATGTGCCCACATACTGTAGCACCTTCACCCCTGCCTCAACAGTTGAGCGAACACCTCCTATGCCATGGGCCTAAAACACCGATTCACTGTGCACACAAACATACCAAACAAACTATACTTCTTGGGTCACATGAGCCAATTAACAGAGTAATGTCTTTTCCTTCAATACTTCTTCCTGTTACAGTTAGAGCTGCAGTATTTCTGGTCAGGTGATCTCTTCCTGTTCCAGTTAGAGCTGCAGTATTTCTGGTCAGGTGATCTCTTCCTGTTACAGTTAGAGCTGCAGTATTTCTGGTCAGGTGATCTCTTCCTGTTCCAGTTAGAGCTGCAGTATTTCTGGTCAGGTGATCTCTTCCTGTTACAGTTAGAGCTGCAGTATTTCTGGTCAGGTGATCTCTTCCTGTTGCAGTTAGAGCTGCAGTATTTCTGGTCAGGTGATCTCTTCCTGTTGCAGTTAGAGCTGCAGTATTTCTGGTCAGGTGATCTCTTCCTGTTACAGTTAGAGCTGCAGTATTTCTGGTCAGGTGATCTCTTCCTGTTACAGTTAGAGCTGCAGTATTTCTGGTCAAGTGATCTCTTCCTGTTACAGTTAGAGCTGCAGTATTTCTGGTCAGGTGATCTCTTCCTGTTACAGTTAGAGCTGCAGTATTTCTGGTCAGGTGATCTCTTCCTGTTACAGTTAGAGCTGTAGTATTTCTGGTCAGGTGATCTCTTCCTGTTACAGTTAGAGCTGCAGTATTTCTGGTCAGGTGATCTCTTCCTGTTACAGTTAGAGCTGCAGTATTTCTGGTCAAGTGATCTCTTCCTGTTACAGTTAGAGCTGTAGTATTTCTGGTCAAGTGATCTCTTCCTGTTAGTTAGAGCTGCAGTATTTCTGGTCAGGTGATCTCTTCCTGTTACAGTTAGAGCTGCGGTATTTCTGGTCAGGTCATTTCTGTTACAGTTAGAGCTGCAGTATTTCTGGTCAGGTGATCTCTTCCCGTTACAGTTAGAGCTGTAGTATTTCTGGTCAGGTGATCTCTTCCTGTTACAGTTAGAGCTGCAGTATTGCTGGTCAGGTGATCTCTTCCTGTTACAGTTAGAGCTGCAGTATTTCTGGTCAGGTGATCTCTTCCTGTTACAGTTAGAGCTACGGTATTTCTGGTCAGGTGATCTCTTCCTGTTACAGTTAGAGCTGCAGTATTTCTGGTCAGGTGATCTCTGAGACCGCACACAGACCATCACAAAATGGTGGTTCAAGGCAAGAGATGTAAAAGGTCAATATTCTAGTTTGATTCTTTAATATGGCACCTAATATGATATAAATCATAAAAAAAAATCTATTGCTTAAGTGTTCATTTTGGGGTATAGTTTTCCTTTAATAGATTTGGATGGGGTGCTGACATCCTGAGGAACCTGGAAGTTGTTGGAATTATTAGAAAATGTTATATTGATTCCTTGTAAAAATGGAAATCTTGACTTTGGTTCTCTTATTTTCTAGTCGTAACAGAGTAGTATTGGCCAGAGCAGGCACATTAGTCCTATAGTAGGTAATGGCTTCTTGTATGATCTAAATCTTATTGGCCCCTAGGGCTAAAAGAGAACTAAACCCTAAAAACGAGTAGGGCTAAAAATGTCCTATTTTCTATAGTGAACTTATTGCACGAGGCTAAAGTTTAAGCTTGTCAATAGCAGCAATGATCCAGGACTTCAAACTTGTCACAGGGGGTCACCATCTTGGAAAGTGTCTGTGACACTCACATGCTCAGTGGGCTCTGATTGGCTGTTGAGAAGCTAAGCTTAGGGTTCGTCACTAATTATCCAGCAGAAAATGAGCTTCCCTGGCTGTAATATAAGCTGATGCTACAGGTTTGCTGATTATTCAATTCTGATGCTAATTGCACTGGTTTCTGTGCTGCCATGTAGTAATTATGTGTATTAATTACTAATCAGCCTTATATTGTGACATTTCTATTCTATGTGTACTGTATATTGTGAGTGGCTCCCTAAGCTCAGTAAGTGACAGCAGCACAGAGCATGTGAATCAGTGAATCAGCAGAAAAGAAGATGGGGAGCTACTGGGGCATCTTTGGAGACACAGATCTTTACTGCTAAAGGGCTGTGGTTTCCTTGGGCTGGTACAGAAGTACAAAACATCATGTACAACATTTCTAGCTACTTCTTTAGTTAAGCTTTACTAAGTTACCAGATCATTAGATCAATTGGGATCACCTCCAATGCAAGGTGACAGTTGCCTTGATCTAACTGAGCTGCAATCTCTACAGGCCTTCTTATTGGCTTTTCTAGGCATTTGCTCCTTTTTTTACATGGTCGGTGACCTAAGCCTATATATTTCAACTGCCGCCTAAATATTGATTTGCTCAGATACTGTGCACCTGCCTGTCTTTTTATTTTAGCCAAAATGTAACGACTTTTGGTGGCCATACACTCCCACGTTTCATGCGGTTATTTGTGTGTGTATGGTGGCCCATTGATCCAGATGACCTCCATGTCTCTATGAGCATCAAGTAGAATTTTCATCTGCAGCTCCCCTTCAATTCCTTTTGGTTCAATTACTTGTGCGCTTTGCTGTGTGGCTCCTTGTTAGCTCTGTTTGGCCCTTGAGCTGATTGGTCAGAGATTGTATTAGATCAACCCATGCGTGGTCAGCCCAAAGCCCATACTTGCTGCTGCAAGGCCTGTTTACTGTTGTAGCATTATCTCCCTATGACAATTTCAAGTTCCTTCCTTTGTTCTGCATGGCTAAATCTCCCCAAATTCTTCCAGTTCAGCAGCCGAGACCCATCAGATACACTTATTAGACACCATGCCAACAGAAGAACCATAGATGCTCTGTTCATTAGCATGACATGCTTCATTTGGCACAACATGACAGCACTTTGTTCACACTACTCATTGTGAAGGGACTGTTTTATGCTCTCACTCGTTTTAAACTGGAAGTGCATGTGAATTTTATATGTACTAGTTTTCAAGTCATTTCTGGAAGAACCTTCTCATCTAATTGTCTACACTCCACTGACCATTATGTAAGTGTGTTGCCTGGACACTTAAGACAAAACAAACGAGAAGATGAACACTGGTCAAAATGAAGATATTAGTCTGCAGCAGCCTATGGGAATATGTCATCAATGTATGTCAAAGGGCTGAATTTGCAGAGTCATCATTAGCGCAGAAACTAGAACTTGTGGGGAAGCCCAGAATAGTTTTTCCCATGGTTGTGAATGCCTTTTATGAGGGATGTAGTCACTTGGCGTAGTTTCGATTCATTTAGAAGGGGAACTGTATTTGTCACTTGGCTTCATAACGTCATTCCAAAAAATTTAAAGTTTAAAATCTGCTTTTAAATAACATGTTTTAAAGAAGATCCAAACCTAAAGAATTCTGATTGCAAAATGTGCTGTAATACACGTGACTCCAAAACCAAATCCTAGATTTGTTGCATTGCAAAAAATACAGAGAAGTATGATGTTCTGTGGTTTGAAAGCCAAATACCAAGTATAATGTATAGATTGAAGGAGATGTTTTGTTTTTAGAGATTCACAAGGATGGGAAAGTCTACAGAAATGGAGAAATTGCAGTAATGTTGATACTTTCTCTAGGGGTGGGCATCTTGCAGAGATAATTAGATCAGTTCTGAAGGTTACAAATAAGCTTGGTGGATCACTGCAAAGGACCTGCAAAAAACCTCATGAACTCATGAAGTCTTTGTTCATATGTCCATCGTAAGCAGAACTCTAAACAATAGTGGTAGCAGTGGAAGGAAACCATGGAGGAAAACTAGGTTTTCTGCTGCAAGCTGAGTTTGTGAAAAATTAACTGGATGTTCCACCAGCCTTCTGAAACCATATTCCAGCCTTCCGAAACCATGTTCCATGGATGGATGGATGTGAGAAAACTTAAACTGTTCAATAGAAATGTCTAAGAAGTACAAGTGGTTCTGTAAGAAGGAATGGTCTAATTCAGTGGGTCCCACCTAGTAGTTTGTAAGCAACATGTTGCTCACCAACCCCTTGGATGTTGCTCCCAGTTGGCCAAAAAGTAGTTGCTTATTTTTGAATTCCGGTCTTGGAGGCAAGTTTTGGTTGCATAAATCCAGGTGTACTGCCAAACGGCCTCCTGTAGGCTGCCAGTCAACATTGAGGCCACCAAATAGCAAATCGCAGCAATTATTTTGCACCATCGGAAACATTTTTAATGCTTATGGTGCTCCCCAACTCTTAATACTCATGGGTAAAAAAGGTTGGGGAATCCCAGTCTAATGGTTCTGCAAATCTGTTCAGCAGCAGCAGGAATTGTTTGGCCAAGGGTATTGGTTCTACAATTTATACTGCATTCAAGGTACCATTCCTTTTCCAGGCTGGACTATAAGTTTTGTTTTTTTTTTTTGTTTGTTTTTTTTCTGGGTGATGTACAAATTCTGTAAATTCTTATGACTGTCTCTTCCTCCAGACTTATGGATGTTTGTGCTTCTGCCCGAACTGACCGAGAGACTAAAGTGACGCTGGTGTTTGAACATGTGGACCAAGACCTGAAGACTTACTTGAGCAAAGTCCCACCTCCAGGTCTTCCACTGGAGACTATTAAGGTACCTACAGTTCTGATTCTGTTCTGCAATAAAGGGGGAAAGGATTTAAACTCTCAAACTCTGCAGATAGAACTGGTTTGTGTGTGCGTCCTCAGCCTTACGCTTTTTCTTCCCTACTACAAGTAATACAGCCATGCTGTGTGTCCGTCTATAGCAGGAGGAGGGCAAATCTGTCAGTGACTTACAGCATGAGTGTGTTGCTTGCAGCTATAAAAAAAAGTTAGGTTGAGTAACCAAATATTAATCATTAAGTATCTAAGGTGTTCTAAGATGTCCTTATCATTTTGATGTGTACATATTGCAAATTATCTCAAATTAAATTTGCTTTTCTGATGCTAGCCTTTTATATTCCTCTTAAACTCGTCAGCGTATTGTCCAGAGGAAGAAGGGCTATTTTGTCTTCCCAGAGCTTCTCCTAATGTTTCCTGTGGCTAAGGCCAGACTTTGATATCAAAATTGCAACCACAACATTCCAGGCATTTTTGTCATTTCCGTGAAAGTTCATGTGTTTGTTTTTAAAGGGGTTGTTCACCTTTGAGTTAACTTTTAGTATGATGTAGAAAGTGATATTCTGAGATAATTTGCCATTGGGTTTTCATTTTTTGTCTTAAATTGTTTGTCGTTTTAAAGTTATTTACCGGTAGCTTTTTATTCAGCAGCTCTCCAGTTTTCCGTTTCAGGAGCCAGGTTACTAGGGCCCAAATTACCCTAGCAACCATGCATTGATTTGAAGGATAAACTGGAATAAGAATTCAAGAGACCTGAATAGAAAGATTAATACAAAAAGTAGCAATAACTAAATTTTTAGCCTTACAGAGCATTTTGTTTTTTTAGATGGGTTAGTGACCCCCTTTTAAAAGTTGGAAATAGTCAGAAGGCAAATAATCCAAAAACTATAAATAATGACCAATTGAAAATTAGCCATCCGATAACATAGTAAAAGTTAACTGAAAGGTGAACCACCCCTTTATCTGGAAAGTTCAACTTCTACATATGGGACAACGAATGAACTATATATGTGAATATATAATTTAGTGCAATAGAAGTGACGTTTTATTGTATCTGGAGAAGTTTAGGCATTGGAAGATTAGAGAGAGATTGTAAGTAAGAGTACTTGGCATTTTGGCGGAACTTGTAGTGAGGCCACGTCTGTTGCCTGTCCTGCCCGTGCAATATATTGCATGATAATGTTTAATGGGTGCATTGCTGTTTAACATTGCCCAAGCAGCCACTCGGACCATTAATAATTAATAATGCCATTACTAGAAACCAGCTGGGGGTGTGAGCAAGCGGCTCTGAGCCATGTCATAGAAGGTTTTTACCCAAAATAGTACTGCACTCTGTCCTGTACAGAGGGATGCCATAATCAGTGCCAATAACAGCCCTCTACTCTAGCCTTGTTAGTGATGAATGGCCTGGTCTAGAGTGCTCAGAATTGAACTGCTCGTGTTTGAAAGGTTTGTCAGTGCCACTCTCCTTCTGTTTAATCCCTCAGGACCTCATGAAGCAGTTCCTTTCGGGCCTGGAATTCCTCCATTTGAATTGCATTGTGCACCGAGACCTTAAACCGGAGAATATCTTGGTGACAAGTGGGGGACAGGTGAAACTTGCCGACTTTGGCCTAGCGAGGATATACAGCTGTCAGATGGCTCTCACGCCCGTGGTAAGTTTCTTATTGAGTCTCTCTCTCTTTCCTTGTAGACAGATGAAAATAAACCACCAAATCACAGTAATGCTGGGGCTATCAAATCCATGTTCTAACTGTTGCCAACCATGCGCCCACCACCTTGGCATCACCAAGTAGATTTACAAGGGGCTGAATATTACTATACTGTAATCTCTTCACAATAGGGGCTTGGGCAAAGTGATAGTATAAGGGGACTACACCTGAAGAACATAATATCACCTTGATAAACTGGTTTTATGCCCGGTAGATAGACTGACAAAAAAATCTGGAGGCTTTTTACAAATATATTCATTAAACATGATAACTGTGGCAGCAGGGTAGTCGTCGCTCTGGACAACGAAAAAGCCTTCAACTCTGTAAAGTGGGAATACTTGTGGGCTACACTGAGAAGGACGGGAATACACCAAAAATTCATAGCCTAGGTCCAAGTGCTGTACACCTTCCTGATCGCTAAAGTCCACACCAACTCCAAACTCTCCAGGTTCTTTCCAATACGTTGTGATACCAGACAGGGGTGTCCGCTGTCACCCCAGCTATTTGCTCTAGCAATGGAACCGCAATATAAGGAGGGCTTTTGGTGTCAACCACTGCCATCAACCAGAAAACAACACTGTAGCCAGGGTGCACAGAACCATGATAGGTGCAAAAAAAGAAGAAAAAAAAAATCCATAAATCTCTTATCTGTGCATGGATAAAGCAAATGGGTGGGACAGAATTCCATTTTGGGTAAATACAACACTCCCTCTTTGAGCCGACAACAAGGGAAATTGACTTGGCAAATGTGAGTTAAATTAATCGTTATCTACCGGGCTGTTAAATAGCCCTGCTGTGGGCCCCTTCCAAGAGGAAGTTTTTTTTTTTTTATATACGTAATACGTACAGGTGTAAAATAAAGAGCAGAGGTGGAATACAACACAGGATTATTGGGTCAGTTGTGTGTATGTGTCTGTATAATGCACAGATAATCTGTATAATAGGTTCTTACAGTGTTCTCCCCACAAAACAAAAAGGATGGGCAGGGAAAATTTTAAGCCAGAGGGGAAAAAAATTAAAATGAATAGATCCATGCCTCCCCTGCCTCTTCCGTCCTATTAGAACAGTTTTTACAGAAGCCGGCAGGACTGCGCTTCCGAATTTAAATCACTTGGATCTACCGGTTTCTGAAAGAAGAATTCTAAGATTGGAGGAAAAATGCTGGCTATATACCAGGCAGGAAGGTCCTGGGGAAAAAAAACTGCCTTATAAATAGTGCTTAGTGATGTCATTTGTGACTTTTTGACATTTGTGTAGTATAAGAAAATGTACCTTTATAGAAAAACTAGTATTTTAGAAGTCACTATGAAGTCCCTAACCTAATGTAAACGTGTGTCTGTCCATTTAAAGGGGGCTGGAGACCTATAACCTGGTCAGTAGAAAAACAATACTAAATAGAAGCAGGACCCTGGTATTGAAATGTTGTTCAGGCCCCAATCCTGTTCATTTTTGTGGCCAAAACCGTGACCCTGTTCCTATTGTGTAGGGTTTCAAAAGCTTCCAGAGATAATTTTCTGGGCAGCAGCTGCTTCCAACTTGAGCTCAGTGCCAGGCAGCCTTGGTGTTGGTCAGATGCCACTGAGCTTTTGTCTGTTCAGGGGTTTGATTGAGTGGCGTTTGGACCAATAATGTACATGCACTTTGGAGAAGTACAAGGGCTTTGGATCTTGGTGGCTTCCTGTTATCCAGGCTGTTTGGAGAAGTGGAGTCACCACATGGCCTCATTATGAGAGGTTTCCTCTAAAAAGGATTCTGTCATCATTTTTATGGTTTACTTTTTACTTCTAAATTACACTGTTTACATTAGAAATTCACTGCCATTTAACATGTGTATTGTTGAACCAACAAATGTTTATTTAGCTGTAATATTGGTGTGGAGGCATCTCGGTGCATTGTGCTCGATTCTGTGCTTTGAGAAGGTGCCAGCATTCCAGGATGGAACTGCTTTGAGACTATTTCTCCCCTTCCCATTGCTTTTAACCATGGCCTAGGTCAGGGATCCCCAAACTTTTGAAAGCATGAGCAACATTCAGAAGTAAAAGCAGTTAGGGAGCAACACAAGCATGAAAAATAAGCTCCTGCTTTGAGGCCACTGGGAGCAACATCCAAGGGGTTGGAGAGCAACATGTTACTCACGAACTACTGGTTGGGGATCGCTGGCCTAGGTCATGCTCTCTAGCCTTGTGATAGACCTAAAAATAGCACCCATGCAGGAAAAACTCGGTTTTCAAGTTTAGCAATGCAAACATGTCCTTCCACAGAAGTGTCCGGTAGCTGTTATTTGGTTACCTTCCCATTGTTATCTGATGGGGGGCTGGGTGCTGTTTGGAGAAGCGGTGCTCATCATGAGAAGTTTCCCCTTAAAGATCCTATTTACAGTCTGTTATCTCTTGTTGGAGGAGATACCACCAGCACATGGTCTCATCATGAGATATTTCCCCATAAAGCTCTTAGTTCACTTGCTGTTGTCCAGACTATTTGGAGAAGTGGTGCCACCACATGAACTCACCATGAGAAGTTTCCCCTTAAAGATCCTAGTGATGTCTATCTGTTGAATCCCTTGTTGGAGGAGGTACCACCAGCACATGCTCTCATCGTGAGACATTTCCCCATAAAACTGTCACTTGCTGTAATCCAGAGAAGACTAGCTGCCGCTTCTCTTCATCTTGAGACATTTCACCATAAAGCTCCCAGAGGAACCTGAAGAGCTGGAGATATACATAAAAACCTCAGGCACACAAACCCAATCACAGACCACTGTTTTGAGACCTTGTACACACCAATTACTTAATTTAAGGTCATTTGTGTCTCTAGCCTACGGCACATGCACACAGCTGCTGAGTATCCACAGATAACATGGGTGCGAGCTTGAGGCTTCACGTAGGATTACGCAGACGGAAAAAAAGTGCATATTGTGTGTGTACGTTGCTTCCATGGAGCGGGGGACTGGGCAATCTGCACATTCTCAGCTGCGTTACTGGCTATAGGGTTGTGCGCTGAACAATAATTGTATCCAACACAAAAGCAACAGAGCCAGTGAATGTGGTGATTGATGATATGTGCATGAACTTGTGGTTCCTCTCGCACACAATGACTGGTAGGCTATACAAGGTCTGCTTGAGCTTCTTCAACCTAAAAGGTGGTAGAATTACATGTCTGGGACCTCACTGTAGCCCAGCCATGAATTAGTGGCCTGAAAATGAGGCTGTATAGCATTGCAATACATGTTCTGCGGGCAGTGAAAGGAACCCATTCATGTTGACGATCTTGCTGGACTTTTCAGTGCAGAACATGGAATATTTCGCTTGTGTTTCTGATCTCACACACAGGCTTATTGTGGGGGGCACAATGACCCTCTTCTTCCTGCTTTTCCTCTGTCTTAGAACTAATTGAATAATAGACATGGGAATGGGGGAAACACAACTTGTCATTTTATTTCCCCTTTATAAGATTCATGCTCAGTGGTGCTTACTTGATCAATAATCTCAATGTACCCATGGATATCGGTGTTAATTATATTATTCTGCCAGGGCTTGGGCTGTCGGGAGTACCAGTTTGGTAGCATAATTGCAGAAGTCAATAAACTGATTTTAAATGGACTTGGGGAATCAAAATAAGGCCTTTGTTGGCTTTATTATTTCTACTGGAGTGAAACATAAGATTCATGATTCCCTTTTCATATTCCATGCAGGTGGTGACGTTGTGGTACAGGGCCCCAGAAGTCCTGCTTCAGTCCACGTATGCCACGCCGGTAGATGTGTGGAGCGCGGGCTGCATCTTCGCAGAGATGTTCAAGCGAAAGTGAGTACATCATGGTATTCTGCACTCAGAGAAGGCACATTCTGGGACAGCGGAGGTTTGAAGATTTGGGATTAGTAATGGGCAGACGGGTCTCATGATCGGGGCTAAAGGGTTGCCTGGGCAGTCTTGGGGTGTTAATAGAGAGCAGTGATGGTACATTGTTTGGATCAGGGTCGGGGTACAGGAGCAGACAATAAAGGAATTAATTATTAGGACGTATGTGCAATTAAGGACAAAATTATAGAGGGTACTGGACATTGGAGCTTGCCATCTAAAGTGGTATGAGAAATGCATTGGCTGTAAAGTCTAATATGGGCATAAATAAGGTGCTGTGCGTTAGTAATAGACATGCATTGGGAGGTGTCCCAAAGGCTAGGTTTTATTATTGCCAAGCTATTCCAAATATTTAACTGGCATCACAATTTAAAGAGCAACCAAAGTCCAACATTATTATGCAGGGCTGCAGTTCATGCCATAGAGCTCTTTTTACTGGTTCCTGTGAAAATCAAGTAGCTCTGTGTCCCAAGTCACACAGACTGATAAGATATGGGGTTTGGAGAGCGCTGGAGAACTGTGCATAGGAAATTGCACAATGGAAACTTAATTTTTTTTAACTCTGTGGTTTGCACTACTGGAGGGGGGGGTGCAGGAATTCTGGGATATAACATTGCATTTAAAGATATATGGCTATTGGCATCCATTTTTTCCATATTGTCTGCAGCACAGTGGCTCGGTGGGTAACATTGCTACCAAACAGCACTGGAGTCCTGAGTTCGATCAGGTCACTCTCTGTGTCTTTGTGGATTTCCTCCAGGATTATGCCATTTTCCTCCAACACCCCAAATACATATAGGGAGGTTAATTTGCTCCTGAGAAAACTGACCCCAGCGTGTGTGACTGTGTAGGGAGCATAGATTGTAAGCTCCACTGGGGCAGGGGCTGATGGAAATTTGATGGGGACCTTAGATTGTAAGCTCCACTGGGGCAGGGGCTTGTGGAAATGTCATAGGGACCATCAATTGTAAGCTCCACTGGGGAAGGGGCTGATGGAAATTTGATGGGGACTTTAGATTGTAAGCTCACCGTGGCAGGGTCTGATGGAAATTTCATAGGGACCTTAGATTGTGAGCTCACTGGGGCGGGGACTGTAACTCTGTTGGGGGTTTGGAAACTATGTATAATCTCTGTAAAGCTCTATGGAAATGTGTTGGCTCTGTATAAATAGCAAGAAACAAATATTGTGTTGGTGTATTAGCCTTGTAGCCACTCACAGAACATTGCAGGACTCCATGGAATGGATATCAGTGATTGTGTATATAACTAATAATATTCTGTATTTCAGACCCCTGTTCTGCGGCAATTCAGAAGCTGACCAGTTGTGCAAGATATTTGAGTAAGTGATAATGTCCAGGAGGTTTGTCACCACTTTCCCCTTTATTGGTTCAGGTTGGTCTCCGTTACATGCGATGGGAATGCTTGGTTATGCCACCCTGTCCTGTGATTGGCTGGGGATCTACCATGTCTGTGATCTATTTCTCTCCCCACGATGCCTGTGGTGAGCAGATCTTGTCATGTATTGGCCAATGCATGAATATTGGCTCATGCCGAGACTCGGTACATGGACAGAGGAGATCGTTCCTACACTGGGGCCCTGAAAAAGATTGTCACTAACTTGGCCCATGGGTGATCCATTTATTCCAAGGCCAGTAAGAAATAGGGCTGCTTGGCTCATAGCC
The DNA here is from genome assembly GCF_017654675.1 of Xenopus laevis. NCBI lineage: Eukaryota > Metazoa > Chordata > Amphibia > Anura > Pipidae > Xenopus > Xenopus laevis. Next base: position 166,465,393 of record NC_054374.1, read on the forward strand.
GAGATACATTGTCACTTACAGGTTTCCATATAACATAATCTCTGAGCTGAATTCTGCTGCCTAAGTGCAAAGCTTTCTGTCGATCAGCAGAATCCTTCCATGTGTCGGTTGCATCACGAGGCGGAAGGAACCAGTCGTTTCAGGCACAAATTTGCTGAATGTGGCAAGTGATAAGAACTAATTGATGTGCCGAACCTCCTGACTCTCAGTCAGCAGACACAGATAAGGTGCATCTGGCTTGTGTAATCCTGCCTGAAAGCTTGTGCTACATTTTAGCATTCAAGTTTATTGCTGCCGTTCCATTTACACCTAGTAGTTATGTGCCATTATATACGCCTGCACTTCATGAACTAAAATGGTTCTTTCTCTTTGTGCTTGCCTTGCTAGTATTATTGGGCTTCCTTCTGAAGAGGAGTGGCCGGTGGATGTTACTTTGCCACGTTCTGCCTTTTCCCCGAGGACTCAGCAGCCAGTGGACAAGTTTGTGCCGGAAATCGATGCCATGGGAGCCGATCTTCTTCTGGTAGGTGCTTGCCGTGCTGATTACTTGTGTTAGCCAAAATGTTGAAAAATGCAGGCACTTTGGTAAAGAAACAACTCTTTTTTTTCCATATATCTTCACAGACTACAAGCCTTGTGCGTTTCAGGCTCTTGGCCCTTAGTAATAGCTCCATGGAATAAACCGTTGTTTTTTTTTTTAACCAGAGTGATAGGGTTGCCACCTTTATTAAATTTTTTTACCGGCCAGTGGGGGGAGGGCACCAAGAGGGGGCGGGGTGATGCTTAAAAGGGGGCGGAGCTATGTGGGTGATGCTAAAAGGGGGGAGCTACGCGGTGTGCCGCAAAAGGGGTGGAGCAACATCGCACAGCACTGGAAAAAAGGTAAGTTATTTTAGAATTGGGGCAGGCCAGGGGCTTTTTTTAAAGGGTATTTCAAATTACCGGCAATTGCATTGCCGGTAAATTTGCAATGCCGGCCTCGGCCTTGGCAGGTGTTTTACCGGTAAAATACCGGCCGGGTGGCAACTCTACAGAGTGCCCTTCCTGCATTTTTCCCTGCTGGTTGTAATGGGGTTCCCTATTTAGGGAGCACCCCGGCCGAAACAGAGGCGTAGCAGCAAAGCACTGGTATTGATAGGAGAGGGGGTGAGTCTGATGCTGCATCTCTTCTATGTTATCCAAACTATTGGTGGAAGTACTAGTCCAGCCAATGAATTTGGTAGAAGGTGGCCATATCATTTGCCTTCCACTATTAAAAGTTCCTGGTGTCGATACCAAGGAATATTGGATGTAGAAATCTGATTCTGCCGATACAATTTGCCCATTCATTGATCCCAAAAGGCAAGTAGTAAATATGTATATTCAGCAAGGATTTTAATGTAACACTATTTTAATCTTGGCATCTGACTTCTTTATAATGTTGTAGCGGGAATTATGTGTTCAATTCTAAACTCCGTCCACCGGTGCTAATTACCATCCAGGTAATATGGAGAAAGCCGGCTGTAGTTCATGGAGCAATTAGGAAAGCTCCTTTCCCATAAACAATTAGCTCAGATTATTTACGATATTAGACGGTAGTTAAAAGTGTAAACGCCGATGTTCAAGTGGGATTTATATCTTGGAACACTATTCACGGATAATAAATCTCTATATTTAGATACTTACAGACCACCTTAAGGGAAAAGGAAATAAAAGTCCCACAGGTTTTATACAATACAATTAACATATTGAATCCCTATTCGTGAATAAATACTATAAGAATCTGTGCTGTCCAATTACATAAACTATATTAAAGGAGAAGGAAAGGCTAAAACTGAGTAAGCTTTATCAGAAAGGTCTATATAAATACACCAGTAAACCCTCAAAGTAATGCTGCTCTGAGTCCTCTGACAAAAGAAAAATCACATTTCTTTCCTTCTATTGTGTACTCATGGGCTTCTGTATCAGACTAACTGTTTTCAGCTTAAACCTCCAGGGCTATGGCTTGAGCATGCTCAGTTTGCTCCTCTCTCCTCCCCTCCCTTCTCTGCTGTAATCTGAGCCCAGAGCTATGAGTGAGCAGGGAGAGACTCAGGCAGGAAGTGATGAAACAACAAGCTAATATGGCAGTTACTATCCTAAATAAACAGAGAGCTGTTTACTCAGGTATGGTAAAGCATTCCGCAGAATAAATATAGTTTGCACTATTGTGGCTAATCTATTGGCAATTAAATGCTTTGGTAGCTTTCCTTCTCCTTTAAACAACACCAAAACACATTACGGACTTAAGCTGGCCATAGATGCAAAGATACTATCGTTCGAGTCCTCGAACAATCAGGCTTTCCCGTCTCCCGACCTGCCATTAACCTTATCAGCCGATGTTCTGCTCCTGACGGCAATTGTACGAAAGTTATGTCCGACAAAAGCTGGTGACCCCACTGGAAATCATCAGATCGGCAATACACGCAGAGATATTATCCTGTCCGATCGACCAAGCGACCGATCTCCGCCAGATGAAAAATGTCGGGACTCTCCACGCACGGTCTGAAAATCGTATGAATCGAGGATTTGTGCAATTGGATCTTTGCGTCTATAGCCAGCTTTAAACACCCAGATGCTTAAACTAAACCTGCATATTGGTTACTGAAGGATAAACTGATCATATTTATTAATCATTTATATTTTTCGCCTGCATAATTAAAACCTTTTGCCTTGTCGTCCCCCCAGGCCATGCTGACCTTCAGCCCTCAAAAACGTATTTCCGCCTCCGATGCTCTGCTCCACCCCTTTTTCGCTGACGATCCCCAGGCCTGCTCCAAACAAGAACACTTTACTCATATCTGCACCGCAACGGATGAAGTGAAATGAAACGGCATCCCTGCCTGGGGGCTCCAGGGTCGGCGCAGATGTGGGCACATTATTTGCTTTTTCTCTGCCTTAAAGGGAGTTCTCAGCGGGAGGGGAAAGCAAATAAGCGATAAAGTGACCATGTGATCCTTGTAAAACATTTCCACTTCCTGGTTGTAATGGATTTTATGCTGCAAAAGTCACTGTGACCGACGCAAGATTCCGCTGTTCAGATCAGCGCCGTTTCGCATTTGTGCCTTATCGGTCCTTACATTTATGGTTTGGGGAGCTCCCTTAACCAGAGACGCACAATAAGCTACACTATCCTCATTATTTCTGTTCTCACCGCATTGATGGTGTCAAATCTCGGCTTTACCACAATTTTTATCACGGTGCTCTTTCTGGGGTAAAAAAACAAAAAAGACTTATTGATCATGTGCTAAAATTTAGCGCACGCCAGACTGTTCGAGAGCCCGACAAATAATTTCTACCATTTTTGTACTGTTTTACAATAATGTTTTATATTGGATTTTCAAGGGTATTTCTATTGCGCTGGGGTGGGGTAAAAATTGACCTGCGGCTATTTTGTTCCTATGGTAAAAACATGGCAGTCTTAACCCACTAGGGATCCACGGAATCCGCTATTTTTTTTGTTAGGCTGAATCCTCTACAAAAGATTCTGCAAAATCTGAACCCAAATTTGCAAGTTCATATTGGATAAAAACCAAGCATTTCACATTCAGTTATTGAGAGCTTAAAAGACAAATGGCCATGAGGGTTAGGATTCGGCTGAATGTTAATGTTTCATTAAAGTGCTAGGTTTTAACCAAAGCAACAACCAAAACTTGGCCTTGTTGCATCCCTACAACTGACATCTTGATCTTTCATGCTGGTGAATGTTGGACGGTCATGGGCCCATTGTGGGTATAATTTGTTCAATTTGGAGCCTGCCTCGCTAAATCCTTTAATGCAGAATTCTTTCCTTTCTGAACTGCCCTTGTTTGTCTGTTGACATTGAAACCCCATTATCAGCGTTGGTTCAACTGCGCACGCTGTCGTTCTGAATGTTACAGTTCAGCTTTAAAGTCTACTCATAAAGTGAAGTTTAAAACGGGTGGGAATTGCCAGATTTAGTGTGAGGGTGAAAGACAAAAAAAAAAAAGCTTCTATATAAAATATTTAATGCAGAGTCACACTAGGGGGCCCGGGCCCCACTGGGGCTGATGTTTTAGGGCCCCCCTGTGGCCTTAACTTAGCCCAATCTCAGCCATGATTGCTCACGTGTGCGTACGTGTTTTTGCCGCGACTAGCGGCAGGAAGATGATTTGCTGCGCAGGGAGAGGGTCTGGGCCGGCAGGACCCACAAGAGCCGCGGCCCACTGGGTTTTTTCCCGGTGTCCCGCCTGCCCAGTCTGACCCTGATTTTGTGTATAAACATAGAATTCTGTATTAGTGGAAAGTGAGAATTTACACGAGTGTCTGCTCATCCTGTGATATCCTATGCCCTTAGTGTTTACATTCATGGGACATGTGGCGGTTTCTTGCCAGCGGATTAACGCCTGTTGGTGCCAACGTTGCTTTCCATTGATTTGATTGGCAGTTGCGTTGGCAAGTGGAGTAGGTGGCAACTGCTGGTGCAGAGAGAACACTATGGGGCCCATTCACTTAGCTCGAGTGAAGTAATAGAGGAAAAACACTTCGAATTTCGAATGTTTTTTTGTTTGGCTACTTCGGCCATCGAATGGGCTACTTTGACCTTCGACCTTTTGACTTCAAATCGAACGATTCGAACTAAAAATCGTTCGACCATTCGATAGTCGAATTACTGTCTCTTTAAAAAAAAAACCTCGACCCCCTAGTTCGCCACCTTAAACCTACCGAGGCCAATGCTAGCCTATGGGGAAGGTCCCCATAGGCTTTCCAAGGTTTTTCTGATCGATGGATAATGCTTCAATTGATGGATTAAAATCCTTCGAATCGTTCGATTCGAAGGATTTAATCGATCGAACGATTATTCCTTCGATCGAACGAATTGCGCTAAATCCTTCGACTTCGATATTCGAAGTCGAAGGATTTCAATTCGGCAGTCTAATATCGAGGGTTAATTAACCCTCGATATTCGACCCTAGGTAAATTTGCCCCTACCTGTGCCGTTAACCTTAAAGTGTGGCGAGTGAAAGAAAAGTAAGCGGTGCGGTCGGAATCTTCCCGTCTGTAACTGTAACACTAGCAAAGATAAAGTACAGGCGGTAGTGTTTTTTACCTTTTGGGAAAACCACAACAAATCACTTTAAATTGCCTCCAATTATAGGAACTGGGGACAAGAGTAGCCATTGCGGATGTGCAGTTCTCCCAGCTATTCACCTTTGTTATAGCGAGAAATATCGCTGTTTACATTCCCTATTTAATTATGACTCTGCCGGTATTCAGTCACAAGGCAGTAGCTGCCCTATTAGGTGTCCTTCATGACTAATCATTGCCTATAAAGTTTTATTAAAACACTGCAAAATGCAGGTTTTTAGGGAGGGTGCTGTTTGCTTCAGAACTGCCCAAAGCAAGACCTACCTTGACCTACCAGAAAATGATTGTTTAGTGGCTGAAAAAGTCTTCTGTCATACTTCCAACCCCACCCCTGAGCACTGAAAGCTCCACCTTCAAACAGCCGGTAAATGTTAATGTTGGTTTATTTCTTTGCACCTTTGTTTTACACTGACAATGACCAAGGGAGTCCAGCTCCAAACCTAGGGTCTGACGATAAGCTCCAAAGTGGGCATCAATAATGTTTGTATTGCAGTTGGGGTATTTCAGCCAGCAGAATATAGCCCCTATGCCTCACACTGACTTCAAAGGGCACTGCCCCAGAGTAGTGGCTTTTCTGAAGCCAAAAACATTCCTTTTGAGTGGGATCAGAACTACCAGTACTGGTGTTCTCTGCTAGATCCCGTTGAAGCTAGTTGTAGGTGGTGTAGGGGCAGTTTCAGGCACTTCTCCGGTCTGCACAGACACTTGTATCCATTGCCCTCTCCCGCTGCACCGCTCCATGTGCTGCCTAATTCTGCAGGTTGTGGGATATTACTTGTTACTAACAATGTAATGCTTGAGTACAGAGTAATTGTATTAATTTATATCTGCTTGCATATTTTTATATTTACATGTTTTTGTAAATTGGTTTCTAAGCGCTGGAAGTCTTTCCTGAAATTTTAGAGTTTGGGTTTTTTTTTTCGTCTCCAGTTTTTAGCCAATGTATATGAAATATTAAACCCACCTACATTGCTTTTTTGGTTAGTTTCAAAGTATATGCCAGAAACGATAACCACAGATGCTCCATATGACCGTTTTACTGTGTAATTTCCGTGTTAATGGTTCTGGGCCATTATCCTCCAGTTGCGGATAATAGCGGTGCTAAATACTATACTCGTTCAGATATGGTTATAGCAAAGCTCTGGGGGGTACGTTCTCTTGTTCGGAATAAATTTCTATGTAGTTTTCCTTGTTTTCTTTTGAGTCATTATTGCACGTTGGGAAGGGAATTTTGGCTAATGGTAAATTGTCGGTCAACTCAGGTTTCTTATGCTTATCAGAGTTGGCATGCAAAACATGGTGGAGTTGATGTTCATTTGCCCTTCTGGCAGCAATAGCCAGTAGTCTGCCTGGGGTATCCGTAGGGTGTAGACTCATGTTGGTACCCCAGCCTTGTAGGACAGCACCAAGCCATGGCTCATATTTCCCTGTTCCCAAACTTACCCCTGGTATAAAGTTGATGCTAAATTTTTGAGAGCTTCTTTCAGCTCAAGATTTTGTCCAGTGAATTGGCCCAATGAGGTTTCCATACAAGCCTGGCCAATGTCTGGGAGCTTGTCAGCACCTCTGATTTAAAATCTCGCTGTGCACTGCTGCTGCCCTTGGTTAGATCATATTTTCCACTAGGTGTAGACAAGATCACTCTACTCCAGGGGTCCCCAACCTTTTTTACCTGTGAGCCACATTCAAATGTAAAAAGCATGAAGAAGTCCCTTGGGGTGCCAAATATGGGCTGTGATTGGCTATTTGGTAGCCCCTATGAGGCCTGGCAGGCTACAGGAGGCTCTGTTTGGCATTACACTTAGTTTTTATGCAATTAAAACTTGATTTCAAGCTTGGAATTCAAAAATAAGCAGCTGCTTTGAGGACCCTGCGAGCAACATCCAAGGGGTTGGAGAGCAACATGTTACTCACGAGCTACTGGTTGGGGATCACTGCTCTACTCCGTGTAGTCGTTATATTTTTTTTTTTTTCACTGTGAAAAATAATTAACGTCACATTGAGGTTTTAAGGCCATGGGCGATAAATTTGCGCTACTGCGGGTAATAAATCCACCGGAAATGTTTCTCCTCCTGCAATTATTGAAATTGTTGATGGTGAAGCCTAAGTGTCGTGAAGTTTCCTCTCGTGACCACTTTGGGCAGCTTCGGAAAAATCTAACGGACGCGTATGTTTTGCCTCAAGAAATTTAAATTTATTGCAGATGGAGAAGCATTTTCAGGCGATTTATCACCCACAGACGTGCAGGTTTATCCCCGTTGGCCATTACTCTTAACAGGAATGTGTCACTATTCCTCTATAGACCCAGATATCCAGCCTACCAACATGGACCTTCTTTGTTAATGTCAGTGTTTGTGGGCAAGCGATGTTCTTTATAGGACAAATAACCGCGCCCCAAGCCTATAATTGTTTTTGGGAAGCTGCACCATGTAGGAGACTGAAATAGTAAGGGGCGGTGGCAGGGGTCAATTAGTAGGAAAGGTTAAAGCAATATCTTGGTTCATATGGAAATGGTGTCACATTCTGTAAAAATCACCTTCTGCCGTACTGGTTAAAACAATATCTCAATGCTAATGATAGACTGTCACTAAGCCTCTCTGTCCGCAAAAAAACTTGTATTTTTGGCTAAAGAAGTAAAATAAAAATAGCACAGCAGGAAATGAGTTGTTCTGGGCAACAAAACATCCTCATATAAAAAAACAAGACAGTTGTTTCTAGGGTGCAACTCATACTGGATACTGTTTATTGGGTTTCTAAGTACGTTTCCAAATGCCTAAACCAATGCAATGTCCTATAAATGCAATTTTTGAAAGCTACTGAGGCAGATTATTGCAAATAGATAAGCTACAATAGTACAAGCTATAAGACTATATTTATGCTGCAGAATGCTTTACCATACATGAATAAACCGCTCTAGAAACTTTTTTTTTTTTAGGATATCAGCTGCCATATAAGCTCGGCGTGACATCACTTCCTGCCTTAGTCTCTCCCTGCTCACTCATAGGTCTGGGCTCAGATTACAGCAGGGAGGGGGGGGGAGAGAGAGGAGCAAACTGAGCATGCTCAAGCCCTAGCCCTGGAGGTTTAAGCTGAAAACAGGAAGTCTGATACAGAAGCCCATGAGTACACAATAGAATAGGGTTACTGGTGAATTTATATAGACCTTTCTGATAAAACTTGCTTAGTTTTAACCTTTCCTTCTCCTTTAACTTTTACCCCTTGGATTCTTCAGCACACACTTGTGTCAAAGCAAATGTTTTAAAAAGCAGTGTTGACTGAGATCCAGCAACATCGAGCCACTTGCACTTGGTTTCTCTATGGAACAGTTTGGTGATCCTGATAACGGTTGCAACTAAAACCATGGTGCAGGCAAATCCTGGCATGTTACCTGTATGGCGTGTGCATTAAATATTGGCGGCAGTTCCTTGTGTTAACTTGGCCATAGATGTTACAATTACGATCTTTCCAGGAAAGATTGTTCATTTCGTAACACATGTGTAGCGCTGAATCGTCCGATATAGAAAAACGATAGAATTCTACACTAACAACGACCGATGTTAAGGTGCCTACAAGGATCAAAATATTCCGACCAGCCCGATCAACGTGCCGACTAATATCAAAGTCTTCTGCTGATATCAGTCGGCTCGTCTCCCACTACATGCTCAGAATATTATACGATATTATCTGTGCATCTATCGCCACCTTTTTCCTCTCAAATTCAGTCCATTCACCCAAAGGGGCAACAAGTGCACCTGATTTTCTTTGTCCTTCATGGAAGAGACGGAAGAACAATTCTTTTAAAATATGGTTCGCTGTTGACGTGGTGTCCACATTTACAGCATATATATATTATTTCTGTTCATATATTGTAAAAGTAGGCTTCTGTTTTATTGATGACCTATTTGTTCAGTATATGTTTTACTTGCTAAACTGATGCCCGACTGTGGTCACTGTTGAATAGATTTATAGATATGTAGGTAGTTATTTAATACTCGCATTTACGTGTGCCGGTAATTCTAGGTCAGGAGTTGCCCATACTTCACTAATGTGAGGTCTACTTTTATTGATGTTGTCCATTTAAGATCTACATCTATAAAAGCATTGTTAGCATTCTGTTCCATGGAAAATATTCCTTAAATATTATATTGATTTATGAGAATTTATATTGCTATATTTACCAAACTATTTCTTATGTAGCTTTAACCTAAATATTTTAATGAAAGCAGGAAACAGGAGGCTTAAGCTCCCCATAGACACGACGATTCTTCTTGCCGAACGACCGATTTTAGGGAAGCCCGACCAATCCTTTGAAATTATTGTGCGGTTAGTGGGATTCGAACGATCGTACATCTTACGATTTTTCGGCCGACATCTGTCAGGAGATTGATCGGCCAGGTCAAAAAAAATCTTTGTGGGTCCCAGTGCAATGTATCTATGTTTGCAGGGCCAAGCAGCTCCCCATTGTTTTACTGCCAAATTGGTCTTTTTAATTGATGGTAAATTCGTACCATCGTTCTGAGAAGATCGTGGTCTCATGATGAGGATCTGATCTTTTAAAAATCTCAACATCTATGGCCAGCTTTAGCTGTTTGTTGACAGTGTCTTGAGATCTACTGATCACCAGCTAAAGGTCTACTGGTAGATCCCCATCTACTTTTTGGGCACCCTTGTTCTAGGTGATGCTGCTTCTTGATGCCAAAGGAATGTGCTGACCCCCCGAAACATGAATTGTGGCAAAACTGGCTAAATAAAACTAATTGCACAGCTATGAATGGATCAAATGGAACTTTCCAAGTATATTTTCTGGTTTTATTTATTTTAATCTAAGGGCGTGAGGGAAACTTGAACAAGTTGGTAGTGGCAGAATGAAGGCAGATGGGAGAAAGTGGTGCCAAATTTCAGTTTTCTCAATGCATCAGTTCAGTTTTCACACCATGATAACGAAATAGTAACTTTTCCCAGTGTCTCTGGCTAAACAGATGAAAGACCCTCATTCCTTTGCGTCTATATAGGGTTTCTCCACCCAAACACAAATGCTGCTCTCCAAATAGATGTTTTCTGTGCGTCTCTCATTCACTGCTGGGCACATCTCCTTCAGAAACACAAGCGAGCCCATTGGTGTGGGAACATATAGCAATAACACCTATAATCTCAGCAGCCACTTCATTACCTGACAGAGAGGGGACGGTCTCTTACCTTTAGACATCTCTCTGCAACCTGGGCCCACGTGGACTTGGTGGAGGAAAAGTGTTCACAACCATAACCCTCAGGTTCATTAAATCAATTTGGCACCACTTGTCCTTAAAGGATAAGTAAACCTTTAAAATAAGTGAATGTAAAACTGACGAGGGGGCTATTCTAAGCACTTTTGTCATATACATTCATTATTTATTTTGTTTTTATTCCAAGATATTTAGGGATACATGTGCTGTTAATATGAATGAATTTTGTTACAACAGCGCCACCTGCTGGTCAGTTTCCCACCAGTCTGACCAGCAAGTAAGTCAAGGAAGTTGTCAGGAGAAAGAAAGAGGCTGATGTTCTTCTGCTTAGGAAAGATGTGAGAAAGGTTTCTAATTTTATTCCTAAGCAGAAGAACATCAGCCTCTTTCTTTCTCCTGACAACTTCCTTGACTACTTGCTGGTCAGACTGGTGGGAAAATGACCCCCTCGTCAGTTTTACATTCACTTATTTTAAAGGATTACTTATCCTTTAAAACAAATGATAACTTTATTTACTGGAATGTGGTACAACCAGGGCCACCATCAGGGAGGCACAGGGGGTACACCGCCTAAAGGGGGGGCCTGGTTGTGCTTCAGTTTTTTAAATAGCCAGGCTCCCATTGGTAGAGCGAAGCCGTGCCGCCACTTCGAAAGTCCTGAAAAGCCGAAGTCCCAAACTGCTGAAGCCACAAAAAAGACCTGAAATCCCGAAAAGAGACGAACTTGAATTCCTGAAGCTGCGGAAAGACCCGAAATCCCGAAAAGAGCTGAATTTTGAAGTCCTGAAGCTGCGGAAAGACCCGAAATCCTGAAAAGAGCCGAACTTGAAGTCCCGAAAAGAGCCGAACTTGAAGTCCTGAAGCTGCAGAAAGACCCGAAATCCCGAAAAGAGCCAAACTTGAAGTCCTGAAGCCGAGTGCAGTTTTACTGAACACCAATGTGTGATTTTTTTAATCTTTTTTTTAAAGCCCTAGCCACCAAAGTATTCTTTTAATACTCTACAGGCCACCAATGTTTTTTAAAAAAAATTATTCTCTTGGGTCCCAATGTTTTTTTTTAACTTATGGGGGGCCCTGTGTGGTCTCACTGTGGTGTGGGGTGGGCAAATTTTGTTGTAAGGGGCCCCGCGATTTCTAATGGCGGCCCTGGGTACAACCTCCAGGAGCATAGTACTCAGCACAAATATTCAGCATTTACATTTGGTGGAATCCAAAGAAAGAGGCAAAGCACATGTTGGTCCTCCTTTTATAAAATAGAACAATGACATCTACTGGTCAGTTACTGAACTACAAGGAAGATTGTTTAACCCAGTAAAAGGAAAATACCTTCCCTTCCCAACTGTAAATTAGGGCCCATTTAGCTATCCAAAACTTCAGGGGACTGCCTGATTAAAGGCTTATTAAATCTTCAATTCCCTACTGAGAATTTGAAAAAAGAGAAACGTTTATTGTATCGTATATAGAGAGAGAGAGGGGTCTACATTACTTTATTTATTATAATACAAATTTCAGTGAGTCATGTGACAGAAAAGAAATCACTACTCAGTTTACAACTGATGACATCAGAACTCACCGTTTATAAGGATATAATTTGCAAGATATTCAAGGCTTTTGTGTATTACAATACATCATAATCTAACGAGTCATTTCTACAGTGGGTTAAACGTAACATTAACCGTGTCACTTAGAGCCAGATATTAAACATATTTTGCTCACTTTTTTGGCATATCATACATTTACATAGTTTTTGTAGAGTAATCTTTCCTTTCAAGATTTGCCTGAATTCTTTGGAAAGTCTATCATCCCTAAATAAAAACCATCTAATTCATAATATTAGGGATGCACCGAATCCACTATTTTAAATTCTGCCAAACCCCCAAATCCTTTGCGTAAGGTTTGGCTGACTAGCCCCCTTCCTGCCGAAGCTGATCCATGCAGACCAAGTGGGTTTCGTATGAGGTCGCCAGGCAGGGGACAATACAAGGTGAGTAATTAACTTACTTAACATACTGGAAGTGCAAAAAAAGACAAGCATTGGTACTGAGTTTAGACGCTGAGAAGGCGTTTGACCGCCTAGACTGGACATACCTTTTTACCCTTCTCTGCCACCTTAACTTAACTGGACCTTTTCTCCAGGCATTAGAGGATTACAAGATTTCCAACGGTACCAGACAGGGCTGCCCTCTCTCACCCCTCCTTTATGCACTGAGCATAGAACCACTAGCCGCCCATATACGCAACCATATAGACATTTCAGGAGTGGAGGTTGGTCCTAACCATCACAAAATCGCTCTCTTTGCAGACAATGTGCTCTTAAAGATAACCATCCCACAAGTGTCCCTTCCATCCCTACATAAGCTGTTAGACACATATAGCACTCTCTCTGGGTATAAAATCAATGTGACTAAGACTGAAGCTCTTCTCTTACTTATCCCTACTCCATCCTTGGAAGCATTGCAGGCCACTTTTAAACACAACTGGAGGACAGACTATGTCACCTACTTGGGGGTAAAGATCACACCCAAATACGGTGACCTTTTTAGATACAATTTCCCACCCTTGGTCCAGGAGACAAAATCTAAACTTCAGAAGTGGGCTGGATATTCCATATCTTGGATGGGTAGAATAGCCTCTCTTAAAATGTCTATCCTCCCAAAATATCTTTATCTCATTGAGACTCTACCTATTCCTATTCCCCAGACAGTGCTAAAGGAGATCCAGACACTATTTCATGTCTTTATATGGGGAAAAAAGAGACATTGAATCAATAGAAACACCTTAACAACCCTGGTTCAAATGGGGGTGCCCCAGCTTAAACTTTACTATGAGGCAGCTCAAATTCGCCAGGTGTTGGCATGGTCACGATGGTCCTCTGACATTGTATGGGCAAATATTGAAACACACCACTTCCAACCCGATTATCCTAACGCATGGCTTTGGTCCAGCTTAGGTAAAGTTAGACCTAAAGTGCTGATGATTAAGACTACAGAACTTACATTAAAACTTGAAATTGAGATTGAAATGTAAGCTAGCATCAAACCCGTCCCTACTACTTTCCCACTTGGGTAACCCTCAATTCCAACCAGCTTTAACCCCACAATATGTACAGCAATGGAAAGATGCCCCTTTTTTCACTTTAAGAGATCTGACCTCACAGGCCAATGGCACCTTCCCAACGAGGGAGGCATTAAAGGACAAAGCACCAGATCTCCCACTCTCATGGTACGAATATTTCCAGTTAAGACATTACTGTACCCCATTGCTGGTACCACAGAGAGATGAGCAGCTCACCCCCTTTGAACGCCTAGCAGCTCAGGGACTACCCCAAAAAGGTCTAAACTCTTTCATTTACAAACTACTAATTAACCCTTCCCTGGACACGGGATATAGACATAGTTATATGCAAAAATGGGATGACTGTGTGGGGCGGAGGATCGAAACTAAGGAATGGGAGGCGATCCCGGATAACACCAAACGTGGGATTACCTGTGTCAGGCAACAAGAAAATATCTTAAAGGGATAGTGTCATGGGAAAAAAATTTTTTTTCAAAATGAATCAGTTAATAGTGCTGCTCCAGCGGAATTCTGCACTGAAATCCATTTCTCAAAAGAGCAAACAGATTTTTTTATATTCAATTTTGAAATCTGACATGGGGCTAGACATATTGTCAATTTCCCAGCTGCCCCATGTCATGTGACTTGTGCTCTGATAAACTCCAATCACCCTTTACTACTGTACTGCAAGTTGGAGTGATATCACCCCCTCCCTCCCCCCCCCAGCAGCCTAACAACAGAACAATGGGAAGGTTACCAGATAGCAGCTCCCTAACACAAGATAACAGCTGCCTGGTAGATCTAAGAACAACACTCAATAGTAAAAACCCATGTCCCACATTCAGTTACATTAAGAAGGAAAAACAGCAGCCTGCCAGAAAGCATTTCTCTCCTGAAGTGCAGGCACAAGTCACATGACATGGGGCAGCTGGGAAATTGACAAAATGTCTAGCCCCATGTCAGATTTCAAAATTGAATATAAAAAAATCTGTTTGCTCTTTTGAGAAATGGATTTCAGTGCAGAATTCTGCTGGAGCAGCACTATTAACGGATTCATTTTGAAAATTTTTTTTTTCCCATGACAGTATCCCTTTAAAATTTTAATGTTTTGGTATCACACACCAGTCAAGCTCCACAGGTTATTCCCGGGTACTTCCTCTAACTGTTGGAGGGAATGCGGGCACCTGGGAACCTTGCCTCACATTTTCTGGTTCTGTCCCAAAATATTGACATTATGGGACGACGTCATACACCTGCTAAATCAGGTGACCCACCAGATTTTGGATAAATGCAGTCTGCATGTACTCTTGGGGAAGCCATATAAACATCTTCCAAAACACATGCAAAAATTGGCTAACCAGATACTTTCAGCTGCCAGCTGGAGAACATCCTCTATCCCCTCCCTACAAGAAGTGAAGCGAAAGGTTAATACTGTCAAGCAGTATGAATATAATTTGGCTAGACTGCAAAATAAAGTCCCCTTATATCTCAAGATCTGGTCTCCGTGGGAACTACTTTCAAATCCAACTCTGTAGGATACTTGGACAATATCAATTGCATTTAGCGAACTAGGACCCCCTTCCCTACTGGTCCCCGACCCTCTCTCTCTAGTTGGTCTCTCTCTGTCTTTTTTTTCTCTTCTTCTTTTATTGTATAATTTTATAGAACTGTTTTAATGCTAATTGGTACATGTACAGACTAGCATGTATAATACAGACTGTGAGAATAAGCACTGGGCATTGATGTGTAACTGAGACCTCATATTGTTTCTTCTGATCCACGTGTAATGACTGTACCAAACATGCTATCGCTTTGTATTTTCTTCTTTGATGAGAAATAAAATATAAGTTACAAAAAAAAAGATTTGTCTGAATACTGAATATGCAAATATGCATATGCAAATTAGGGATGGGAAAGGGAAAACAGTAACGAGATTTCCCTCCCTGCTCCTAATTTGCATATGCAAATACGGATTTGGTTCAGAAGGATTCGGCCGAATCCTAGATTCAGTGCATCCCTACATGATATAGAGCAATCTATGAGAAACATATATTATTAAAGATACATTATAGGTGCTTTTGAGCAGGGCTATACCAAATATGTATAATTCTATGGATATCCTTGCTCTGTGTTATGGCCAATTGTTGTTCTTCTTTTACTCTTCTTTTTCCTGTAAGGGGTTGGACATACCACACGGCTTCCCCAGGGCAGGGGCGATCTTGTTATTACTGTATTCTTGCCTTCCTTTATTTCTATATAAAGTTACATTTGTTCATTGCATGTGTGTGGTTTATTTGTCCTAATGAGGTGTAATGGCCACTAGGTGGAGGCCCTGCGTTAAAATTGCCAGTATCCTTCACAAAGCAAAGAGGATACAGGGCCTGTATTAGGAAGAAATTGTATTTTATGTGAGAGTGTAGATCCTATTCTACACAAGTGTCATGGTAGGGTGACGGGTTCATGACCATTTTTGTGGATGAACAGACACATCCGGAGAAAAGAACCAAGATGAGCAAAAGTTTTAAGCAAATGTTTCCTTTTGAACTTCTGAACTCCTAAAGTGGACACTTCAGTTGCTTTGTTGTCCAAGTGTACATTTTTCCCCTGTCCTCTCCATGTCAGAACTCACCGGAACTAGCCCCTCCCCTCATGCCCCATCAGAAGAACCCTCCCACAATCAATAAAGGTCTCACTTTCACTCCCCAAGGTGTCTTTTTGGTTCTTCTCCTATGCTCTGCTCCTTTTCTAGGAGCTCGCTTTATTTTAGGAGGGAATAGCTGGGACCTGCCCATAAGGCGTCCCTGGAACCGGCCTTTTTTCCCTGGTGATTCAGGGGTTTTTTGCCTGCCATCTGCCTCAAAGAAATCTCGGCGTTCCCCTGCTTCCCGGGTTCCTGGCCTGCTCACAAAGCGTCCGGCTCCCATGCGACATACTGTAGCCGCATCAGTTTTTGGGATGCAGGCGGGGATGCATTGTTTGGAAAGAAAATGGAAGATCTGATTTCCAAGGCTTCTGGAGGAAAGAGCCAGCTGCTTCCCCAAAGGAAAAGAAGAAGGTTTCCAGAGAAACAATCCTCAAAATGCAAGTTGCCTTCTAGGGCTAGAAAAACACCTGGAGAATCATATTCCTTTCGGAGTAAGACCTCTGATGACAAGTTGTCATTGTCAAGTTGGCGCGGGGGCCAATCTGGATTGTTTAGGCGCTCCAGAGGAAAATCCTCAGGCCCAGCCTGTCGTCCTTTCTGAAGGAGGTGGTCCCCAGGGTCTCTAGTTGGGGGAAGACTACGCCACTTCTGGGACGCCTGGGATCAGTCCACAGACGACGCTTGTGTTTGCAGGGTGATCAAAGAAGGCTACAGTCTAGAGTTTGTCACCAACCTTCCGCGACCAGCTTTTCACCGTTCAGCTGTCCCGAGGAACCCAAAGAAAAGAAAGGCTCTTCTCCAGTGTCTCAATACCTTGACGCAGCAGAAGGTTATCATTCCGGTGCTGAGGGATGAAAAGAAGTCTTGGGTACACTCAGTCTTCTTCCTAGTCATGAAGGCCTCGGGGGCTTGGTGCCCGATTCTAGACCTAAAATCAGTAAACAAGACTTTACGGAAGCAGCATTTACGAATGGAGTCCGTGGACTCAGTGATGAAAGCCTTATTCCCAGGCGATTGAATGTGTTCCCTGGTTATCCGCGAAGCTTATCATCATGTCCCGGTCACTGTCCGTGATCAGCAGTTTCTGCGATTTGCAGTAGGAACGGCTCACTTCCAGTTTCAATGCCTTCCATTTGGCCTCTCTACAGCCCTGAGGGTTTTCTCCAAGATCCTGATGGTACTGGTAGCCCTTTTACGATGGCAGAAAATCCGAATCTTCCATTACCTGGACAATCCTATCCTCCTTGCAGACTCCAGGAGACAACTAATAGATCACAGGGAACAGGTGATAACCTTTCTACAGGGGCATGGATGGTATCTCAACTGGAAAAAGAGCCAACTTCTTCCAACTCAGAGAATAGTGTACCTGGAAGCGATCATAGACTCCTGCAGGGGTACCTGTCTGTCCGAGGATAGATAACGAACCCAAGCTCTAGAAGCAAGTGAATTAGTATTACTCCCCAGAGTCCCAGCGATCAGATTGACGAAGATCTTGGGGATGATGACCTCATCCATAGGATTAGTCCCTTGGACCCAGTGGAGGATGAGGGGAATTCAATTTCCTTTTCTTCAACAGTGGGATGGAGTTTCCCAGGATCAGATATAATCATCATGTTACCTTCAACGTTGAAAGCTCTTTCCTGGTGGCAGGTCCCTCAACATCTGACCAGAGGAGTCAAGCTCTTCCTGAAACCATGGTCCATCCTGACCACAGATGTATCAGGCATAGGCTGGGGTGCAGAGTTAGAAAACCAAGTCACTCAAGGCTCATGGCTAAATCCATCCTCAAACGTGCCCTCAAATGTGCTAGAGATCAGGGCAGTAATTGCAGCCTGTTGGTTCTTCAGCGGTCAACTTCAGGGCCAAAGACTAATGATTTGTTCCGACAACACGACCACAGTGGCCTGTATCAGAAGGCAGGGAGGCACAAGAAGCATCTCACTGATGCGAGAAGTAGAGCCTCTCTTTGAAATTGCGGGAAAAGCCTTGGAGGATCTCTCAGCAGTCTATATTCCAGGCAGAGAGAACCAAAGGGCAGACTTCCTGAGCAGACACACTCTAGAAAAGCACAAATGGGAACTTCATTCCCGGATTTTCAGGAAGATTGTCCAACGCTGGGGCAGTCCCACAATAGATTTGATGACTACTTCAAAGAATTCAAAAGGTTCTACTCAAGGGATCCTGAGCACAGGGCACTAGCAGTAGATGCCTTCTGTCAGAGGTGGATCCATCCTTTGGCTTATATCTTTCCTCCTTTTCCTCTGATCGGGAAACTGATTCAGAAGATCAGCGAGGACATAGCGGAAGTCATATGCATAGCCCCGCCGTGGCCGAGGTGCCCCTGGTTTCCTCATTTACTATAGATGACAGTGGATTCTCCATGGAAACTTCCATGTGCAGGACCTCTCCTAGCCCAAGGGACATTCAAAGGATTCTTCCAATAGCAGATATGGGAGAACCTGGGAATGTTTCAGGTTCTGGAGAGAAACTAGGGGCATACCTTCGGCAACCCTCAAAGTTGGGGAATTGCTCAAGTTTTTGCAGTCAGGCCTGAATAAGGGCTTGAGCGTAAGCACCCTGAGGACTCAGGTCTCAGCCTTATCTGCCTTCTCGTAGGTACGCTGGTCCCAGCACCCATTGGTAGTTTGCTTCTTCAAGGCAGCTGTTAGAATCTTGCCAGCAAAGAGACCTTCTTGCCCGCAATGGGACCTACCCTTAGTACTACAGATACTGTCCAGACACCCTTTTCATCCTACAGAAGAGGTGTCATTATGGTTCCTGACGTTAAAAGCTGTGTTCTTGGTGGCAATCACCTCGGCCAAGAGACAACACCAGTCCAGTGTTTTTTCGTGATAGAGTAGTCCTGAGATTTGCGGCTTCATTCAAACCCAAGGTGGTATCTCCTTTCCATCTAAAAGATGAGTTATCTTTACCATCCTTTCCAGATGAAGAGGAAGACCAACATTATCGAGCAATAGACGTAGCAGCGGTGGTAAGATCTTATTGTGAGGCCACACGAACTAATGACCACCTTTTTATTGTCCCTGCGGGAAAGAATAAGGGAAAAGCAGCCTCTTCCTACACCATCTCCAGTTGGATAAAACTGGTCATTAAGAAGGCTTATTCGTCTCAAACTACTCAGGTCCAGGCAAGCGTTAGGGCTCACTCTACCAGGGGCAAGCAGCTTCATGGTCGGCTGAAGCAGGGACTCCAATGGAGGTAATTTGCAGAGCGGCTTTATGGTCATCATCCAATACCTTTATTTCACACTACAAGCTGGATATCTCCTCAGCAAGGAACGCTCAGTTTGGCGCCAGTGTTCTCAGATGTGCTTCCGGAAAGCAATAAATCAATGTCTGTGGTTATTTTATCCCACACTATAGATCCGGGGAGCTTGCTACATCCCGGTGAGTACTGACATGGAGAGGACAGGGGAAAAGGGAAAATTTGCATCATACTTACCATGATTTTCCTTTCCTAGGCCTCTCCATGTCAGTACGGCCCTCCCAGACATTTGTGTCTCCCATGGGACAATACTACAATCAGTACCATGGTAGTACATTCAACTTCCCCACTATCTTTTAGATCGTAAGCTCCAATGAGCATGGCCCTCTTGATCTATTGGTTGTCAAACTGTATGTTCAGTGTAAGAACCAATTTATTGTACAGTGCTGTGAAATATGTTGTAGCTTTAAAATATTTGTTAATAATAATTTAGCACCATGTAGTGGTTTTTGGGTGGCCAACTGCACCATTTGGGTAAGGTGTAAAGTAAAGTCCTGTTTGTAAGTGCACTCACTGAGTAAATTCTACAGTAATTGCAAAGTGGGAGTTTTATGAATATGAGGAATGTCTGGTGCTGAGAGCTGCACATGACAGGAATAAGGACAACGAGGGAGACCTGTTGGATGTCCAGGAGGAACACCATGGCCAATGAAACTTTGGGAAAGCAGGAGTTGGGGCATGGTGCTGGGAGTTACACACCCTGTGTAAGTGGCAACATGTTAATACTAGAATGTGGAACCCTTGATTAACTGTGGCATTAGCTTTAATGATCGGTCTACTCTAGATAGCAAATGAGCCCCACTGCCCTTCTGGGAAAAGAAAAGGAGCAACATCCTCTTGTTATAAGTTCAGGGTACTTAATGGTGAAATAATTTAGTCCCTCTGCTCCGTGATACACTGGGGAGCTCTCTAACCTACCTATAAATATCTAAGAAACCTGATTCATTTCATCTTCTGAAGCAGCCGAGCCACAGGTATGAATTTGATCCGTGTTCATTTGTCATCTCAAGGAGGAGACAGTCAGGTTATGTGATTCCCTACCAAGAGAGGGGAATGAGTGATTCATTGGTGGGGAGGAAAGGAGATCTCACCATCAGCATAGGAAGGGGTTCTTTACTGTAAGGACAGTCAGGTTATGGGATTCCCTACCAAGAGAGGGGGGGAATGAGTGATTCATTGGTGGGGAGGAAAGGAGATCTCACCATCAGCATAGGAAGGGGTTCTTTACTGTAAGGACAGTCAGGTTATGGGATTCCCTACCAAGAGAGGGGGAATGAGTGATTCATTGGTGGGGAGGAAAGGAGATCTCACCATCAGCATAGGAAGGGGTTCTTTACTGTAAGGACAGTCAGGTTATGGGATTCCCTACCAAGAGAGGGGGAATGAGTGATTCATTGGTGGGGAGGAAAGGAGATCTCACCATCAGCATAGGAAGGGGTTCTTTACTGTAAGGGCAGTCAGGTTATGGGATTCTCTACCAAGAGAGGGGGAATGAGTGATTCATTGGTGGGGAGGAAAGGAGATCTCACCATCAGCATAGGAAGGGGTTCTTTACTGTAAGGACAGTCAGGTTATGGGATTCCCTACCAAGAGAGGGGAATGAGTGATTCATTGGTGGGGAGGAAAGGAGATCTCACCATCAGCATAGGAAGGGGTTCTTTACTGTAAGGACAGTCAGGTTATGGGATTCCCTACCAAGAGAGGGGGAATGAGTGATTCATTGGTGGGGAGGAAAGGAGATCTCACCATCAGCATAGGAAGGGGTTCTTTACTGTAAAGGTATATTCTTATGGAAGATGAGATCCTTTTCGTTATAATGGAGGGTTCAACTTCAGAGTTTAGGCACCGCAAGACCTACAGACTTTCATAAATCAAAGATAGGACTCTGGAGAACCAAATTGCAGTTTCAGTGATTCATTTATTCAAAATGTGCACTTTTTTTTTTTTTTTTTTTTTTTCTTGCAGTTTCAGTGATTCATTTATTCAAAATGTGCACGACATGTTTCGAGCCTAGTGGCTCTTCCTCAGGTGCTTATACAAATGCTGTGGATAACCCAAACCCTTTTAAAACACCTCAAAACAAACAAGATGGTCCATTCCACACTGGCTAGACACATTCAGGTACATTGTAACACAATTATTTTTCCTTACAGAGCACTGCCCCCTTCAGGCCTACTCCGATACTGCACCACAGATTAAAGTACAATTACATATTACAGTAATCATTATACATTTAGGTAGTTGCCTACCTTTCAAGTAAACAGTCCATGTTGTATCTTTAACAAGCTGAAAGGTAAAAAGTATACATTAGTTTTTACAGAAAACATTTAAAGCTTAGTGCATCATTTAATCCCAACGGTTCAAGTGTGTTCAATGTATCAATCCATTTAGCCTCACGTTGAAGTAACAATTTCTTTCTGTCCCCACCCCTAGCTGGAACGGGTATTTCTTCTAGTACTTGCCACCTTAGGCTGGCACTGTTGTGCTTATTGTCAAAAAAGTGTTTACCTACTGGCGTATGGGTTTTAGATTCATTCGGATCATAATTAGTTATAGACCTTTTGTGTTCACCGATCCTTACTCGTACTTTTCTGGAAATCTGGCCTACATACATCTTGCCACATGGACATTTCAGGCCATAAATAACAAAATCACTGTTACATGTAGCATACTGTTTCACTTTAATTTTGTTACCTTGTAGAGGATGTGTTACATTTTCACCTTTAATAATGGAATTGCAGCATCCACAATTTAAACAAGGAAAAGTACCTACTTTTGGGGTGCTGAGGAATCTTGTGGTTTTTTGTTTAGATCTAGACTTAACCAATCTATCGGCTAAAATTCTACCCCTTTTGTAGGAAAATATCGGGAGGTCTTTGCAGTATTTGCCTAAAGAAGGGTCCTTCTGGATAATTGGCCAGAACTGACAAATTACATTTTGCATCATTTTACTGTTAGGGCCATAAGTAGTTACAAAAGGAAACCGAGTTGATTCTTTTTTGTTAACTTTTCTGTGAAGTAAGGAATCTCGTGGAACCCTTAGAGCCTCATCACGTACTTGGGTTAGCAACTGTCTTTCATAACCTCTTGCTACAAATTTTTCTATTAACCCATTCGCACTATTGACGTATTTTAAATCGTCAGAGGCTATCCTTCTTATCCTTAAAAATTGCCCCTTAGGTATTCCTTTAAGGGTACTAGGAGTGTGGTAACTGGTCTTATGTAACATGTTGTTTCGTTCAGTCGGTTTACTGTACAAGTCAGTCGTTAGAGTGTTTCCTTCTTTAATCACATTTACATCCAGGTAATGTACCATTTTAGTGCTATAGTCAGCAGTGAATTTGATGGTCGGATGTTGTGTGTTGATGTACTCGATGAATTCACACAATTTGGATTCACTAGAATCCCATAGTAAGAATACATCATCCACATATCGCAGATAACATTTTATGTGTGTACTATATTCACTATGGCCCAGGATTATCTTTTGTTCAATATAGTGCATAAAGATGTTGGCATAGCTTGGCGCGAGATTACTACCCATAGCGGTGCCTTGTGTTTGAATAAAGAATTCATCATTAAATCTGAAGTAGTTTTTTTTCAGAACAAAAGACAGTAAATCAAGTAGAAAATATATTAGATTATGTGGAGTCTGGGTAGTTAGTAATGCCTCCTCAATATAGTGTATGCCCTCCTCATGTGGTATTGAGGTGTATAGGGATTGGACGTCGATGCTACACAGTACCCAATCCACCCCCACATGTGTCAACTCTTGTCATTTACATAAAAAATCAGTGGTGTCTTTAAGGCATTCAGGGATTTTTTTCACTATGTCCTGGAGATAGGAGTCAACATACTGGGATAAGGGTTGTAACACTGACCCCATACCAGAGACAATGGGTCTCCCTGGTGGGTTGATTAGGCTTTTATGTACCTTAGGGAGTAGGTACAGTACAGGTGTACGGGGATGTGTGGTAATTAAGAAGTCTTTGTTGTTCTTTGTGATGATCCCAGACTCAAAGGCTCCCAGTATTACGTCATCCACTGATTTTTTTATCTGCCAAGTAGGATCAGAGTGTAATTTGTCATAGTGAGCAGTGTTATTCAATTGTCGATGTGCCTCCGCTATATAATCACATTTGTTCATGATTACAATGCCACCCCCCTTGTCAGCCTTTTTAATCACAATATCTGCATTATTTTCTAAATCCCTCAGTGCTTCACGATTACGTTTATTAACATTGTTACGGATATTACAGAAGTCATTACGCCACTCAATCCCTGCTTCGTGTAGCACAATGTTTTCAAACAGATCAAGAGCATTATTTGTCACATCAGGTGTAAAATCACTTTTTGGTTTAAATTTCAATCCAGGGTTGTCACAATTAACTACATTAGTTACAACAGGTTTGTCAAAGTGTTGCTTAAGCTTTAACCTGCGAGTGAATTTAAAGAAATCGATTTTCCAATCAAAAAAATCAGTCTTATATGTGGGAATATATCCTAGCCCCTTATTAATCAGTAACCAGTCAGGTTATGGGATTCCCTACCAAGAGAGGGGGAATGAGTGATTCATTGGTGGGGAGGAAAGGAGATCTCACCATCAGCATAAGAAGGGGTTCTTTACTGTAAGGACAGTCAGTTTATGGGATTCCCTACCAAGAGAAGGGGAATGAGTGATTCATTGGTGGGGAGGAAAGGAGATCTCACCATCAGCATAGGAAGGGGTTCTTTACTGTAAGGACAGTCAGGTTATGGGATTCCCTACCAAGAGAGGGGAATGAGTGATTCATTGGTGGGGAGGAAAGGAGATCTCACCATCAGCATAGGAAGGGGCTCTTTACTGTAAGGACAGTCGGGTTATGGGATTCCCTACCAAGAGAGGGGGATGAGTGATTCATTGGTGGGGAGGAAAGGAGATTTCACCATCAGCATAGGAAGGGGTTCTTTACTGTAAGGACAGTCAGGTTATGGGATTCCCTACCAAGAGAGGGGGAATGAGTGATTCATTGGTGGGGAGGAAAGGAGATCTCACCATCAGCATAGGAAGGGGTTCTTTACTGTAAGGACAGTCAGATTATGGGATTCCCTACCAAGAGAGGGGGAATGAGTGATTCATTGGTGGGGAGGAAAGGAGATCTCACCATCAGCATAGGAAGGGGTTCTTTACTGTAAGGACAGTCAGGTTATGGGATTCCCTACCAAGAGAGGGGAATGAGTGATTTATTGGTGGGGAGGAAAGGAGATCTCACCATCAGCATAGGAAGGGGTTCTTTACTGTAAGGACAGTCAGGTTATGGGATTCCCTACCAAGAGAGGGGGAATGAGTGATTCATTGGTGGGGAGGAAAGGAGATCTCACCATCAGCATAGGAAGGGGTTCTTTACTGTAAGGACAGTCAGATTATGGGATTCCCTACCAAGAGAGGGGGAATGAGTGATTCATTGGTGGGGAGGAAAGGAGATCTCACCATCAGCATAGGAAGGGGTTCTTTACTGTAAGGACAGTCAGGTTATGGGATTCCCTACCAAGAGAGGGGAATGAGTGATTCATTGGTGGGGAGGAAAGGAGATCTCACCATCAGCATAGGAAGGGGTTCTTTACTGTAAGGGCAGTCAGTTTATGGGATTCCCAAGAGACCCTCTAAAATCAAGGTTTTTTTGACAATTACTAATGAAAGAGAAAATCAGAAAACCTCCAAGAGTCCAAATGGCTAAAAAAGGTCCAATAGGATCAACACAGCTCCCATTGACTTGTATAGGACCTAGACTGCTTCTACATGCCAACGTTTTGTATTAGAGTTTTCTTATGGTTTTTACATTTTATAAATCTCAATTTTTTTAGTTTTATAGAAATTGAAAAAAATAATTTTTACAGACCAAAATGAAATGAGAATGTTAGTAAATAAGCCCCTTAGTGTCATCTGTTATGTAGCCTGGGAATCTGCTTGCCACCATCTCCAACTAATTTGCCAGGGTTCTGATTCGTGATGAGCAAAATGTTTCGTCATGAAAAAGACACTCCTAGACTTCTACAACTTGTAGCGTGTAAAGAAAAAAAAGTGTCGCCCATAAGCTTCAATGCATTTGGCGACAAAGTTTCGCTAATTTTCAGGACAGCGAAATGGGTCAGATTCGCCCATCACTAGTTCTGACTGATCCACCGATTGATATGTGTGTGTTGTCAGACCCATGCAACCAGCGATGGACAACCCTCCACACCTGGACTACAACTCCTAGGATTTTTCAACATGTTATCAAGGGTTATAGAAAAATGGGAGCTGTAGTCCATCAACCATAAAGATCAATTCCTAAATCATAACAGAACAATAAAACTGTTCCCCTAGTCCTCCAAAAGCCCAGTAAATGTCTGGGGTAGAATCCTGCCTCTTCTTTATACACTTGACTACCTCTTTATATGGTTATTGCCAAACGCTCTGAGCCCCTAAATAGCACTATATTTGCCAAAAAATGATCCAACAATTACTGGGGTGCAGGAGAGTCAAGTGTAGCCCCTTTTGAACTAATGGTTGCCTACAAAATATTTTCATTAATCCAGGTTGGTTTCTACTGACCTGAGAAGCTCTCTGATATAACAATAAACATATTATAGGTTCTTCTATGAATGTTTTGTAACAGTTCAAGTAGCATCTATAAAAGTAATTCAAAAAACAACTGGACTTGTATCAGTAAGTCAAAAAGTTTTTTTTTTAATTACTTATATTAGACATTCCATGACCTGGATGAATGAAAATCTTCACAATTGTTTGTATTTGTTGGCTCCAAGTGCAGGCCATATATCTCACACTGGCTGAGGATTATCCTTGAATCTTTATCTTGGGGTTCCCGAAATGGAATAAAATCTCAGTTGTAGCCAATAAGGGCAACCAATTTTATTTGTTGTTCTATCAGTGAATGTGTGATACAACCATAGCATTGAACTCCATAATGCACCTTGTTCAATTGTTCAGCTGAGCCAACCCCACCACCCTATTCAGGGCCACCATCAGGGGGGCACTGGGGTTACAATCGTCCTGGGCCTCATGGCTTCTATATGTTAAGAAGGGCCCAGCCATGCTGCATTTCCTGAATTAGCTGGGCCCCGTTGAGCTGCCGAAGTAGGAGATGAGTTGCACCAATGTAGGAGCCGAAGTAGGAACCAAAGCCACAGAAAGGAGGTGAGGAAGAAGACAGCTAATTTCCACTGAACACCAATTGTCTTCTTTTATTTTATTAAACCGTTGGGCACTCATTTTTTTTCTTGTAGGGGGCCACACCACCAATGTTTTTTTTTAACTTGTAGGGGGGCCATGCCACCAACTTTTTTTTACTTGGGGGGCCCAGTGAATGTTGCTGTATGGGGCCCTGCAAATTCTGATGGTGACCCTGCCCCTATTATATACAGTACATGGTATGGTCCAGGACAGTCCATGTAGCACCTTATTTCATCTCCTTTTCAATTGCAGATGCGTTCCTGTTGAAATATACCACATGTGGAAATGGCCAACGAGTCTGGCACCATCGAGTTTGTTCTAATTGGTTTCCCAGGGGTCGAACAGAAATATCACAGTCTCATCTCAATGGCATTTTTCATTGTCTATTTGATGTCGCTGGTGGCTAATGGTACCGTGGTGGTGTTAATCATTATTAAAGTGCATCTGCACCAACCAATGTACATCATTGTCGCAAACCTGGCCCTTTCTGACCTTCTGTTTGACACCTTGACCTTGCCCAAAATCATTGGCAAATACTGGTTTGGAGACGGCAAGATGTCTTTCTCCGGATGTTACTTCCAGATGTCTCTTGTGCATTTGTTGGGGTCGGCAGATTCATTTATCATCATGCTGATGGCGGGTGACCGTCTCGTTGCTATCTGCCAGCCGCTGAGATACTCAGCTCTAGTAACTCAGAAGGTCACGGTCATTATCTGCTTCTTCTCCTGGGTCTTGGCCACTGCGGTGTCGTCAGTCAGCACTTTCCTCATTCTCGACGTTCCTTTTTGCGGTAGATATAAAATTAACAGCTGTTTCTGCTCCAGGACGTTTATAGTTCCTTTAATATGTTCTGATTTGTCTACTTTCCGCATAGTCAACCTGTGCATCAGTCTCATTGTCCTTCTGGTTCCATTGTCGTTTATTATATTGTCCTACATCTCGATAATTGTGATCATCAATTCATCCATACACTCAGAAAACTGGCAGAAGCTGTTTTACACCTGTACAACCCACCTGTTGGTCATCTGTATGTATTACATCCCCAGGTTGTTCCTCTACGTGGCCAGTTATATCCGTTTGATTAAGAGCCCTGATGTCGATGTTCTGATCCTTTGTTTGTACACGTTCCTGCCCCATGTCGCCAGCCCTGTCATATACTGTCTCAGGAACAGGGAGATCAAAGTCACTCTTAGGGACATGTATACAAGGAAAGTTGGATTTAGACTGTAAATGGCAATACAGCTGCTATTCTTAAAAAAATTATATATATACAGTATAGCTTCGAATTATGGAATGGCCATCTCCCATAGACTCCATTTTATCCAAATAATCCAAATGTTTAAAATTTCCTTTTTCTGTGTAATAATAAAACAGTCGCTTGTACTTGATCCCAACTAAGATATAATTAATCCTTATTGGAGGCAAAACCAGCCTATTGGGTTTATTTAACGTTTACAAGATTTGGGATACTGTCATGGGAAAAAAATATTTTTTTCAAAATGAATCAGTTAATAGTGCTGCTCCAGCAGAATTCTGCATTGAAATCCATTTCTCAAAAGAGCAAACAGATTTTTTTATATTCAATTTTGAAATCTGACATGGGGCTAGACATTTTGTCAATTTCCAAGCTGCCCCTGGTCATGTGACTTGTGCCTGCACTTTAGGAGAGAAATGCTTTCTGGCAGGCTGCTGTTTTTCCTTCTCAATGTAACTGAATGTGTCTCAGTGGGACATGGGTTTTTACTATTGAGTGTTGTTCTTAGCTCTACCAGGCAGCTGTTATCTTGTGTTAGGGAGCTGTTATCTGGTTACCTTCCCATTGTTCTTTTGTTTGGCTGCTGGGGGGGATGGGAGAGGGGTGATATCACTTCAACTTGCAGTACAGCAGTAAAGAGTGATTGAAGTTTATCAGAGCACTAGTCACATGACTTGGGGCAGCTGGGAAATTGACAATATGTCTAGCCCCATGTCAGATTTCAAAATTGAATATAAAAAAATCTGTTTGCTCTTTTGAGAAATGGATTTCAGTGCAGAATTCTGCTGGAGCAGCACTGTTAACTGATTGATTTTGAAAAAAATGTTTTTTATCATGACAGTATGCCTTTAAGGTATGAACATGCAAATTATGGAAAGATCCTTTATCTGGGAATCCCCAAGTCCCAAGCTTTCTGGATAACCCATACTTTTATTTGAAAACTGCAGATGTAGGAGGCTGTGGTTGTTTATATAACATTTGTCAACCCTGCTTCTCAAAGGGACATTTATCTAAAGTCTAATTATATTACGGGAAATAATTTGGGAAATGAGCCCTTATCAAGGCCACTTTTGTTGCTCTAGCTTCTACATGAATTTGTGCCCCCAGTGAGATATATTTTTATACATTGCTATAAATGTTCAAAATATACAAGGCAGTAAAGAATTCGACTATAGTTAAGCTTGTCCTACTATGGCGTTGAGGTTGGTGCTATGCGGTGCTAGGAAGGAGATCAAAGTCACTTTAGAAACAAATCTCAGAATTGTGATGTGACATTAAAAAAAATAGATTAAGATGATTGTCAATAACATTTATATTATAATAAATTATAATAAATGTCAATAACATTTATATTCTGCAAAACGTTTCACAATTTCCTCTGGGTCATTCCAAATAAAGGAAGAATCACCTATAGCATCCAATATATACCAATATATATACTGTCAACAACAGCACCTATTTCTTTGTGACATTGATAAATATAAAAAACCCCATAAATTATTATTAATTTGATATTGTTTTGCCAAGAGCCCTTTTTAAGTTGTTAAAAGGATTCTGTCATGTTTTTATAGTGTAGTTTTTATTTCTAAATGAAACTGTTTACACTGCAAATAATTTATTCTACAATTAATTTTTTTTACAATTGCGTTTTGAAAAAAAAACATGTTTTCACATAACAGTATCCCTTTAAGCAAGTTACCATAATCTTATAAATATGGCTCCAACATCTTCACTAGGGACCAAAGTTGACCCAATCTTACAATTGGGCGAACTTCAGGGTTTTCAATAGACTTGTGTATCTTCTGTAAGGGATCAGACAAGGCTTCCCCCCCTGTTCTGGCTGTGACATCACCAAGCCTGGTTACAGGCAGGGAAGTGACCGATTGGCTGGAAACCCCAGAGGACATCTGAGAAAAAGAGGAGGATCCAGGAAGAGCCTGGGGTTGCAGCCAAATCCATGGGGTGGGCCAGAAGACCTTATAAAAGAGCCCCTACTACAGCATCCAGTCAGAACCAGTTTGTGTGTGTGAGACTGTCCAGGAGTTCAGCAGGCTGCTGTTTCATGTTGTGCAGAGCTCAACCTGTAAGAGAGGTCTGGAGCCCTAGAAGAAGAGAAAGAGCCCATCCTGGTTGCGAGAGATTCAGGAGGTGAATGGTGCCACTGTTGAGATTGACCCTGCTGTAGAGCTGCCTGTCTCCAGTGTGACTTCCTCTGAAAGCAGAGCCAGGCCAAGCTGGCCGGGTTGCCTAGGGTGCCACCTCACTTCCTCTCCCATGTGCACACTCCTTCCCATGCTGACATTATATGTGGGCGCACTCCTTCGCACACTGACGCAGAAGAGTGCCTGGACTAGGGGTAAGTGGAGGGAAGAGGTATGTGCCCTCTGCCCCCTTCACTGTTCCATCCTAGGCGTGTGCTTCTTCTGCCCAGGGTCAGGCTGGGCCGGCGGGACACTGGGAAAACCCCCCAGAAAAAAAAGCCCAGATCCGCACCCTGATTGTCCGATTTGTCACTTTTTCCTGCCTCGAACAAGCTAAAAATATAGTGCATGATTGCGCACTAGGAAATACATAGTGTGGTGGGGAGGCATCGCGGCAGTCCAACCCCTCCTTCTGCCTACTCCTAGTTCTGGCCCTGTCTGAGAGCACCATGGTGAGTAAGCCATACAAGGGAGGATATTGGCAAGGATACAAGTTTGGGGCCCCTGTGTGAGGACAGGTCTTGTTTGTGTACCTGCTATGTGGGAGCTGCCACTAAGTGTCTAAAGGGAGCGGTACTTTGAGAAAGGTAGCGCTACTTGGGGAAATAAATGAAAATTACTAGTGTTCTTTACAGTGGAAGAATGACCCCCTCCTCCCGTGACTCTCTGCCCCATTTAATACAGCTCAAGACCTTATTTGCCCTTGATGCTATATACCCCTAAGTAGATAGCAGTGTAACTCCTGGCTGGTTTACATGCCCTACATCATTCAATTAAGTTTAATGAGAAAAGTTTAAGTCTGGTTCAGTTTAAGATTTTCCAAGCCAGATGCAATTCAATGAGGAAAAACATACACAGCCTGAAAAATAAAATCTTCAAAAAAATTTAGGGTGCATTCATCAACCTTGACACAGAGGTAAATTCGATTTCAAGGGTAATCAAAACATTTTTTTCCACAATGCAGTGTTTCCCCCAGAATTCCAGGAACATTGCGAGTGTAATGATTATGGGCGAGAGAAAATGTTTGCCCTTATTCAGTTCCTTTGTCAGAGAGGTAAGTCTCTCTCACTGAATTACATCTGACTCTATGGAGGTTGAATGGTTACTGTCCCCCTGTCGGATAACAGTGTGAAATAATTGTACAGGTATGGGAAACCTGTTATCCAGAAAGCCCCAAAATATGGAAAGGCCGCCTCCCATAGGCTCCATTTTATCCATTTAATCCAAATTTTTAATAATGATTTCCTTTTTCTGTGTAATAATAAAACAGTCGCTTGTACTTGATCCCAACTAAGATATAATTAATCCTTATTGGAAGCAAAACCAGCCTATTGGGTTTATTTCATGTTTATATGATTTTCTAGTAGACTTAATGTATGAAGATCCAAATTATGGAAATATCTGTTATCCAGAAAACCCCAGGTCCTGAGCATTCTGGATAACAGGTCTCATGATTGTAATTAGTTACATTTACTGTATATTGGTGGCTCCACCAGACATTAAAGGGATCCAGTCATCGGAAAACATGTTTTTTCAAAACACATCAGTTAATAGTGCTACTCCAGCAGAATTCTACACTGAAATCCATTTCTCAAAAGAGCAAACAGATTTTTTTATATTCAATTTTGAAAGCTAACATGGGGCTAGACATTTTGTCAATTTCCCAGCTGCCCCTGGTCATGTGACTTGTGCCTGCATTTTAGGAGAGAAATGCTTTCTGGCAGCCTGTTGTTTTTCCTTCTCAATGTAACTGAATGTGTCTCAGTGAGACCTGGATTTTTAGTGTTGTTCTTAGATCTACCAGGCAGCTGTTATCTTGTGTTAGGGAGCTGTTATCTGGTTACCTTCCCATTGTTCTGTTGTTTGGCTGCTGGGGGAAAGGGAGGGGGTTATATCACTCCAACTTGCAGTACAGCAGTAAAGAGTAACTGAAGTTTATCAGAGCACAAGTCACATGACTTGGGGCAGCTGGGAAATTTACATTATGTCTAGCCCCATGTCAGATTTCAAAATTGAATATAAAAAAATCTGTTTGCTCTTTTGAGAAATGGATTTCAGTGCAGAATTCTGCTGGAGCAGCACTATTAACTGATTCATTTTGAAAAAACATGTTTTTTCCCATGAAAGTATCCCATTAATGGTCGTCTGGGTGGCAGTTGCCATAGGTCAGTATTTGACTGTCCCAGCTGGTAAATCACCAGTTAGAGCAAGGGCCGGAATTGGAATTCACTGGCCATGTAATAGCTGGTATATAAATACCTCCCAATCCACTGCCTGTTATCCCTTATATGGACAGGCCAGCCTATTCCTTGCCCATTTCCCCACCCACCCCGCCCATGTCTGCCACCCACTCCCGCCCATTTCCTGGCCCAGTGACATTCTCACCCCACCCCATATGGTCACCAGCCACTCCGCG
Source organism: Xenopus laevis (assembly GCF_017654675.1). Classification (NCBI taxonomy): domain Eukaryota; kingdom Metazoa; phylum Chordata; class Amphibia; order Anura; family Pipidae; genus Xenopus; species Xenopus laevis. The sequence continues at coordinate 166,497,810 of NC_054374.1, forward strand.
ACCCCAAGGCTGGATTTAATAAAAGAAAAAGGTGGCCACCCTAGCGGAAGGATTGTTCCACCAATGGGATCTAACAAGAAACAGTCAGTCCGCATTTTGGGCTTTATTTTTACATTTTTTTGAATTTTAGAATAAAAAATTATTTCTACCCTAAGATTTTATCTTGCTTTAGATGCTCCTTAATGGAAATAAAAAAAACCTTGATTTATTTTCACCCCTCTATTGTTTTATTCTTCTTCTATAAATCACTAATAAAAAATCTTGCCAGGTTTTAGGAGGTGAAATTACAATTTATTAATTTTCATGATTTTAGAAGAAAAATCCCGATCATTGAAACAAAATCTGAAAAAAAATGATTTTAAAAAAAGAATAGAATTGACTTATTTTGCATCTTTTTTTACCCAACCCCAGGCCTTACAATAAATCTTCCCTTTCCCCTCACTCTGTATGACTGACTGCTGTTGAGATTTATTTATTATTATTTAAATCCCAAAGGAGAACAATATTATTTCACGTGTAACAAATTGATGACAATTATTTTCCACTCTCAGCAGTTTGTACTAATTGCAGTAGAATGAATTCTGTATAAATACCAGTAAGAACCAGAGCAGAGCACAGAGGAGTCCGGTGACAGTGGATCTCGTACAGTAAGTATTTTTGCCTCCCTTCTTTAATTCTAATAATTCTGATCCATGTTTCAAATAGACACAGATTCAATAATATTTAACATTTTGTCTTTTTGCCAATGGAATCTTCCCTGATTTTATATATATGTATATTTAGTTATATATTCATCTATAGGAAACCCATTATCCAGACAGCTCTGAATTACAGGACTACATTTTAATCAAATACTGTAAGTCACATTTTTAAAAATGATTTCCCTTTTCTGTGTAATAAGTCGCTTGTACTAAGATATAATTAATCCTTATTGGAGGCAAAACCAGCCTATTGGCTTTATTTAATTTTTAAAGGGGATGTTAATTTTTATATTAACTGTTAGTAGTGATGGGCGAATTTTACCTGTTTTGCATCGCTGGGAAATTCGTGAATTTCCCACGAAATTCGCGAAATGGTGAAAAATTCATTAAACGTGAATTTTAGCGCTGGCGTCAAAAAAAATGGTCTCAGGATATCACTCTTTACATCACACTAACAGTTAGGGCAGATTTACTAAGGTTCAAGTGAATTTTCGAAGTACAAAAAGTTCAAATTTCGAAGTAATTTTTTGGATACTTCGACCATCGAATAGGATACTATGGCTTCGAATTTACATTGACTTCGATTCGAAGTAAAAATCGTTCGAATATTCGACCATTCGATAATCTAAGTAATGTCTCATTAAAAAAACTTTGCCAAATTAAATCTGCCGAAGTGCTATGTTAGCCTATGTGGACCTTCTACAAAATTTTTTACACATCTCACAAGTCTTTACACATCGAATAAAAATCCTTTGATCAAATCATTCGAACGATTTTTATTTGACCGCAGGATTGCCAAATTTGTTGAAAAAACTTCGAATTCGATATTTGAAATTCGAAGTTTTTTAATTCAATGGTCAAATTTCGAAGTTTTTGTACTTCGAAATACGACCCTTAATAAATCTGCCCCTTAGTGATGGGCGAATTTATTCTCCAGGCACTGTGAATTTCGTGGGTGAATTTTGACATGCAATAAAGTCAATAGGCGCCTGTAATTGTCGCCGGTGTCGTAATTGTTGGCAACTTCAGAATTGTGACCAGCATCAAAAAAAAAATTTTGACACAGACGAAAATTCGCCCGCAAATTTTTGCTGCAATTTCGCTAATTTATTCACCAGCGGCGAAACACGAAAGTTTAACTTGCATTTCCATCTGGCGAAATTCGCCCATCACTAACTGTTAGTATGATAAAGAGAGGGATATTCTGAGACAATTTGCAATTGGTTTTCATTTTTTATTATTTGTGGTTTTTGACTTATTTAGCTTTTTATTCAGCAGCTCTCCAGTTTGTAATTTCAGCCATTTGGTTGCAAGGATCCAAATTACCCTAGCAACTAGTGATGAGTGAATCTGTTCTGTTTTGCTTCGCCAAAAAATTAGCAAAACTGCGAAAAAATTTGCAAAACGCATTGAAGGCAATGACCGGCAACAATGTTTTACATGCAAAAGTTTTACGTGTGCAATTTTTTTCTCACTCCAAATGCATTAAAGCCAACGGACGTTTTTCTTGTGGTGACTTTTTTGTCTCTGTGAGAATATTGTCATCAACTCTTTTGTCCAAATACATTAAGGTCAACGGTTGTTTTTTCTTACAAATTTTATTCGAATTTCGAAGTTATGGGAGTTCAAAAAAACTCCCATTATTTGAAATTCGACCCTTGATAAATCTGCCCCTGATTGCCAAATACAGGATTTTTTTTTAAAACTAAAATGCTGCACATTTTTTTAAAAAACTTTGAAAGCTGGAAAGAGTCAGAAGAAAAAGGCAAATCATTCAAAAACAAAAAAAAAATTAAAAATGAAGGCCAATTGAAAAGCTGCTTCCAATTAGCCATTCTAAAAATTTACTTAAAGGTGAACCACCCCTTTAAATGATTTTCTAGTAGACGTAATGTATGAAGATCCAAATTGCGGAAAGAGTCCTATTTGGATATTCCCAGGTCCCAAGCATTCAGGATAATACCCAGAATTGTAACTATTTTTTAAAAGCAATTATTTTTCTGCGATTAACTAAAACATTGTTCTTATTACCTTTAGGGTTTTTTACCTCCCAAAATTATTTGCTTATGTTTTGCCTATTTATTCTAAATATCTGTAGTAGGTTTCTAGTTTTTAAAATTTTGATTTGAAAAGTGGATTATTATGGATTGTTTCGCTTCGATCTTTTTTTTTTTGTCACAATTTTCTTACAATGGAAAGACCATTTGACTTCAATTGATAAATAAAATCATCTCTAGTAGTGATGGGCGAATTTATTTGCCAGGCGCAAAGTCCCGCTATTCGCTGGCAGCTAATAAATTCGCAAAACCACCGTGAAAATTCGCCAGTGAAAATTCGGCGGCATCAAAAAAAATGGACGTCTGGCGTCAAAAACGAGACACCAATGCAGTTTCGTGAATTTTTCGCTGTTTGTTGCAAATTATCCCGCAAAGCGATATGCCCCAAATTCGCCCATCACTAATCTTTAGTCGTGATAAGTTGTGGGAAATGAATGAGGTTGAAACTGTCAGATTTACATGGGGTAGTTAGGGATGAGGGAATTTTTTTACCCTGGTTCAGTTTCATGGCAAAACATTTTCAAGCCAGAAATCCACACTAGAATTTCATTATGCCTTTCATGTAAAAAATAGGAAAAAAATTTAACTATCGTTAATGTTTAGGAAGAAAACACTTTGGTTGCACAGGAAAAAAACATATGGAAAAAGACATTAGCCATATCATTGCCTCCAATGCATTTGGGAAAATTTGGGGAAATTTCAAAATTTTGCTAATTTTTTCAGTGAAGTGAGACAGCCAATAACGATGTTTCCAGTTGCTGATGAACACCCCAAGAATGTCAGAGACACAAAGACAGATCAGATTTAAAGGAAATCAGTAGCTATTTTTTAAAAAAATTCAATTGATAAAAATCATCTTTGTACCTTCTCCCAGATCTGCACCATTAGTGATGAGCAAATCTGTCCCATTTCACTTTGCCACAAAATTCACGAAAATTATAAAAAAAATTGTGAAACAGAGTAAAATTTGCCAAATGCATTGAAGTCAATAGGTTTCAAAATGGGACAGTTTTTTTTACTCCAAATGTATTGAAGTCAACGGATGTTTTTTGTCTCGGTGGCTTTTTTTGTCTCTGCAACTTTTTTGTCAATAGCCATTTTTTCTTATGGCGACCTTTTTGTCCTAATTCATTAAAGTCAATGGGAGTTTTTTCTTATGGCGACCTTTTTGTCCTAATTCATTAAAGTCAATGGTTGTTTTTTCTTTTGGCGACTTTTTTGACCTAATTCACTAAAGTCAATGGGTGTTTTTTCTTATGGCGACTTTTTTGTCTACATGCATTAAAGTCAATGGGCATATATTTCTTATGGCGACTTTTTTATCCTAATGCATTAAAGTCAATGGGCGTTTTTTATTATGGCGACTTTTTTATCCTAATGCATTAAAGTCAATGGGTGTTTTTTGTTATGGCGACTTTTTTCTCCAAATGCATAAGGGTAAGGTCACACTGGGAGATCCGGGAGATTTAGTCGTCCGGCAACTTCGGGTGACTTTGGAATATGAAGGCCCTTTTTGTATGAGGTTCTTTGCACCCACTGTCCGTATTCGAGGCCCCTCAGCATTTTATACATGTGTCATCACCTCTCTCTGAAATCCTTACCTGTTTTAGCTGGGGAACAATATTTTAATGCAACCTCATCTTTTTCTTATCCTCATGAATTAATTATGTGTAGTAATCCCTTTATAAATACTGCAGTTACATCTAATCCATAGACAGGGCCGGACTGGAGCCTTGGGGACCCACTGAGGCTGCAACACCAAGGGCCCTCCTGGCAGACACCAGGGGCCCCTCCCAACTTCAAAACTCTGGACCGACCCCTATGTACCGCTGTGTGCATGTTGTCGCCCCTCCGCATTAGTCACGCATTCTTTACATTAGAGGCAGCCAATCGGGGGAGTGGGTCTGGGCTAGTGGGGCACACGAAGGCCAAAGCCCACCATTTTTTTTCCGTCTCAGTCCGACCATTTCCATAGGTTCCATCCCATACCAAGGAGTCTCAGCAAATGAGATAAAGTGGCCTGGATAAAACTGAACTATGTTGAAAGCTCTCTATGGGGTTGATTTAATAACATTTCAATCTCTACTTTTTTCACAAATTGCATTTTTTTCTAAAATTTTTTATTTTTTTCATTTCTCTAACACTGTAAAAATTTGAGATTTATTAAGCGTATAAACCACGAAAATCTCTTATACAATACGTACCCAGGTAAAGAGAGTAAAAGTCATTGGGAGCTGCGCTGATCCTATTGGATCTTTTTTTTAAAGTTTTTCAGATTTTTTTGCTCATTATTGTCAGAAAGACTCGAATTCGTAGAGGTTTTAGTGGTCTTTGGATTTTTTTAGTGCTCCGTTCAGATGTTTCCTTTTTACTTGTGCTTTATAAATTTGGATCTTTGAATATATAACATGAAATTTGTGGTTTTAGAGAAAATGAGTTTATTTGTGGCTTCAAAGACCTCTAAAACCACTAAAATGATGATCAATGGGCCTCGTTGTACCCATTGGTGAATTCGATTAATGGGTCCTTCACATTAAATTAGAGTAAACATTTATACCATATCCTGGCTCAGCCATTGACTTGACAAAGCTGAATCTTCTGTTCCCCTTCCTAACTGAAATATGACCACATTATTACATGTTCTCAATATGGCTCTAATATTGGAATTATTGTGGTATTGGAATGTCGTATTACCACCACTAGAGCTACAGGTACACTAAGGGGCACATTTACCTAGGGTCGAATATCGAGGGTTAATTAACCCTCGATATTCGGCCGTTGAAGTAAAATCCTACGACTTCGAATATCGAACTCGAAAAATTTTCTGCTATCCCTACGATCAAACGATCGAAGGAATATTCGTTTGATCGAACAATTAAATCCTTCGAATCGAACGATTCGAAAGATTTTAATCCATCGATCGAAGGATATTCCTTTGATCATATAATTGTTAGGAAGCCTATGGGGACCTTCCCCATAGGCTAACATTGGCCTCGGTAGGTTTTAGGTGGCGAACTAGGGGGTCAAAGTATTTTTTAAAGAGACAGTACTTCGACTATCGAATAGTCAAACGATTTTTAGTTCGAATCGTTCGATTCGAAGTCGAAGGTCGAAGTAGCCCATCCGATGGTCGAAGTAGTCAAAAAAAACATTCAAACTATTTTTCCTCTATTCCTTCACTCGAATTAAGTAAATGGGCCCCTAAATGTATGCGGCATATTTGGCCAACATTTCCATTCCCTGTGTCTGCTGGTAGTGGGCACCATCAAAAAGCAAAATGTTATATATCAGCAACTTAAGAATAAATGTAGAAATTCCGTAATAAACTATTCAGACCCAGATCATGAGGGACAGTCATGTAGAGGGCTTCCAGATTAAGTCTCACTAGAACAGTTTGATCTAAAAGAATGAAAAAATCTATTTTTTGTAGTAAGTTGGCCGTGTCTCTTAGATATGAGCCCAAGTTCATATACAAATATCTTGGAATTAAAAATAAATAATGAATGTAAGTGACAAAAGTGCTTAGAATAACACGCTCATTCATTTCATATTCACTTATTTTAAAGGTTTACCTATCCTTTAAAGGTAATACCGCCTACAAACCCCTGTTATTTACAACAAAGTATCCACTGGGTAGTCCCTATTGTGGATATAAAAAAAACAAGTATTAAAGGAATTTGTATATGAACTTGGGCTCATATCTAAGAGACACGGCCAACTTACTACAAAAAATAGATTTTGTCATTCTTTTAGATCAAACTATTCTAGTGGGTCTTAATCTGGAAGTCCTCTACATGACTATCTTAAAACAACTTAAAACAAAATAAATAATGAATGTACATTGCAAAAGTGCTTAGAATGGCCCCTCATCAATTTTACATTCACTCTTTTTAAAGGTTTACTTATCCTTTAAGGGATATATGTACTGTTAATATGAATTAATTTTGTTACAACAGCGCCACCTGCTGGTCAGTTTCCCACCAGTCTGACCAGCAAGTAGTCAAGGAAGTTGTCAGGAGAAAGAAAGAGGCTGATGTTCTTTTGCTTAGGAAATAAAATAAGAAACTCTCAAATCTTTCCTAATCAAATCTTTTTATACCCATCTTTGTTTTATTTTTAATCTTGAAAGTAGGGATGAAACAAGTCCATCATTTTTGGATTTGGTTGATTATTTTCAAAAGAGTTCTACCTTTAGCTAAAAAAGAAATCAGATACTTTCCATGACTTATATAAACATTCTCCATCGTAGTTAATTTACAAATCAGCTTTAAGTAAATTTATTTAATATGTTCCTTTTCAGACTCACTTTTGCCTGGTTTCTCCAATACTGCTCGGAATCATAAGGAAGACTGATCTGAAATACATTTGTCTGAGGTTTCAATCCCTGAGCAACATTGAAGAAAGTCCATTTACAGTGAACCATTATCATTCTTATTTCCTATCCACATCTACAGTCCATTGGTCCATAGAGAAGACCTGACCATCTCCATGTCTAATCAATCCACTGTCTTAGAGTTTGTTCTCCTCTGCTTCCCAGATCTCCATCAGGACTTCTATATCCCAGTCTCTATTACAATGTTTCTTGTCTACTGTGTATCACTGGTGGCAAATAGCATTGTTATCATACTGATCAGTCATAGGCGGCAATTACACCAACCCATGTACATCATCATCAGGAACCTCTCTTTTTCTGATCTGCTCTTTGACACAATAACATTACCAAAAATCATTGCCAAATACTGGTTTAATGCAGGATCGATCTCTTATTATCCTTGTGTCTTCCAGATGTTCTTTGTCCATTACCTTGGCAGTATTGACTCCCTCGTCCTTATGCTGATGGCTATTGATCGTTATGTTGCTATCTGCACACCCCTCAGATATCACTCCATTATCACCAATAAACTGGTCACTATTATCTGTTACTGCTTCTGGATGTTTAATGGCACTAGAGTATCAGTAATTTCTGCCCTTGCTGCAAAACTTCATTACTGTGGACCTAATAAAATCAAGAACTGTTTCTGTTCCTTAACATTTCTAATTCCTTTAGCCTGTGAGGACCAAACATTTTTAAAAACATTGAGCTATATTTTTGCCATGGTGGTGCTCCTCCTGCCCTTGTCTATAATTTTACTCTCATATATTCTCATAATAATAGTTGTACATTCGGCAGCCGGCAGTGAGAACTGGCAGAAGGCATTTTACACTTGTATGACTCACTTGTTTGTTATTGGCTTATATTATGTCCCCAGGGTGTTTGTATATAGTATAAGTCAGATCGCTTTCATGGTTGATGCTAATGTAAATGTCTTAATTCTTTGTCTCTACACATATATTCCCCATGTAGCCAGCCCTATTATATATTGTCTTAGAACCAAAGAAATAAGATCCGTACTAATTTCTCAGAAAATATTTGACTCGAAAACTAACCACAAGGTGTCCGCAGTACAGTTGTCTTCCTAGTACTGCCAGAACAGCCATGTGGCTCATTGAATAGGTCTGTCATGTTTAATTGTCTCTTCTACAGCCCCTGGAATCTTTCTTTCGTTGCCTTTAAAATCGAACCAAAATGACACATTTGATCCTTTAAGTTGATCAACTCAATCTTTACCCTTCTGTACACAAGCGGTTGTGTGCTCTTGATTTGGACAACCAAACCAGCAGATGAAGGAACACATGAAGATGAATCTATGAGGCAACGCAAATGTTGTTGAGTCAAGAAAATCAATTGTTTGCATAATATCACTCTAGGTGATATTCTTTGATGTCTACATCCTAGGGGGTGCATGGAATTGGGACTCATTTACTGACACAGAGCAGTCACCCATGGCAACAATCATTGATACGCTATGTGCAGCCAGGAGCAAGGAAAAGCAACAATCTAAAAAAATGTTATTGGTTGCCATGGGTTACTGTTCAGGCACAAATTTGTTGAAAATGAGACAGATTTCCTGCACGATGGTAAACAAGCTTCATAATTCCATATTGGTGGAAAAACAATCCTATTGGGTGTTTCCAATTATCAAATGTTTTGTTTTTTTTGAAAACCCCTACTCCCAAGTATTCTGCATAAAAGATTATGTACCTTCATTCATAAAATAAAGTTATGTTATGAAATAAAAAGGAACAATACATTTGTTTGGCTCCTGCCTGAACATTGACTGTAAGTGCATATTGGGCAGACATGTGGTAGCTGCTTCCATGCAATTAATTCAATAATCAAATAATGAAAGTGAGAAAAAGCCAGATGATCATTAATGGCAAGTCTTCCAGTTCATAGTTACACAGTTAAGTTGGGTTGAAAAAAGACCAAAGTCCATCAAGTTCAACCCCTCCAAATAAAACCCAGTGCACAGTAGATACAGTAACAGATAAGTTCTGAAGAATTCCATTGTATACTACATAGCTTTTCTGTTATCTGCTGCGTATCCTGTGTCTTTTCTTATTTTTCAGCTTTGAATGGCTGCCCCCATGTCTACACAGCAGTTTGTTTATATAAAGTATAGTAGTGTTTCTGAAGCAAGTACACTATTTGTACCAGTGCAGGACAACAGTATGTTATATTACCATTCCTTTAAAACACTTTCATTTTTGGTGTTACTGTTCCTTTAAGAAAACTCCCAAACACACTGCCTTTTAGTTTATTTTTATTATTTCTACCAAAGTGCATAACCTGCATTTATCAACATTGAACCTAGTTTTTCAATTTAGTCAAATCACTGTGCAAAGTGGCAGCATCCTGCATGGAACCTATAGTTCTGCACAATTTAGTCTCATCTGCAAAAATAGAAACAGTACTTTCAATGGCCACCTCCAGGTCATTAATAAACAAGTTGAAAAGCAAGGGACCTAGTACAGAGCCCTGCGGTACTCCACTAACAACACTGGTCCAATTAGAAAATGTTCCATTTACCACCACTCTTTGTAGTCTATCTTTTAGCCAGTTCTCTATCCAGGTACAAATACTATGTTCCAGGCCAACATTCCTTACTTTAACCAGTAACCTTCTGTGTGGCACTGTATCAAATGCTTTAGCAAAGTCTAAGTAAATCACATCCAATGCCATTCCAGAGTCAAGGTCCCTGCTCACCTTCTTATTAAAAGAAATTAAATTAGTCTGGCAAGATCTATTACACATAAAATAATGCTGGCACAACATCATGCTATTATGATTTGCAATGAAGCCAAGTATCTTATCCCTTAATACCCTTTCAAAAATATTTCCTACCACTGACGTCAGACTAACTGGTCTATAGTTTTGAGGCTGAGAACAGTACAATTGAATATCTTCACAGATTTTCTTCCCTTGATAGTGTTAGGCACAGGCAAGGTCCTCACAGTGGTGCTTCTCTAGCCTGACCTCTTCACTCCCTATGCTGTTTTTTGATACCCTGGATACTTACCCTTATGTTTTCTTCATTTGACCCTCTGGCTACTTTGCTTATTGCCCCAAGCCTGATCCATGCTCCAAGAGGCCCTTTGTAGTGGTACTAGAGCTTTTTGAAACCTTGGGTAAAATTATTTTCTCTAAAACTATGAATGCCATGAAGTTATTAAAAGATCCAAATCTTAAAAAATACGAATGGAAAAAAAAACACAGAACGATGCTCTAAAAAATTCGAAAGCATTTAAAACCTCTCAAATTTTTAGTTTTTCAGACAATTATTTGCGAAAATCTGAAAACCTCTGAAAGTCTGAATATCTTTAAAAAAGGTCCATTGACTTATATAGGATATCTGTTTTTACTTGGTAAAGCATTGTCTTTTTTGTCATTTTTACACTTAATAAATCTCAAATTTTTTTGTGAGTAACAGAGAAATAAAAACCCACATATATTGAATGAAAAAAAATACAATTCGTAAAAAAAAGACATCCCAATGTCAGTAACTCAACCCCCTAGAGTGGACTTTAACCGAGTCTACCCTCGCACTAGCTAATCCTATCTCTTCTGGAAGGAAGGGGAATCATGGTCCCTATGGGACTCAAAGCAGCAAACCATTATAGGCACAGACACTAGGAGATTAAGTGACTTGTCCGAGGTCACAAACCGGGAATCAAAATAGGGTTTCTAGCAAGAGATTTCATATCATAGGCTGATCATTTAACCGCTAAGCCAGCTCCTCAACTTCTTCTTCTACTTAGGCCTCAAGGTCTTCTGCATGACCATTGCCTCCATCAAGTGGAAAAGTAACAGAATCACATAGTGCCTCCCCTTTGAAAGGCTTTGCCATCTTTACCTGTCACGGGGCAGGGTGATGAAGTGGCAGCAGCGATTGGCCCAGTCACCACATCAATCTACGGAAATCCTGTCTGGTTTTCCCAAAACAGTTTTCCAAAACCTTCTGAAAACCGGGCTGTCCGGGTCAAAACCAGTTGGGTGGTAACCCTACATGATAGGATCTGAAAAGGGAAGCAGCTTCCCCTTCCATCCCTGAACATGCCTAACCTGGTTATGGCATTAATTCTTATGGCAGTGATCCCCAACCAGTAGCTTGTGAGTTGTCCACCAACCCCTTGGATGTTGTTGGCCTCAAGCAGGTACTTATTTTTCAATTCCAGGCTTGGAGGCAAGTTTCGATTGTATACAACCCAAGTGTACGGCAAACCTAGCAACCTATACCAGTCCACATAGGGGCTACCAAATCAATGTGCCAATCACAGTCCTTATTTTGCATGCTTGTGCTATTCTCCATGTTTCTTTACATTTGGGTGTGTTTCATATATAACAAGGATCCCTACCTACAAAGCCAGGTTTAGAAACCACACCCCAATGGGATAGGAGTAAATTAATGAGGATTTTTTGTATTAATTACAGATAAATGATTTTACCAACAACAAGGTTAATGGGCAAAATTAATTCAATTTGCCCAACTGAATAAAATAAAAGGAATTTTCAGACAAACCACTACATTTGCTACATTTGTTTTTTGTAAAATGTATTGTAGTTAAGCAGAAAAAAATACCCTGACTAATGTGGAACACTTTCCTTGACTAATTAATGGACACATTTCCCAAGCCGGGTACTTTATTTATGCATGACTGAATTCAGTTCTATATAAACTCCATAATCCTCCATAATCCTCCCTGGAGCAGAACAGAACCCATAGGTTTCACCCACGTGCAGATGCCAGTTTATTGCCATCCTGTAAGTGTTACGCTACATTTGAGATTGAAAGGAAAAAAAGATAAATACATAGCAATAGTTTAAGAAAATTATGATGATGATAGATAGGACTGCCCTCTCCCTTACACTTCTGTTTCCAAATGTATAGCCACATTTTTACAAAGGTCCAGGGGTGTCTCTTTTCAAGATGTCCTCAGTTGTGCCCAGGGCTTCTCCAGGAACCTTCTCACTCATTACAGTTTCACCAAGTCTTTTGACATTAACTTTGATTACTTGGGCTTTCTTTGCAGATGGTCTGTTTCTTTGCCAGCATCTGTCTTCTTCTTGTCCACTCATCTCTCCATGTTGAAGCGCAATAGAAGATCAATGAAGACCATGACCATCTCAATGTCGAATCAGACTACTGTCACTGAATTTATCCTCCTCGGTTTCCCAGGTCTACATCCAAATTTCTTCCTTCCAGTTTCACTTACAATATTTCTTGCCTACATTGTTTCACTGATTGCAAATAGCACAGTCATCATATTAATTATTCTGAGGGAACAACTCCACCACCCCATGTATATTATTATTGCCAACCTCGCTCTCTCTGACCTTCTCTTTGACACAATAACATTACCTAAAATCATTGGCAAATATTGGTTTGGAGCAGGGTCTATAACATTCTACGGTTGCTTCTTCCAGCTCTTCTGTGTCCATTCCCTTGGAAGCCTTGACTCCTTCATCATTATGCTGATGGCTATTGATCATTATGTTGCTATTTGCAAACCTCTCAGATATCACTCCATTATCACCAATAAACTGGTGACTCTCCTCTGCTACATGTTATTGCCCTTTGCTGCCCTATTTGGATTAGCTATGACTTTAATCGCGGTTCAGCTTCCTTACTGTGGACCAAACAGGGTCAACAACTGTTTCTGTGCCAGCCAATTTGTAATAATTTTGGCGTGTTCTGATGTTACCTTGGAAAAAAGAAACCGTTTTATAACTGGCATGTGTGTGCACCTCTTCCTATTGGCTGTTATTATTCTCTCATATATTCTTATAATCAGGGCTGTGCACTTATCAGCCAATAATGGAAACCAGCAGAAGGCATTTTATACCTGTACCACTCATTTAATTGTCATTGGCTTGTACTTTATTCCCAGGTTGTTTGCATATTGTACAAGTCAAATCCCCTTAATTCTTGATCCTGACTTAAATGTTCTAATTGTTTTTCTGTACACTTTTATTCCCCATTTAGCCAACCCCATTATTTTTTGTCTTCAAACAAAAGAAATTTGAAATATTTTGGGTCAAATGTTCAATAGCAAGAGCCCCAGATTTGAGCACAGGTCTAGAACTCAAGTGAAAGTCATTAAATTCAGTTGTGAATAGGCACAAACATTCTGCTACTCTATATAATATCTCTGCAGAACAACCCATGCCAGTTTGTTTTATGGAACATTTATAGAAGGATAAAGTGATGTAGACAACACAAATGTATCTACTTCATGTACAAACAACAGGTCTCTTCTCACCATCTGTTGTAACACTATTGTTCATGAAATTCTTGAGATTTTAACTAGGGCGAATGTCTAAATTGGTGCAAAAACACCAGCAGAGAAAACAACCATTGAGCCAGGCACTGACTTTAATGGCAGCCTTTTGCCACTGCTCGAGGGTGGTGGATTTTATTCAGAAAATATTTTTGAGACAAAATTATCTGTGTGTAGCTGGTAAATTCCATTACAAGGAACACAATTCTACCAACCACAGGTCACCACCTATGACTTCTTTCTCTGCTCCTGAGTTGCTCCTGAACCGAGATCCGTAGTGGGGTTGGAATGTCTGGTCTTCTTACACAGCACGTGTCATAAAGAGGGCTTCACAACCCTCTGAAATGCCCAAGGAAAATAAAACCCAAACCTAGAACCCAAGCTCTCTCCAAAGGCCTCGCTCCCCACTACCGTCTAGGATTGGTGTCAAGCCTGGGTTATCGAGTCCAGATGTGAGGAGGCAAGGAATGGCCAACAGTCCCAGATTAAGCCAGAAGCGGGGTACCAAGGAGTAAGCAGAAGAATCGTCGGAGCAGGCCAAGGTCGGGGCAGGCAGAGTTCGTGCGTAACCGAAAACAAGCCGGGTCGGGGGCAGGCAGATAGCAAGCGAAGTCCAATAACAGGCAAGGGGTCAAGCAGGTAGAAGTCAATCAGAAGTCCGAGGAAACAAGCCGAAGGTCAAACCGAAATCAGGAATCAAGTCACATCCAAGAGCTAGGATTATAACCAAGCAAGGATCCTTTTCCAGAGCGTCTTTTTAAAGGCAGTGTCTTGGCGCCAAACGTGAAGACGCCAGCGTCATCAGCGTCATCACCCCGCACGCCGTTGCGTCAGCAGGCGTTTCGTCGCCCGCGTCCACTTCGGCGCGCGACAGTTTCCGACGCGCTCGCGTCCGCGTCCATGTTGACGCTCGTGCGCGAATGGACCTTACAATTGGTCTCATAACCAATCCAAGGAGGGAATCTCACAAACATTCCAATCTAAAAAGTCATAGTTTGGCATTGGGGTTGGTATGTGCATTCTTCCACCAATTCTGATGCTCTTCTGTGTGAGTTAGCTAGAGGAATGCACTGTTAAAGCCAATCTGGTCCTGGTTTCAACTTTTCATCCTCTATGCCAGTTATAAAAAAGCATTTTAGAAGCAGCACAAGATTGAGCCTGAAAACCCTGCTGCAAAACTTTGCATTATTAAGGCAGAAACAGGTTGTGATAATGAGTCGTGTGACAAATTCGCCCATCCCTGGTTCTGGGGTATTATACATGGAATTGGCCCTGTATTTATCTGCTGTGTGTTCTGGAGTATTATACATGGAATTGGCACTGTATTTATCTGCTGTGTGTTCTGGGGTATTATACATGGAATTGGCCCTGTATTTATCTGCTGTGTGTTCTGGGTATTATACATGGAATTGGCCCTGTATTTATCTGCTGTGTGTTCTGGGGTATTATACATGGAATTGGCCCTGTATTTATCCTGCTGTGTGTTCTGGGGTATTATACATGGAATTGGCACTGTATTTATCTGCTGTGTGTTCTGGGGTATTATACATGAAATTGGCCCTGTATTTATCCTGCTGTGTGTTCTGGGGTATTATACATGGAATTGGCCCTGTATTTATCTGCTGTGTGTTCTGGGGTATTATACATGGAATTGGTACTGTATTTATCCTGCTGTGTGTTCTGGGGTATTATACATGGAATTGGCACTGTATTTATCTGCTGTGTGTTCTGGGGTATTATACATGGAATTGGCACTGTATTTATCTGCTGTGTGTTCTGAGGTATTATACATGGAATTGGCACTGTATTTATCTGCTGTATGTTCTGGGGTATTATACATGGAATTGGCACTGTATTTATCTGCTGTGTGTTCTGGGGTATTATACATGAAATTGGCCCTGTATTTATCCTGCTGTGTGTTCTGGGGTATTATACATGGAATTGGCCCTGTATTTATCTGCTGTGTGTTCTGGGGTATTATACATGGAATTGGTACTGTATTTATCCTGCTGTGTGTTCTGGGGTATTATACATGGAATTGGCACTGTATTTATCTGCTGTGTGTTCTGGGGTATTATACATGGAATTGGCACTGTATTTATCTGCTGTGTGTTCTGGGGTATTATACATGGAATTGGCACTGTATTTATCTGCTGTATGTTCTGGGGTATTATACATGGAATTGGCACTGTATTTATCTGCTGTGTGTTCTGGGGTATTATACATGGAATTGGCCCTGTATTTATCCTGCTGTGTGTTCTGGGGTATTATACATGGAATTGGCCCTGTATTTATCCTGCTGTGTGTTCTGGGGTATTATACATGGAATTGGCCCTGTATTTATCTGCTGTGTGTTCTGGGGTATTATACATGGAATTGGCCCTGTATTTATCTGCTGTGTGTTCTGGGGTATTATACATGGAATTGGCACAGTATTTATCTGCTGTGTGTTCTGGGGTATTATACATGGAATTGGCACTGTATTTATCTGCTGTGTGTTCTGGGTATTATACATGGAATTGGCACTGTATTTATCTGCTGTGTGTTCTGGGTATTATACATGGAATTGGCACTGTATTTATCTGCTGTGTGTTCTGGGGTATTATACATGGAATTGGCACTGTATTTATCTGCTGTGTGTTCTGGGGTATTATATATGGAATTGGCACTGTATTTATCTGCTGTGTGTTCTGGGGTATTATACATGGAATTGGCACTGTATTTATCCTGCTGTGTGTTCTGGGGTATTATACATGGAATTGGCACTGTATTTATCTGCTGTGTGTTCTGGGGTATTATACATGGAATTGGCACTGTATTTATCTGCTGTGGGTTCTGGGGTATTATACATGGAATTGGCACTGTATTTATCTGCTGTGTGTTCTGGGGTATTATACATGGAATTGGCTCTGTATTTATCTGCTGTGTGTTCTGGGGTATTATACATGGAATTGGCACTGTATTTATCTGCTGTGTGTTCTGGGGTATTATACATGGAATTGGCACTGTATTTATCTGCTGTGTGTTCTGGGGTATTATACATGGAATTGGCACTGTATTTATCCTGCTGTGTGTTCTGGGGTATTATACATGGAATTGGCACAGTATTTATCTGCTGTGTGTTCTGGGGTATTATACATGGAATTGGCACTGTATTTATCTGCTGTGTGTTCTGGGGTATTATACATGGAATTGGCCCTGTATTTATCTGCTGTGTGTTCTGGGGTATTATACATGGAATTGGCACAGTATTTATCTGCTGTGTGTTCTGGGGTATTATACATGGAATTGGCCCTGTATTTATCCTGCTGTGTGTTCTGGGGTATTATACATGGAATTGGCCCTGTATTTATCTGTTGTGTGTTCTGGGTATTATACATGGAATTGGCCCTGTATTTATCTGTTGTGTGTTCTGGGTATTATACATGGAATTGGCCCTGTATTTATCTGCTGTGTGTTCTGGGGTATTATACATGGAATTGGCACTGTATTTATCTGCTGTGTGTTCTGGGGTATTATACATGGAATTGGCCCTGTATTTATCCTGCTGTGTGTTCTGGGGTATTATACATGGAATTGGCACTGTATTTATCTGCTGTGTGTTCTGGGGTATTATACATGGAATTGGCCCTGTATTTATCTGCTGTGTGTTCTGGGGTATTATACATGGAATTGGCACTGTATTTATCTGCTGTGTGTTCTGGGTATTATACATGGAATTGGCACTGTATTTATCTGCTGTGTGTTCTGGGTATTATACATGGAATTGGCACTGTATTTATCTGCTGTGTGTTCTGGGGTATTATACATGGAATTGGCCCTGTATTTATCCTGCTGTGTGTTCTGGGGTATTATACATGGAATTGGCCCTGTATTTATCTGCTGTGTGTTCTGGGTATTATACATGGAATTGACCCTGTATTTATCTGCTGTGTGTTCTGGGGTATTATACATGGAATTGGCCCTGTATTTATCTGCTGTGTGTTCTGGGGTATTATACATGGAATTGGCCCTGTATTTATCTGCTGTGTGTTCTGGGTATTATACATGGAATTGGCCCTGTATTTATCTGCTGTGTGTTCTGGGGTATTATATATGGAATTGGCCCTGTATTTATCTGCTGTGTGTTCTGGGGTATTATACATGGAATTGGCACTGTATTTATCTGCTGTGGGTTCTGGGGTATTATACATGGAATTGGCCCTGCATTTATCTACTGTGTGTTCTGGGGTATTATACATGGAATTGGCACTGTATTTATCCTGATGTGTGTTCTGGGGTATTATACATGGAATTGGCCCTGTATTTATCTGCTGTGTGTTCTGGGGTATTATACATGGAATTGGCACTGTATTTATCTGCTGTGGGTTCTGGGGTATTATACATGGAATTGGCCCTGTATTTATCTGCTGTGTGTTCTGGGGTATTATACATGGAATTGGCCCTGCATTTATCTACTGTGTGTTCTGGGGTATTATACATGGAATTGGCACTGTATTTATCCTGATGTGTGTTCTGGGGTATTATACATGGAATTGGCCCTGTATTTATCTGCTGTGTGTTCTGGGGTATTATACATGGAATTGGCACTGTATTTATCTGTTGTGTGTTCTGGGGTATTATACATGGAATTGGCACTGTATTTATCTGCTGTGGGTTCTGGGGTATTATACATGGAATTGGCCCTGTATTTATCTACTGTGTGTTCTGGGGTATTATACATGGAATTGGCACTGTATTTATCTGCTGTGTGTTCTGGGGTATTATACATGGAATTGGTCCTGTATTTATCTGCTGTGTGTTCTGGGGTATTATATATGGAATTGGCCCTGTATTTATCTGCTGTGTGTTCTGGGGTATTATATATGGAATTGGCACTGTATTTATCCTGACATTTGTTCTGGGGTATTATATAAGGTGCTGGTAAGATAAGCAGATAAACAAGGCGTCAAATGCATTTTGTCTGCTAAGTAAATCCATAGAGGATAGCTGTATATTTTCTTCTATTAAATAGGCCCTGAAGCACTTTGAAAACAAGACTAGAATTCTGTACTCATCCAATTAATGAGCATATTTTTCAAGGTCAGCAATTAATTTTTGCACATGAGATTCCACTTCTCTATATAAACTCAGCAGAGATAGGAATGTGCCATTAACCTGCATGGATCAGAGCAGAACATTGTATATTTCACCAGATGCAGCTGATATCTCTAACTGCAAGTGTTTAGTGTTAGTTTCAAAAATATGAATACAGATATAAATATATAGATAGACAGACAGTCAGATATATAGATGCTTATTTAAGCTTTCAAACTAAGTCACAGATTCATAGAAGGTTTAAAATCATCATTGTAGGACAATTATTGTTTTGTTCTTGAGTCTCCATTGTTACTACGTTGTCAGTTTTAGTTTGTATTCATCTAAAAAAGTATTTAAAGCTGTTTGAAGCTGTAGACAGAAATATACAAAATTGTACCAATGTATGTATTTCATGGTTTGGTAGAACTTACAGTATATAGTTAAGATGCTGAGACAACTGAAAATATATATTCTCTGAACAGTAGCAATAGATGTTCCAAACACTTTTTATATTATAAAATGAAATGTAATCTTTCCAAATTCACACATTATTATGTTTGTTACAAACTGCTTCGATCACGTTACAAGATTTTATCCAGATGGCTCTATAGACCTATGAAATTGAAAAACATTATCCAATTTTCTGGATCAACAGAGGTCCACTGGAAGTACAATAAAGATAAAGGCAGATACAAGTCAACACTTTGACTCACTTCGACAACATTTTGATGGCACTTTTGTATTATTGGAGTCATATTGAAAAGTGCCAACCTGGTGCTGCCTTGAGCAAAGACAATTTGACATTATTTTCCTTTCTTTGAAAGACTTGATCATTTATTTGTCAATTGGCTACGATGTTATATTGGCTAGGTCTTGGCAACACAAACTACAAATACACACCTGGCTCTAACCAATAACAAGGTCTTTAAGTATCTTTATTTGCATTCATTATAATTACTGTTCTTGGAATCTCTTTGCAGGTTGACCCAGTTCATAACAAACGTCAACTTTCTTTTGTAGATTCCCATATCCCATATCAGAGCTCTGTGCAGAAGATCCTCCCTATCGCCATGTCTAATCAATCTGCCGTCTCTGAGTTCATCCTCATTGGATTCCCAGGTCTCCAGCAGAAATTCCACATTCCAGTCTCCATTACAATGTTTCTTGTCTACTGTGTTACACTGTTGGCCAACAGCTCTGTTCTCCTATTGATCCTTCTGAAAGAGCAACTCCACCAGCCGATGTACATTATAATGAGAAACCTCGCTCTCTCCGACCTGCTCTTTGACACAATAACATTACCGAAAATTATTGCCAAATATTGGTCTGGAGCAGATTCTATAACATTCTACTGGTGCTTCTTCCAGCTCTTCTGTGTCCATTCCCTTGGAAGCCTTGACTCCTTCATCATTATGCTGATGGCTATTGATCGTTATGTTGCTATCTGCAAACCTCTCAGGTATCACTCCATCATCAGCAATAGGCTGGTGTCTCTGCTCTGCTACTTTTTATGGCTCTTTGCTGCCTTAATTGGGTCCATTCCTGCAGCCATAGCTGGACAACTCCCTTACTGTGGGCCTAATCGTGTCAGGAACTGTTTCTGTGTGAGCACAGCTGTCACAGTATTGGCATGTGTAGATGTTACATTGGCAAGACGAATTGCCTTTATTAGTGCTATGTGTGTGCTCCTCCTGCCTTTGACCTTTATTATACTCTCATATATTCTCATAATCAGGGTTATACACTCATCAACCAACAATGAAAACTCCTTTTACTTTTACACCTGTACTACTCATTTAATGGTCATTGTCTTGTATTATATCCCCAGGGTGTTTGTATATAGTACAAGTCAGATCCCTTTGATCCTTGATGCTGATATCAACGTCTTTCTCCTTTGTCTCTACACATTTGTTCCCCATTTAGCCAACCCCATTATATATTGTCTTAGAACCAAAGAAATTGGAAATATTTTTGCACAAAGTTTCAATAATATATTTCTTGTAAAATGTTTGCAGACATCTAGAACCCTGCAGCGACTATGGTAGATTGTGCATTTAGAGGTTATTATTAAAATTAAAGATTGCATTTTCTCTGCAATTCTAGAACACTATCTGCAATTTTTATTTTGAATTTGAGTTTTTACGAGATTTATCAAATCGCAAAAACAAGGTTTTCCAACCAAAATAATCAGCTTCTATATAAGTCAACTAGAGGTGTAAGTATATTATTTTTGGAGTCAAATTAGTATAAATCAATGGAACAATGCACATTTTCTTATCATTTGCATTTTTTCTCAACTGTTACCATATTTATGGGAAAAAAACCTTGAATTGGAAAAAATTAATATCTCATTATTTTTGTAAATTTTAATGTTTATAAAAACTTATAAGAATAGAATAATAGAACACATAGGCTTCTGTAGAGCTGTAAACATTTTTAGCTGCTGATTTTTCTCAATTGAATTTTCAAGACTTTTTTTGATTGATATGTGTTGGAAATCTGAGTTTGAAGCTCAAATTCATCCTTTTTTTTCTTTTTGCACAAAACAAAGCATCTCGTTTTTTCTATTCAAATCCACAGGGGTCATTTAACCTTAGGCGTCACCTCATTGGTGAATTTTCTTCCAATTAAGTTTTTTGACTTACCATAGAGAAGAATGGCAAGTTTTTAAGTGGGAGATAGAATCAGATTCAGCATGGAGATATGGATGGGTGGAAGAACACAGATGCTGGTGAGGAAATTAACCTTCTGCAAAGAAAGGCCACGAAAAATAATTACAGTTATAATGTCAATGATCTTCAAAAATATATAGATATTATAAAATGCTCACTCCCTGACAATGGATACAACTGGCTTTTGGGTGCAATTATCTTACAAAGAAATAATTGAATTGTCTCCAGGCAAAGTCTGTACCAAAAGTTTCAGCTGCTGTTTCTTTATAGACTTGCTTGGGAGACAATTCTCAGGTTTTACAAGCAGAGTCCCTAACCCAGAAATAGCTCCAAGGTCCCCCTCGCGGCTCACTCTTCCGACTATAACAACTACCTTTTACTTCGGGGGAAGCCCTCCAATACCCGGGTGCCACCAGGTCTCAATGTGAGAGGACCAGCGAGAGAGTTCAGGACAGGCAAGGGAACCGAACATTGTAACTGGAACAGAGAACAAGGAGAGTGGTCAAGGGACAGGTCGGGTCGATACCAATCAGGAGAAGCAGTACAGATTTATGAGCTGAGAGAGTAGTCGAGGTCACAGGCCGAGTCAAACACACCAATATCGCAGTACAAAGCGGGGACGCCCGCCGCAACGTCCTTCTCCTTCACTGCCGGCTTCCTAATGTGCGTCGCGCGTGCACTTCCAGTTTTTATAGGCGCATGCGTGCTGGCGTGAAATTCAAATAGGATTTAAAGAGAGATTTTCTTCTATGTCATTGCCCGTGATAGGTTTTGTTCCTGGTGCTGTTAGCTGTTACTATTCTGTTTGAATCTGATCCTGATTATCTGCTTTGACCCCTGCCTGGCTGTTTGACTACTCTGATCTCTGGAACCTGACCCTTGCCTGAAACCGACCTTGATTCTGCTTAACCCTTCTGTTCGACATTCTGGTTTGACCTCTGCCTGTTATTTGACTCCGATTCTGCCTCGTCCCATCTGATTGATTACCCGGTTTTGACCCTTGCCTGCCTGATGACTCTAGCTATCTGCCTGCCTCAACCCGGCCAGTCTGACCACGAATCTGTCTTACGTTATTGTACAACGACCTTCAGGCCTAACTGACTTTAACAACAGTCATGCCCCTTTGCTTGCCAGAACTCCTCGCCTTGCTCCTCTCGAAAAGTCCAGGTGGCATCTGAGTATGCTGAGGGCTCCTCCCGAAGCCAAAGGCGGTCACACTACTGGTGAAGCTGAGCCGAGACCATGGAGCTTGGCACTAGTTCTGGTTTAGGGTGCCGACCGTGACACTGGAACTATTGAAATAGACTTTACATTGGACAATGAATTTTATGCAAAGGGCCCTTTTAAATATTTGAATTCGATGTCACATGTTGGCGCTGAAGTAAAAGCACATGAGTGCGGCGGCTGCTCTGGGCATCCCCACCACACCACTGGACCACCAGGTGCCCTTACATCAGGTTTCTCTCACGAAACACCTATATTCCAGATTTGTTTTCTTTTCAGATTTTTTTAGGAGAGAATTCCCAGCCTTCATTCCTATTATTCTCAAGATATTTAGAGATTATTGTTCTTGGTCATTGCTTACGGGGGTTTTTAATTACTTTCAACTAATAATCCTTTTTCAAATTTTGTAATCAAAACAGAAAAATAAATAAAAAATGTTAGGGAATTAAAAAAAATTAGGGAATAAATTTGTGCATTTTGGGGGGGGGGTGAGTTTTAGTAATACAACAAGTAAAATCTTGTTGTATTAGGGCTTCTATCAATGTTTTCATCTAAGTCTAAACACTTACAGGTCGGCAATAAACTGGCGTCTCCATGTGGGTGAAATCTCTGGGTTCTGCTCCATCTTTGGAAGGATTGTGGTACCTCCCCTGTTCAGAAGAGTTTGTATAGAGGTTGATTTTGTCAGGAGTCAAGAGTGAGTTTATTGTCATTTCATCCATTTACGTTTGTACAGTACACAGAGAAACGAAACATAGTTTCTCTAGGACCCTGGTGCTACACACAACATAGATGTACAACAGACAAAAAGTGCAAGTGCAAAAATGTGCAACTCGTGCAAGACAGGACAACACAGTGCAGGGACAGGACAAGACACACTCAGTAGATGTAATATGTTAAGTAAATAATGCTAAACGTCAGACGTGATGGGTGTATCATTGTGATATGATAGTAGTAAGAATAAAGAACATGATAAAGTGCAGATGTGCTCATAGAGAACAATTGTTACCAATGGCTATTTATTTATACAATAAGGTCAGATGGAGTGTGAGTGTGAGAGAGATCTGTCCAGTCCCTGAGTATTCAGGAGCCTTATGGCTTGGGGGAAGAAACTGTTACACAGTCTGGTAGTGAGGGTCCTAATGCTTCGGTACCTTTTTCCAGATGGCAGGAGTGTGAGCAGTGAGTGTGAGGGGTGTGTTGGATCAGACACAATGCTGGTGGCTTTACGGATGCAGCGAGTGGTGTAAATGTCTGTGATGAAAGGTAGAGAGACACCTATGATCTTCTCTGCTGTCTTCACTATCCTCTGTAGGGTCTTTGCTCCATGACGGTGCAGTTCCAGCCCAGACAGTGATACAGCTGCTCAGGATGCTCTTGATAGTCCCGCTGTAGAAGGTTGTGAGTATGGATGGTGGGAGATGGGATTTCCTCAGCTTGCACTGGAAGTAGAGGCGCTGTTGGACTTTCTTGGCTAAGTAGCTAGTGTTGTGGGACCAGGTGAGGTTCTCTGCCAGGTGGACACCAAGGAATTTTCTGCTTTTGACGATCTCCACATTAGAGCCATCTATGTACAGTGGCAGGTGGTCACTCCTAAAGTCAACAACCATCTCCTTTGTTTTGTCTACATTGAGTGACAGGTTGTTGGCTCTGCACCAGTCTGTTAACCACTGCACCTCCTGTCTGTATGGTGACTCGTCATTATTGCTGATGAGACCCACCACGGTTGTGTCATCAGCGAACTTTATGCTGTGATTTGTGCGGTGCCTGGCTGCACAGTGATGCGTCAGCAGAGTGAACAGTAGAGGACTAAGCACACAGACTTGAGGGGCTCCGGTGCTCAGTGTGGTGGTTCTGGAGATGATGTTTCCAATCCTGACTGACTGAGGTCTGTCGGTTAGGAAGTCCAGAACCCAACTGCAGAGGGAGATGTTCAGTCCAAGCAGGCTCAGCTTTTCAGATGTTGAGGAATGATAGTGTTGAATGCTGAACTGAAGTCTTTGAACAGAATTTGAACGTAGGTGTCTTTTTTGTCCAGATGAGAGAGGGCCAGATGGAGGGTGGTGGCTATTGCATCGTCTGTTGAGCGATTTTGATGGTATGTGAACTGTAGAGGATCCAGTGCTGGTGGCAGCAGGGTTTTCATGTGTTTCTTGACAGGCTTCTCAAAACACTTCATGATGATGGCGGTGAGTTCCACAGGACAGTAGTCGTTGAGTCAGGACACGGGGACAATGGTGGTGGTTTTGAAGTTATATTTACCGTGCACCAATCCCCATTAAGGGTTGGGGACAGGGGCAATGAACGGCAGTTGGCCTAGGGGCTCCCGGTATGTAAATCCTGCCCTGATCACTTTAATATATCCTTATTGGTGTGGATTCATTGTCTGCTTGCTCAAAAGAACCAGAACCCTAGTAACAGGGTTAAGGTATATTAATATATATATAATATACAATAAACTTACACCCCGGCCTGGGTTTCTTCTCAGCACCACGGGGCCCTCCTCTTCTTCTGCCACCCAGAGGTAGTACAGATTAGTAACCAAAACCTGTTTTCCCTTTTCATAATGTTTAATACAAGTTGTTTGTTATAAAGAGATATTTTTTGCTTTGCATCTATATCTGTGCTTTTGGCCTAGATAGACCCCGAGTTAAACACTAAGGGGGTCATTTTTTAAAGTCCCAATGCCAAATGCTTGAAAAATTTTAGGTTTTTTTTTTACTATAAAATCCGAATATTTAGGGGCATATTTATCAAAGGTCGAATTTTGAAGTAAAAAAAAACTTCAAACTTTGAATTCAAAAAGACCAACCGAATGGAGGTCGAAGTTTTTTGGGGTCGGAGTGGGCTGAATTCAGCCTACTTCGAATCGTACGATCATACTTCGAATCTTATGATCGTACTTCGATTTGAAGTTTTTTTAACTTTGACAATTGATCTCCCAAACTTCCCCAATTGCTTCCATATAGGTTCTAGGAGATCCCCTGTGGGTTTTATTTGGCTACAACTGCACCGAGCCCAAAATATAAATCTAGGTATGGGATCCAATATCTGGAAAACCATTATCCATGAAATTCTGAATTATGGGAAGGTCGTCTCCCATAGACTCTATTTTAATTAAATAATTATAAGTGCCGGCCTGAGCTTTCCATCTTAACATGAAGTTACAATTACTGGCAGATAGTGGGGCTCATTTATAATCTTTGTGCAGCACATTATAGTCACACGTGGACATATTTGTCCTGCGCATGGGAATATTTCTAAGGCTGGATAAGAGAAGTGTATCTAATGTGCAAACAGAATTGGGAATTTTTATGGAGATCCAAGTTACAGAAAGACCCCTTATCTGGAAAATTCCAGCCCCCGACGATTCTGAATAACAGGTCCAATAACTATAGTAGAAAATCCAGCAAGAACATTGACTTCTACAGGTTTTTGGTATGAAATAAGAAGCTGTTCTATAAACAGGTATAATTATGACATCATGATGATGGTTATGTTGTAATCAGAGCTGTAACTACAGAGGAAGCAGACCCTGCGGCTGCAGGGGGCCCAGGAGGTATAGGGGCCCCATGAGGCACTAATTCATACACAATTTCAATAAACATCGGTAAAACAGCTCAACCTCTGGACTAGTGATGGGCGAATTTGCGCCGTTTCGCTTCGCCGAAAAATTCGCGAATTTCGCGCGAAATTCGCGCGAAATTCGCGAAACGGCGAAAAATTCACGAAACGGCTCGTTTTTGACGCCGGCGCCCGTTTTTTCGACGCCGGCGCCCGTTTTTGACGCTGGCGTCCGTTTTTCGAAAAAAAAATTTTGACGCCGGCGAATTTTTTCGGCGAATTTTCGCGGGCGTTTCGCGAATTTATTCGCTGGACGCGAATCGCGCAAATTTGCCGCGAATTCGCGCCTGGCGAATAAATTCGCCCATCACTACTCTGGACATTTTTTGAGGCAAAAAAATTATTTGCTGTGGGGCCCAGTAAGATCTAGTTACGCCACTGGTTGTAATGACAGATTTAGGGAAATCATATAAGTAAATGACAAGTAAAGATAATGCCATGTCTACCTCTGACTTGTATTAATCCATGAAAAAAAGGCTGGATCACAGAACTCCGTAAATATATCGTAAATGTCATGGCACGATTGAGACCTCTAGTGACCAAACAGAGGTAAGACTACAAATTCAAAAACGTTCCCAATATCCATGCTTTTTATAAGAAAGTTTTATTACATCATATTAAAAATCAACAAAAAAACCTTCGTTTCATGCTTACCTTACACTTAGTCTTAGGCAATCTTAAATGGAACACATATCTCCATACATACATATATATATATACATTTACAGATGTACCTCTGACTGGTATCTGGGATTTTTATTAGAAAAACACAGAGGGTGGTCCTTGACTTCTCCCATGATTATTGTTATGACCTCAACCTCCTCTGGGTTATTTTCAGGAGATTTTTGGCCAGTTACAGCCCAAACCACACTCTATTTTGTGCCCAGCACTCCTAGCCCAATATATACATGGGGGATTTGCAATCACGCCACGCACCTGTACCTTTAAGAGGCGCGCAGGCGCACCGCGCGCCCTAAGAATCAAATATGGCGCTGGCGCCTAAGAACCACGCAGCGGGCGTCCCCGCCGCACAGGAAATTTTATTACAGCCCCTAAGCCAAAGATGGATTATTCTCCAGAGTTATAGAGCTCCTCCAGGAGAAGACCACATCAATATGATTATGCAGAGCTTGTCCAACAGGATTTTCTAGTCTAGTTTTTTATATTTAATTTTGAAATCTGACATGGGGCTAGAACTTTTGTCAGTTTCCCAACTGCCCCCAGTCTTGTGACTTGTGCTCTGATAAACTTCAATCACTCTTTACTGCTGTACTGCAAGTTGGAGTGATATCAACCCCCTCCCTTTTCCCCCCAGCAGTCTAACAAAAGAACAATGGGAAGGTAACCAGATAACAGCTCACTAACACAAGATAACAGCTGCCTGGTAGATCTAAGAACAACACTCAATAGTAAAATCCAGGTCCCACTGAGACACATTCAGTTACATTGAGTAGGAGAAACAACAGCCTGCCAGAAAGCAGTTCCATCCTAAAGTGCTGGCTCTTTCTGAAATCACATGACCAGGCAAAATTACCTGAGATGCACCTACACACCAATATTACAACTAAAAAAAAACACTTGTTGGGTTAGGAATGAAATTTTATATGGTGGAGTGAATTATTTGCAAGGGTAGAATGATGGTTACGGGGCCATTAGAGTATTCTTCTTCTTTCTTTTTTTTACTCTTATTGTAAAGAATGAGTTTGTGCAGGTGCCAAAGTCACCAAAAGAAAAAATGTCCATTGACTTTCTTCCATCAGGACATGAAGTCGCAGAGACAAAAAAGTGACGCAAGAAAAAAGCGCCCTTTGACTTTAATGCTTTTGAAGTGAGAAAAAAAGTTGCACACTTAAAAAATGTAGCCCGTAAACATTTTTTTTGTCAACTATTGTTTTATCACAGTTTTGTGAATTTTTTTTAGCAGTTTCGTCGTTTTTTTCAGAGAATAGAATTCACTACACATAACTGATGTTATTAAGACATTTTTCATTTTAATGTACATCAACACCCCAGAAACCACCCAAAGAAAATCAATTCAAGTCAACGATGAGCACAGATCTTTTGATTCTACAAACCAGGGAAATTAGATGCTAATAAATACTTAAAACTTGGAGCAAACCGTCTGTATCATATTCATTGTATTCGAACGTGAGAATGTTGCTTTATCCCTTCAGTCTCCAAACTCTCCCTAACAAGTAGACAATCTGCCAAATCATTGAGGGTAAAAACTAAAGGAGATGAGAAGGTTATTCTTCAACCTACACAGACTTCAGATGTCTTCACCAGTCAACCACTGTCCCCAGTAGACACCAGGACAACTGAACCTAAAACATTGGGTTTGGTTGAGAAGAATAAATGATACATTTAAAACTAGAACAATTTTTAGAATAATTAGTATATAAAGGGGATCAGCCATGTCCATCAAGAGCTAAAGATATCCAGAACTTGCCATCAGACCCTGAGATCATGAGTTATGGGCAGATAATGTGTGATGATGATGATGATGATGATGATGATGATGATGATGATGAAGATGATGAAAATGTTGAATGCAGTGAGTCAGTAGGTGTAACACAAACCAATAAACAAAATAATGATCATTTATATGGTTGTTTAGGCCACAGTGTAAAGTGACCTCTGGGCAATTTATGTAATACATTGGGGGCAATAAGTAAAATATCTTGCACCCTAAATGTTATCCACTAAATGTAGCCTAATCCCACCAACTGTGCTGTCTAACCATGCAGCTCTCATACATCTACTGGCCATTTATTATAAGTGCCATGATTTTGTGTGAGCATTACCCACATATTACCCAATATCTACTGCTTTTTATTATGGGCACCACATTGATCATATTTCATTGCATACTTATACTTTCTAGAGCTAAATAACCCATTATATAAGTGCCACCTATTTGCTACATCAGGCTACACCTGGACATGTGTTTAGTAAATGCAACATCTGTAGTTTGTTGGGGTGCAGTTTCAACATGCCAGACAAGAACCTCTTTATTAACAATAACCAACATGAGGTGCCACCATCTTATACATCATCTTAGATGATCACACATCACCAATGTTTCTATATATCTGTAACCTTGTTATGAGCTAAGGGGGCCCAGTCTGAAGGTCAGTTAGGGGGAGATTTGGGGTGAGTGCTTATTTGTACCCTGGGTACCCCTGGAACTATAGCAGGGTGACACCCCAATGTTTCTATATATCTGTAACCTTGTTATGAGCTAAGGGGGCCCAGCCTGAAGGTCAGTTAGGGGGAGATTTGGGGTGAGTGTTTATTTGTACCTTGGGCACCCCTGGAACTATAGCAGGGTGACTGTTACCCCAATGTTTCTATATATCTGTAACCTTGTTATGCGCTAAGGGGGCCCAGTCTGAAGGTCAGTTAGGGGAGATTTGGGGTGAGTTTGTATTTGTGCCCTGGTTACCCCTAGAACTATAGCAGGGAGACTGTTACCCCAATAACATGACCCAACCTACAGAAGCCATTATTGTTATTTTCAAAGTTTAGCCCCCACTAGATCTGCTGTTAACCTAATGCTGGACACATACAGTATATGTATTCCCTGTACTAAGCACAATTCACCAGGAACAGTCCCTAAGTTTGCTCATAGTCTGTACAGAGAGATCCCATAAAACTATGGCAGCATAGGTATTCCCCTGTACTAAGCACAATTCAGCAGGAACTGTCCCTAAGTTTGCTCATAGTCTGTACAGAGAGATCCCATAAGACAGTTAAGCAGGATACCCTATAGCAGCCCTATAAAAAGAAGGAAACATTGGCATTTTTCATTAAATCTACAATTTTATTATTATTATTATTAGTTGTTACTTAGAATCAGCTCCATTGTTGGAAACAAATGCATTTATATTTCCAGCCTAACAACATGTTTATTTCCTAAAGTGCAAGTAATTCATTCAGTTTAATGCTCATTAATCACTGGTCACATGCGTGAGGTTGGCTGCTCTTGTCTCAAAAACATGTGGAGTAAAAGATGCTTAGAATAGGCCCCCCCAATGATAGATTGTGGCCCCCCAGTCCCTCAACTTGCACCCGGTATGGCTATGGTTCCATTTTTATGCCGGCTTTAAAAATAACGTTAACAAAGTGGAATGCTGAATAGTCTGATATTTGTGTGAATACTTGTGCTTTGGAATATGCGCCGCCTGGAAACCCAATAAAAAAAGTTGCGGCGTTTGTATCTATTGTTTAATTGTGTGTGTGGGGGGTAAATAAATGTGGGGTCATTATCTATATCCTCTAGAATAGTCATTGCACAGTCTAGAAGTACATTGCTATGGTCTATATAGTGATATTAAGCAAATGAACTATAGATGGAGCCTCCTATGCTTTATAATTAGCTGGATCTGTGATTATTTGGAGTCAGATAATAGCGATAATATAATGAATATGAATTAATTCTCTCTAATTAATAAAGTTGGCCCTGTAATGTAAGTAAGAACCCCGTGAAAGCTTATTCTGTGGTGGTGAATAAAGGATATTTACATAATGCCCAGTAAGATGTGGTTAGATACCAGTCATGGTGCCATTGCCATTGATCTGTGGCTACAATGGATCACATAGTAAAAGGAGATGACGTATTAGCTTTAATAATGACAATACATAGAGATCCTTTAGCTTCTACAGTGGGTCAGTGCTGTGCTATAATGTTGCCCCACATCCCTTCTACTGGAGAAGCAAGGAGACCTGTTTTTATTGGGCAAAACCTTAAACTATGAGAATTGGATGCATTCCATGGCAAACGTTACTCACCAGCAGACCATCGAAGGGAGGAGAGGGAAAAAGTTCCCCACAGCAAGAAATATCTCATTAAAAACAAAATCCTCCTAAAAACTGGTTGTCCTACCTCCCCCCAAATCCCAATACCCTCAAGGGGAACAATGTAATAAATCAATCCAATATGAAGTGAGTTTGGTGTCCTGGAATACACGTTCTAAATGCCGGTGGAAGCATTGGACCTTCTGGGATCTGAGTCTTGTTCATATCGGTAGTGGTAGCCTTCCATCTGGTCTCTACAGGCTTCCCTGATGTTGTTGAGCCACCTCTTTATGCCCTTTCTGTTGAGGTACAAGACCATGAGGAAGATGACCCCAATGAGAGCCAACACTATACCAAAGAAGACATATGATGCTGTTTCTAGGTCTTCATTTATGCACTTAAAGTCCTCCAGTTTCAAAGTCATGATGTCCGTACCATTTAGGCTCGATGGGGCATAACATTTGAGGCTTTGAGCGTCCAACGCTTGGGAGGAATTCCTGAGCCACAGAAACATCTTAGTCATTCGACAATCACACACAAAAGGGTTGGGGCTAAAATAAAGCCCAAGTTTCTTTTTAAAGGATAAATGCAAGATTGTTTCCTCGTCAAACCTCTTTATGGCATTATTTCCAATGTTCACTGTCTCCAAGGTCTCCAGGTGAAAGACCAAGTTGGGTAGAGACTGCAAAGCATTGCCGGTCAGTTCAAGTCGGTTAAGGTTTCTCAAGGGTTTTGTCCAGTGAGAGTTAAGCAAAGGTTTCACGGCTGGAGTTTGGAAAGCTTGATTAAGTTTTAAGACTTCCAGTTGACTGGCTCCATCAAATGCATCATCGGCTATGGCGGTCAAGCGATTAAAGCTCAAGTCTAAGGTGGTGAGGCGTGGAAGTTCCTTGAATGCCAGGGCTTCTATGGCTTGGATGCTGCTGTTTATTAAAAGAAGTGCGGTTAAATTGCTCAGTCGGGTCCCGTCCCTGTGGAAAGTCTCTGGACGGAGAACATTTACATCACTGCCTACGAGTGACAGGTTTCGGACCCACTGAGGGATGTCCTCCAGGATCCCCTGGAGAGATAAGAAGTCACATTGCACAAGACCGATGTCTGCGTCGCAGAGACACTTTGACGGGCAGGAGACAGAGACATTTATCAACATCAGTAGTTTAAAAAGGAGATCCCAGAGGAGCCTGCTCCGGGCCAGCAAAGCGTTGGTGTTGCCATGGAAATGTAGGTGCCCCCGTGGCATCTTTTTATCTTGCCAGTTGACGGAGGGATGAGAACGGAGCTCCAAAATGCAAGAGGTGCCTCCCTGTCCTCCTGGTTGTCAGTGTAGAAGAGAAGCACCAGGACAGGCTCCTGCTCTCTCATCCTCGGCTCCTCTCATTCCTGGGCACGGGGCTTCCCAGAGCGGATCCCTTATACAGAGCCACACTGCTGTCCTTTCCTTGAAACTCTTCATTTCATTTTGACGTCTCTGGCAGGTCAGATGGATGGACCTGTGTCTAACAGAGAAGCCTCCCCCCCGCCCACCCTTTGCAGAAATACAGCCCCCCATCCCACCTCCCAGCTGCTGCTCTTGCCTTTACGGAGAGAGGGAGGCAGGAATGATTTGCTGGGATGTATTCCCAAAACATATTCCCACTACAAACGCTTAACCCTTTAAGGAACAAAATCCCCTGATGTTCCCATGGGGACTCGGCTAAAGGGAAGATGTACAGTATATAGACGATATTATACCCCCCAGGGAATGGCAATTTATTTCTGCATTAACCCCTTTGCTGCCAGGCATGCAGCAACAGGATTTCTCAATTAGGGACAGTGTGGGAGTCACCATCTAAGGAGGGAGAGATTATGTATCTGCCTTAATTACCTGCTGAGAGTTTTAGTTCATCAACGGCTGCAAGACTGTCAACCCACAACCTGTATATTTGTTTATTCTTTTATTTGTCACCCCCTCCTAAAAGGGACCATTGTGAAGCTGGTTAAATGCCTTTCTACTTCCTATAGACCAGAAGGTTTTTTCACTGACTTTCCAGGTAGCGGCACACAGGGAATGAGGAGTTTCTATATGTGTGTGGGTGCTGGGCAGGGAGTACACAGGGAGTCCCCTGGAGGGGTCGGGGGGTTAGGTATGAGCCTGGGTAGTTATGAGTGACATTGGCTGATATGTTCCAGTTGGAAAGGGGATAAGGAAAATCCCAGTCAAACATGGGATCCGTTATCTGGAAACCAGTTATCCAGAAAGCTCTGAATTACGGGAAGTTCATATCCCAAAGACTTCATTTTATCCAAATAATCCA
Organism: Xenopus laevis; assembly: GCF_017654675.1. Taxonomy (NCBI): domain Eukaryota; kingdom Metazoa; phylum Chordata; class Amphibia; order Anura; family Pipidae; genus Xenopus; species Xenopus laevis. Next base: position 166,530,917 of record NC_054374.1, read on the forward strand.
ATTTTTTTTAAAAATGATTTCCTTTTTCTTCGTAATAATAAAACAGTCGCTTGTACTTGATCCCAATTAAGATATAATTAATCCTTATTGGAGGCAAAACCAGCCGATTGGATTAATTAAATGTTTAAATTATTTTCAAGGACGTTAAAGGCATGAAGATTCAAATTAGGGAAAGATCCAGGTCCTGAGTATTCTGGATAACAGGTCCCATACACTACCATCCGTAGGGAGAGCATTTCTCTGGTTTTACCCCACAGGAGAAAATTAAATGGAAGGTTATCTAAACCTGATCTTTTATTTATCTGATCGTTGGTTGGATTCTCAGACAATTGCATTTGTTCATTAGTTTTTTTATTTCGTGCAGTTGATTTGACTTTTGTGCTTTTGCCACTCTACACTTTCGCCATTAAAACTGCTGTCTGGGATATAAGGAGTTAACCTGAGCTAGTGGGGAGAAGCCCCTCTGTGCCCCATGGGTGGGATGTATTCCTATTGACCCAGGGGTGTTATGGGTATTCCCTAGTCTATAAAAGAGAGGGGATCATGTAGTTCTATCTCTTTGGACTCTATACACTCTATGAAGGGGCGAATGTGCTGGAGGACCTGGAGCAGGAGGGGTCAGTGAGGAGAAGTCAAGACCCTAATGCTGAGCATCTTAGTGGAAGGGAAGGCACCCAGACCCCCTTGCACCCTACCACTCTTTCTGCCGCCCAGCTATGCTCCAAGACTTTTAGGACCCTGAACTAGGGGTAGGCAGACAGAAGAGATGCATTCCTAGCACTCCTTCCCTGCTGAGTTTATATACATAGGGATCATTGGGGTTTCCCCTGCTGAACTACAAATCCCAGCATGCTTTTACATATTTCAATGGTGTTTAAACGGCTGAGAGCTGTAGTTCTGCAACATTAGTATTTTTAAAGCAATATTGCACCCTGAACTCTTCTCCGCAGCTCTCTGGGTCCAACAGCCATTGACATGCAAAAGAATCCTCCAATAAGAACCCCAGCAGATTCATGCCAATCTGGGTCCATCATCTTTGTTCCTGCATTTGGAGCTGGAAGGGTTAACCCCAGTTTGTCTGTCACAAAACAAAAAGAAACAGCAGTCTGTCCTCCCTCCTCATGTCTAATTCCACTGTCACATAATTCCACAATAATCTCCCTATGTCAGATAACAGCAGGATGCCTGGGATAGGGCTGGGAAGCTGCATTCTCATTGGCCGATTCACTGGCACTTGTCATTTGGTTTTTCCTCAGTAGCATTTTAACTGGTTGATTCTCTTGCACCTGTTATTACATTTTTGGGTCAGGCAGCACCTCCCTACCCCAGGCACCTGGCACCCTGGACTCCTTACCCAGAATCCCCACTGTTTTGCATACAGAGAACCTGTAGTCTCGTGTCTGTTGTGTTTCTTCTATGGAAACATTGGGAGATTAAAGGGCTTGTTCATCTTTGAGTTAATTTTAGTATGATGTAGAGAGGGATATTCTGAGACAATTTACAATTGGTTTTCATTTTTTATTATTTGTTTTTGAGTTATTTCACTTTTTATTCAGCAGCTCTCCGGTTTGCAATTTCAGTAATCTGGTTGCTAGGGTCCAAATTCCCATAGCAACCATGCATTAATATAAATAAGAGACTGGAATATGAATAGGAGAGGCCTGAATAGAAAGATGAGTAACGAAAAGAAGCAAAAACATGTGTAGCCTTGCAGAACATTTGTTTTTTAGATGGGGTCAGTGACCCCTATTTGAAAAAGTCAGAAGAAGAAGGCATATAATTAAAAAACTGTAAGAAATTAATAAAGAAGACCAAATGAAAAGTTGCTTAGATTCATCATCATCATCATTTATTTATATAGCGTCGACAATATACGCAGTGATTTACCTTAGTTATAACAAACAGGGAATAAATGGTGGATAACAAACAAGGGTTACAGATACAATAGGATTAGAGGGCCCTACAAATTAGAGTTTACAAGTAAAGGTTAGGGTTCAATTGAGACATTAGGATTTTAGAAATCATTTTGTGATTTTTGATACAGCAACGATTGATTAATTAAAGTACATTGAATAAGCTTCTTTAAACAGGTGGGTCTTTAAAGGAGAAGGATTGCCCCAGGGCGCAAAACCCCTCCCCCCCTCCCCTGTGTTGCCCCCCCTCCCTCCTCCCCCCTGGCCTACCTGTCCCCCTGGGCAAATGCCCCTAACTTGTTACTCACCCCTCTGCGCAGGTCCTGTCCACGGAGTTCACAGTCGCCATCTTCTCCCACGCGCGTCTTCTTCCTGCTCTGACCGGCGTCTTCTGGCGCATGCGCAGTAGGAACAGGTACCGGTACAGCTCTATTGCGCATGCGCCGAATGTCACGAAGTGAAATCGGAAAACTTCGTGACATTCGGCGCATGCGCAGGGGAGGGGGGGAGGGGTTTTGCGCCCTGGGGCTTTCCTTCTCCTTTAAAGAGCAGAGAGTTCCAGAGAAAAGCAGAGGCCGGAGAGAAGTCTTGTAGGTGAGAATGGGCAGAAGTGACCAGAGGAGAAGTGAGGGAAGATCAGAAGCAGAGCGAAGGTTTCGTGAAGGAGAGTATTTGGAGATTAGAGATGAAATATAGGGAGGGGTTTCATTATTAAGGGCCTTGAATGTGAGTGTGAGTAATTTGAATTTGATTCTAGAGGAGATTGGGAGCCAGTGAAGGGACATACATACGGGAGCAGCTGATGTTGAGCGGCGAGATAGATGAATGAGTCTAGCGGCCGCGTTTAGATCAGATTGGAGTTGTGAAAGGTGACTTGTTGGAATACCTGTGAGGAGTAAGTTGCAGTAATCAAGGCGGGAGATGATGAGAGACTGAATCAGTGTTTTAGTTGATTCTGAACTGAGATAGGGTCGTATTCGAGCAATGTTGCGCAGTTGAATACGACAAGATTTTGCAAGTGTTTGAATGTGAGGTGAAAAAGACAGATGTGAGACTAAGATGACTCCTAGGCAGCCTGTGTGGTGGAATGAAAGGTGGTGTTGTTTATGGTGAGTGATATCTGAGGGACAGGGGAAGATCTTGGAGGAAATATAATGAGTTCTGTTTTAGAAAGGTTCAGTTTCAGGTGTGACATCCAGGAGGAGACAGCAGAGAGACAGTCTGTGACTTGGGAAAGGACAGAATTAGAAAGATCAGGAGTAGACAAGTAGAGTTGGGTGTCATCAGCATAAAGGTGATACTGAAGTCCAAATGACTGAATGAGTTTTCCTAGTGAAGTTGTATAGAGCGAGAACAGCAGGGGGCCAAGAACAGAGCCTTGAGAAACTCCAACAGAGAGAAGGAACATAGTAGAAGTAGAGTTAGAGAAGGAAACTTTAAAGGAACGGTCAGACAGATAAGATGTAAACCATGAAATGCCAGCTGAGTGTAGAATGTCAAGGAGGAGTGTGTGGTCAACTGTGTCAAAGGCTGCAGAGAGATCTAGAAGGATTAGAATGGAATAATGACCTTTAGACTTTGCCAATAGAAGATCATTGGTTACTTTGGTGAGTGCAGTTTCAGTCGAGTGTGATGGGTGGAAGCCAGATTGCAAGGGGTCGAGAAGGGAGTTGTGAGTGAGATGCTGGATCAGGCGTTTGTAAACAAGCTTTTCTAGTAATTTGGATGCAAATGGAAGAAGGGAGACCGGTCGATAGTTAGTGGGAGAGCTGGGATCAAGGGAAGGTTTTTTGAGGATAGGAGTGATTAGTGCTTGTTTGTATAATGATGGAAAGGTACCAGTAGAGAGTGAAAGATTGAATAGGTGGGTAAGTGCAGGAGAGAGTGTATCAGAGATTGGGTGGAGGAGGCGAGAGGGTATGGGGTCAAGGGAGCAGGTGGTGGGTTTTGAGCTGGCTAGAAGTTTGCTGACTTCATCTAGAGTTGCAGGGGTGAAGGAGTGCAAAGTAGATGTGAGTGGACTGCACGTTGGTCTGAGATTGTTGTCGGACGGAATGCTCAGCCTAATGAGATCGATCTTTTCATTAAAGAAATGAGCAAGATCTTGGGCAGTTACATTAATGGGTGGAGAGGGGCATAGGAGTGAGTTAAATGTGAACAGTAGCTGTGGTTTAGAGGACAGAGTGGAGATTAAAGTATTGTTTTTTAGCTAATTATAGAGCTTGATTGTAGCAGGAGAGCATGAATTTGAAGTGGATGAATTCAGGATCAGTTTGTGACTTTCTCCACCGTCGCTCAGCTGATCTATTACATCTTCTGAGGTACCGAGTTACACTAGTGTGTCAGGGTTGGGGTTTACGGGTGGTAGAAGGTGCAAGGGAGTCAAAAGGTGTTGAAAGGGCATCGTTGTAGAGAGAAGCTGCCATATTGGGACAGGAAAGAGTATCAGAGAATATGAGAGATGTATTGTGCTGATACTGTTGATAATTGTTGGATCAAAGGCGTTAAGGTTTCTGTATGTGTGGGTGGAGAGAGATGGTTGTGATAGTGCAGGTGAAAGTTTTATCTGAAAGGAGAGTAGATGATGGTCAGATAGGGGGTAAGGAGAGTTAGTAAAATTGGATGGGCGGCACGATGGCAGAATATAAGATCAAGAGCATGACCCTCAATGTTGGTAGGTGAGTCGGTCCACTGAGAGAGACCAAATGAAGTTGTTAGAGAGAGAAGTTTAGAGGTGGCAGGAGAAGCAGAGTTGTCAATGAGGATGTTGAAGTCCCCTAAAATGAGAGCAGGTGTCTCACTGGAGAGAAAGTATGGAAGCCAAGCAGCAAAGTGATCCAAGAAAGTAGAGTATATATGACTGCAACACGCAGAGAGATTGGAGAGAACAAACGTATGCTGTGGAACTCAAAAGAAGTGAAGGAGAGAGAAGTCAGTGTAGTTAGATTTTGAAGCCTACATTTGGGGGAGAGAAGAAATCCCACCCCACCCCATCTGGTCTAGGAGTGTGAGTAAGTGAGAAGCCTCCATAGCAGAGGCAGCAGGTGAAGCCGTGTCTGTGGGGAGAGCCATGTTTCAGTGATAACCAGAAGGTGAAGGGATTTAGCTATAAAGAGATCATGGACTGCTAGGGGGCACATGATAAAGGCAGAGAGGTGATGGCTTTATGTGAATAAGATTTGCAGATTAGAAGTGAGTAAAGTTTTAGAGACTGGAAACATTGTTAAATGCCTGAGAGTGGGAATAGGGGAGGAATGAGTGAGTGGGGCCTGGGTTTGGGGAGATATCCCCAGCTGTAAGTAACAGTAATAATGAGAGTGAGACAAGGTGTGACCTAGATTTGACAGTCCGAGCAGTGTATTGTTTGATGGGATGAGAGGGGATAAGAGATTTAACAATACAAGACAGTGTGCTTTGCCCATTCTATAACGTACTAAAAATTAACTTAAAGGTAAACCATCCCTTTAATGGTAGGACTGGAACATATCCTGCAGGCAGGCGAGGGTTAATTACGCATTCGGAGCCCTAATGAAGTATTGATTGTCTCTGCCTCCTGTGAGTGAGAATAAACAGAGGGAGCTGCTTCAATCTGGAAGGATTCAGCTCATGAAACATTCCCATGATGTTGCCCTGTGGCTCTGTCGCACTCTGAATCTGCTGGAAGCATTTTGCTTTTTTTCCTGGGCGGCAAGAATGATATTGACAGTTACTGGCCCATCTCCCTGAAGATTCTGGAGCTCCTCGTAGAGCAGGGAGTCCACAATACGCAGGGAGTCCACACTACGCAGGGAGTCCACACTACGCAGGGAGTCCACACTACGCAGGGAGTCCACACTACGCAGGGAGTCCACACTACGCAGGGAGTCCACACTACGCAGGGAGTCCACACTACGCAGGAATTCCAAACTCCTATACAAACATAGTGGCAGATTATCAGGGTTGGGCACCAGAGTCAACATGGCTGGCTGCTTATCCAACACTGCAACTCCCTGTACATTAATGCATAAATATAAATTCCTGTTAGACACTTTCCTTGCTTATAAGTAAATCTCCCATTGAACCCCCAAATACTCCCTTCATACTTTCTTATCCCTTAATCAGAAAAAAATACCCCATACGATAACCCTGTGGTCTAGAAATGGTGCTCTCTGAGGGTTACCATCTTTATCTCTACTGGACTCTCGGTGTCCAACCTAAGTGCCACCAAGTTATCCCTTGGCAATCAGTAACTTTCCTGAACCCCAAAGCCATGCCAATTAACCAGGCCCAGTGTTTCCTCCTGCAGCAATGCAGCTACACTGCCCCATCACCCCCTACAGTAACCCCAAACATCTGACATCTTTGCCCCAATAACCCCCTATAGTAACCCCAAACATCTGACATCTTTGCCCCAATAACCCCCTATAGTAACCCCAAACATCTGACATCTCTGCCCCAATAACCCCCTATAGTAACCCCAAACATCTGACATCTCTGCCCCAATAACCCCCTATAGTAACCCCAAACATCTGACATCTCTAGTCCTAAGCACAAAGAATCCTCAAGATAACGTATCAAACATGAGGAGCTGGACCACTTCTACAGAACGTGATCCAAGAAAGAAAATGTTCACCTTCACCATGACCTATCACACCTCCCTGACCAGAGGTCCAAGGGCAATTATCCCCCAGTGGTGAATCCATGAAATAGCCATCCATCCAACCTAATCCACCCTCTTCCCATCATCTTCCTCTCCACATCAGGTTACAACCAATCCCAGTGCTGAACTGGCTTGGGAGTGTATCAGAAGATCTCCTGGTGGGCCCCAGTCAAGGACGATAACCATGAACCCTTTCTTATGGTCAAACACTGACCTAAGGTTCTTGAACTTACCTGATCGTCTTCAACATTGAATATGATCCTCCTAAATCCCTATAGAGAGCCCTAACACTTGGTATGAGGTGAGTTCCCCCACATTCAGAGCACTCACACTTATATTCACATGATGGTCTCCACTTTGTTTGGCCAAAAGAACCCACCAAATCTGCCATCCACTGATGAGAAGCCCTACTGACCCCAACCAGAGAGTTAATTTGGTTCTATCCCATGGGCCTGAAAAAGAGATTCATTCATTCTGCGTAGTAGTGTCTGGTACCTCCAATGCCCCTGGTTCCTCCCCTCTGCTGCCACCACAACAGGTTCTTTGCACTTTCCAAGGAGCTTCTTCAAATGCAGCCAGTAAGGAATTTGCTTATGTTCCATTCTATGTATAAATAAAGGGAATTAATGGTTCCCAATGTGCGTGTATGAAAGCAGAAGCACCTGGGTGGGCTCCATCTAAGTGTATATTATACTGAGTGCATATTGCTAGCGGCCCATAAATAACTCCAAATGTAAATATTCCCAGTATGACGGGATAGACCTTTCCATTCCCATCCAGCCAATCAGATCTCAGCCTTCCCGGACTAGGATTTTATAGGGAATAAACAGGCTGCCAGTTTCCAGTAAAGGTCAATGGGCCAAATCATATACAGGAACGTGAAAACCTATTCAATATATATTAAATATAATAAATGTGCTGTGTATATATATATATATATATATATATATATATATATGTGGGGGGCAGCAGGATCTGTGCAGTCACTGGGACAGAATGCTCTGTTATACAGATAGCTAGAATCTCAGCTGCCATAAAGCAGGACAGGACTGCTGCTTACAATGGGGATCAGATAGGATCTGTGCAGCCACTGGGACAGAATGTTCTGTTATACAGATAGCTAGAATCTCAGCTGCCATAAAGCAGGACAGGACTGCTGCTTACAATGGGGATCAAATAGGATCTGTGCAGCCACTGGGACAGAATGTTCTGTTATACAGATAGCTAGAATCTCAGCTGCCATAAAGCAGGACAGGACTGCTGCTTACAATGGGGATCAGATAGGATCTGTGCAGTCACTGGGACAGAATGTTCTGTTATACAGATAGCTAGAATCTCAGCTGCCATAAAGCAGGACCGGACTGCTGCTTACAATGGGGATCAGATAGGATCTGTGCAGCCACTGGGACAGAATGCTCTGTTATACAGATAGCTAGAATCTCAGCTGCCATAAAGCAGGACAGGACTGCTGCTTACAATGGGGATCAGATAGGATCTGTGCAGCCACTGGGACAGAATGTTCTGTTATACAGATAGCTAGAATCTCAGCTGCCATAAAGCAGGGCAGGACTGCTGCTTACAATGGGGATCAGATAGGATCTGTGCAGCCACAGAATTTGAAGTTCAGGAACATCTTGACACAGGGAAGAGAACAGAGTCAATGAGATGGGTATGTACAGTATATACAGTATATATATATATATATATATATATATATATAACAATACAGGGTAAGTGGCTGCAGTTGAGATATTGTCGCCAGTGTTTCCAGTGAGGGAGGCAGAACATCAATCAGAGACCATTTCCCCGTCATTATGTGACAGTTTTCTCCAGACTTACTGATTTCTGACTAATGACACAATGGAGGGAGTTGGACAGACGTAGGACACAGTTCAGTACAATAATGAATTCACACGACTGGAAAAGCAAATGCTAAACAGACATCTTGCCCATCATTTTATATCACATGACACAAGTGTTAAGATCAAGGAAGTTTCCTCCGGTCATTACAATACAACTGAGACTGGGCCATTACATTGTATGGGCTGGGTCGTTCCATTATCTGGGCTGTTCCATTAGCTGGGCTGTTCCATTATCTAGGCCGTACCATTAGCTGGGCTGGGCATGAGACCATAGATCAGGGAGATTTACTGGTGATAGTTTAGCCCAGTGCCATATAAATCCCCCCAACTCCCCATTCACTCACTGATTATCTTAATAGTAATTGTACAATATCGTTTTATTGGCTGGAGCAGGAAATCAATGGGTGTTTGTGGCAGAAGATTTCAGCTCTGTCACTTTATCATCCCGGGATTTATCACTTTGGTCCATGTGTTGCCTCTAACCCACTGGCCTTATTGCTTTACAATGTACATAGTGATGTCACACGGGGCTCCCATTAACAGACACACAGACACATCTATTATCTCTCTCTCTCTCTCTATCTATCTATCTCTCTATCTCTCTCTCTATCTATCTATCTATCTATCTATCTATCTCTCTCTCTCTATCTATCTATCTATCTATCTATCTGTATATCTGTCTTTCTAAAAGAGACATTGGAGAGAAGGAGGTAGAGAAAGAGAGAGAGAGAGAGAGAGAGAGAGAGAGAGAGAGAGAGAGAGAGAGAGAGAGAGATGTGGGATAGATAAAAGTCTATATCAAGACAATGGAACAAAGAAGTAGAAATGGTGTAAGAGCCGGGAATCTCTGTCTCAGTTTGGCTAATACAGGATGCAGGGAGTTACACTCCCAGGACACTTGAAGAGAGTCACATGGTATAGAGAAACATTATAATATTCACGTGACTTATGATCCTCTGTTGATATATTACCCCCCCTGCAGCCAAACTGTCCCTGTGTCATTAATCAGCTGTTCTCTGGGGGTTCCTCGGGGGCGGGGCCTGTAATGAGCCACTCAGTGACCTTACACAGTGACCAATAGACTTGCCTTGTCTTTGATCAATGTAGAAACATTGTGTGTGTGTGGGGGGAGGCAGGATTGTGCGATTATTTCAGACCAACATGATCCACAGGAACATCAATGGGAGACTTGGCACATCCATTGTCTATACCTGCACCCCCATTCCTCTGCTTGCGACGGCCAGGTACCCCACCCACATGTGCCCTGTTCTCTAGGTGCCCTCCAAGGTGCCCCATCAGAAATCTAAGGGCTGAGGTGTAAGAACAGCAAATTAATTGACCACATTTGTATATTGGTGTTGCCATATCAGTTGCAGAGCACCCCAGGGGGTCATTGTTACTTGTTATTACTCATCTTTCTATTCAGACTCTCTAATACTAAATTCCAGTTTCTTATTCAAACCACTGCCTGGTTGCTAGGATTATTTGAACCGTAGCAACCAGAGAGCTAAAATTGCAAACTGAAGAGCTACTGAACAAAAAGTTAACTCAAAAACCACACATCATTAAAAAAATTAAGACCAGTTGCAATTTGTTTTAGAAGCGAACTCTCTACAACACAATTAGAGGTTAAACGGGTGGTTTAATTGTAAGTTAACCCTTAGTATGTTATAGTATGACTAATTCTAAGCAACTTGGCCTTCATTTTTTTCTTTTTAATATTTTTTTTAATTATTTGCCGCCTTCTTCTGACTCTTTCCAGCTTTCAAACAGGGGTCACTGACCCCATCTAAAAAAAAAATGCTCTGTAAAGCTACAAATGTATTGTTATTGCTACTTTTTATTCCTCATCTTTCTATTCAGGCCTCTCCTATTCATATTCCAGTCTCTTATTCCAATCAATGCATGGTTGCTAGGGGAATCTGGACCCTAGCAACCAGATGGCTGAGATTGCAAACTGGAGAGGTGCTGAATAAAAAGCTAAAAAACTCAAAAACCACAAAAAATAAAAAATGAAAACCAATTGCAAATTATCTCAGAATATCCCTCTCTACATCATACTAACAGTTAATTTAAAGGCAAACAATCCCTGTGATTTAAAGGTGAAACCCATATAATGAATCAGTTCAGCAAAGGATCGGAACAGCTTCTTCCCTAGCTTCTGATGATGTCATCCACTCGCTGACATCACAAACAAGTGACTGGACATGGCAGAGACTGGGCAACATGGGAAGGGGTTAATAGTTTCTTGCCAATTTTAAAGCAACGGCACCTGGAGGCCGAAAATGCCTACGGCACAATATCCATGGCAACGTACCCCATGCATTATATTTTCTTCTTTGTGCCAAGCGCAGAATAAACTACAGGCAGGGGGTCGATATCTAATACAAATCTCTCAGCCAGGAAATATATGTTGGGGACCAATTGAAAGTAATCAGCGGCACAGGGGAGAAAAAACAATGTTCTAATCAAGGATTTATAGGCAGAGCTGTGTAGGGAAATACATTAGTGACGGCAGAGGGAAGATTTCTGGTACAGGAGCAGGTTCTGAGCTGTAAATCTCACCAACAATTCCAATGAGCAAAAGAGTCTCGTTAATTATCAGCTCTCTGGCAAACGAGCCAACAGGTTCATCAGATCAGCCCTGGCTATAAAATACTCCAGCGATTGCCTCGAAATGAAATGATTTTATTGGACCTGAGCTCAGTGCCGCCATCAGGGGGAAACAGGGCAACTCTTGTACTGGGCCTAAAGGGGGGCCCGGCTGTGCTGCACTTTTTGAAATAGCCAGGCCCCCCCATGACAGCACCGAAGCTGTGCCTCACCTGCCGAAGTCCCGCACCCCCGAAAAGACCCGAAGTCACGAAAGGAGCCGAAGTTGAAGTCCTAAAGTCTACTGAACACCATTTTTTTTTATATTTTATTAATCCCCTGGCCACCAATGTATTATTTTAATACTCTATAGGCCCCTGACACTCATTTTAAAAAGAAAAAACAGGGATGCACCGAATCCACTATTTTGGATTCGGCCGAACCCCCGAATCCTTCACGAAAGATTTGGCCGAATAACGAACCAAATCCTAATTTGAATATGCAAATTAGGGGTGGGAAGGGGGAAACATTTTTTACTTCCTTGTTTTGTGACAAAAAGTCCATCCCTGCCCCTAATTTGCATATGCTAATTAGTATTCGGATTCGGTTTGGCCGGGCAGAAGGTTGAATCCGAATCCTGCTGAAAAAGACTGAATCCTGGATTCGATGCATCCCTAAATCCCTAAAAAAATATTCTCTGGGGCCTCAATGTTTCTTTTTAACTTCTAAAGGGGCCCTGGTGCCAATGTTTTTTTTAAAAAAATTTATGCATACCTCCCAACATTTTGGAAATAAAAAGAGGGACAAAAAAGTTGGCTCGCGTAGCGTGGCAATTTTTTTTGACCACGCCTGTTTTTGTGGCCACACCCCCTATTTACCATGTTAATTTTACAAAATTTGGCAGGTTATGAAAGATTGAACATATTTTTGTGTTTTTTTTTCAGTTCTTGCAGTTTTGCTAATGAAGGCGAATTGCCCTTTAAGCTCCCACGAGACCTGTTATCTGATATTGTTACAGCTACTTATTTGCTTATCTCGAAATTGTTACAAAAGTATCTTATCTGCTGCTGTGGCTGTTCTGGGCTCTCTGTCAAAAGCCAATTAAGTTAGAAACTTTTTTCTTTTTCTGGCTGTTCAGTGTTGGGAAAAACAGGACTTTCCAGTACAAATGAGGGACTGTGGGTTGAGCTGTCAAAAGAGGGACTGTCCCTCTAAAAACGGGACAGTTGGGATGTATGTCTTATGGGGGGCCCTGACCACCAATAATTTTTTTAAAAACTTCTTTGTCACCAATGTTTTTAAAAATGTTGTTGTATGGGGCCCCCGTGATTTATAATGGCAGCCCTGCTTGAGCTGAATCAGGTTGGCCGGACTATCAATTGTCAGTGGCAACTGCCAGCTCTGAACTGGGCACCATCAGAACAGTGTAGTCTGGGTGTCAGATCCCTGTCTGTTCTGCAATAGGGAGTCCATTGGGGCAGTGCTAGGGCTGAGGGGCCTAACAGGTTTATTTCTCCTTTAATCCAACTCTGCAGAGCCCACACTTTGCATATGATCCAGATGAGATTTCTAACTGCCATCCCTCATTCTAGCGACTGGAACTGACTGGCGGCTACAGATACATGAATATATTCCTCTGTAATACAGAACTGCGCCTCTCATTGACTTTGGATCTCCCCCAGCAGCAGCCGCACTAAAGGGAACATTATGTTAAAGGGAAAAAAAATCCCATAAATTCCTAGTGTTTCTGTTATTAAAAAATGTAAATGATTTAAGCCCCGCCGTTCCCCCTCCCCAGATCTCCCTCATCTCCAGAGTCTCTCGGGGCAAATGGACCAATAAATGGATCTTTATACTTATTCTTCTTGCCTTAACTCTTTCAGCTCTGAATGCTGTTTATTGCCTTCTCTCCTCTACAATAATCACATCTCTGGGCTTTAAGCTGTTTCTCCTATAGACACAAAAATAAGCCAGTGCTGAGCAGAGAGGGGCAAATAGATTCCCAAATTCTATTCATCTCCCCAGAGGCCATCTGACTATATGATATGATGATGAGATATTTTTAGCATATGCAACTGCCAGTTTGACTCTTGTCGGAGGTCCGGCGACCGCGCATGATAAAAGCAACCGTAATGGCGTGTAATTGGGTAATAAAGGAAAAGTAAAGCTGCAGATATCAGGCCATTTGGGCAGAGGAGGAGATGGAGCTGAAGGGAAAGAGCCCCACGCTGATGTATTTTCCATTGCTGATTTAATGGTCGGGAGATAATTGAGAAAGAGAAGGGGAATGAGATCACAGGGATAATTACGCAGCAGCAGATACTTTATATTATGGGCCCATGTTATTTATAGGCCCGGACCTCTGGGATCCACACATTTTATTTAGGCTGTTGGAAATACATTATCCTGCCCCACTGTCTCACCCTTCCTAACTAGTGATGGGCGAATAAATTCACCTGGTGCGAGTTTGTGGCAAATTTCTACTTCGCCGGCGAATAAATCCGCAAAACTCCCTCATTGACTTTGACACAATCGAGTTTTCGGAATGTGCTTCCAAAATTGACGCGGACATCAATTTTTGCATTTCATTAATTTTTCACCGTTTCACAAATTTCGCCCATCACTATTCCTAACCCATATGCAGCGCCTTAAAGGAGTTGTTCCCCTTTAAATTAACAGTATGATATAGAGAGGGATATTCTGAGACAATTTGCAATTGGTTTTAATTTTTTATTATTTGTGTTTTTGAGTTATTTAGCTTTTTATTCAGCAGCTCTCCAGTTTGCAATTTCAGCCATCTGGTTGCTAGGGTCCAAATTCCCCTAGCAACCATGCACTGATTTGAATAAGAGACTGGAATATGAATAGGAGAGGCCTGAATAGAAAGATGAGGAATAAAAGGTAACAATAACAATACATTTGTAGCCTTACAGAGCATTTGTTTTTTAGATGGGGTCAGCGACCCCCATTTGCAAGCTGGAACGAGTCAGATAAAAAAAGCAAATAATGAAAAAAAAACTTTAAAGAATACATAATGATGACCAATTGAAAAGTTGCTATTGAATGTTATTGAAGTATGAATGTTATTGAGGTTTAATATGTTATTGAATTGGCCAAACGACCCCTTTAAAGAACAGTCACAATGGACTAGGGGTAGAAATCCCCACTGGTCTTTCTTTCAGTCTCCTTTAATGGTTAATGGCAGATAAATCCCAGTGGGAGAATGGCTGGACTATATATATATATAAATACAGTATATATTGGCTCTTTCCATATCATGTGACTCACAGGCTGTTCCAATTCGTCTCTTAGAAAACCAAATAGAAGCCCCTTGTGCAGCCGGGGTGGGCTCAGTGGGCTCAGCTCTCTGTGACAGGGGAAATATTAACCAGATTCCTGGAAGCTACGGCACAGCTCCCTCGGGACGATAAACAGGCTCCCAGTAGGTAGAGATTTACTAAATCACTAAAATTGCCCCTAATAGGAATAACATAATGTTCCACAATGTACTGGCCCTTCTGAGCAGTTCTGCCTCCTAAATTATCCCATAGTAGTTTTATGGGATCTCTCTGTACAGACTATGAGCAAACTTAGGGGCTGTTCCTGCTGAATTGTGCTTAGTACAGGGAATACCTATGCTGCCATAGTTTTATGGGATCTCTCTGTACAGACTATGAGCAAACTTAGGGACTGTTCCTGCTGAATTGTGCTTAGTACAGGGAATACCTATGCTGCCATAGTTTTATGAGATCTCTCTGTACAGACTATGAGCAAACTTAGGGACTGTTCCTGCTGAATTGTGCTTAGTACAGGGAATACCTATGCTGCCATAGTTTTATGGGATCTCTCTGTACAGACTTTGAGCAAACTTAGGGACTGTTCCTGCTGAATTGTGCTTAGTACAGAGGAATACCTATGCTGCCATAGTTTTATGGGATCTCTCTGTACAGACTATGAGCAAACTTAGGGACTGTTCCTGCTGAATTGTGCTTAGTACAGGGAATACCTATGCTGCCATAGTTTTATGGGATCTCTCTGTACAGACTATGAGCAAACTTAGGGGCTGTTCCTGCTGAATTGTGCTTAGTACAGGGGATACCTATGCTGCCATAGTATTATGGGATCTCTGTACAGACTATGAGCAAACTTAGGGGACTGTTCCTGCTGAATTGTGCTTAGTACAGGGAATACCTATGCTGCCATAGTATTATGGGATCTCTCTGTACAGACTATGAGCAAACTTAGGGGGCTGTTCCTGCTGAATTGTGCTTAGTACAGGGAATACCTATGCTGCTATAGTTTTCTGGGATCTCTCTGTACAGACTATGAACAAACTTAGGGACTGTTCCTGCTGAATTGTGCTTAGTACAGGGAATACCTATGCTGCCATAGTATTATGGGATCTCTCTGTACAGACTATGAGCAAACTTAGGGGGCTGTTCCTGCTGAATTGTGCTTAGTACAGGGAATACCTATGCTGCCATAGTTTTATGGGATCTCTCTGTACAGACTATGAGCAAACTTACAGGGCTGTTCCTGCTGAATTGGAATAACTATGCTGCCATTGTTTTGCTGTCACTGCCATAGCAGATTTAATAAAGAAGGTTGTTCCCAATCCCAAACATCTGAAGACAATGGAAACTTTAGGCAAGAGGGGGATAATAACCCATTCAGCTCTTTATATTCCCTTTATACAAATACTGTTGGAAAGTGATAAATGAACGCAGGGTGTTCCCTTAGTCGCTCGCTCTCCGCATGCAAATGACCTCCATAATAAAACTCTTCAGGCACCGTGGATTCTCACTAATGACAATGTACTTTGTTGTTCTTGGAGAAACTCAAAGTCCTTAATGGCTTCATAGTTTTTTATTAAAGTAAAGAGAAAACAGCCTCCAAAGTCTGCAATTTCCATTCGCTCTGCTCTGGGTGGTTCCTGCTCTGCTTGGGGCATCCATCATCGGATCCGTGCGCTTTGAATAAATTTTTCCTCCGTAGGCGAGACGAGTCCCAAGCTCCGCGGCTGAAAATTATTAGCTTGCAAATTCTCTTTCTTGGCAGTCGGTACCAATGTTCCCAGCAGCGGCTCCCAGAATAACTGAGTAGGTAGAACTATGCGCTTCTCCCTCAGAAGAGGAAAAAAAAGAGTCACCAGGGTCAATTTACTAAAGGTAATACTCACAACACAGACCAGAGCCTTCCTTATTACAATGACTCACGGCCATAAAGCATCTCCTAAACCCCTAAACGGCTCATTAGGGAAGGGACACAATCATAGGACTTGCCTTGCAGAGGTTTGTGATGAGTGCACTGGTTATTATCAAGCAGGAACGACGCTGTAATGTAATATTTACTGTAAATGTAATTGGCATCTTCTGTCAGATTGTAACGATATCCAGGAACCTTTAATTACTGGCCGTCAGCTTCACTTGAGTCCCTTATCAATCTCCTTCTGCTGCTCGGGCTGGGAGTAGCAAGAAAAGGTTCTTGAGCTTAAATTATATAGTGCCTATTAAATCCACATGGAGCTTACATTCTAAGGTCCGTATCCCATTTACAAACACTAGGGATATCTGTATAAACCCAGAGGGAACCCAAATATACACATGAGAACATACAAACACCTTCTACATTCTAGTTCGGGAATCATCTTGTTGGATGAAGGAAATGAAACCTGCTCCCTGCTGGATGCTCCTTGTTCTCTGTTACTTCTTGAGTTGGGCTTTAGAGGACTATGAGTCCTGGTTGCTCTTGAGGGCCTGGGGCAGATGATTTTATTTAGATCCTATAAAGACAGCTCTGTAGGCTGAATATCAAAATTAAGTGTGTAACTATCCATAGTGGTTCCAATGCAGTCACTAGGGATCATTTTGAGAGACCCTCATGAACTAAAGTTGGGGTAATAAGGAGAAGGAAGGAGCAACATGCTTGTATTGCATAGGGCATTTCTTTTGTCATTGGATGTTCCCTCTCTCTCTATGTTAAATCCATTCCTAATCTTCCCTTCCATATCCTCTCATTGGGGACACATGGAGTTTTGAGGGTGTTCTATCATTCACTACTATATTCTGTGTCTTTCAAGAGAAAGGAGAGACTTTGATTTGAAGAGGAGTAGTTGTACTTCAAGTTCAGATATTTTCTAGTCCAAAGGTTCTTGGATGTTTGGGGCAGAACTTGAGCAGTGGTGCTGGAATTTGGAGATGTAAGAGCCAGTGGACCAGACAAGCAGCACCAGAGATCAGGTAGGTGGAAGTCAGAGATGATGGAAAAGATCTGCAAATGAAGAATATGCTGTATACCAAGCATGAAGTAAAGGAGAGAAGTTCCCTACCGGGTATCCATACTAAGTTAAAAAGGAAAAACTGAAGATCTCTAAGCAAAAAAGGAATGTCTCTGGCATCCTTAAAAAGCTTAAGCAACATATAACCCTAACAGAAAGCCACTGCGCTGAAGAGCACCCATGTTATTGGCCACCTAAGCTTATTATTAAGCAAGATTATTTGGTGCCAAAACCTGTCCAACGTTACGAGTACTCTGAGAGTATGGAAAGTCATGGAGTTGGTGAGAATAAGAGATGTGGAATGGTTCCACTCTATGGAAGGTGAGGGAGAAAGAGGAAGGATGAGGAGACTTACACAGAAGGACACAATGAAAGCTATCAGGGCCAGAGAACATTTCAGGTCATTCCGGTATAATGAGAAAACATTGATTATTGGATTAAATATTTTGGCTTCTTGCAACATATTGACAAAGTTAATGTGCAAACTACCAGCAAAATGCAAACGAGCAACGGGACTGGCAGATTAATGTTAATTGATGCATTTAATAGCATTTAACTTGACCTTGGCCCACAGTTCAGTTTGGACTTAATTGTTTTTTCATTTATTTTTTTAAAAATTGCTGAGGTGTTTGTAGCAGTTCAAAACGATGAGTCTCCTTTAATATTAGGGACCTGTACTGACTGTGCTAAGGTGGATCAAGGAAATTATCCTGTCATGTGGCCCATACCTATTTCCAGACATCTGACTTATCCTCCTTCTTGCATTCTCATAAGGATAATGAGTTTGGGGTGGTAAGACATGAGCTGTGAGCAAATTACAGAACCTGTAAGGATGACTAGAGGATCTAGGGAGCAGTCTAGGTTGCCTATGGACATGATGAGAGTTGTCTATGTCTCATGGGTTGGCCTACTGTTACCATCTTCACACAGAATTAGAGTGCTCATCTGAACGTAATTACCCTCTCGGGTGCCGGGTGCTAAACAGTCCACAGGACCTCCTGCTCAAGGTCCAAATAACTCGAACATCCAAAGAAAACTGTAGCACACCGATCAAACTTGTCTTGTGAAGAAAAGTGTTTTTATTGGCTCACGGCAGACATAAAGTTTGACTTTATGTCTACTGTTACCATCTTGTCCTACTGTCTCCATCTTGTCCTACTGTCTCCATCTTGCCCTACTATCTCCATCTTGTCCTACTGTCTCCATCTTGTCCTACTGTCTCCATCTTGTCCTACTGTCTCCATCTTGCCCTACTATCTCCATCTTGTCCTACTGTCTCCATCTTGCCCTACTGTCTCCATCTTGCCCTACTGTCTCCATCTTGTCCTACTGTCTCCATCTTGCCCTACTATCTCCATCTTGTCCTACTGTCTCCATCTTGTTCTACTGTCTCCATCTTGTCCTACTGTCTCCATCTTGTTCTACTGTCTCCATCGTGTCCTACTGTCTCCATCTTGCCCTACTGTCTCCATCTTGTCCTACTGTCTCCATCTTGTTCTACTGTCTCCATCTTGTTATACTGTCTCTGTCTTGCTATACTGTTACCAACTTACCCTACTGTCTCCATCTGCAGACTTTCATTCTGTTTGACCATGTCCTACATTCTCCTTCTACTCCTTCACCTTACCTCTTCTCTTCAGTTCCCACATTTAACGTTTTACACACCCTTTTGCTCATCTTCTCTTCCTTTTCCCAAAATGTCCTACCTTTATCTCCCTCTCTGCTCCCTCTTCTCCATATTCTGTTGTGCATTTATTTTTTGCCAAGGTCCATTTATATGCAAATGCCCAGGAGAGAAAAAAACACAAAACAGCATGAGGTCCCAGTGAGGAGCACCAAGGAAACAAGGTTGAGTTGAGTTGTGATTGGTTAAAACTAGTGTTGTTTTGGAAAGATTGTGCCTAGGAGACAAAAGTGTTAATGTGAAGGAGCAAAATGGTCATGCGGAATGGCAAAATAAAGATGGACAACAGAATATGGAGAAGAGGGAGGGACATAGAGGTAGGACATTTTGGGAAAAGGGAGATAAGATAAGCAAAAGGGTGTGCAAAACTTTAAATGTTGAAACAGAAGAGAAGGGGTAAGGTGAAGGAGTAGAAGGAGAAGGTAGGATATGGTCGAGCAGAATGACAGATCAGCAGATTAAAGGGAAGAAAGTCAAAACCAAGAGAAGAAGACTGTAATATCTAATATCCAACAAAGACAAAAAGAATGGTGGGGCTCATGGCATAAAAAACGCATAATACCTGTAGTATAAGAAGAGAAAAGGAACATGGCACTATGAATACAGAATAGCAGACTAGGGGATCCTCCCTACATCGCCCCATAAAAGCTCCCAACTAAGGCCAAGACAGTGATTGCCCCTAAAGGGCCACCATACCCCTAACCTCTTTTTGTGATGACTGTTGACCAACCAAGACACAGGCAAACCCAAGATTCTCTCTTTTTGATTTATACATCTTTGAATCCACCTGGGACTGGGACTTCAAATGGTTCCACATCATTGCGCTCATGAATAATGACTCTGTCACAGAAATAGATTTTCATTAATGGCTCCTCATGTACGACACTGAGTTCAGAGATGAACCTCTAGGTGGGAAGCAGAGCACAGAGAAGGAAAAACTGTGAATTGGTTTGTGCAACAGGGACGTGTATTTAAATCACCAGGGCACAGACGCAGTCCGAGAACGATGGAATGTCGCCGTAGATTGGGCATTTAGTGCAGCAGCTGTTACCAGTTTTTTAAAGGGAAAGTGCATGGATAAGGGATATTTAATGTTTAGTATTATGTAGACAGGGATATGTTGTGGCACATGCTATTTTGTAGGCACTAGAAATAACATTGGAATTCTGGAATGAAAAAGAGGTTGCATAGTGCTTTCATTCAGAAATTAGCCCTATAGCCATGGCTCTGCCATAAAGCAGATTAACTCTTTATCGGGTTGGCAAAACAGGCACAGAATTTTCCACTGTGAGTGTCAGTTGCTGTGTCTGACTCGTTGAAAAGAAAAACGCAACTTTGCGAAAGTGAAAAATTTTTTTGTTTCTAATCTCATCTGACAAACCTTATCAGCCTTCAAGGCAACACTCGCCAGCATCCCGACTAATTGTGCTGTGCCCTTTCGCAAATAAATAATTCAATCAAAAGTCAAAAATGACTTTTCTTGCATATTTAAGGTGGAGTTCCCTCCCTTTCCCCGTTAAATGTTTAGTGGGTAAAACTGCAGCTGAATTATGCATGGTAGCCATCTATTTCTCAGCCGCTCTTATGGGGCACAGGGAAATTATTTACACCATTATTTGTATAAAGTACAAGATCAACAATGTTTGCCTGAAGAGCCTCATGTGGGCAATCTTACCCTTCTGGCATCATCTTGCCTATTGTCTCCATCCAGTCTTACTGATTTTATCCAGGCTTATTTATCTAGTCCTAATGTTTCCATCTTGCTCTACTGTCTCACTCTGGTCTTACTGTCTTCATTTTGCCCTACTGTCTTCATTTTGCCCTACTGTCTCCATCTTGCCCTACTGTCACCATCTTATCCTACTGTCTCCATCTTGTCCTACTGTCTCCATCTTGACCTACTGTCCTCCTCTAGTCCTACAATCTCTATCTTACCCTACTGTGACCATCTTGTCCTACTGTCTCCATCTTGCCCTACTGTCTCCATCTAGTCCAACAATCTCCATCTTGTCCTACTGTCTCTATCTTACCCTACTGTCTCCATCTTCCCTACTGTCTCTATCTAGTCCTACAGTCTCCACCTTGCCCTACAATACCTGCTCTCCCTTACTGTTATAATATAGGAAGCTTTCACCATTAGAGTGGTGTCTTTGGAATGCCAGCCTTTCATGATATTAAAAATTATCCAAATGGTAACGTTTGGAGGTCTAGCAACATCTCCTTAGCTGTGGCAGACAGTGTATGGAGTATTTATGGTCACTAGGCTCCATTCTAAGCACATAAAATGCCTTACACAACTTGCCTGTGCCAATTTACTCCAGTCCATTTATCCAGTGCAAAATGGACAAGGCACAGAATGCTCATGTGCAAAGAGACACTGTAACAGCACCTGCACCTTTATATGATTGGCCAATACAAGCTCAGGTTGCACCACTTAACAGTTGCTGGGTGTGTAATTGTATGGCCATTGCCCAGCTAATACCCACCAGGAATTATAGAGGAGATGAGCTGAACTTCCTGGAAATATTGTTGTTTCAAGGTGAATATCGTTCTGTGACATGGAATATATTTTCCACCTTTGTAACTGAGAGCTCAGCAGGTTCTGCCTGCAGGTTTCCTCTTGATCCTGTTCTAATTACTTTCAATATGAGAAGAAACATTTGCTTAAGAAAATCCGTGGGCTGCAGAGTAGCCATTTAGTAAAACAGAGCACATAGAGAATGTTTGAATTAGAAGATCAGATTTGCCTGGTTTCTTTCTCTTTAAGGATTTGTAGTTTTATCCAGGATACAACAATTTGGGGTAATCCAGGATACAACAATTTGGGGTTATCCAGGATACAACAATTTGGGGTTATCCAGGATACAACAATTTGGGGTTGCTGGGAAATGCTACAGGCTTGTGTGGGGTAGTGATGTAATGGGTGGCAAATACAAATACTCCCAAAATCTAGGAAATGATGGACTTTATTCATGACTAGGATCAAGAGGTTTAATATGTTGTAGGGTCAGTGACCCCAGCAACCAGTTTAATACTATTGCATAATCACCAACCATTTTGCTAAGAACAACTGAGACTTCAGTCAAATCGTTTGGCTATAACCTATAGGTTAACATTTGATGAATGATGAATTTTTATTGAAAGTTTGACATTCTTCAGGCTGGAAGGGGGTCACAGGTCTCCTGCACTTTGATAATGAAAAGCCTTTCTGACATCTCAGTAAACTGCTGAATCGTGAGGTTTTTGCATAATCAATCAATAGCAGGGCCAACAAGGTTAAAGAAGTCCATATTCCTGCTCGGTGCTGAATCAAGCTGTCTAACGGATACTTTTAATATTAGGCCACTTCATGAGCTGCCATCAATCTGCCCGGCTTCTTAATGACTCATAGAGACGGACAGGCCTAATTCTCTGAGATGAGTGGAATCATTGTACTGAGAAAGTGGGAGAATTGACAGCCTATAGTGGTTTATGCTGGTTTATTGCCAGAATGCTCATGTATTTTTAAAAGGCTGCAATATTCACATCAGCAGATCAGACAGTGTCTGTATCTATCAAAGTATGGCATTGTGAAAAAATTGCATGTTGAATATAGACATTTCCCAGAGCCACAATCTGCTTTTTAGCCATTTGTAAGTAGTTTCTAACTCAATGTAGAGTTTTAGAGAAGGTTCTCTGATTTCTCCTTGTATCACAGAGGTCCCCTGCCAAATGGGGTCCACCATGAGGTGCATGCTTTTTACAGGTTCTAATGACCTTTCTGTAAAACCATCATATTTTCCCAACAAACCTGTAATGCTCAGGATATCTGGGAAATGTACAGTACCTATTTAACACAAAGGATCCACAAGGTGCCCAGTGTTTTATCTGTTACATTTTGGCTTTTAAAAGATATTGTTAGAGTATACTCAGTGGTCTAGACCACAAAACACAAGGAAATGGAAAATAATGCAGCATCAATAGCAAGTCAACTGTTTAACTTGTGGAGACTAATTTGACAATAGAAGGCTACATGGCCAACATGGGTCATTTCTAAGGCACAACTGCATTATATAAATTGTTTGTAATACTAACAAGTTCATTGACAAGCTCCAATGTGGCAAAAGTGTGTCATCTCCACAAAGAGTATACTGTAGCATGTGCAGCTCCTCAAATTGTAGTTGCGTTCTACCATAGAAGAACAATTTGGACAACTTCTTATATCCTCATTGATAAAGTGGATCCTACATAGAAGCTATCTCATCATGAAAAGACGACCCCCCAACCCAAATTGTTTATAAATGGGGATGATTTATATTGAGTTTCCACTTAAGAAGGATCTGTAAGTACAGATCATCAGGACTGTAAACCGTGTGAATGGGAATAAACCAGAAGTAGGAATAGATCTCAAGCTCAGCGTCCAAGAGTGGGAGTTGGGTTAGTGCAGTGGTGGTGGAAAAAACTCATTAAGTGACCCTCGGGTTGAAACTCAACTTAGAACTGATGCCCATAGTCAGCTGAACTAAAATAGTTGAATTAGTTGAAGACAACATGGTGGATGAGTTGTTGAACTCGTATTGTTATGACTGGTAGTTTGTGAACATAGACAGTTGCCTATTAAGCTCTACTAATTGCAGGAAGATCATAAGGACAAAGTCCAAAGCTTTATAATCAAATAACTAAAGGAGCTAAGAAAAGAAAGGACCTAATGCATTTTCAGTACAGACCATATTTATCTGGATCATGTTGGACACATTGCCTCTTAAACATCCCAACACATGTCTCAGATCTATTATCCTGCTTGTCCCTGGATGAACTCTCAGATGTGATTTCTGCGTTCCTGTACGTTAGTGACAGAGCGTATGGAGGAAATACCGTATAAAAGCCAACGTCCACCAATATAAATGTCCTATGGTCTGCTTTGGTACTGCCCCATCCCAGGCTAAACAAGAATACTATAGTTCTCTCATAAACAATAATAATCCAACCCACAATACTTGTTTTTCATATTCAACTCACTACTCCATTCCTCTACAACATCTAAACACCCCCCGGACTTTAATGACTTCTTTAAAAGCAAAGTTGATTATATCCACAATTTTCCATCAGATACAAATATTCTCACTCTTCCTAAATTTCCTCTTTCCCTTTTCAACTGTTTTGATCTTGTAACTGAGCCTGAAGCCTCAAAACTTCTCTATGTTCTCCATCAACAAGTTGCTCACTTGATCCTATGTCATCACCTCTACTAAACTAGTCTGCTCCTGTACTTACTCCAGTACTTACTCATATATTCAATTCCTTGTTAACTTCTGCTACTTTCCCCTTTTTATTAAAACAGGCCTGTGTCAAGCCCATTCTGAAAAAAGGCTACACTGGACCCATCTTGTTTGTCTAACTACAGTCCTGTCTCTCTCTTACCCCCAGCCTCTAAACTTCTGGAATGTTGTTTCTTCTCCCATATTACTAACTTTCTCTGCACCAATAATCTGCTTGACCCTATGCAGTCTGGCTTTCAACCCACACACTTGACTGAGACTGCCTTATGTAGAGTTGCAAAAGATCTCCAGACTGCTAAGGCCAAAGGACATTACTTTATTCTCATTCTCCTGGACTTATCTTCTGCTTTTGATACTGTTAACCTTTCTGTTCTACTGCAAGTTCTCTATTAAATCTGTATCAGGGATTGAGTTGCATCCTGGTTCTCTTCCAAACCTTCCTTCTCTGTTACTTTTGATAACAAATTCTCTATCCCCATTCATCTTGGTCTGGGGTGCCTTAGGGTTCTGTATTGGTCCTGTTGTTCTCCTTGTACAATCTCTCTTTAGGAGACCTTATATCTTCATTTGGCCTTAAATATCACCTGTATGCCAATATAATTAGCCATCCCTTCACTAACCGCTGACATTCAGAACCAGATTCCAGACTGCTTAGTAGCCATCTCCTACTGGATGAACCAATGCCACCTCAAGTTCAACTTGAAAAACAAAACTGAGCTCATGGTCTTTCCACCTAAACCTTACCCATCTCTTCCTTTCACCAATACTATTGATGGCATGACCATTGACTCTGTTAACTCAGCAGGCTGCTTCAGAGTCATCTTCGACCAGTCCCTCTCCTTCTCTAATTATGTTAATACTACTGCCAATACCTGGTGCTTCTTCCTCTGCAATATAGCCAAGCTCTTTCACAAACTAACTGGTCTTCCTGATTCCCATCTCTCTCCCCTCCAATCAATCTTCAACTCTGCTACCATGATCCTTCTACTCTCTCCTAAGAGGAAACCTGTCAAACCCCAACTAAAATCCTTAGCGTGGCTGCCTGTTAAGCAAAGGATAACATATAGAACCATTCTAACATTTAAAGAACATACTAACATTTAAAGCCCTTCACTCCTCTTCTATCTTGCTGCTCCTTCCCTCTGGAATTCCATCCTCTAAGGTCTCTATCACATTACCATCAGTCCCTGCCCCAGTGAGCTTACAATCTAAGGTCCCTGAAACATTCCCATCAGTTCCTGCCCCAGGGAGTTTACAATCTAAGGTCTCTATCCCATTCCCATCAGTCCCTGCCACAGTGGAGCTTACAATCTAAGGTCCCTATAACATTCCCATTAGTCCCTGCCCCCAGTGAGCTTACAATCTAAGGTCTCTATCACATTCTCATCAGTCCCTGCCCCTGTGAGCTTACAGTTTAAGGTCCCTATAACTTTCCCATCAGTCCCTCCCTCAGTCGAGCTTACAATCCAAGGTCCCTATAACATTCCCATCAGTCCTTGTCACAGTGAGCTTACAATCTAAGGTTCCTAGTCAAGAACAAATAAGAGGAAGACAACTACATTCAGTGTTCCAAATATAGATCCAGTAATGATCTTTAAATGAGACTGTCTCGCTTTGCCTCTGATATCAGCTGTTATATTTAGCATATGACGGGATGCTGTTTCCTGACGGGCTCATCTATACGTTGGTTTGTTTGCAATAAAAAAAAATTATATGGAAAGATGAATGTGTCACATTATATCCAGAGACACATCAGAAATCACAAAAGGAGAGATGTTTGGAAAGGAAGGAGGGACTATCATGTCAGATTTCAAGTTATAGATATAAGGGCAGGTATCATATAGACACTGTGCCTACTTCTTTTGCTTAGATCTAATTTCCTGTCCATATGTACACAAGATTAAATTCCACAAATTGTGACATGAAGGTTATTAATGCAAGATAATTAATGCATTCCCTGGCCTACATAACTCAACCTGTAGCCTTAAGCCTTTATATGGTCACAGAACCCCTCTGTGACTTCTAATATCCTTATCATTTACAGTAGGGGGTACATTATCCCTTATAATACATGAGTGATACTCAGAGTTCCCTGTATAACTCAGCCTGCAGCCTTGTGTCTTTATATGGTCACAGAACAACCCCTCAGTGACTTCTAATATCCTTATCATTTACAGTAGGGGGTACATTATCCCTTATAATACATGAGTGATACTGAGAATTCTCTATGCAAGGATTTTTTCTCCCATATATATTATCATCTATATTATATTCCGTGATTAAGATCCTTTTCGGACATTGGTGGTTTTCCCAGTTAGGAAACAGATGGCGGCAGTGGAACAAAGATCCGGCGATGTTTCCGAGTGGGTTTGAGAAACCGTCAAATATAGAGGCAACAGATGTTGGTTGGGGGGGACTATGTGAAAGTACAAACAGAAGCAGGTGCAGATAATGAGATGTGCAGACAAACTGCAGCCGAATTTAAACATTGAATACCAACAGGGAATACCAACAAAATAATATTAAGTGTTTCATCTCTTTTTTGATAAATATATTTGTTAGGCTACAGGTCCCCAGTCCCCTGACATAGCCTGGGCTCTAATGGAAAGTGCTCTGGCTTATGTACATCCACCCTTTCAGTGGGGCAGTTCCCCTTTAAGTTAACTTTGAGTGTATTCTAGAATGGCCCTTTCTAAGCAACTTTTCTATTGGTCTTCATAATTTTTTTTAAAATTATTTTTCTTCCTCTGATGGCCGCTTTCAAATGGGGGTCACTGACCCCATCTAAAAAACTGCACTGTAGGGCAAAGGTTTTGCTATTGC
This sequence comes from Xenopus laevis, assembly GCF_017654675.1. Classification (NCBI taxonomy): domain Eukaryota; kingdom Metazoa; phylum Chordata; class Amphibia; order Anura; family Pipidae; genus Xenopus; species Xenopus laevis. The sequence goes on from NC_054374.1 coordinate 166,557,965, forward strand.
TCAGTTTTGTTATTGCTCAGTTTTTGGAAAGTGCATTTGGTACCAGTAGAGTTCTGGTCCGGTTACTGGGAGTGCCTGGTTCCTGGAATTATCGGTTACTTCCATGTGGGAACCTGACTAAATAAATACCCAGAACGAGGAATGATCCTTGCCCACTTGCTGGCCAGTTGGGTGACTCACTGCCACCCTGTAGGAATCCAGTCAGTGCCGGGTCAATACTATGAAGCCAATGCCAGGCACACCCTGAGTGGCATGTACAGATCATACCCATCCCACTGCTCTGTTCCCTTTTATACCATCATCATCATCATCTATGTATAGAGCAGCAGCGTCAGACTGAGGTTCTGTGGCCCACTGGGGCTCCAACCTCCCCCCCATGAAGAGCCCCCCAATTTACACCCCCTCTGCACCCCTCACTGCTGCCGCATGGCATACCTTTTTTATTACGTCAAGAGGTGGCAGGGTGTGTCCCTAGTTCCTCAGAAAGTGGTCCTGGGTTGGTGCGGCCCATGATGGCCAAGGACCACCTGATTTTTTCCCGGTGTCGTGCTGGTCCAGTTCGACCCTGTAGAGCAGACTGGGGCACCAAGTAAGGCAGTTTCTTACATTCATTAATAACACAACAAGGGTTACTGAAGGGTCCTGGTCACAAGAGCTTACAATCTAACCCAAGTGATCTTCAGGCACATTACTGGTTGGTATTTCATGTCATTGAAATGTTTAGGGCTCCATATGTTCTGCCTCGAGGCCAGTGAAATGGATCAACATGTGGCTGAACCCAATCCAACAGAAATCCAGAAGGTGACAGCTTTGGTCATGGACACATTTACCCATTATCCTTTCTGAATGTGTCATGTGGTATAACCAAATCAGTGAATCAAAACTAGATATGAGGGACACCCCATATGAACAAAATTCACCTCAATATGAGGAACTCCCCCTATTGACTAATCGCAGGACTGGGAATAGGAAGCTGACTAACTACAGAGTCATAACCATCTGGCAACATGACCTATCCTTCATAAAGCCATGCTGATTGCTGCTCATAATGACATTCACTAGGACAACATTTTGAATGTGATCCCTTAATAAGCCTTTAAATTATTTGCCCACCACAGATGTCAGACTTACTGGCCTATAATTGCCAGGCTGAGATCGTAATCCTTTTTTAAATATTGGGATGACATCAGCTTTCCTCCAATCCATAGTTACCATACCAGATGAAAGCAGCGCCGGATTTACATAACAGGTGCCCCTAGGCCCGCTGCTGTTCATCTCTCCTGTCCCCTCCTCTTTATTCACGCAAACTTTCATCATCAGGACCGGAGAAATGGGCATATGTGCTCGGGAAATCTAAAAATCTATTGTATCTCCAGTGTTTCTGAACCAATGAGGGTGTGCTTGGGCAGCATTCCACCCCCAAAAATCCTGCCACCCTAGGCCTGGGCCCTGAACTAATTTCTCTTAGAACCCGGGGTGGTATTCCATCTGGCCCTGGTGGCTTGTTTACATTAATTTTGAGTAAAGCTTTATGGTTGCTATGGGTTACAGCAGGGGCATTTACACCAACTTTGCATAGCCTGCGGGTTAATCAGTTGGTAATGCCATGCACAGCCACTTTAATCCTCCCTAAACAAATAAAAAACCTTGTGCCTGTGTCCATGAGAGGTAGGCTGGAGGGGGTTATTCACCCCACAAACCTACACATTTTTTGCACATTACACCCTGCACCATCCCTGGGAGGCCTAAGATCCAGGCTCCCAGCACATCCACTCCCTCCTGGAAAGGCAGCGGAAAGAGGAAGTTCCACCCTCTGCCCAGCACTATACTGAAGTGTGACAGGAACTTGTCATCAGCCTCTGGGCCAATCACACACTATACACATTATGGTAATAAGAAAAAGTAAAAATATGGGGTTCTACCCAGCAACCAAAGAACAAGGCATTTGGTAGGCATTTAAAGCTATAGGGTAGCGTTAACCCAACAGGACCATTTAGGGGCAAGAACAAATATATTCACTATTGCATTATACACCTCTTTACTGAAAATTCCCCCCACACCCCTTGCTAACAGCAGTCAACTGCTCCACTTCACAAATCAGTGGTACGGCCCATTCTAAGCAACATTTCAATTGGGTTTTTTTGTTTCGCCAATTGTGGTGTTTATACAAATTGCCTGTAGATGTCACTGTGCTCAAGACTTATACTGTGCATACTTTCTATACAGCTTGTATAGAAAAACATAACCACCAATCAGCAACAAGCCTTTAAACCCAAAATGAGGTATGGGTACCAGTAGGAGGTTAGTGATTTGAGTCACTGGGGGCGGTGCTAAAGCTGCCCATCCACAGGCCAATGATAACTTGGCCCATGTATGGGGGTCCTACTGACAACCTTGCCAACCAATATGCTCAGGGCTTTTTTATTCCAGTCTGATGAGTAGGGTACCAGTGTTCTCCTAAACTGAAGGGTTTCTCTAGTCCCAGATTGTGATCCTATTGTTTGGGCCAAATGTGGCCAAGTGAATTGGTTACTGATTCAGGTAAATGATCCCACATGCAGCTGGCAAATGGGCAGATTTTATGGCCAATTGAACAAATTCCCAGTGGCCTTGGGTTTAGTTCTCCTTTAATAACCCAATACAATTAGAATAAGGAACACGGACATCTTAATGGCTGCTGGGCAGAAAGGTTTTTTCTTTTGGAATATCTGCATTTTCCACAAAATTATCCAATCAGACTGATGATTGGGAAAAAAGGCTTCTATATTGGTGCACATGTGGTCGTCCCACCAGGTCTCCATGTGATTAAGGGGATAGAAGTAAACTAACCACTTAATGGGTCTCAATGCTGTTATCCAATAACAATTACCCAATTGTTGCTGAATCTATGGAGTATAACAGGTATCCAAGGCCAGCCCTAAAGAATTACATGTTCAGGTCAAGTTACCCTTTGTTGGGCTACTGTTTGTTATAATTACAATTATAGGATGTATAAACACAATCGTCCACAAATTCTGTTCCAGTGCTGCCAATGCCGTTACTGCCTGTAAGTCATCTTTTTCCCCAATAAGCCACAGTTCTGAGCTCTTCAGGAGAAGGACATTCACATGACCTTAATTGATCGTTATGACACAGAGGTGAAGAACTGACTTAGAAGAGAGAGGGGATCCATCAAGGGAATGCTTTATGTCATGGTGGAAAGGAAAGTGGAGCTGACGGCTGCTTTTAATCATGAAGGTGGTTTGGAGGGTCCCCCAGAGACCTGCGCCTGTAATTCGAGCCTCAGAAATCATTCAGAGACAGGGAAAGAGAAGCAGGAGTAAGATGAGAACAAAGGGTTGGTATTGGGTATTGCAAAGGTCATATCCACAAGATTGTCATCTTGTTATCTGTCAGCTCCACCCTATCTGTCTGTATCACATAGAGTTCCCATGACTTGGCTTATGGCTCATATGATCTGATCAATACTGAACACCTTGTATCCAATTCCACTGTCATTGAGTTCTGACCTTGGACAAGGACAATAAAGCACCGGTTTGGGTAAAAATAGTCCAATTGATAAAACTTCAACAGTAAAGTATCGTGTTCCAACAGGAACTTTCTCGCTCACCTTCACTTTCTCCTCTCACCATGTTTATAAGGTACAGTGACACCTTCTCCAACTGGAACTTCTCCAGAACTTCTTTTAATGGACCCTAAGAGAAGGCACCACCTTCCTACAATGGTTTATTATCCTATTTTGGTTCAAGGTCCTATTTGAGGTCTAGAATTTGCTCAGGGCAACTCTCCGCACATAACAATGCTGAAAATATATGAAAAGATTTGTATTTCAGTTATTCGCCCAATAGTACCTGTCATAGGGGCTCATTTCAAGCTCAGCTTCGACAATACAAAATAGCCATTCTCCTAAATGAATGCCTCCTTTGCCTAACAACTAGTGATGGGCAAATTTATTTGCCAGGCGCGAATCCGCGGCAAATTTGCACGATTCGCCGCCAGCGAATAAATTCGCGAAATCGGCGTCAAAAACGGGCACCGCCGTCAAAAAAACCGGACGCCGGCGTCAAAAACGAGACGCCGGCGCCGTTTCGTGAATTTTTCGCAAACGCCGAAAATTCGCCCATCACTACTAACAACTATCCAGCCAACCATTATCTAGAAAGCTCCATGTTACAGGAAGGCTCAATTTTAATGAAATAATTGAAATTTATATAAATGATAAGTGAGGCAGAATCCTGTAATTTTCCATCTGCAAATTTTTTCGTGAAACTGCGGCAAAAATCCGCCGCAAAATCAAAATCATGAGTGATGTGTGTCCTAGATGATATGTTAAAAAAGATAATCATGTCCCACCACGTAATATAATGTTTGGTTTGGGGGATTGTTTGTGATGTCTTGAGATCTTCTTGAGGTCTTCTGTGTAGGACCAAAACGTCAACTTACACCATTAAATCAAGTCCCACCAGTGTCTCTTCCATGTCTGTATATATATATATATATTTATATGTATAATTCTGTATAGGCTTTGAACGTAGGGGGCTGGTCAGATGAAATTCCATCGTATAGTCTATTCCCAGCTGAACCTATAACTTCTTCTTTTACAAGTAACTCTCCAGTTACACACATAATACACTGTTACATACAAAGCTGCATTAGAAAGTAACACACAGTTCTCATTAACACTTGCAATGCTGTAATAAGCGGGTGACTGACTGACCCTCTAACCCCAAACAAAACACAAGTCAAGTTCTGATTCCAGGAAGACACAAGTTTGGGCTGCTCACCTATAACCATTTGAGCCCCATCAGAAAAAGAGCAAAAATCTATGGGGGGGGGTGAAAAGTATTAGCCCACTCAACAAAGAGACATCAGAATTAGTAAGAGACTCATGGTGAATGCCCCTCCATAGACCCTTCCACCTTGCTTCATCCATCCTTTGTCTCTCCAAAGATCTTCCTGAGCTCCCCCAGTATCATCTCCACCACCACTGGACAGGAGAGGACCTCACGCCTCAGAGAAACCTTGCACCGTGCACTCCAGGTGTAAAAGCAGACAACAGAGCTGACTAAGTGGGCCCCATAGGCCCACTCCTGGTAACTACAACCAGAGAGGCAAGGAATTCCCAAGGCAGCAGAGACTTGTTTGCAGACATCTATGATAAAGGCGCAGTGAAGCAGGAAGTGTTCCATTGTTTCCACCAGAACATTCCTCCCGTGAGCAATCACGGTCATCGGTGCGTTTGTACTACAGATTGCCATTAACATAGAGATTCCCATGGAAGGAGCGCCAGACGACGTCCCTAAACTTTGAGGGGGGCCCTTGGGGAGTTGACTAAAGAGAGCCCTGATCTCAACACTTCGTCTGGAAAGTCCTTCAGGGCCAGTGATGCATGAAAGTAGGAACCCAAGAATCTCCCCAGCAGACACACACCATTGTCTCATCACCTTCAGACTCACTACAACATAAGGCGGGAGAGGAGCACGCCCAATCTTTACCAAGCCGCCTATCTGCCAGCACTCAAGATAAGGAAGAACCCAAACTCTGAAGATCCCCACCCACAAAGGAGGCTTCTCAAAAAGGAGGTTGTTACACCAACATCAGGCCCCAAAGACTACACTTGGAGCCCATCAGGGTTACACCAACATCAGGCCCCAAAGGCTCCACTTGGGGCCCAATCAGGGTTACACCAACATCAGGACTCAAATACTCCACTTGGGGTCAATAGAAAGCCCATTGGTTATGATTGAGCTTAATGAGTGCTCACAATCTGCTTGAACCTCCCAGCAGCACTACAAGCTTCTCAGGTTGGTACAAGTGGGCTGATCCTGCTGAACTGTGCTTAGTACGGGTGTAGGGTGCAGAAAACACAGCAGTTGACACCCACTTTTTACAGTTTGTACGTTGCCCAACAAGGTAGCAAATGAACCTTTATGACAAGCACTTTCTTTTGCCAGCTGAGAATAAAATATAATAAATGTATTGGTATTTTAAAAATTCCAACAAATTAATATTTCATAGTAAAGTGAAAGTGGAACCGGAACGCTCTGCTCATTCTGAATTTTGGCCTCTAACGGGTTCAGTCACTGCTGCTCCGTGATCTTCACACAACCTTGAGATGCTTTGGGTGCAGCAGAGCTTTATTATTTGCACCCGGGGGGGGGGGTGTCTCCCAAACACTGAGATGTGACGGACAGAGACGCTTTGTACTTACACACAGGAGAAATGTATCAGAAGACGAGAGTCGCAACTCAGAACATCCCTGAATTATTCATCACCTGTAGTTACACTGGCTTCAAACAGCTCTGAGAAATCAGAAACAACAACAGTCTCAGAGTTTTATTTACTCTTTCAATTAGCTCTGTCTAACGAGCAATCGTCAGCCTGAATAACTGCCCTGCAACTGTATCAGTCATCTCTCTATATTCACTCTCAACCCTTTCCTCTGATTGTGTCTGACTCTCTCCCCTGTACTAAGCACAATTCAGCAGGCACAGTCCCCTAAATTTGTTCATAGTCTGTACAGAGACATCCCATAAAACTATGACAGCATAGGTATTCCCTGTACTAAGCACAATTCAGCAGGAACAGTCCCTAAGTTTGCTCATAGTCTGTACAGAGAGATCCCATAAAACTATGACAGCATAGGTATTCCCCTGTACTAAGCACAATTCAGCAGGAACAGTCCCCTAAATTTGCTCATAGTCTGTACAGAGAGATCCCATAAAACTATGGCAGCATAGGTATTCCCTGTACTAAGCACAATTCAGCAGGAACAGTCCCTAAGTTTGCTCATAGTCTGTACAGAGAGATCCCATAAAACTATGGCAGCATAGGTATTCCCTGTACTAAGCACAATTCAGCAGGAACAGTCCCTGAGTTTGCTCATAGTCTGTACAGAGAGATCCCATAAAACTATGGCAGCATAGGTATTCCCTGTACTAAGCACAATTCAGCAGGAACAGTCCCCTAAGTTTGCTCATAGTCTGTACAGAGAGATCCCATAAAACTATGGCAGCATAGGTATTCCCTGTACTAAGCACAATGGCTGAAAAAGGCTGAATCCTGGCCAAATCTCGAACTGAATCCTGGATTCGGTGCATCCCTAATAATAACTATTGACCCTCAATCCACAGATAATCTCAAGCTTCCTAAAAGCTTCTACTTAGTCAGAACTAAAATGGAAAATAGAAATGAACCCCCTTCCTATGTGCTGGGCTTTATATCAACAGACGCCATAAAAGCATTGTGATTCCATTGCTAGAACCTTCCGCATGACCTTCATACAATGGAAACATTAGCTCTGGGCAGATAGCGATGAAGCCACTTATTGACTTGATGTAAGTTCTAGGCAGAAAAGGATTGCGGTTACTTATGGAAGATTTAATGATGGCAACAGTCAGGCTTGTGCCAAATACAACTCGGCAGTCGCATCAGCAGTGACAGCGGAAATGGAATTTAAGCTCTTCCCCCTCTGCCCCATAGTGAATGACAATAGGATTTTATATACCTCGCAGGGTTAATAGTTCTGTGTAAATCAATTGCTATTGAAAGCAGAGTCTGCCTGTTTATATTCTCTGCACTGCTGGTTCTTAATATTGAAACAGTAAACAATGAATGGCACTGCCCCTAGGGTGTGTGTGTTTGTGCTAGAGACTTTAGATTGTAAGCTCTGCTGGGCCAGGGACTGATGTAGAATCTCTGTAAAGCCCTGCAAATATGTTGCGCTATATAAATACCAGAAAATAAATATATAAATAATAAAATTATCCTCCTAAACTCTGGATTGAAAATTTGAATCATTCGCGGTCATTCTGCTGCTTGGATTGGAGAACCAGCAGTGCACCTCCCTCACTAATAATGGAGCAGCCCTGGTCCAACCAATATCATTGTATCAAGGAAAACAGCAGGGGGGGTTGTTACTATTAACTGACCACTGCAGCTGCTTTATACTATTCCCTGTGCAACAGACTCCGAGGTTTATTCTATTTTGCCCCTTTTTGTCATTAACCTCTTACCTACCACATATCATACAACATTTGGAGCCCAGTGGGTCAAACAACCATAACAGGGTGAATTTTAATTATCCTCATTATGGTAAGAGTTAAGGGGAACTGGCCCTTTTGAGGTAAAAGTTGGTTGTACAATATCTTGCCTTGTATTGTTTTTTTAGTGTAGAAAAACCAGAAGAAGAAGAACAACAGTAAGGCTACAGCTCTGCTCATTGGACTGAATATGGGACGATATCAATGGCCTACACTGGGATCTACAACATGCTTCAGGTCCTTCAGTCAGATGAGTCAGATAGAGGGACATTGGAGGGGTCACCGACACACAAAAGACAATCATGAACAGTATTCCCACCCAGAAGAGTTGCACCTAGATGACTGGTAAGGCAAGATGGAGACAGTAGGGCAAAATGGAGACAGTAGGACAAGATGGAGACAGAAGTACAAGATGGAGGCAGTAGGGCAAGATGGAGACAGTAGGACAAGAGGGAGACAATATGGCAAAATGAAGACAGTAGGGCAAGATGGAGACAGTAGGGCAAGATGGAGACAGTAGGGCAAGATCAAGACAGTAGGGTAAGATGGACACAGTAGGGCAAGATGGAGACAGTAGGGCAAAATGGAGACAGTAGGGCAAAATGGAGACAGTAGGACAAGATGGAGATAGTAAGAGAAAATATGGAGACAGTAGGGCAAGATAGAGACAGCAGGGCAAGATGGAGACAGAAGTACAAGATGGAGACAGTAGGGCAAGATGGAGACAGTAGGACAAGATGGAGACAGTAGTGCAAGATCAAGACAGTAGGGTAAGATGGAGAAAGTAGGTCAATATGGAGAGAGCAGGACAAGATAGGGACAGTAGGGCAAGATGGGAACAGTAAAGAAAGATGGAGTCTGTGGGGCACAATGGAGACAGTAGGATAAGATGGAGAAAGTAGGACAAAATTGAGACAGTAGGGCAAGATGAAGAAAATAGAACAAGATTGAGACAGTAGGGCAAGACAGGGCTCTGTACTAGGTCCCTTGCTTTTCAACTTGTTTATTAATGACCTGGAGGTGGCCATTGAAAGTACTCTTTCTATTTTTGCAGATGAGACTAAATTGTGCAGAACTATAGGTTCCATGCAGGATGCTGCCACTTTGCACAGTGATTTGTCTAAACTGGAAAACTGGGCAGCAAACTGGAAAATGAGGTTCAATGTTGATAAATGCAGGTTATGCACTTTGGCAAAAATAATATAAATGTAAGTTATACACTAAATGGCAGTGTGTTGGGAGATTCCTTAAGTGAGAAGGATCTTGGGGTCTTTGTAGATAACACGTTGTCTAATTCTGGGCAGTGTCATTCTGTGGCTACTAAAGCAAATAAAGTTCTTGTATAAAAAAGGGCATTAACTCAAGGGATGAAACATAATTGTGTCTCTTTATAGGTCCCTGGTGAGGCCTCATCTGGAGTATGGGGGCAGTTTTGGACTCCAGTCCTTAAGAGAGATATAAATGAGCTGGAGAGAGTGCAGAGACTAAGTGCAACTAAACTGGTTAGAGGGAGGGAAGAGTTAAATTATGAGGGGAGACTGACAAGGTTGGGGTTGTTTTCTCTGGGGGAAAAAAGGCGCTTGTGAGGGGACATGATTAGACTTTACAAGTACATTAGAGGACATTATAGACAAATAGCAGGGGACCTTTTTACCCATAAAGAGAATCACGTACCAGAGGCCTCCCCTTCAGACTAGAGGAAAAGAAGTTTCATTTAAAGGAACAGAGTAGGGGGTTCATCACAGTGAGGACAGTGAGGTTGGGGAATGCACTGCCGGGTGATGATTCAGTTAATAACTATAAGAGGGACTTGGATTATTTCTTGGACAGACATAATACAAAGGCTATTGTGATACTAAACTCTATAGTTAGTATAGATATGGGTATATATCATTTATGTGACAGTAGGGAGGGGTGTGTGTATGGGGCTGGGTTTTCATTTGGAGGGGTTGGACTTGAAGGACTTTGTCTTTTTTCAACCAGATTTAACTATGTAACTATGAAGAACATTGAGCAAGATGGAGACCATAGGACAGCAGAGAAAGATGCAGACAGTAGGGCAAGATGTTTAATTACAATGTATCTGATGCAATACATCCTCTGGATGGATATATGGCATTTCACCAGGAGACACTACCTACCTTTATAACTAATGGAAGTGGTAAAGAGGAGGAATAAAGTGCTGGGCTGTTTATATGGTTTCGCCACCCTGGTTCCAGTAAGACCTAAAGGCTACAGGGTACAATGGCACTCCTAACAATTTTGTGCTTCATACTTGTAGGACAGTTTGGAGAAGGCCCTATCCTGTTTCAGCACAATAATGGGAAAAAACCTGACTGGACAGAGCCCTGACCTCAACCCAACTGAACCCCTGTGAGATGAACTGGAACCCGACTGTGAGCCTTATCCCCAACATCAGTGCCCAACCTCACTAATGCTCTTGTGTCTGAATGGAAGCAACTCCCAGCAACAATAGTCCAACATCTAGTGGGACCTTCTCAGAAGAGTAGGGGCAGTTATAGCAGCAAAGGGACCAACATATTAATTGGTCTGGGAATATGATGTTGGACAGGCAGGAATTACCATCATTTACTATTGGAGAATGATTTTATTGGACAAAATATAGAAGATGTCATAATTATTTTACTCTTGTTTATTGTTACTAAAGTGCTGTTTAAATAATTGGATATTATTATGTTATTATTGTTAATATGACTCCGGGAAGGAGGGCTACAAGCGACACACAGATAAGTTACTGTAGAGGCGGAAATCTCTGGGCTCATCTTCTTGTGCTCAGGTCAAACATGAAATTCCATTGCCGGTTACAACAAATGAACGGGGAGATTTCCAGTTACAGCTCAGCCCATAGAGAGCAGTGTCATAATTTATAGCCCAGGAGAGAGTGTGATTTAATAACTACTTACTGTAGCTCTATGATTGTATCTAGGAATAAATGAATGTCATAAAAGCTTCCTGCCAAGAGAAAAGCTTCTTTATAACCCAACAGTCATTACAGACCAGAATGCAAAAGAAATGGAATAAAATAATTGTTTCACAGAGAAGAACATTCTAAAGGAGGGATGTCCAAGTCAAGGCCCCTCACCAGAATGTAAGTCATTTTAATGGCCCCTAGTCTTTGCAACGGCCCTGGTGTCTTCTTTGTAGGTCATCATTATTCTACTATAATGTAAGCTTTATGTAGATTTTCTGTGGTCCCTGAGAAACCATAAAAGTGGGGTTCTACTGTATACAATTCACCTTGGAGTACAAATCACTACAGTTCAGACAAGATGTTCAGCAAGCTCTTCAGTCTCTTATTGACTTTGGGGTGTCCATTGAGTACATATGGGCCCCCAGGACTTACTGATTTGAGATTGATAGTCTCTCTAGCCAGTCTGGTCAGGGCTCCTAATCTACAGATAATAGGTAAAGAGATCAGTCAGGTCATAGGTTAAGGTTAGTGTGGAACAAGACACCAGCCCTTAAACATTAGCAATAGAGGTCCATAACGGTAGTGAGTCCCTAACTAAGTTGGATTTTAAATTGTTGCACCCCCTAGTCTGGGCCATCCCCACTTGCACAACATCACACCAACCCACTCCTCCGAGGCCTAGTCCTGTCAAGTCAATAGATCTTTTTAATTTGCTGAACTCCATGTTGTGCTGTAGTACACCATGTGAAGTCAAAACCAAGATTGCTCCATCTGTCCTTAATGGATCTGCCTGCTTACTCCCTGCCTACATTGCTCTTTTATATCCAGTTGTCCCTCAAGGCATGGATAGAGTTTTCCATTTGTAACTACTTTGAGATCCAACTGCTCCTGTCCTTCAACTGTAATGCGACTACATCCAAGATATAATCTACAGAGTAATAGATGTGAATGTGGTCCAAACACTGTGAATACTTATCTTTGTTAACTCATACTCCCCATGCCAACAATGGGATCCACCAGGTCCTTCTCCCTTGTAACACAAAAAAAGTGAATACTGTCCCTTTAAGCAAGTGCCATGCACCACTCTTCCCCGAGACTCCGTGCATATGGTATCTCCCTCCTGCAGCGCATTTCCATTTTAATGAGTACAAACCTGTTATGAAACAACCTTGTATTCCACTCTGCAGAGTTAATTAGCCAGACTTAAGGCAATTATAAAGCAATATTTAGACTTGGATGGAAGCATTATGTCTCATGGCCGGGGGAGGGGGGATATGTTGGTTTGGACTCTACCCAAAAAAGCAAAAAGGAAAAGTGCAGCTCTTATAGTACTTACAGTACTCTGAGCAGCCAAATTATTTAGAGGAGACTAGTGATGTGCTGGTCGAGAAAAACTCAACCCGCTCCCAAACCCGCCTGACCCAAGCCCGTCCACACCTGGCTCCCCCCTCCATTGATGGATCTCCGCAACCCCACCCATAATGTCACAAAAGGGGGTGGGCAGACACCGCCTATAAAACCAAAAGCTAGAGGTTGGAAGCCGGCAGTGTAAGGTCCCGCGACCCACAAATGATGCAGCGAGGTCGGTCCGAACCCACTCGACCCACGGGTAAATCCACGAATCCCGCGTGTATCAGGCGGGCCAAACATCACTAGAGGAGACATAGGAAGAATGCTGAGCGCTGAGAGGATTTCAAATAAAATTGCAGAAGGCAGTGGAGAGGAAGAGGAGTAGCTGGGCGATGTCAGTAAACAATGAATGAAGGGGGTGAAGGGGACCCCCATAGTATCACTCTGGACTGGTCTTCCTGTTCTAAATATCAGATATGTCCAACAAGCAGCTTTTCCCACTGATCTTCTCTCAGGGACAGATTTTTCAAGGGTCGAAGTGAATTCGAGGGAATTTTCGAAGTAAAAAAATTCAAAATTCAAAGTAATTTTTTGGATACTTCGACCATCGAATAGGATACTACGACTTCGAATTTACTTTGAATTCGATTCAAAGTAAAATAGTTCAAATATATAAAACTTCGAAGTGCTGTTTTAGCCTATGGGGACCTTCTAATGCATTTTTCTAAGTCTTCACACATCGAAGTAAAATCGTTCGACCGTACGCTAAAAACGTTCGAATCATTCAATGGCCAAATTCGGTGAAAATACTTCGACTTCGATATTCGAAGTATTTTCATTCGATGGTCGAATTTCAAAGTATTTTTTACTTCGAAATTCGACCCTTGATAAATCTTCCCCCAAGTGTCCCTCAATCAGGATTGGACTGGGCAGACGGGGCACCGGGAAAAAACCCGGTGGGCCCCAGCCCAGATAAACTCCCTAATGCCACTCTCAAAACCTCCCTCCGTTACCCTCCCTCGTTGTCGCTGGCCCATTCACTGCTGTGAAGAATATAGGTAAGCACAGCGGGGCCAAGGGAGGATTGCGACTAGGATGAGCAGCCCAGAGGGGGTTTACGGCCGGGGGGGCAGAGGGTGCTTTGGGGCTGGGGGGCCCGGGGGTGGTGTGGGGGTCCCCTAGTCCGAAGCTGCCCTCAATAGTAGTGGTGCACCCCCCACAATGCCTTGTGTGCATGGACATCAAATTGGCCACCAGTATAATGAGATGCCACATTTACTTGCGGATCTAGGTACAAAATACATTAAATCAAAATCTCAACTTGTGAATGATAAATTCTAACAATAGGAAATTTGTGTTTGCAAGAAAATATTAAGCCTGCCGGAAAAACTGCATAAATTTAGAAAATTTGTAAAATGCTATTTTCTGGCAAGTAAGGTTTAAAGAGAAAAATCTCCTTTTGGACCCATAATCACAGATTTCATTTTTTTTTTCTTCTAAACGTAGATTTTATTTTTCAAGTAAATATATATTATTATTTTTCTCAAATATGAATTCTATTATGTTCTGAAATATGGATTTTATTTTATTTTCTCAAATATTGATTTTATTTTTCTCAAATATAGGTTTTATTCTTGTATTTTATATTCCCAAATATGCATTTTTTCCATTTTATTTTCTCAAAAATGGATTTTAATTTTTCTCAAATAAAGATTTTATTTATTGTATGTTCTAAAATATAATTTAAATTTTATTTTCCCACATATGGATTTTTTTTCTTCAATATAGATTGTATACTTTTATGTTCCAAAATATTTGCCCAAGTATGGATTTTCTTTTCCCAAATAAAGGTATTTGTTTATTTTCTCAAATATAGATTTTATTTTATTTTCTCAAATACTGATTTTATTTTTTTCTCAAGTATAGATTTTATTCTTTTATTTTATATTCCCAAATATGATTTTTTTTTCATGTTATTTTCTCAAAAATGGATTGTATTTTTTGTCAAATATAGATTTTATTTATTTTATGTTCTCAAAACTGATTTTTTAAATTTTATTTTCCCACATATGGATTTTTTTCTTCAATATAGATTGTATACTTTTATGTTCCACAATATGGATTGTATTCTTTTATTTTCCCAAATATAGATTTTCTTTTACCAAATAAAGGTATTTGTTTATTTTCTCAAATACAGATTTATTTTCTCAAATATTAATTTTATTTTTTCTCAAGTATAGATTTTATTCTTTTATTTCATATTCCCAAATATGATTTTTTTTTCCATTTTAGTTTCTCATAAATGGTATTTATTTGTTCTAAAATATAGATTTTATTTATTTAATGTGATTTTTTTATTTCAATTTTACTTTCCCAAATATGGATTTTATTTCTTCAATATAGATAATATAGTATAGTTTATGTTCCAAAATATGGATTGTATTCTTTTATTTTCCCAAATATGGATTTTCTTTTCCCAAATATAGGAATTCTTTTATTTTCTCAAATATAAATTTGATCTTATTTCAAATATTGAATTTTAATTTTTATTTTATTCTCCAAAAAAATTATTTTATTCTTTTATTTTCTCAGATATAGATTACTTCTGATTTTCTCAAATATTTAATTTGTTTTATATTAACAAAAATATATTTTATTTTCTCAAATATAGATTCAATTTTATTTTTTTAGTTATTAATTTTATTTTCCCCAAAATTGTGTCATAACCGGTATTCCAAATGCAGAACTGATGCCAAGGTTTGGGTCATGGCTCACTCTTCTTCCTATAACATTGGGAGGAGCCCTTCGCCATCAGGTCTTTAAGTGAGAGGACCAAGGTGAGAGTTCTGAGCAGGCAAAGGAACAGGAACGTGTGAGAGGAAGAACGGGGTAAGAGAAAGTGTAGTCGAGGACACAGGCCTGGGTCAAACCAACAGTAAACACAGTACAAAGTCAGTATCCAAACAATGGTCAGTAATAGGCAAAGGTCAGTATAGGCAATGGTCGAGAGCAAGAAACCAGACTATAAGCACACCCAGGAACTATCTCACAATAGACCTACGTTGAGCAGTAAGCAAAAGGACCAGGCCTCTCTTAAATATTTGCATGTCGCGTGATGACATCATACGTGTCATACCAAATGAAAATGTTTTTTTTTGGAAAAAATCAATTTGTAAGGTTACCTGGTGGTCTAGTAGGGTGGTGAAGATACCCTCCTCTTCCCATACGGGGACAACTGTGACTTCCTCTTAGGTTTGCGCACTCGCTTGCGTTCTTCCTGTTTGAGACAAGTAACCAAGCTCGCATATCAAACCAGCAAATATGTTTGACAAATTACAAATTGATTTAATTATTTTATTTTTTTTTTCCAAAAAATAGATTTTATTTTTTTAATGTAGGTATGTTTTATGCTTTTGTTTTCATAAATATTTTATTTTTGAAAATATAGGTTTTATTATATTTCATTAAATCTAGTATCTGCTATTATCCATAATTGACAGTCTCTGTTATCTGACTGTAAGGAAATATAAATGAATGATACCTCAAGTTTATACAGTATATTGATAGGTCATTCCTGCCTTCAGTTCCACATTGAAACCTCCAATGTGCCGTGGATAGATCAAGCACTTTATTCCCTTAAAGACCATCAATTTTCTATATTTAAACAAGTGGCAGTTATTATTTTTCATCTTTATTAATCAGCCGTAGCCAATTTAAGCTTTTAATTATGGTATTATGAGTTTAATTAAAAACACAATACATCATGACTTCATGACTTCATGCAGCGGGTGCGAGCAATGACCAATGCCATTTTCCTATTTCCAGATTTGACCCGTCTCCAGATTCTTCTTTATATAGAACATTAAGAAGATTAGCTCATAATGGAAATTTCGCATAAAACGAGTAACCATTAGTCACCCTGTCTGGAGTTGTCACGATTAGTCTGATTTATATGGGTGGATCGCGGCCGGACCTTGAAAAGACTTCAGATTGGGAACGTTGTCGAGAACGAAATAACCTGACTATATTCCGATATTTGGAAGGTCAGTGACCAGGACTTGCTTTAATGATGCACGAAACGGAGAAACTTTAGAACAAAACCATAAAAGTCTTAAATGACCTTGTTGAAGATTTTCATGAGTCAACTTACAGCCATCAGGGGCCGAGAAGAAGAAAGGTAAATGGGAAAGATTCAGGATTCTTTGAATGTCAGGATTTTGATGCTTTGTTGGGAGGTTTTATTTACACAAATCTGGCAAGATGTACTAAGAAGTATTTTACAAAAAACTGCATTGACCCTGCCATGTGCTCTGGGTTATTATACATGGAGTATTAAGTGAACGCTGAAGGAATCAATGTAAAAATGTCCCCAGACACAGAATTCACCCTCCACGTATGTCTTGGCTTCACGTATGGTGCTCATTTGATGTGCTTTGTGTAATACTGCCAAACAATTGCTTTTCATGAATTCCATCATATAATTTTACAAAACCATTTGAACTGTATGATCAATTGGCCTGATAACTCTTTAATTCCTTGGTGCCATATTGCCCAAAATTGACCATCCAGATCAAACCCAGTTTTGGCACGTTTATGGCAGTCATCATTGCATACTCATCCAGTTCTCTGCCCATTTGTGGAGCTCATGCCTCTGATTAACCCAACTTGACTTCCACAGTAATGGTGAAATGACTCTGATATTCAGCTGCTCACTGGAGAAGACTAGACTGGATATCCTGGATATATTTATGGCAGATGTTGATGTTGATAGAAATAGAGAGGGGTTGCACGCTCAATGAGAGAAATAACACTTAGTAGACAAAGGTGGTATTAAAAAATCTTTTTTTATATAGTAAATAGCAAAAACAATTTTTTGCATTAGACAAGCTGGTATATCAAATACAACAGTATTAGCAGAAATATATACATACCACCAAGTAACAAGATCAAGGCAAAATGAGAACACCCCAATAAAGCCTTTGTCAAGGGGAATTTCCTTGGGGTGTTCTCATTTTTGGCAAGTGTATCTGCTCCCTGTGGTTTGTTTCTTTTTGCCTTGATCCTGTTACCTGGTGGTTACCTGGCCCCCAGTCATGTGACTTGTGCTCTGATAAACTTCAATCACTCTTTACTGCTGTACTGCAAGTTGGACTGATATCACCCCCTCCCTTTCCCCCCAGCAGCCAAACAACAGAACAATGGGAAGGTAACCAGATAGCAGCTCCCTAACACAAGGGTGTGTATGTGCTCCAGGCTGTGAGTTTTTCCCAGGCCCATTTTGGGTCTGGGGGGAGAGTTTTTTCTGCAAACTTTGTAGATTGTGAGGATTTCTGCCAGGAGAATCCTTTTTCCACCTGTCCCTGCTTTTCCACCACGAATTCCTCCTAAAAATGAGGAAGAAGCCAGCGGCCATTGCTGGCCAAGGAGTGAGGACCCGCTTGGGGTCTAAGAAGAAGACTTCTGCTCCCGGTTTGGCAGCAGCAGTTGAGAACATTCAAGTGCACAAGGAGGTGTTGGTCATGGCTAAGAGTGACAGCAAAGAAGGAGAATGTACCTCTACATGCAGTGTTCCATCTGTAATGGAGTCTCCCAAGCAAGCGAATACCCTGGTTGACCAAGCTGAAGTTGCTGCGGAGAGTTGCAGTTCTGCTGTGGGAAGTGGCAGACCTGCTGTTGAGAGTTGCAGTTCAGAGGCAAGCCAGGAAGCTGCTGCAAGGCATTTTGGGAGCCAAGAAGGAAGTGCTGCAGGCTGTGAGGAAGCCATGGAGAGTGCTGAGACTACATGCTGTGTGACTATGGAGGTGCTGAGAGAGAAGCCCAATCCTGCTGCAATGGCCCAGGTAGGAGCAATACACCTGTGTGATCATGGGGAGAGGAGGCTGCTGGAAATAACGCTGGGAAGCCACAGACTGTGAGCTCAGCTGGACCAATCACAGCCAAATAATCAGGGACCGGACAGACATTAAAGTCTTGGAGGAGAAAAGGAACATGTTGGAGGGGAGACTGAGAGATCTATATCCATAAGGAAATACTTTTCTTGTCTAATAACTTGGAGAATATTAGGAATAACATTACCAGGGTTCTGGCAGTTCTACAGCCCTGGAAAGAGGTTTGTGATAATCACAAGAGATTCCTGAGGAAATGGAGGAAAATAAACTGAAAAAGTTACTTAAAGACTTTTCTTTTTCTAAAGAGACTGTGATTCCTGGAGTGGCAATGTGGGGTCTTTGTGTGCGGATTCCCAGGTCCCAGAGACTGTTTCACTGGCTGGCACTAGTGGCCATACTAATGGCAATATAAATGCTGAGTGTGGCTGCTGTGAGCTTGTCCAGTGAGTGAGTGTGACCAGTGAGTGAGTGTGTCCAGTGAGTGAGTGTGACCAGTGAGTGAGTGTGTCCAGTGAGTGAGTGTGACCAGTGAGTGAGTGTGACCAGTGCAGTGAGTGTGTCCAGTGAGTGAGTGTGTCCAGTGAGTGAGTGTGACCAGTGAGTGTGTCCAGTGAGTGAGTGTGTCCAGTGAGTGAGTGTGACCAGTGAGTGAGTGTGACCAGTGAGTGAGTGTGTCCAGTGAGTGAGTGTGTCCAGTGAGTGTGTCCAGTGAGTGAGTGTGTCCAGTGAGTGAGTGTGACCAGTGAGTGAGTGTGTCCAGTGAGTGAGTGTGTCCAGTGAGTGAGTGTGACCAGTGCAGTGAGTGTGTCCAGTGAGTGAGTGTGTCCAGTGAGTGAGTGTGACCAGTGAGTGTGTCCAGTGAGTGAGTGTGTCCAGTGAGTGAGTGTGACCAGTGAGTGAGTGTGTCCAGTGAGTGAGTGTGTCCAGTGAGTGAGTGTGACCAGTGAGTGAGTGTGTCCAGTGAGTGAGTGTGACCAGTGAGTGAGTGTGACCAGTGAGTGAGTGTGACCAGTGAGTGAGTGTGTCCAGTGAGTGAGTGTGACCAGTGAGTGAGTGTGACCAGTGAGTGAGTGTGACCAGTGAGTGAGTGTGACCAGTGAGTGAGTGTGACCAGTGCCAGTGTGTCAGGTGCCAGAGCCAGTGTGACAAGGCTGCGGGGAGTACTAACATGGCTGCAGGGAGTACTAACATGGCTGCACCACTGACTAATAAAACTGTAGGTGACGCTGCAGTAAGAGAGAACGTAACTGGTGAAAGCAGTGTCACAGAGGGTGCAGGGAATCCTCATGTAAATAGTGAGAGTGAAGGGACACAAGGGAGGAGAGGTGTTTGGGAAGAGACTGTTTAGGCAGAATGTCTCTGAGGTGGGTGAGAGTCAGACCAGTAGGAGGAAGAATGAGGTGAAAATTATGTGGGTGAAGGAGAGGGGTGAGTTCCCGGGGTGCAGGTTTGTAGCCAGAAATCTCATCAAAGAGTCATTGGGCTTTACCTCTGCAGATGTGTTTGGGCTGGTAACTGTCACAGACACTGAGTTGGATCTGAGCTTCAAACTGTCTCAGGGGCTGGATGATTTCTGGCACAAATATGAGGGTAAGAGAGACGCCCCAGAGTGGGAGGGGTTTAGTGTGATTCCAGTCTCCCGGCCTGACACCAAAACTGTCACCATTATGTTTCAGTCAGAGTGTGACCCCCCTGAAGATGTGATGGTCTGGCTAAAGTCTGGCTAAAGAGGCAATGGACTGTCCTGTCCCCCCTTACCCCACTGTATGATGAGGAGGGTTTCTGGATAGGAGGGGGGAAGGTTCAAGTCAAACTGCACGTGGATTTCCACGTTCCCAAACACCTTCCTCCCAATTCCTTCTTTATTTGTAAGTACAGGGGGGTTTGTTTCTATCCCGGCCAATCCAGGGTGTGTTTCAGGTGCGGCTCAAACAGGCACTTTGCAGCTAAATGCCCACTAGTGAAGTGCAACCTCTGTGGTGAGACTGGGCACCCCAGTAAAGAATGCCAGGAAATCCACTGTAATTTGTGCCTGAAGTTGGGACATGCCCACAACTCTTGCCCTGATGCTTGGCACAACATTGTTAGAGATTGCCCTAATTTACAGGAGGAAATTGGCCAGGGAATGGAGATTGTGGAGGAGGGTGCCCCAAAATCTGAAGTGGTGGGATCAGAGAGGGAGGTTGTACAGCCGGAATCCAGTGCCCCGTGCAGTAAGGTGGTGGGTAGGGGAGAAGTTACCCAAAGAGAAGGGTGAGCAGAGGGCCAGTCAGCCTAGGGGAGGGGAGGAGTGGAGAGTGGTGGGAAAGAAAGCCTCAGTTTAAAAGAAAAACAAACCCCCAAAAATGGTGCTAATAACAGGCAATAGGTTTGTTCTGCCAGAAGGTAAGAGCTGGGGAGATCTGGCTGAGGAAGAGGAGGAGAGGCTGAGGGAGGAAGAAATGAGAGAGAAGCGGAAGGCTGGGGCCTTGGGAAAAAGGAACAGAAAGAGGAAAGAGGGGCAGGAGGAGGTTTTGAGTCAGGAGGAGGAATGGGAGTCCCTAGAGGAGGATATTGAGATTGACCTGGAGGGTGAGGAAAGTACTCCTTAATTGCAAGTGAAAAGGAGGGGTGAGGAAAGTGGTGGTGCCAGGCACAAGCTAAACAGGATTTAATGATAAGGGAACTTACTTTCATTAAATTAATGTTGGTTAATAATGTGATGTTTTCTGTTTCTGAAATGTTTATATAATTTTCTGTAATGTTTTACTTTCAATAAAATTCCCTAACACAAGATAACAGCTGCCTGGTAGATCTAAGAACAACACTCAATAGTAAAATCCAGGTCCCACTGAGACACATTCAGTTACATTGAGAAGGAAAAACAGCAGCCTGCCAGAAAGCAGTTCCATCCTAAAGTGCTGGCTCTTTCTGAAATCACATGACCAGGCAAAATGAGCTGAGATGCACCTACACACCAATATTACAACTAAATACACTTGCTGGTTCAGGAATGACATTTTATATTGTACAGTGAATTATTTGCAGTGTAAACAGTGTCATTTAGAAAGAAAAACGACATCATAAAAATCATACCATACCATATTTCAAGCCATATTCATTTATAGGGTTTAGTTTTCCTTTAAATGAGAAGACAGCTGCACATTTCAGTAACTATTTGGGAGAATAACTCCGTCGGGATTTAATCAGCAGCCATTGTCAGTACCCGGCGCTGCTCACACTCACTTTTACTGCGACTGCGCCAAAGAACTCGTCCTTCAGAGTCAGACTCCAGAGTGCGATTATCCGGCACAATTGCACCCGCTGCGGAGAGGGACGAGCTGATGTACTGGGGTAATAAAACCAGCCATACAGAACCACAAACCCAAGGCCTGGAAATAATTGGAACTGGCTCCCAACAGCGGGGAAAGGATTTGTGAAAGAAAACTGGACTTTTCATAGTTTCTCAGCGTTTCAATTGGCAATATTCAGATTATGATTTTGATCATCATTTTATTCTTGTGTGAAACAGAAAATATGAATCTCTGTATTAAAGTCTGCAGTGTCTGAACTTTACTGTTATACTATCTCTCTGTACAGACTATGAGCAAACTTAGGGACTGTTCCTGCTGAATTGTGCTTAGTACAGGGAATACCTATGTGCCATAGTTTTATGGGATCTCTCTGTACAGACTATGAGCAAACTTAGGGGACTGTTCCTGCTGAATTGTTCTTAGTACAGGGAATACCTATGCTGCCATAGTTTTATGGGATCTCTCTGTACAGACTATGAGCAAACTTAGGGGCCGTTCCTGCTGAATTGTGCTTAGTACAGGGGAATACCTATGCTGCCATAGTTTTATGGGATCTCTCTGTACAGACTATGAGCAAACTTAGGGACTGTTCCTGCTGAATTGTGCTTAGTACAGGGAATACCTATGTGCCATAGTTTTATGGGATCTCTCTGTACAGACTATGAGCAAACTTAGGGGCCGTTCCTGCTGAATTGTGCTTAGTACAGGGGAATACCTATGCTGCCATAGTTTTATGGGATCTCTCTGTACAGACTATGAGCAAACTTAGGGACTGTTCCTGCTGAATTGTGCTTAGTACAGGGAATACCTATGTGCCATAGTTTTATGGGATCTCTCTGTACAGACTATGAGCAAACTTAGGGGACTGTTCCTGCTGAATTGTTCTTAGTACAGGGAATACCTATGCTGCCATAGTTTTATGGGATCTCTCTGTACAGACTATGAGCAAACTTAGGGGCCGTTCCTGCTGAATTGTGCTTAGTACAGGGGAATACCTATGCTGCCATAGTTTTATGGGATCTCTCTGTACAGACTATGAGCAAACTTAGGGACTGTTCCTGCTGAATTGTGCTTAGTACAGGGAATACCTATGTGCCATAGTTTTATGGGATCTCTCTGTACAGACTATGAGCAAACTTAGGGGACTGTTCCTGCTGAATTGTTCTTAGTACAGGGAATACCTATGCTGCCATAGTTTTATGGGATCTCTCTGTACAGACTATGAGCAAACTTAGGGGCCGTTCCTGCTGAATTGTGCTTAGTACAGGGAATACCTATGCTGCCATCGTTTTATGAGATCTCTCTATACAGACTATGAGCAAACTTAGGGACTGTTCCTGCTGAATTGTGCTTAGTACAGAGGAATACCTATGCTGCCATAGTTTTATGGGATCTCTCTGTACAGACTATGAACAAACTTAGGGGACTGTTCCTGCTGAATTGTGCTTAGTACAGAGGAATACCTATGCTGCCATAGTTTTATGGGATCTCTCTGTACTGACTATGAGCAAACTTAGGGGACTGTTCCTGCTGAATTGTGCTTAGTACAGGGAATACCTATGCTGCCATAGTTTTATGGGATCTCTCTGTACAGACTATGAGCAAATTTAGGGGACTGTTCCTGCTGAATTGTGCTTAGTACAGGGAATACCTATGCTGCCATAGTTTTATAGGATCTCTCTGTACTGACTATGAGCAAACTTAGGGGACTGTTCCTGCTGAATTGTGCTTAGTACAGGGAATACCTATACTGCCATAGTTTTATGGGATCTCTCTGTACAGACTATGAGCAAACTTAGGGGACTGTTCCTGCTGAATTGTGCTTAGTACAGGGAATACCTATGCTGCCATAGTTTTATGGGATCTCTCTGTACAGACTATGAGCAAACTTAGGGGACTGTTCCTGCTGAATTGTGCTTAGTACAGGGAATACCTATGTGCCATAGTTTTATGGGATCTCTCTGTACAGACTATGAGCAAACTTAGGGGACTGTTCCTGCTGAATTGTTCTTAGTACAGGGAATACCTATGCTGCCATAGTTTTATGGGATCTCTCTGTACAGACTATGAACAAACTTAGGGGACTGTTCCTGCTGAATTGTGCTTAGTACAGAGGAATACCTATGCTGCCATCGTTTTATGAGATCTCTCTATACAGACTATGAGCAAACTTAGGGACTGTTCCTGCTGAATTGTGCTTAGTACAGAGGAATACCTATGCTGCCATAGTTTTATGGGATCTCTCTGTACTGACTATGAGCAAACTTAGGGGACTGTTCCTGCTGAATTGTGCTTAGTACAGGGAATACCTATGCTGCCATAGTTTTATGGGATCTCTCTGTACAGACTATGAGCAAACTTAGGGGACTGTTCCTGCTGAATTGTGCTTAGTACAGGGAATACCTATGCTGCCATAGTTTTATAGGATCTCTCTGTACTGACTATGAGCAAACTTAGGGGACTGTTCCTGCTGAATTGTGCTTAGTACAGGGAATACCTATACTGCCATAGTTTTATGGGATCTCTCTGTACAGACTATGAGCAAACTTAGGGGCTGTTCCTGCTGAATTGTGCTTAGTACAGGGAATACCTATGTGCCATAGTTTTATGGGATCTCTCTGTACAGACTATGAGCAAACTTAGGGGACTATTCCTGCTGAATTGTGCTTAGTACAGGGAATACCTATACTGCCATAGTTTTATGGGATCTCTTTGTACAGACTATGAGCAAACTTAGGGACTGTTCCTGCTGAATTGTGCTTAGTACAGGGAATACCTATTCTGCCATAGTTTTATGGGATCTCTCTGTACAGACTATGAGCAAACTTAGGGGACTGTTCCTGCTGAATTGTTCTTAGTACAGGGAATACCTATGCTGCCATAGTTTTATGGGATCTTTCTGTACAGACTATGAACAAACTTAGGGGACTGTTCCTGCTGAATTGTGCTTAGTACAGAGGAATACCTATGCTGCCATCGTTTTATGAGATCTCTCTATACAGACTATGAGCAAACTTAGGGACTGTTCCTGCTGAATTGTGCTTAGTACAGAGGAATACCTATGCTGCCATAGTTTTATGGGATCTCTCTGTACAGACTATGAACAAACTTAGGGGACTGTTCCTGCTGAATTGTGCTTAGTACAGGGAATACCTATGCTGCCATAGTTTTATGGGATCTCTCTGTACAGACTATGAGCAAACTTAGGGGACTGTTCCTGCTGAATTGTGCTTAGTACAGGGAATACCTATGCTGCCATAGTTTTATAGGATCTCTCTGTACTGACTATGAGCAAACTTAGGGGACTGTTCCTGCTGAATTGTGCTTAGTACAGGGAATACCTATACTGCCATAGTTTTATGGGATCTCTCTGTACAGACTATGAGCAAACTTAGGGGCTGTTCCTGCTGAATTGTGCTTAGTACAGGGAATACCTATGTGCCATAGTTTTATGGGATCTCTCTGTACAGACTATGAGCAAACTTAGGGGACTATTCCTGCTGAATTGTGCTTAGTACAGGGAATACCTATGCTGCCATAGTTTTATGGGATCTCTTTGTACAGACTATGAGCAAACTTAGGGACTGTTCCTGCTGAATTGTGCTTAGTACAGGGAATACCTATGCTGCCATAGTTTTATGGGATCTCTCTGTACAGACTATGAACAAACTTAGGGACTGTTCATGCTGAATTGTGCTTAGTACAGGGAATACCTATACTGCCATAGTTTTATGGGATCTCTCTGTACAGACTATGAGCAAACTTAGGGGCTGTTCCTGCTGAATTGTGCTTAGTACAGGGAATACCTATGTGCCATAGTTTTATGGGATCTCTCTGTACAGACTATGAGCAAACTTAGGGGACTATTCCTGCTGAATTGTGCTTAGTACAGGGAATACCTATGCTGCCATAGTTTTATGGGATCTCTTTGTACAGACTATGAGCAAACTTAGGGACTGTTCCTGCTGAATTGTGCTTAGTACAGGGAATACCTATGCTGCCATAGTTTTATGGGATCTCTCTGTACAGACTATGAACAAACTTAGGGACTGTTCATGCTGAATTGTGCTTAGTACAGGGAATACCTATTCTGCCATAGTTTTATGGGATCTCTCGGTACAAACTATGAGCAAATGTAGGGGCTGTTCCTGCTGAATTGTGCTTAGTACAGGGGAATACCTATGCTGCCAAGTCAATTATAGGGCTTTCTAAGGGCTCTTAATGACGAGCGGTTGAAGCTGGAATAGCAGGAATAGCTTTTTCCAATGGGGCTGTACTCACACAGGCGCATGTAGGTGGCGAACGCGGGTTGAGACGCAACATGCTGCATTTTTCCTGCGTTCGGCGCCTATACGCGCCTGTGCGAGTACAGCCCCATTGAAAAAAGCTAAATGCGTCTATTCCTGCGCTCCCCTACGGCTGAACGCAGAAAAACGGAACGCAGGGGAGCGCAGCTTCAACCGCTCGTCAGTAAGAGCCCTAAAACACAAAACTCCCATTTCCACAAACTTTTAATTAAAAAAAAGAGTTTAACAAAGTAATGTTTAAGAACAGACGGATAAATGAGTCCTAACGAGCTCGGGTGCTATTAGAATGCATACAGTAATTAACTGGTTTTCATGTTCCTTTTTTTTTCTTAATTACTAAGTAATGGGACGAGTCCATTTTGGTGCTTTATTAGTGCATTAACAGAGCTTGAAAGGAACGTTCCTCTCCAGCCTCATTGACTCTATGAAGTGTTAATACCCAGTGACTTGGTGCAGCACGTGGCAAACTGGAGCCTAACTGGGCCAGTACCTTGTTATTGGTTCTGGGTCCTTCATTAAGGACAAAGTCATCCAAAGCAGCTGCCATAGTGAGATCAGTTAGTGAGAACAGACAGTGCCTGTCCGAGCCTTCGAATCCCTGGAGCGATTATTAAGACTCCCCCTCCCTTAGACTGGATTTAAAGGGGAAGTTTCCCTTGCAGAAAACATTCTTATTAATGGTCTTTTTCTCCACATTCAGTACAGGGCTCTCTTGAACCTTGCAGCCCCTGACACTCACTAACTGGTGCCTTGAGCATCTGCATTTCATGCAAACGTATTTGGGGATGCCCATGTGCCCCCCCCAACACCCTGTCCAAGTCCTGTATTATAGAAACGTGCAGCTATTGAAGTGCACTCATTGGCACTGCACCCATATTTATCAATCAGCACCCTTCCCAAGGTTATGTTAATGAGCCCCTGCACCTTATTCAGCAAGAAAGTCCTATAGAAAAGGAAGCTCAGATGAGTAGAATAAACCGGTACCTGGAACTCCAGGTAGTAATTTCATACTTTTATCATTGAAACCATTGGCAACATGTGGGATGTGAAATAATAATGAGCCGAGGAAACAGGACAAGGGCCAAATGACTTCCCTAAATGAGACTGAGCACAAGAAGCAGGCCTAACGAGCTCCCAATTAATTCTGCCAGTTGCTAAGAGCCTGCGATGAACCCAGATCAGTCTTGATTAAAGAGAAGAGGCAGATCAGAGCTTCATGCAAAGCAGCCGCGGCACCTAACGAGTTGGGATTTCTAATGAGATCCTATCGTCAGGTGATTGTCTCCGTGTCCTCGTTAGGGAATTCAGATCCCCAGGATACAGACACAGTGTAGAGTTTAAATTGATACCATATTACTGACGCCATCTTGTCCCATTATTTTTAACTTGCCCTACTGTCATCCTCTTATTCTGCAGCTGACAGTTTACTGTATTTTTTACTGTTTATTGTACCCACAAAACAGGGATATTACTGTATTGTACCCTTAGGGTCTGGCCACACGGGCAGTTTCGGGGAGATAAGTCGCCAGGCGACAAATCTCCTCCTCTTGTCGGCGACTAATCTCCCCGATCTGCCTTCCCTGCCTTCCGCCGGCTAAAATGTAAATCGCCTGGGGGCAGACAGACAGAGCGCTTAGTTTTCTGAAGTCGCCTGAAGTTTCCTCGTGAGGCAATTACGGGCGACTTCGGAAAACGAAGTGTTCCGTGTGCCTGCCCCCAGACGATTTACATTTTAGCTGGCGGAAGGCAGGGAAGGCAGATCAGGGAGATTAGTCGCCGCAAAGAAGAGGAGATTTGTTGCCTGGCGACTAGTCTTCCCGTGTGGCCAGACCCTTAGGCTGGTGCCACATGTGGCTACTTGGTAGCCCAGCGACAAATTGCCTCTTCGTCGGGTGGCTAATCACGCCGAAATGCCTTCCCGCCGGCTAAATTGTGAATTGCCGGCAGGATGGCACCTGAATCGCTTCTTTTTTTCCGAAGTTTCCTCACAAGGAAACCTTGGGCGACTTTGGAAGCCCCCAGTGATCCTAGTGCCATCCCGGCGGCAATCAACATTCTAGCCAACGGGAAGGCATTTCAGGGAGATTAGCCGCCCGAAGAAGAGGCAATTTGTCGCTGGGTGACTAATCTACCCGAGTAGCCACATGTGCCACCACCCTTATTGTTACAATGTTACTTGACTTTCTTTCTTCTTGCCCATCTGTTGTCTACATCATGCTCTACTGCAGGGGGTGCCCAAAAGGTAAATCGGGATCTACCAGTGGACCTGTAGCTGATGATCAGTAGATCTCAAGGCACTGTCAACAAACAGCTTGTCTATATCTCCCTCCTGTTTCATGGTTTTCATTCAGATATTTATTATGTCAAGGTTACATAAGAAATACAGTAGTTGCTTCTTAAATACAGCAAAATATGTTTTCTCATAAATCATTATTTAATGATATTTTCCATGAAACAGAATGCTAATAATACTATGATGGATGTCAATCATAATGGGACATCATCACTAAAAGCAGACCTCGCATTAGTAAAGAATGGGAACTCCTGCTCTACTGTCACCATATTTCCATACTGTCACTATCCTACTGTCCTTCTGTCTCCATGTCAGTCTACTGTCATTGTCTTGTCCTACTGACCCCATCTCATCCTACCTTTTCCATCTTCTCCCACTGTCTCCATCCTGTCCTGCTCTCTGTATCTTGTCCTTCTATCACTATCTAATCCTATTGTCTCCATCTTGCATTACTGGCACCATCTTGTCCTAAAGTCTCCATCTCACCCTACTGCCTCTATCTTGTCCTGCTGTCTCCATCTTTACTACTGTCTCCATCTTGTCCTAATGTCTCCATCTTGTCCTAATGTCTCCATCTTGTCCTACTGTCTCCATCTTGCCTTACTGTCTCCATCTTGTCCCACTGTCACCATTTCATCTTATTGTCTCCATCTTGTCCTACTGACTCCATCTTACCCTACTGTTTCTGTCCTGCTCTACTTTCTCTGACTTTCCTACTGACTACATCTTGCCCTATCACAATCTAATACTACTTTCTCCATCTTGTACTTCTGTTTCTGCTTAAGCCTCCTACACCTGCTGTCCCCCACTAACTTATTACTGTTGCCCTAGTTGGCCCCTGCTATATCCAATACCCTGGACATCCAAACACCTTAAATTTTAGCAAGATGCATAACTTTTTTTTTTTACCAATTTTAATAGTGAAATTACAATTATACTGCCAAAGTGTCTTCTAAAATTACTGTTGCTAAATGTTTGCATTGCCTCTACAGAGAACAATTGTTATGTGCTGTTTAATCTTAGAAGAACAAAATAAAATAGGTTTCCACCTCCCACCCTCAGAGTATTTATTTAACCATTCATACCCAGACAAACGAGGTAGACTTAGAGCTCTGATATCTTTATATACCTGATATAGACTGTGTGCATATACTACTGTATGACAATAAAATAATTGCCCTTGGGTAGGAAGTTTTGGAACTGCTCAGAGTGAAGAACATCCATGCCCAACAGTTGGTAACATCAGGGTTCTAAAACATCAGACAACATAATTTTTTCTGTGCCGAGAAATCCATTCCAGATGCATTCCACTTTTGGCCTTCAGTCCTTGGAAAGTTCTTAAGGGCAGGAACAGATACTAATAATAGAGGTGGGCCATTTCAAGCCTGTGCAAGGGTCAAGAAAGGCCAAATCCCACTCAATATCATCATGTGTATAACCACCTTAACTGCAACTTTCTTTGCCCAACCTCCCCAACTCTCTTGGTCCGACATGGAGACTCTATGTCTTTAAGTGACTATGTGTTTACCGAAAAAATAGAGATCCTCATTTAGCCGAGGTGATGGAGATATTTATTCTGTTCCTACATGTTCTTATTATCTAGAAAAGCTCACACTCCTAGATAAGAGACCTGCAATAGAATGAGATCTAAGCTCGGAATGGAAGGCTAATTCTTGCCCAGACGAATGGAAAGCATTGGAGGAGAACATAAAAATCAATGAGAGCCAACAGAGAGGATAGATGAGGCTTTAGGAAAATAACAAATGAAAGGCATAAAATACATCACGATGGAGAGAAGATCCATAGGGAAATAGATTAAAGGAGAGAAATAGCTAAAATCAATCTTTTAAATCATTCAGCAACTTCTCCAACCCAATGCCACGGGAGGATTGAGATCTAAGGAAAAGCATTTAAGTTTCTTTTAAGCTGGAACAAATAATCTTCTGACACACTTCATTAGCCGCCCAGGTTATACAGGAGGGATGGAGTAGAATACATAGAGAGTAAATACTGAGTAAATAATTACTAAACTAACATCATCATGGGCTTTTCTGTTTCATGGTCTTAAAGTCAGCCGTGGGTATGGGTTAGCAGTCAATGGGTCAAAAATATTTGCTGATGGATTAGACCGGTAACCAAACTGGTCAAGGATGACCCTGTGTATATGGATTCAGAGATCCATTCAGGAGCCTTAGATTAATTTACTCTCATTAATGACGTCTCTTCTAAAGCTTCTTTTTAATAATCATTATGGCAAAGTCTTTCTGGAGCCCCTTCCCCTAAAACATTCCATTTATTAATGTATTTGCCCTTTCAGAATGGTGAGTTTTTAAAATTGTACCCCCAAATCAACTCCCTGTTTAAAGGAAAGTCCAATCAGTTTCTACACTCACTATTGAAACAGAAGCCTTTGCAGCCACTGCCTGGCATTGAACACTATTGCTTAGTCTGCTCCTGGGAACTCCTAGGTGTTTTTCTATGGGGGACTGAGCAAGGAATTTGCTGTATTGTTTCTCCCAAATGTGTCAACATTAAACATCAACTACAGCCCCATAAACAAAAGTGCTAAAAGTACAATTTGTGAAATGCCTGTGAGTTTATCTCTCATTTATTCCCATGGGCAGGGGACAGCACCACATATACCTGGGCTGGGTTATCCATAGCCAGAAACATTCCCGGGATATTTTTGGGTAATTGCTGTTCCAAAAGAGGGCAATTTTATAAACATTTGAAAACTCTGGATCTTGCTCAAATAATTCATTGTTGGGAAGGAACTTATCATTGTTAATGAGATTTTCTCAGGCATTGTCCCCCGGTGGGCGAGTGCAGTCATATCAGTAATGCCCATTGGTTAAAATGGCTCTATCTTTAAGCATTGGCACCGTGGGCATATACTTGCCTCTAGTTCTAGGTCACATGGCCTACAGGCCAGTGATATACTGAATATATATATATATGCACTCACAGCAAATCACTAGCTTAAGTGCTGTAGTAAAAAAGGCCTTTTTCTGTCCATTATATCTGATGGATACCTATGGATATGATGTAATGGATGAATAAAGCCTTTTTTTACTACAGCGTTTAAGAAAGTGATTTGCCATGAGGGCTTTTCTGCTATGGAACTGTGAGATAAATGGTGAGCACCCGGCCCTTGATTGAAGATGTGGTGAGTGCCGATAATATATATATATATATATATACACATAAGTATTACATTGGTTACAAAACATCCTAGACTTCTATTTTTAGCCCTGTATTTGGTCACTCATTACAAAGCCATGGCAAGGGCCACCATCAGTAACCATTGGGCCACAAACTACTAATTTAGCACTGTCCCAATAATTAGCTCACATTGGTCACCTGGGCCCCCTGGGTGGTTGGCCCTATTAACAATTAAGATGGGGCCCCACTTAAAAGGAAATACCCCTCACATACATCACAATGCCCCTACCAGCCTTGGAAACGTCCCAATTATACCAAAAGTCCACCCATGATTGGCCCAAAAGGCACCCATTCCACTGTAAATCCCTGTCCCGTTGATCGTCCTCCTGCACTACTCCCTGAAGGTGACCCTGGTCATGGTCATAGCTAAATACAGTTGATGCTCCAGATCAGGAGAGTCTTCCTAGTCAATAGCCTTCAAATTTCATCCTAATTGACCTTCAGGTTTTCCATCCCCTTTCCTGACCTACCAGTTACAAACCATTAGAGACTTGTTGTCCTGCCTTATAAAAGACATGGCTGGACACCTGAACAGTAGGCTTGGCTAAGTGATGCCCGGTGGGGAGCAATAGAAGAGTAAGAGCAGTAGGGCAAGTTCCTCTGACACTTACACCTCAGGCTCAGCAGTGATTTTGATGCTTGTGTAAATATCTATTACTGTGGGAATAAGAAGGAGCAGTGGAGACCTTAGTTCTGACCTTTGTCTTGATGCCTCCAGATTCAAGATTCTGCTTTTCCCAGAATACATTGTGGTTATGAAGATGGACAACCACTTCCATTCATTTCTTAGCAGAGTAGAAAGGAGGTGGGGGTATATATATGTGTTTCATGAAGGCGCTGGTGAGTGTTGGGGTCGGTGCTGCACAAAACGCATGCGGCTATGATATAACTGATCCATATGGAATGAACACATGACCCACCAGAACCCGTTTGGTTTTATCAACTTATTTACAAATATTTACTCTTTATACCAATACATTTAAAGAAAAAATATTTCCAGTAATTTCAATATAAAATCCCGCTCATTATACAAAGAAGTGCATCCTTCCACCAGGAGTCAGTCCATTATAAGTCTGGGTTGTGAATGTGGCCCTGTGACCAGGGGGCGACGATAAGTCACATTCATAGGGAATTTCATTGGCCGCTCAGGTCTCCCAGTCACAGTCGGTACTTCTGGAGCTTATTATAGGGTTTTACTGAACAGAAGTGTCCATCAATATCTCCTGAGGCAACAGGAGCAACATGGAGGTCAACGGAAGAAGCCATCTTGGCTGTGACTGCGTCAGCTCCACGTATAATTCCATCACACCAGATGGGTCATCTCAGGCATTTGTGCTCTCTTGTGTCAGAACGTGCATCTCCGGGTTCTCTGCTGCTGATTGGTCCACGTTCTCCTTTTCTTTTCGCCGTAACACAAAGAATAGGGCAATGAAAAATATCAGCGCCACGATCTCAAAGAGGACTTGTAGCCCAATGTACCTGGAGTAATGAAACAGCAGGTTACTTGGGAAAGGTACGTTCATTACATACGTTCATGTGTCCCCCAAATATGTATTAGAGACCATTTATTATGATGTAGAGAGGGAAATTCTGAGACCATTTGCAATTGGTTTTCATTTTTTATTATTTGTCGTTTTTGAGTTATTTAGCTTTTTATTCAGCAGCTCTCCAGTTTGCAATTTCAGCCGTCTGGTTGCTAGGGTCCAAATTCCCCTAGCAACCACAAACTGATTGAAATAAGAGACTGGAATATGAATAGGAGAGGTCTGAATAGAAAAATGAGAAGTAAAAAGCAGCAATAACGATACATTTGTAGCCTTACAGAGCATTTGTTTTTTTAGATGGGGTCGGTGACCCCATTTTGAAGGCTGGAAAGAGAAAAAGAAGAAAAATGCAAATAATGGAAAAACTATATAAAAAAAAGAACTATCAGAAAGTTGCTTAGAATTGACCATACTAAAAGTTAACTTAAAGGGGTTGTTCACCTTTAAATTAACTGTTAGTATGATGTAGGGAGGGATATTCTGAGACTATTTGCAATTGGTTTAAATGTTTTATTATTTGTAGGTTTTGAGTTATTTAGCTTTTTATTCAGCAGCTCTCCCGTTTGCAATATCAGCAATATGGTTGCTAGGGTCCAAATTCCCCTAGCAACCATGCACTGATTCGAATGAGAGACTGGAATATCAATAGGAGAGGCCTGAATAGAAAGATGAGTAATAGAAAATTAGCAGTAACAATACATGTGTAGCCTTACAGAGCATTTGTTTTTAAATGGGGTGTCAGTGACCCCCATTTGAAAGCTGCAAAGAGTCAGAAGAAGAAGGCAAATAATTAAAATTAATAAAAGGAAAAAATGAAGACCAATTGCTTAGAATAAGTCATTCTATAACATACTAACAGTAATTTAAAGGTGAACCACCCCTTTAAAAACCACATGACGCAGTAGAGTAACTTTAATGGCCAGGCCCCCCCTGTGAAATTGTGGGTCCCCTCGACTTCATGTATGTCACGGGTCATGCATGTTATCACTGCCCCCTGCAGCCACAGGGTCTGCAACGCAGCAAGAGACGCAGAAGGAAGGGGCAGAGCTTACACTCTAATCCCCATTACCAACAAATCTAGTTTCTATTGCATAAACGTCTTGAATTCAGCAAATCAGAGGAAAACGAAAAGCTCGGGCCAATTACCTTTGTCTCAGGCGATTATTATCATAATACAGACAGGAGGTTTTCTTGCCGCACTTCTGCCCCCAGAGGATACAGGTGCTGTCAATCACACTGCCGTACATTACGGGGCCCGGGAGCCAGGCTGAGGGGGGAGGGGAAGAGTCAGGGAATTCAGTTATCTCAGGTAGAGACACTCAGGTTTAGTCATTACTCGTGTACAATACTATATCTCTAGATGTTCATTTCATTATCATTTAAATTATTATTTACGTTTTTGAATGCAGGGCAATTTAATAGTGATGGGCGAATTTTGCGGCATGAAACGGCGCCAGCGTCTCGTTTTTGACGCCAGCGTCCGTTTTTTGACGCCAGCGTAATTTTGGCGAAATTGCACCGGCGTCCAAAAAAAAGGGCGCCGGCGTCTATTTTTTTTTGATTTTGGCGAATTTTCGCTGCGGTTTCGTGTATTTATTGACTGGCAGGGAATCGCGGGAATTTTCCACTAATCTGCGCCTGGCGAATAAATTCGCCCATCACTAGAATTTAATCCAGGCTCATAGCACAGTATAGTCACCCCAGAGTGTAAATAGGCTAATCCACTAATGTCCCCTCCCACTTTCAGTCCTGCCCTTTTTGGGGTGTGCAATTCAGGAGTGTCCCCCTAAATCAGGACCACTGGGGAGTATGACTTGGCCCAGAAGATGACCCCCACTATTCCCTTCTATGGCAAATTGGCAATCACCAGTAATCCCATGACCACAACCTTTTGACTGACAGTTTTCCTCTCATACATGTGGACAGACCATGGACCCCAGCTATTCTACCCTATTCACTTATGAAATCTTACCCAGAATCCTCAGTAGCATAAACTGTATCCCAATAGCCAGAGACTTGTCTGTAGCTTCCACACTCCTACAAAAGCAAAGGAAACTGTAAGGGTTTGACTGCACCAGGGGTATCAATGCTACAATGCTGGAGTATCAAGTCCTGTCCTTACCTGAGGATGAGCATGAAGGACGGAGTCTGAGCCATACTAGCCAGTCCCCCCGCCAGGCACGACAGCACCATAAATATCTTGAACAGATGATAACACCCAGAGCCACACGAACCAGGTTTGGCTGAACTGCCTTCATGGATACAACTGCACCTTGTGTAGTTCTGCGGGGAATAAATATGTAGAGTATTTCACACTATAGCCATTATATTCTATAGCTAGAATCTCAGCTGCCATAAAGCAGGACAGGACTGCTGCTTACAATGGGGATCAGATAGGATCTGTGCAGCCACTGGGACAGAATGTTCTGTTATACAGATAGCTAGAATCTCAGCTGCCATAAAGCAGGACAGGACTGCTGCTTACAATGGGGATCAGATAGATCTGTGCAGCCACTGGGACAGAATGTTCTGTTATACAGATAGCTAGAATCTCAGCTGCCATAAAGCAGGACAGGACTGCTGCTTACAATGGGGATCAGATAGGATCTGTGCAGCCACTGGGACAGAATGTTCTGTTATACAGATAGCTAGAATCTCAGCTGCCATAAAGCAGGACAGGACTGCTGCTTACAATGGGGATCAGATAGGATCTGTGCAGCCACTGGGACAGAATGTTCTGTTATACAGATAGCTAGAATCTCAGCTGCCATAAAGCAGGACAGGACTGCTGCTTACAATGGGGATCAGATAGGATCTGTGCAGCCACTGGGACAGAATGTTCTGTTATACAGATAGCTAGAATCTCAGCTGCCATAAAGCAGGACAGGACTGCTGCTTACGATGGGGATCAGATAGGATCTGTGCAGTCACTGGAACAGAATGTTCTGTTATACAGATAGCTAGAATCTCAGCTGCCATAAAGCAGGACAGGACTGCTGCTTACAATGGGGATCAGATAGGATCTGTGCAGCCACTGGGACAGAATGTTCTGTTATACAGATAGCTAGAATCTCAGCTGCCATAAAGCAGGACAGGACTGCTGCTTCCAATCTATGTTTATCTCAGCATAGGAAATCCCAGAGAAACAGAAATATCTAATCCCTTCCATGAAATAAAGCAATGGGGCAATTAACCCTTTCCATGCTGGCATATATGTGTCTTGCAGTTTATGTCCTCTGCACAGCTGGTTCAGACTCCTCTAACAATGTAGCAGAAGCTAGCCGATGAACAAACCTGGAGGCAAAATGACTTCTGCTACATTCTTTCAAGAGTCTGAATCAGTCATGCAGAGAGGAATAATCAGATGCTTTCAGTAATATTAACCGATAACTTCAAATGTTTAAATCTGGTAGACTATCGACTATATTCTACTATAGTATATACTAATATCTACTCTAATATACTACTTACCAGCACTTCATTCGCCGACTCCCCAAACTGTACAACCCTGCAGCCGGCATAACACGGAGATATGTATTCCACCCCATCAGCGCCGCACACGGGGTTAAATGCCGTACTGGAACATTGGCAGTCGCTGCTACATTCACCCACGTTCTGCCATATTCCAGAGCTGAGGACCAACAATACAGAACATCATTATTAGAGGCCTCCTCCCACCTCTAAATATATGGGGAAAGGGGGTACACAGGGCCCCATATAATCCCATGACAACAAAGCCAAAAGTCCCCACTGGAGAATAGTGAAAAGCACCAGTGGGAAGGGCAAGGCAACTGGCAGAGAACCTTTGTTCCAGAGCATTGGGGGCAATACTGTAACAGAGAAGGGCAGGATAATGCCGGGGACATGGGGCAGATTCAAGAGCCAAAATGGCCACATATGAAGGGGAGGAACGACCAAAAAGTCACCTTAGTCTTTTGGCATTTGGTTAACAAACCTAATCATGGTGGGATTAGCAATGGCCAATGGTTTGATGTGTCTGGATGGATAAAAGGCCTTAGGACATACGTAGGTCTAGAGTAACTCGAGGATATGAATATGAGGAACATATCTCCAGGGGATTCACATGTACCTGTCCTGTTGGTCACTATGAGGACTTGCAAACTGCTGTGTGGAGCATCCAAGAAAAATTAGAGGAGTG
Organism: Xenopus laevis; assembly: GCF_017654675.1. Classification (NCBI taxonomy): domain Eukaryota; kingdom Metazoa; phylum Chordata; class Amphibia; order Anura; family Pipidae; genus Xenopus; species Xenopus laevis. Next base: position 166,594,995 of record NC_054374.1, read on the forward strand.
GCGGCGAAAATGCAGACGACCAACCCAGAGACGCACATCAATCCGCACTGTTTGGGAGTCAAGCGGAACCTCTTCATTATTATCCCTCCCAACACAATGCCAGACATGGCGGCCGGAATGTTAGCAGAACCTAAGAACAAACCATAAAAATGGGACGTGTTGAATTCATGATCACCCTTCTTACTTGCCCTCCATTGGAACCCTATGGATTCTCCAATATTTCCAGACCATCAGTTCAGTTATTTCTCCTAGTATGACTCATATCTACTTGGAGATGTCTTCAAATCATGGTTCCATCACCAAGCTGGACATCATCCTCATTGTATTTCCTTTCAAACCTGCAACTTTCACCCTCTCTTACAGTTACTGCCACACAATTCCTTCTTCTACCCATGGTAGCCAACTATTTCCTCGCTGTACCTCCTTCCAGACTTGCACTCAACAAACCCCCATCTTCTGCAGTCACCGAATTCCCTTCTATACATGGTAGGTAGAACATTGGACATGTTAAATGTTGTATTAACTCAGGAGTCACATGAGGAATGACATTGGCACAGATATTTCCATTATGTTGGTATCACTATATATCTAATCAATATGGCGGCTACTTGTTATGGTTATGTGAAGGACATGCCAGTTAGAATGCCCTAAATCTGCCATTAGGTTGTTCTTACAGTGACCAGTGACATTGGTTGTTGACTGGACCAACATGCTCCAATGGTTGTGTGTAGGTGTAGGAGTCATAAATGGTGCCATTCTGAGTCTTGGAGGGAAAAGTCGGTTAGTTTCCTCTTCATCTCTATTTATCATCTGAACAACTATCAAGTTGGTCAATTCAATTAAAAGTCGCGTGGCCGGACACATTGTTTGACTAAATCACTTACCTATTAACAGGTTAGCGAAAGAGGCTGTGACAGAGAATTGCCTCTCCAGGAATTTAGCCATGAACGTCGCCAGCCCACACACCATGGCTGACAAGTTGGCTTGGGCAAGAACTACAAGGATGAAGACTGGATTTTTCACCGTCCTTAAGAGAACCTTAGGAAATACTGAAAGAGAAGAGCACAGAACATGTCACTTTATTGATATACCCTCTGACTGGTGTTGGGACTCTGGTAGAACCGAAGAACTTGCCTACAATTTGCCTTGGCCAGAACTCTTCATTGTTCAGTGTGATAACATAGCTGGTCTAAATGGTCTCCTGGGGCCCTAAAGAGCTTAGATACGGTGTGAAGGAATGAATGTTGGATGTGGGGTTCTTGAGTCTGGGAAATAGTTAAAACAGAGTTTCGGGGTTCAGAGGTTCCCCTTTTGCCCCAACGTTCGATTGACTCTCTTTAGCATATAACAAGGATGCAGATACCTAGAACTAATTAGTATCAGTACCCCTGGCCAGAATTTCACATCACAAGTCTCATCGCTACAGGGCAGAGGAAGGTATTTCTGGACTGGGTCACGCAGGACTCATTTACTAAGGGATCAATACCCTGACCCACCAGCATTTCGAATTCTTTGCACCCCCATCCCGCGGGTCAGCACAAAGTAGGTGTGAAGTGGAATTTTTTACAGTGACGGACTCTGTATTTAAAAATGGTTCCACTCCATTAGCAGGCACAAAAGTTGCTAAAACCATCACAATGTGTTCTCACATCTCTCCCCGAGGGGCTTCAGTAAATATCAGTCACATCTGAAGTGTCAGAACCCAGACGAGCTCGGCACATAGAATTGCTTCTGGAAACGACATAAGGACAGTCGTGTGCAGAGGTAACCTTCAGTATGTCTGCTTTATGGGGCAGAGATGTCTGACTCAGTATCACAGCACTAGATAGGTACCAATATACAGAGACAAGAGGAAAGTGTTGGAAGGGTTACTGTCTGCTCTCGTTTCCCTACAGAAATAGGGATTGGTAACACTAGATAGGTACCTAATATATAGAGACAAGAGGAGAGTGTTGGAAGGGTTACTGTCTGCTCTCTCTCATTTCCCTACAGAAATAGGGATTGGTAACACTAGATAGGTACCTAATATATAGAGACAAGAGGAAAGTGTTGGAAGGGTTACTGTCTGCTCTCTCTCATTTCCCTACAGAAATAGGGATTGGTAACACTAGATAGGTACCTAATATATAGAGACAAGAGGAAAATGTTGGAAGGGTTACTGTCTGCTCTCTCTCATTTCCCTACAGAAATAGGGATTGGTAACACTAGATAGGTACCTAATATATAGAGACAAGAGGAAAGTGTTGGAAGGGTTACTGTCTGCTCTCTCTCATTTCCCTACACAAATAGGGATTGGTAACACTAGATAGGTACCTAATATATAGAGACAAGAGGAAAGTGTTGGAAGGGTTACTGTCTGCTCTCTCTCATTTCCCTACAGAAATAGGGATTGGTAACACTAGATAGGTACCTAATATATAGAGACAAGAGGAAAGTGTTGGAAGGGTTACTGTCTGCTCTCTCTCATTTCCCTACAGAAATAGGGATTGGTAACACTAGACAGGTACCTAATATATAGAGACAAGAGGAAAGTGTTGGAAGGGTTACTGTCTGCTCTCTCTCATTTCCCTACAGAAATAGGGATTGGTAACACTAGATAGGTACCTAATATATAGAGACATGAGGAAAGTGTTGGAAGGGTTACTGTCTGCTCTCTCTCATTTCCCTACAGAAATAGGGATTGGTACCTTATATACGGGGACACTATATATCTGTATTATTTAATGTATGGATTGTTTGGGCAGGATTAGAGAACAAAGCTTTTGTTGGTGGTTTACTCCCCAAGAAACAAGTAAGGCTATTGGTGGATTATGACGTTTCTGGCACCATCGGGTGGGGATTTCCTAGAGATGAGGATCAGACAAACAGCACTTTATTTGCTGCCAAAACTCATTCCCGGGCCTGGAGCTCTGCTTTTGTACATCAGTCTGATCAATAAAGTGTTTATCCAGAACACCAGAGGGACTTTCCTTCCCTGCTCCACTCTCACTCTCATTACCTCCCTTGTATCTGTTGTACACAGACGTTACATGGGGGGATCAGACAATGATAAATGGGATTCAGCTGTGACATTTCCATTGGGCTGAGATGTTTATACGGATGCAGAAAAGTTACAGCAAAGAGACCCCCATGCCTGGAACTCACAATACCCCCTGCTATGCTGCTTGGTGACACTAGGGGGCAGTGTACAGGGATCTATGGGAGACAGATAGGACATTTCAGATCCTCTGCTCACTCCCTATATCTAAATCACTGGGACTCGTCCTTCTGTCAATGGGAGAGGGAATTGACAAGCCAGGTCTTAAAGGGGTGCTTCACCTTTTAAGTTAATGTTTAGTATATTATAGAATGGCTAATTCTAAGCAACTTTTCAATTGGTCTTCATTTTTTCTTTTTCTTTTTTTTTTTATAGTTTTTTTTAATTATTTGCATTCTTCTGATTCTTTCCAGCTTTCAATTGGGGGTTGCTGAGCCCATCTAAAAACAAATGCTCTGTAAGGCTACAAATGTATTGTTATTGGTACTCATTATTACTCATCTGTCTATTCAGTTGCTTAATCAAATAAACGCATAGTTGCTAGGGTATTTTGGGCTCTAGCAACCAGATGGCTGATACTGCAGACTGCAGAACTGCTGAATAAAAATTGAAATAAGTCAAAAACCACAATTAATAAGAAATGAAAACCAATCATACTAACAGTTCATTTAAAGGTGAACTACCCCTTTAATGTAGGACAGCAAGGACATTTGGCCCTTTCGCATGAAAGATGCAGGTAAAAAAAGGCACATTTGTATGTGTAGCAATTGCTCTATGTTAGAATATAAATCAGGCATGTCCAGCATGTGTCTCTACATTTCCCATAGACATTACAAGTCTAGCGCCACCTACTGGATGGAAATAGAAACTCCTATGAAATGAACACGCCAATCTCTGCTCAGGACCCACCTTTAATAAACTGCGAGAGCGTCAGCTTCTCTTTTTCTTCTGTTTTATTTTTGACCTCATCCTTCAGAGTGGACTTTGGCTCCTCTGGATTCTCACCGGGGCCCTGAATGGAAATAAAATGCAAACATTAAAATAAAAAAGGTCAATGAAAGATAATCCTGGGACAATCCAGTTTGATGCCACCACTGGTGGGAGGTAAAGAAACATGTACAAATCATTTAAAAACACCATTTAATGCAGTACATTACTATCACAGGGGCCTCAAATGTGGAACCTGTACAGGGACCCCCGTCAAAACCCACATCAATTAATCAGATCAAAGCAAAATCCTGATTGGTCATTGCAGCTCATTGCCCTGATGCAAATTAACTCTGTTTTAGTAAATGATGTGGGATTCTTGTACTACCCTCTACCAGCTGTTGTTAAACAGCTCAGGCCCACAGTTGGGTTCCAATTCATCCCACAGATGTTCAGTTGAGTTCTCCTTCCCTTTGCTGCTATAACTGACCCATCTCTTCTGGGAAGGTCCCACTAGATGTTGGAACATTGTTGCTGGGAGTTGTTTCCATTCAGCCACAACATTATTAGTGAGGTTGGGCACTGATGTTGGGGATCAGGCTCACAGTCGGGGTTCCACTTCATCCCACAGGGGTTCAGTTGAGTTGAGGTCAGGGTTCTGTGAAGTCAAGTTCATCCCATCTCAGCAAACCCATTCTGCAAGCCATGGCTTTGTACATGGGGACATTATTGTCCAGAAACAGGACAGGGCCTTCCCCAAACTGATCCACAAAATAAGAAGCACAGAAATATCAGGAATGTACCTTGTAACCAGGGGTGCAAACCATGGAAACAGGCTTAGCCCATTATTCCTCCTCAATCAAACTTCACTGTTGACATTACACATTCAGGCAGATAAGAGTCTCCTGGCATCTGCCCAACCCAAAATATTCCATCAGATCGTGAAATACCCCTTTTTCCCTGCAGAGGACACATTTCCACTTCTCCAGAATCCAATGGCCGTGCCCCATTCAGAAAACATTTGGAATCGCATATGGTGGTGCCCAGCTTTGTGCAACATTATCAAGAGTCAACAACCAACACTGGTCAGCATAGGACTAAGTAGGATCATACAGAATGATGGACTGGACTTTGTTATACCATCTAAAACAAGTTCGATCTAAAGAAGGTGCAGTTTTTGGATGTCAAAAAAAAAAGATCTTTATTTGCTGCCTTTTATAAAATGATCGGTTAGTAAAACCGGGGGACTTGGATTCTTCATACTTCCTTCCCTTGAATTACCAGGCAGAGAAGCCAGAGCAGAGATTATCCTTGTTTCACCCGATGGATTCAAAAAACCCCTAATAAAAGGGGAAGAATAACAGCCACTATTTAACTACCTAAAGGCTACATGAAATACATGACGTACAAAGTTCCTTTTTCAGCCCCAGCAATCCACTGAAAAGCCGAGTGAAATAAACCCAGTGAATCCAGAGCTGAGTTTGTATTAAGACGAGGTGGTGCAAGCGAGTAAAATGCTGTTTGTACAAACACAGCCAAGGTCACTATCAATTATTCATTAGTCACAGGTTTGTGCTGAGGGATAGATCCTCCCGTCATATTATTGGGAAACAGATTTGCCTTCAGAACAGTAAGGAATAAAATACAGTTAATTGTCTGAGGAGACTGCACCCCCAGAAGAAGGATAAATATATATAGTTAAGATCAAGGTTCAAGCACTTTCTATGCGAAAGCAAAGAGTTACAATGTAATCGGTATAGTAGAGGGGGATTTTGGTTTGGGGGGTTATTTAACTATGAGTTTTAAACAGATTCCTACATAGTAAGGCCAATTCCATGTATAATTCCCCATAAAACTCAGCAGATAAATACAGGGCCAATTCCATGTATAATACCCCAGAACCCACAGCAGGATAAATACAGGGCCAATTCCATGTATAATACCCCAGAACACACAGCACGATAAATACAGGGCCAATTCCATGTATAATACCCCAGAACCCACAGCAGGATAAATACAGGGCCAATTCCATGTATAATACCCCAGAACACACAGCAGATAAATACAGGGCCAATTCCATGTATAATACCCCAGAACACACAGCAGATAAATACAGTGCCAATTCCATGTATAATACCCCAGAACACACAGCAGATAAATACAGGGCTAATTCCATGTATAATACCCCAGAACACACAGCAGATAAATACAGGGCCAATTCCATGTATAATACCCCAGAACACACAGCACGATAAATACAGTGCCAATTCCATGTATAATACCCCAGAACACACAGCAGATAAATACAGGGCCAATTCCATGTATAATACCCCAGAACACACAGCAGATAAATACAGGGCCAATTCCATGTATAATACCCCAGAACACACAGCAGGATAAATACAGGGCCAATTCCATGTATAATACCCCAGAACACACGGCAGATAAATACAGGGCCAATTCCATGTATAATACCCCAGAACACACGGCAGATAAATACAGGGCCAATTCCATGTATAATACCCCAGAACACACGGCAGATAAATACAGGGCCAATTCCATGTATAATACCCAGAACACACACCAGATAAATACAGTGCCAATTCCATGTATAATACCCCAGAACACACGGCAGATAAATACAGTGTCAATTCCATGTATAATACCCCAGAACACACAGCAGATAAATACAGGGCCAATTCCATGTATAATACCCCAGAACACACGGCAGATAAATACAGTGCCAATTCCATGTATAATACCCCAGAACACACGGCAGATAAATACAGTGCCAATTCCATGTATAATACCCCAGAACACACGGCAGATAAATACAGTGTCAATTCCATGTATAATACCCCAGAACACACAGCAGATAAATACAGGGCCAATTCCATGTATAATACCCCAGAACACACGGCAGATAAATACAGGGCCAATTCCATGTATAATACCCGAGAACACACGGCAGATAAATACAGTGCCAATTCCATGTATAATACCCGAGAACACACGGCAGATAAATACAGTGCCAATTCCATGTATAATACCCGAGAACACACGGCAGATAAATACAGTGCCAATTCCATGTATAATACCCGAGAACACACGGCAGATAAATACAGTGCCAATTCCATGTATAATACCCCAGAACACACGGCAGATAAATACAGTGCCAATTCCATGTATAATACCCCAGAACACACAGCAGATAAATACAGTGCCAATTCCATGTATAATACCCCAGAACACACAGCAGATAAATACAGGGCCAATTCCATGTATAATACCCCAGAACACACAGCAGATAAATACAGTGCCAATTCCATGTATAATACCCCAGAACACACGGCAGATAAATACAGTACCAATTCCATGTATAATACCCCAGAACACACGGCAGATAAATACAGTGCCAATTCCATGTATAATACCCCAGAACACACAGCAGATAAATACAGGGCCAATTCCATGTATAATACCCCAGAACACACAGCAGGATAAATACAGGGCCAATTCCATGTATAATACCCCAGAACACACAGCAGATAAATACAGGACCAATTCCATGTATAATACCCCAGAACACACAGCAGGATAAATACAGTACCAATTCCATGTATAATACCCCAGAACACACAGCAGATAAATACAGGGCTAATTCCATGTATAATACCCCAGAACACACAGCAGATAAATACAGGGCCAATTCCATGTATAATACCCCAGAACACACAGCAGATAAATACAGTGTCAATTCCATGTATAATACCCCAGAACACACAGCAGATAAATACAGGACCAATTCCATGTATAATACCCCAGAACACACAGCAGATAAATACAGGGCCAATTCCATGTATAATACCCAGAACACACGGCAGATAAATACAGGGCCAATTCCATGTATAATACCCCAGGACAGACACAAAATTCCAACAAAGAATGATCTGGGATGGAAAAGCTCACAGGAGGCAAGTGGATCCCAGGCATAAGAAGCATAAGATAATTGGGGTTATAATTATCTGCTTGGAGAAGTGTGAATGGGTCAGTACCCTGGGTGAGCAATCCAACAGAACAAGGATTTAAATTAATAGATTAACAGTCCTCTAAGGTGGGGGGCTCTTAGAGCTCAAGTGTGATTACTCAAAAAAGCTACTGGAGGGATGTGATTTTACTGAATTCACCTGTGGTACCTGAATTTCCATATTGCTCTTTAATGAACCAATGGAACCAAATTGAGTAAACTGTACCCAAAAGCCTCCTGTGAAAAGTAGGTAATTTACTGAACGATTGATGTCGCATGTGTCCTCATGACAGACCCTTTATTTGTAGCAAAAATAATTATCAATTATGTCGATAATGACAGCTCACTGGGCGCTACCTTGTTATAATCGAGGCCAAGGACAATCTGCTGCATTATACTGCCATATCCAATATAATAAGTTATTCCTCTGGCCCTTTATACTGAGCCTGTTTATATTGTTATTTTCACTGTGCAATGATCACACTGGCTGCTGACTGAAAGTGCCGACACCAGCAAATTATAAATAGCCACTTCCCTATTAGCTGCACCTCAACATCTGGAACCCACTGCCCCCCCCCCCCTTTACAGCACTAGCTATAGTATGTACCCCAGTGTACCCTCACTGAAGGCCAGTTAGGGGGAGATTTGGGGTGTGTGTTTATTTGTACCCTGGGTACCCCTGGAACTATAGCAGGGTGACACCCCAATGTTTCTATATATCTGTAACCTTGTTATGAGCTAAGGGGGCCCAGTCTGAAGGTCAGTTAGGGGGAGATTTGGGGTGAGTGTTTATTTGTCCCCTGGGTACCCCTGGAACTATAGCAGGGTGACACCCCAATGTTTCTATATATCTGTAACCTTGTTATGAGCTAAGGGGGCCCAGTCTGAAGGTCAGTTAGGGGGAGATTTGGGGTGAGTGTTTATTTGTCCCCTGGGTACCCCTGGAACTATAGCAGGGTGACACCCCAATGTTTCTATATATCTGTAACCTTGTTATGAGCTAAGGGGGCCCAGTCTGAAGGCCAGTTAGGGGGAGATTTGGGGTGAATGTTTATTTGTGCCCTGGGTACCCCTGGAACTATAGCAGGGTGACTGTTACCCTAATGTTTCTATATATCTGTAACCTTGTTATGAGCTAAGGGGGCCCAGTCTGAAGGTCAGTTAGGGGGAGATTTGGGGTGAGTGTTTATTTGTGTCCTGGGTACCCCTGGAACTATAGCAGGGTGACACCCCAATGTTTCTATATATCTGTAACCTTGTTATGAGCTAAGGGGGCCCAGTCTGAAGGTCAGTTAGGAGGAGATTTGGGGTGAGTGTGTATTTGTACCCTGGGTACCCCTGGAACTATAGCAGGGTGACACCCCAATGTTTCTATATATCTGTTACCTTGTTATGAGCTAAGGGGGCCCAGTCTGAAGGTCAGTTAGGGGGAGATTTGGGGTGAGTGTTTATTTGTACCCTGGGTACCCCTGGAACTATAGCAGGGTGACTGTTACCCCAATGTTTCTATATATCTGTAACCTTGTTATGAGCTAAGGGGGCCCAGTCTGAAGGTCAGTTAGGGGGAGATTTGGGGTGAGTGATTATTTGTACCCTGGGTACCCCTGGAACTATAGCAGGGTGACACCCCAATGTTTCTATATATCTGTAACCTTGTTATGAGCTAAGGGGGCCCAGTCTGAAGGTCAGTTAGGGGGAGATTTGGGGTGAGTGTTTATTTGTACCCTGGGTACCCCTGGAACTATAGCTGGATGAAAGGGGGCCCTTTAAAACCCTCTGTTCAAGAGGAAGAAGAGATTACAGAGTATTTAAAAACAAATCCTATTCTGCATGTTATTATATGTAAATCTATGTGGGTTAAAAGAAAAGAAGACATATTTAGTATTTATTGGAGATTTACACAGAAGAGCATGTTGTGGGGTTATAAAATGTCTGACAGGGCAGAATGTTCTCTTCATTTAAGAAGCAGTTTAGTGGAGAGAATCCCTAATGATCTATTGATTTATTAGACGGATTCTTCCTTAGGATAAATTGAGCAATTGAAACATTACAATGAGATGAGGTTGTTAAATCACCAAGGGTCTTGGCTCCTGAGATCATCGATCCTGCACTCGAGATGAAGAGGTTGGGGAATACCTGACATGTTACTGACTGCCAGTTACTTACAGCTTTATCTATTTACTTGGAGGGAAACACAAACAGGGGCTTTATATCAATATGAGGTGTTTGAGTACTAATCGTGACATTGCATGGAAAACCTACCTGAACGCTACTGTGAGTAAACCTCCCCTACGGTGGGAAATTGCTGTAGTGACCAGTGCTGTCCAGATGGAGGTTCATGGGAAGGATGTGACACTTCTAGAGATTTTTATGGTCCCAAAAACTGTTTAAACTCTCCATAGGATTATATAATCATTTAATTATAATCTCAATCTGTATTATAGTGAATAAATGGCCCACTATATGAATAACCCCATAGTTATAATTCTTTGGACACCACACTTTTGAGAGTTTAGAGGTTGCTAAAGGGCCTGAGATAGGTGACCCCCCTTAGAAGCCTGAGATAGGAGGACCCATTAGAAGCTTGAGACAGGAGCCCCTATTAGAAGCCTGAGGCAGGAGGCCCCATTAGATGCCTAAGACAGGAGACCCCATTAGAAGCCTGAGGCAGGAGGCCCCATTAGAAGCCTAAGACAGGAGACCCCATTAGAAGCCTGAGGCTGGAGGCCCCATTAGAAGCCTGAGACTGGAGGCCCCATTAGAAGCCTGAGACAGGAGACCCCATTAGTAGTCTGAGGCAGGAGGCTCCATTAGAAGCCTGAGACAGGAGACCTCATTAGTAGTCTGAAGCAGAAGGCTCCATTAGAAGCCTGAGACATGAGGCCCCATTAGAAGCCTGAGACAGGAGGCCCCATTAGAAGCCTGAGGCAGGAGGTCCCATTAGAAGCTTAAAACAAGAGGCCTCATTAAGGAGAAGCCTGGACCTTACAGTGGGCTGGGCACTGTAGTGGAAGTCAATCCCATGAATGAAGGGCTGCAGTAAGTGACAGGATGGCTCATAGAGAATGTCCCAGGAGGGTGACATCAAGGGAAGCAAATCAAGATGCAAAAAAAATATTTTCATATTTTCAGTTAATAGCCCCACGGCTGGTGGACCCCACCTTCTCTCCCTGGTGGAACTCTGGGCTGCAGGTGAGTGTGGGGTGAGACTGTAGGACAGTCCATAGCTATCATGTCTATAAGGACATTGTAGAGAAGAATCCCCATACCTGTTTTGTCATTTCCCTTGGAAATATAAAGTAGGGTATCGAAGCGATGGCAACAACACTTCCGGCCACCAAGTAGCCAAGCCACCAAGCACCAATCCAGCGGGGGTCCTTGGGTGTGAGGATTATTTCATCTGCAAAAACATCATAGAGTCAAACGACTGTCCAGTGTCATATGAAATGTCAGCATAGCACCATCATGGTATAGTCACAGCCATAATTAATAAAATGTGCCAATCACTATGTGGGCAGTGAAGTTTCACTAAAACTACAATATCCCGTTCCTTCTTGTACCCTCATGTGTCCCTCTCATTCTCTGGCTAAGGGCTCCCACCTTTTTCATTGCTGAATACTGGCCTTTGGGTCTGGGGCAGGTGATGATGTCACTTGGGGGGTGGGTGATGGCATCACAAGGACGCAGAATGGGCCTGTCCTTATAAGGGGTAATTGGGCAGAATAATGGGTCAGGGAAGGGAACATCCAGGGCAGCCAACAGTTACCAACCCGTAATGGATAAGTAAACCTTTAAAATAAGTGAATGTAAAATTGATGAGGGGACTATGCTAAGCACTTTTGCAATGTACATTCATTATTTATTATGTTTTTATTCCAAGATATTAAGGGATACATGTACTGTTAATATGAATGAATTTTGTTACAACAGCGCCACCTGCTGGTCAGTTTCCCACCAGTCTGACCAGCAAGTAGTCAAGGAAGTTGTCAGGAGAAAAAAAGAGGCTGATGTTCTTCTGCTTAGGAATAAAATTAGAAACCTTTCTCACGTTTTTTTCTAAGCAGAAGAACATCAGCCTCTTTCTTTCTCCTGACAACTTCCTTGACTACTTGCTGGTCAGACTGGTGGGAAACTGACCAGCAGGTGGCGCTGTTGTAACAAAATTCATTCATATTAACAGTACATGTATCCCTTAATATCTTGGAATTAAACATAAATAAATAATGAATGTACATTACAAAAGTGCTTAGAATAGCCCCCTCATCAGTTTTACATTCACTTATTTTAAAGGTTTACTTATCCTAATGAATACTTAGTACTGATATATGAGCGCTGGAGGAAAGAGCAGCATTTCATTGAATGGTCCTATTTGGGCAATGGTTGCCATGGTTACTACCCTTTGTGCAGTTAGGGCAGGGGGTGGGGTAGGTTGGCAGCCAATAATAAAACACACGGCATGTGGCCCCTGTGGGACAGGAAACAAACCAATTGTTATCCTGAAATTTACCCAAAATATTTCTACTTTTGATGTGTTACCGGAATCTGCTCCGGCGCTTCCTGCATCTGTTTCCCTGGGGTCTCGGCCAAATTATTTCAATTGAGGATGTTTTTTTATAAGATGTACTTAACCCTTTAAATGCCAACACACAATGGCAGTGTCACTAGTAATAAAAATGTTACTTTGATGGGGGAAATATGGGTGGGCGCTGGAGCCAATCAGAGGAGAGCTGGGAGCTATAGGAGTGTAACAAGCTACAGCCCATAGAGGTTACGGTGTATGAGCCTCGGGGAATGGAGACAAGGGCACGGCTACCATGGGCATTGGGCTCTGTCCTTGTCGGGCTCAGTACTGGAAGCAACAAGAACCTCTTGTCTGGCCTTTCACTGTTTGCCTGTGGCTTGGCCAAAAAAGGGCCATTTTATAATTAAAGGGGTGGTTCACCTTTAAGTTAACTATTAATATGTTATAGAATGGCCAATTCTAAGAAACTTTTCAATTGGTCTTCATTATTTAATTTTGGTAGCTTTTAAACCATTTGCCTTCTTCTTCTGACCCTTTCCAGTTTTCCAATGGGGGTCACCGACCCCATCTAAAAAAAACAAATGTTCTGTAAGGCTACAAATGTATTGTTACTGCTACTTTTTTATTACTTTCTATTCAGGCCTCTCCTATTCATAGTCCAGTCTCTTATTCATATCAGTGCATGGTTGCTAGGGCAATGTGGACCCTAGCAACCATATTTTTGTAAATGCAAACTGGAAAGATGTTGGAAAGAAAGCAAAATAACTAAAAAAAAAACCCCCCACAAATAATAAAAAGCAAAACCAATTGCAAATGATCTCAGAATATCACTCTCTGTATCATACTAACGGTTAAAGGGGTTGTCCAGCTTTAAATGATCATTTAGTTTGAATATGAAGACCAATCGAAAAGTTGCTTAGAATTGGCAATTTTTTAACATATTAAACGTTAACTTAAGGTGAACTACCCCTTTAAGTGTAATTGTCCTGGGTGGGTGCCATTTTGCCCCTGGTCTTTTTAAAGGCCATGTGTTCTATTCATTAACCCCAATAAACCAGCCTGAGTGCAGGAGTAGTAAATAGGGGGTTACTAATTTAATATTGGGCCCAAGGGGGGGGGGCAAGACGTGCTCTAATCTTGTTACAATTTGATGTTTTATTTTCCGGAGAATTCCCTGTCGAAGCCAAGCGGCTGGTTATATAACAGGGAAGGTCGGCAGCCTGTGTGGCCCCTGACTCCTCGCTGGGCTAATAATAGCCGTGAGCCGGGAGCCCCCAGCAGGTAGGTTTATCCGCAGGATGGCTGCAGTTCAGGGGCCCCGCTGTGATGCTGTTTGTGTTGCGTGAGAAGCTCAGGGCACATAAAGCTGCGCTGCTCAAGTGGAAAGTTCACAGGGTCAGACTCACCGGCAGAGAGCTTGTCAATGTCAACATAGAAGCGCAACATGGCAGATCCCAGAATAAACGCCACTCCTGGGCCCATCACGGTCACGGCAAACAGGATCCCTGCAACAAGGACAACTTTCTCAATCAGTCTGCACAGGCCTTTTCATTTATTTACATTTGCTATCGTGTTGCTAAGGTCGATGCCCCTGGCAACCAAGCAGAGGTTCAAATAAAAAAACTGGAAATGCATATAATTTCAGCCAGGGCACTGAGCCCTCTGTGTGAGTTTGTGAGTGTATGTGTGTTAGTGTGAGTGTGTGTTTGTTTGTGAGTGTGTGTGTGTGTGTGAGTCTGTGTGTTTGTGTGTGTGAGTGTGAATGTGTGTGTTTTTAGTGAGTGTGTGTGTTAGTCTGTGTGAGTGTGTTAGTGTGAGTGTGTTAGTGTGAGTGTACGTGTCTGTTTGTGAGTGTGTGGTTGTGTGGGTGAGTGTGTGTGTGTTAGTGTGAGTGTTTGTTGAATGTATGAGTGTTTGTGTGAGTGTTAGTCTGTGTGTGTGAGTGTGTGTGTTTGTGTGTGTCAGTGTGAGAGTGTATGAGTGTTAGTGTGTGAGTGTGTGTTTGTGTATGTAAGTGTGTGTCAGTGAGTGTGTAAGTGTGTGTGTAAGTGTGTGTCAGTGAGTGTGTGTGTGTGTGTGTCAGTGAGTGTGTGTGTGTAAGTGTGTGTCAGTGAGTGTGTCAGTGAGTGTGTGAATGAGTGTGTGTGTTTGAGTCGGACCCAGGGAAAGGCTGCAGTGTCATTACTCAGTCTGGACAAACAGCAAAGTGTCACTACAATAATGAGATCCCTGTTAGTGGAAGTAGGGTGATATGTAGGGAGCTGGGTGCTGTCTCTTAGGTACAAACACCAGGGGAATGAACTATAATGATTTATTATAACAAATAATGATTATTAAATGCTTATGATATAATATCACCCCATTGTGTCCAGGAAGTGATATTGTTGACATGTTACTGTCTGCTCCCCCTGTTCCACCTTCACTATATCAGGGAACCCCTACAAAGCCTCTGTACTGTACATGGTACGATCCAGTTCCTGCATCTCCCAAATCCCAATCTCTTTTCCTATTATTTGTCCAGTTTCTTTTGATTTTTTCTGAGGTCCTTTAATAACCCAACCCCACCGCCTAGTCCAGTACAGGGGTGCAGGGGGGCAGCATTGGGTCCGCAGCCTCAGACGAGGTTCTGCAGCAGTTTTGCTTCTTACCGATATAAAGGGGAGAGTTTCTTTTACTGGCGAAGTCGTCGATGTAGGAAATGCCGAATGGCTGGATGGGGACACTGCCGATGCCGAGCAGAATCTGCCCCAGGAACAGAATAAACAGAACATTCTTATTCTCCTTCTGGACACTCTCCACACATTGGTCATTGGCAAGGCTTCTGATTGGTCCGTTGGGCTGACAAATATCAGTGACGTTGCTGTAAAGACCTGGGAATAAAAAAAAACAGCTGCCAATCAGCAAATGACTTTATGGATGGAACTGACTTTGCTTGTTTATATTCTCTGCACTGAATTATGTGACTAGTGAAATGATGTAGCTGAAGCCAGTTCATTAAATAATATGTAAATCATATACCAGTGACAATTGCTTAAACTTACAAATTCTTTCATTATACAGAAAAACAGAGCTTGGGCGAATATCCCCTTTAAATAATTGTTATCAAATCAGGAGTGATGAAGGTCACATGGGGAGAGATTCTTTGTTATGACACTTAATCTGCCCATACGAGGGCTGTCATTGGCCGCTGACTCTGCTCATTCAGAAGTTTAGAGACCCTCAAATGACTACTTGGCTTGTTCAGGCTGGTTGGGGATTGACCATTGCAGGTTTGAGAATCTCTTTCTTTGTCAGGAGAAAGAGGCTGCTCTGATGTTCTTCATCTGATGTTACAACAGCGCCACCTGCTGGTCAGTTTCCCACCAGTCTGACCAGCAAGTAGTCAAGGAAGTTGTCAGGAGAAAGAAAGAGGCTGATGTTCTTCTGCTTAGGAAAGATGTGAGAAAGGTTTCTAATTTTATTCCTAAGCAGAAGAACATCAGCCTCTTTCTTTCTCCTGACAACTTCCTTGACTACTTGCTGGTCAGACTGGTGGGAAAATGACCAGCAGGTGGCGCTGTTGTAACTAAATTCATTCAAATTAACAGCACATGTATCCCTTAAAGGGATACTGTCATGGGAATTTTTTTTTTTCAAAACGCATCAGTTAATAGTGCTGCACCAGCAGATTTCTGCACTGAAATCCATTTCTCAAAAGAGCAAACAGATTTTTTTATATTCAATTTTAAAATCTGACATGGGCTAGACATTTAGTCAATTTCCCAGCTGCCCCTGGTCATGTGACTTGTGCCTGCACTTTAGGAGAGAAATGCTTTCTGGCAGGCTGCTGTTTTTCCTTCTCAATGTAACTGAATGTGTCTCAGTGGGACATGGGTTTTTACTATTGAGTGTTGTTCTTAGATCTACCAGGCAGCTGTTATCTTGTGTTAGGGAGCTGCTATCTGGTTACCTTCCCATTGTTCTGTTGTTTGGCTGCTGGGGGGGGGGAAGGGAGGGGGTGATATCAGTCCAACTTGCAGTACAGCAGTAAAGAGTGATTGAAGTTTATCAGAGCACAAGTCACATGACTTGGGGCAGCTGGGAAATTGACAATATGTCTAGCCCCATGTCAGATTTCAAAACTGAATATAAAAAAAATCTGTTTACTCTTTTGAGAAATGCAGAAATCTGCTGGAGCAGCACTATTAACTGATGCATTTTGAAAAAAAATGTTTTTCCCATGACAGTATTCCTTTAATATCTTGGAATTAAAACAAAATAAATAATGAATGTAAATTATAAAAGTGCTTAGAATACACCCCTCATCAATATTTCATTCACTTGTTTTAAAGGTTTTTTTATCCTTTAAACAGGAGACCAGTAAATTCTACCTGCTGATTGGTTGCTATGGGTGGCTACCCCAGGTAAACATAGTGCTTTACACAACCCATTAAATTTAAGGTTTCCCAGCATTGTCCAACACTTGCTGCAGTGATACAATGTTGCGCTCGCATTTCCTGCACTTGCCACAAAGCGACGTACTTGCCACAGACTTGTCGTACTCATAAGCTCCCATGATAAAGTGCGGCAGAGACATGAGAAATCCGGCCGCGCACACGATCAGAGCTCCGACGCCGATGAACCGGGGCCTGTGCACCCGACTCCCGAAGTAACTGACAAACACGATCAGTACAGTGTTGCCGATCTGCAGGGAGAAACAAAGGGCAAGTGTTACAGCATATTACTTCCCAGCTACTCTTCAATTGGCCTTTAGCTTTTTATTTTTTATAGTTTTTGAATTATTTGCCTTCTTCTTCTGACCCCATCTGAAAACAAATGCTCTGTAAGGCTACAAATGTATTCAGGCCTCTCCTATTCATATTCCAGTCTCTTATTCACACCAATAAAGGGTTGCTAGGTGAATTTGGACCCTAGCAACCAGATGGCTGAAATGACAAATTGGAGAGCTGCTGAATAAAAAGCTAAATAATTCAGAAACTACAAATAATAAAAAATGAAAACCAATTGCAAATTATCTCAGAATATCCCTCTCTACATTATACTAACAGTTAATTTAAAGGTGCAGTTCCACTGAGCGGATTTGGGCCAATACACTTGCTGAATTGTGTGTAATGCAGGGAAAGCCTCTATTTCTGTTCCAGTGGAAAATCCTCAGCATTTCTTGCCCTGGGCTGGTTCTCCCCTTGTGCTGTTCCAGCTGATATAAAATAACTGAGCGTATGGGAAGGGTTTGTAACTCCCAATAGATTCATATTCTCTAGTTCTTATGACAGTCTGTTTATCCTTGGCCTACTTTTTCTATCCATTATTGCCTCTAGTTTCCTGCAGGAACCCCAGCTCCTCCTGGGATGGAATCTCATGTGTGCCCTTGTCTCTGCCAGTCATTAACCATACAAGTGCCACCTGCAATGTCAGTTTGCCACTGCCTGCTCTGCTTCCTACCTGCCACCTGCAGTTAAAGGGGGTCGTTCACCTTTAAATTAACTGTTAGTATGATGTAGAGAGGGATATTCTGAGATAATTTGCAATTGGTTTTTATTTTTTATTATTTGCGGTTTTTGAGTTATTTAGCTTTTTATTCAGCAGCTCTCCAGTTTGTAAGTTCAGCCATCTGGTTGCTAGGGGTCCAAATTCCCCTAGCAACCATGCACTGATTGGAATAACTGGAATATGAATAGGAGAGACCTGAATAGAAAGATGAGGAATAAAAAGTAGCAATAACAATACATTTGTAGCCTTACAGAGCATTTGGTTTTTAGATGGGGTCAGCGACCCCCATTTGAAAGCTGAAAAGAGTCAGAAGAAGAATGCAAATAGTTAAAAAAAAAACTATAAAAAATAAATAATGAAGAGCAATTGAAATGCCATTTTGTAACATTAACTTAAAGGGATACTGTCATCAGAAAACATGTTTGTTTCAAACTGCAGAAGTTAATAGTGCTACTCCAGTGGAATTCTGCACTGAAATCCATTTCTCAAAAGAGCAAACAGATTTTTTTATATTCAATTTTGAAATCTGACATGGGGCTAGACATATTGTCAGTTTCCCAGCTGCCCCAAGTCATGTGACTTGTGTGCTCTGATAAACTTCAGTCTCTATTTACTGCTGTACTGCAAGTTGGAGTGATATCACCCCCTCCCTTTTCCCCCCCAGCAGCCAAACAAAAGAACAATGGGAAGGTAACCAGATAGCAGCTCCCTAACACAAGATAACAGCTGCCTGGTAGATCTAAGAACAACACTCAATAGTAAAAACCCATGTCCCACTGAGACACATTCAGTTACATTGAGAAGGAAAAACAGCAGCCTGCCAGAAAGCATTTCTTTCCTAAAGTGCAGGCACAAGTCACATGACCAGGGGCAGCTGGGAAATTGACAATATGTCTAGCCCCATGTCAGATTTCAAAATTGAATATAAAAAAATCTGTTTGCTCTTTTGAGAAATGGATTTCAGTGCAGAATTCTGCTGGAGTAGCACTATTAACTGATTCATTTTGAAAAAAACATGTTTTCCGATGACAGGATCCCTTTAAAGGTGAACCACCCCTTTAATCCCGCAGAGACAACAGTGCAGCAGTCAGACTGTACAACCTCACACACAATAAACAGGGGCTGTAATTGCACCAGACAATGGAGTAACTCGATATCACTGGGCCCCACAGAAAATCATTTTTCAGGTCCCCAAAATGTTTAGAGGTTGAATTTTTTTTTACCAATATTTATTGAAATTGTATATGAATTAGGGATTCGACCATTTTCAGCAGGATTTGGATTCAGTTGAATCCTTCTGCCCAGCTGAACCAAATCCTAATTTGCATATGCAAATTAGGATTTGGTCCGGTATTCAGCCGAAACTTTCGCAAAGGATACGGGGGTTCAGCCGAATCCAAAATAGTGGATTTGATATGAATAAGGGTCTCATGGGGCCCCTATACCTCCTGGGCCCGCCTCTAGTTACGTCCCTCGGGGGGAAGTGCAGTTCAGTTACTGACAAAAAAGTCGTTATTAATATTGTTTTTGTGGGGAGCTTCCACCATATTGTTTCACTTGTACCAACACGACATCCCCAACATGGACATTGCGGGGGGCTGAGTAAATATTAAGGCCAGACAATAGGAAGCCCTGGAAGCACCGCTGAACATTCCCAATTGTACCTCATTAAAGGAAGAGAGAATTCCGGAAGTCTGGCTGGAGATGCCGAATCGTTTCTCAATGGTGGAGATGGAGCTGCGCAGGTACCCCGAGAGCAGGAGCTGGGAGAGCTGGAGGAAGCCGTGGCACAGCACAAACACCTGAGGGACAAACAATAGATTTCTTACAATTCCTTGTCTTTTACAATATTCTACAACTGGGGGCCCTCCAGCTGTAATTCCCTTCCCCAGTGTCTCACAATAGATCAAGTGAGCCCAGGGATTGGCCCTTGAACTCCTTCGAAACAACTCCCAGCATTACCTGCTACAGCCAAGGTTGAACTGGGCGGCCTGGGGCCCACTGGGGCTGCTGTCTCAAGGGCCCCCCGCCCCTGTCACAACCTGCCTCCCCCCATCGCACATTCGTACCTTGTTTCTTTCGGTGACCAGGGCAGATGGGGGGGTCAGAGGCAACTGTGGTAGATTTGGGCAGGGAGTGGATCTCATTCTGACCCTGGATACAGTTACATAGTAGCTAAGGCTAAAATAAGACATTATATTGATCTAAATGGAGGAAAACAACCCCCAATTCACCCAGATGCCTCCGACACCCCCATCTCTGATCCTACTCAAATCAGCATAGTTGGCACCTGCACCATCACCTCTCTGCACCCTCCATTGCACCATCACATCTCTGCGCCTTTCTTTGCACCACATCTACTTGTTTCCTATTGGCTCTGACTGCAGAGAGTTTGCTTGCCAGTCTCACTGGGACTTACACCCCTTAATTGGTAATGACAAATTAATTTTTCAAAAATATGGCTCTTCTAGCGCAGAAAGCACAATTGCACCCTGGACCCCCTGCATCAGAATTGAATAATCAGCAAACCTGTAGCATCAGCTTATATTACAGCCAGGGAAGCTCATTTTCTGCTGGATAATTAGTGACGAGCCCTAAGCTTAGCTTCTCAACAGCCAATCAGAGCCCACTGAGCATGTGAGTGTCACAGACACTTTCCAAGATGGTGACCCCCTGTGACAAGTTTGAAGTCCTGGATCATTGCTGCTATTGACAAGCTCAAACTTTAGCCTCGTGCAATAAGTTCACTATATCAAATATGGTATTTTTATCCACATTAGTTTTTAGGGGTTAGTTTCCTTTAACTTAACTTTAAGGCTTTGGACAGTGGTGTAACTAGATATTATAGGGCCCACAGCAAATAAATTCTAGGGTCCCTACCATATACTGAGGTTGTCCTTTGTATTCCAATATATGTTGATTTGGTACCCCCTATACCTCCTGGGCCCCTTTGCAGCCGCAGGGTCTGCTTCTCCCTTTGGCGTTTTCAGTTCCCCTAAACAGAGTATTTCTGGCCTTTACTGGGGTTGTCTGTGGCACCTCTTGTACTAAATGACCCAACACACCAGAGAGTTATGGGCAATACACAAGTCTGTCTCTAGCAAAGTCTTAAACACACTTTATTCCCAAGGAAAGCGCAGAATTTGTTTTCATTGCGACCGTTCGTGTTCAACTCTGCACGATATCTGAGGAATGTCGCCCGTCAGCCTTTCCTTTCATAGAACTGAAGTGGAATTTGTGTTGGGGAAGGGTCTGTGGTGTCTAACACCAGCGCGTGTGTAGAGTTTGTTACACGGACGAGGACCTGTCACTTGGAAATGAAGACATTTTGCTAATGATGATGACACAGAAATGTGCCAATTCATGAGAGTTGAAATACCAGTTGGTTCTGGTTGGATGTGGTTTGTGCAACTCTTACATAGACATACATGTGTAATGCCCTAGAATTACTGCCAGCCTGGACCTGTGGATACTTTCAGGGTCCCCCTAGCACGTTGTGCCAATGGCTCACACCAAACAAATCAAATTCTGAAATCATCTGCTGATCATCATCATCATTTATTTATATCGCACCGACAAGTTACGCAGTGATTCCCCCAATTTGTGCCCATAGAGGAGCAACAGGAAAACCAACAAGTTACAAATAAGCGACCTGTATGTCCATGCAATGATTGGTGCAGTTTGGAAATGTTTGGAAACGCATTTTGGACATGGCTCTGCATTTCAGTTGCTCAGGAGTGAGCAAAACACACAGGAATGGAAAACAAGCACAGGAAAAATAATGTAAACCTTCCTGAATGGGTCTTTTTGCAGCACAAATGTATTTATTATCAATATATATAATTTATGTAGTGTACACAAGGTGCCCTAGAGTAGAGAGTGCAGTGAGAAGCAGAGATGAGCGGCAGTGGGGGCAAGAGAGTTGTGACTTGGGGTAAGAAGAAGACTCATCAAGAGTTACCTCCTCAGCCCCCCCTCTCATTGTTATGCCCTAGGCTCTGCCTACCCCTAGTTCCAGCCCTGGTGACACCCCATTCTGCCCTCAGTATCCACCCCTAGGGACTTGGCCAATAAGCCACAGCAGAACCCAAAATCAACATCCCAATAAACCAATTAGCCAGGAAACAAGTACCTATTGGCTCAGCATATTCTACCAGTCAGGAGACTCTGAGTAGGGATGTGCCGGTATCTGGATAACAAAGGGTTGGAAAGAATAGAACCAACGTGATGTAATTCTAGATTTGGCTTCTCGATACGGTTCACTCCTCTAATGAGCTTCCAGCCAATGTCCGATGCTACATGATACCCCTATTTCTGTCCCCTGGCCCCATGATGCTGCTTCTGATGCCGCTTTGGTCTGAGGATTGGAAGGAGCCCTTTTGGGGGTTCCAAATTCAGGTTATTTAGGAGTGACACTATTGTATTAAATGGGCTCCACCCAAACACATCTTTCCATAATATGTCCCACAATATGAGCAACAACTGCTATAAACTACTTCTTACAGACCCACCCACTTACCCCTCACACTATTTGTATGTGTCCCATGGTATAATTCAATTAGTGAAGGCAAAAAAAACATTAAATGAGGAACCCCTCAAATTTCCTCTTGTTCATTATATGTCTATGGACATTAAATTCTAATTGCCACATTCTTTGGGGCAAATTCACTAAGCGCCGAAGCGCCGAACGCTAGCGTTACTTTGCTAGCGTTTGTCATTTTCGTTACTGCGCAAATTCACTAACGAACGCTGGCGTAGTTTCGCTAGTGTTACTTTGCACCCTTACGCCTGGCGAAGTTTCGCTAGCGACGTAACTACGCAAATTCACTAACGCGCGCAGTGTACTGAACGCTACCTTTTACGCTAGACTTCCTTCGCCACCTCAGACCTGGCGAAGTGCAATAGAGTAGATAGGGATTGTTTCAAAAAAAGTCAAAAATTTTTCTAAGTCCCAAAAAACGCTGGCGTGTTTTCTACATTACGGGTGATAGGCTGAAAAAGATCGAAAAAATTTTTGGGGCTCCCCTCCTTCCCCCCTACATTTCCTGACTCATGGCAACTTACCTAGACAGTGGGCACATGTGTAGGGCAAAATAAAAATTTTATTTGATGAATTGAAGGTTTTCTAGCCATTTGTAGTGCTGATACGTATTCCTACATTGAAATTTGAATTTGGCGCCCTATGCAAATTAGCCTTCGCTAGCGTAACTTTGCTTTACTTAGCGAATCAACGCTAGCGCAACTTCGCAACCTTACGCTACCCCTGTGCGCAACTTCGGATATTAGTGAATTTGCGAAGCGCTGGCGAAGTGTGGCGAAGTGCGGCGAAGCGCTGCGAAGTTGCGCCTGGCGAAACTACGATTGTTAGTGAATTTGCCCCTTTATGTCTAAATACAACAGAGTGAAAAGCTTTGCAAACAGAATAATTATCGCTGGAACTGAACTCCTTTGATGGCTTTGCCAAAACAGTGGATTTATCCATCTCTACATCATTTGTGACCGTTAGGTTATGCCGGGAGGTTTCCAAATGTGCAGATCTGACTTACAAGACCAAATCAGAATCATCCTTTGGCCCCTGGCTCAGGCCTATGCAAACCCTTTCAGGAGGCCGAAACAGTCGTGACTTGCTCAGTACAGATATCTGGACAATTTTCAGCTACAGTAGATACAGATGGACAATCTGTTGGGAAGGCCCCCCATACATAGACTAATAAGCTGCTGACACGGCCTGGAGGAGCCAAATCTCACTGTGTTCCAGTACCCCAAGTGTCTTAAAAAAGACCCATCACAGAAGGTAGAAAGTGGTGTGGCAAGTCAGGGCAGGGCATCCTATAGTGGAGAATTAGTCTGACCCAAGCCTACATACAGGCCCCAACTGGCAATCTTAAAACTGGCAGTTAGAGAAGTTAGTGAACAGCCATACAGTACATTGGTGCTTTATATTAGGTCCCTTTGGGATGGTGTTGGGATGTTTGGGCATTTGGCTACTTGAAATGCTAGTGCCTCATTTAAATCTCAGTCCAGACATATTTACAACACGTATTTAGGAATATAATTAGTGGTTCTCGTACTGTGTTTGAGAAGCCAGTAGCAGATGTTCCAGCCTTAAGACCAGCTGGAATTAGCATTGGGTATAAACACATTTTTTGCTCGTTTAGATATAAAGTGAAACTCAATGTGAAGGTCATTTAGGTTGAGATCTGGGGTGAACCCATTTTTGCTGCTGCCCTACATACATAAAAACCAAAAAAGTCCAAAAATCTCTTTACAGAGTGAGAGATCTGAAGCTCTACCAAGGAGGCCATGGGGCAGAACATGTCATAATTTAAGCAATTCGATTGCACTAGGCAACTATTGATTTTTCAAGGCAACTTGAACTTTCGGTGATTTAGAAATAGTGAAAAGCTTTTCAAACAGAATAATTATCGCTGGAACTGAACAAATTGCATTATTTTTTAATTTCAGCCTCCTTTACAGAGTGAGAGATCTGAAGCTCTACCAAGGAGTCCTAGTGGCCTAAGTGCTTAGTCTAAAGGTACAGCTTATTGCCTGTGGTATGCTTGAGATTACAGCCTCAACAGTTGAAGGAGTCTGCCTACTGGAATCAAGTTCTTTTTTGAGTGCCCTGTTGCTGCTGAGCTTTGTTCCTGGACATTGAACCAAACATACAGAGTCTCCATGATATTTAAGGGTTCATCAATAAAATTAATGAGTTTGGAATGTAGCCCATGTTACTCTGGAGCAAGCCATAAACGTAAGTTTTTGGGGTCCAAAAACATTACACAAGAATATATCTTTACTGTTTTTTAAACCAATACAACATGGGCTGTAGGTCAGAAAGGTAACAAATGCTATTAATCATTCTGCTGCCTTTAAGGCCCTGAGCACTTGATGAACCTGTCAGCTTTAGTGGCCAAACATGTTCTTACTGTTTGAGTAATGGGAAAAGATTTTCTGACAAAAACAACAGTGTCAAAGTTTCTTGAGTGATACCACATGGTTCAACACCATAACCAGCTCCTCCACCCAGCACCCATGCCTGGAGCTCTACATAAACTACCTCTATAAAGGTGGGCCACCCTGCATGACTTAGGATAGCCATACATATGCTGCCTGGGCAACTCCAGACCATTTTGGCAGTGTATTGGGTATGGGGACAAAAACACAGCCAGATATATGTTGGGCAGGTTCCATCAAAATCCCATCAAGCTACCGATACCGTCCTCTCCCAACAGGTCTATTAAGATTTTGTCCTTGGATCATTATAAAACTGAATCAGCCCAATCTGTCTTAGTACCAAGAAAGAGTCAGAAGGAGAAGGCAAATAATTCAAAACCTATAAAAAAAATAATGAATGAAGACCAACTGAAAAGTTGCAGAGAATCAGCCATTTTATAACATACTAAAAATTAATTAGAGGGGAACCTCCCCTTTAAGCCAGTGGCACATCCTTTCACCCAGTACCTTTTAGTTTCCTACATACAAAAAATGTTTTCAGTCCAATAACTTGCACATCTCCTCCACAAGTATACAGTATCTGTATCTCCTCATAAATATTCTGAGCTTGCCTTTGACGAACATCTTTAATATTGCTCTTATGTTTCTCATCTGGGTTTGTTAAATTTGTAATTAGACTGGTCCCAAATCAATATTTATTCTGTTTTTACACACAAACATAAAGAGTTACTAGTGATGGGTGAATTTATTCGCCAGACGCGAATTTGTGGCGAACTCTCTGCGTTTCGCGAAATTGGAGCAAAAATTCACAGACAAAAATTTTTTGACGCCGACATTTTTGATATTGATTTTTGATTTTTTTTTGATTTTTGATTTGCCGGCGACAATTCTGACCCCGACAACAATTAAAGGCACCCATTGCCTTTAATGCGCATCAAATTGCCGTTTTGCGAATTTAACGGGAAATCCCATCACTAAGAGTCACAAGTAATTCTGCAATTTGATTTTTTTATAACCCACTGGTGATTAAATATCCTTTGGATACAAAGTTTAAAACTCCTTCTCCTACATTTTATTTTCGTTTTTAGTTGCGTCTTGGTTAATTCATAATTTTACAGAGCTCAGGCAAGAATCTCAGGAATAATAGTACGAATAAGAAGCAATAAGACTGTCTAGGTGATGGAGAAGAAGGACATATAAAGTTTTAATGCCCTTGAACATTTGAGTGTCAAAGACTTTTTGCAAGTACTATGGTTGGCATGGAAACAATCTTTGACTAGATCAAACCTGACCTTCCACTTGAAGCACAATGGTCAGACTGAAACTGTCTCGTCTTGGACATATGAGAAGACCCAGTTCACTGGAAGAGACAAGGAGGATCAAAAGAGTTAAAGAAAAAGGAGGAAGACAAAAAGAGGAATGGATGGAACCTGCAAGAAGAACAAGGAAATTCTGGAGAAATTCTATCCGTATGGTCAACAGGAGTCAAAATTGACTTGAGAAGAAGATGTATGTATGAAGCGATCCTTTGAGTAATTTATTTGTCATGCACAAAATGCATTAGAGTCAGTGGGTGTTTTTTCTCTCTGCCAGGGCCTTTTTTAAATCTCAGTCAAGACATGGTTACATCTTATATTTAGGAATACAATAAGTGGTTCTCAAACTGTGTTTGAGGGGTTAGGAGCAGAGGTTGGGTGTCCCAGCCTTAAGAAAAGCTAGGAGTAGCATTTACAATAGCATTTTTGCTCTCCTAGATGTGAAACTCAACTTGAAGGTCATTTATGGTGAGATCTAGGGTGAAAACATTTTGCTGCTGCCCTACATATTCTTGGGTTTATGGCTCAATAGTTGATAAATATTGGACCTCATAGGGGAGCATAAATCAAAAAAGTCCAAAAATCACTCATCCCTAATAATAATGAGAAGAAAAATAAACAGCAATAACTATAATAATTGCAGAGAGCCTTCATTTCATTACTCTTGGGTGCATTATGGTTATAGACAATTATACTGATATTTTGAGCAGTGGACATAGTAATGTTTAACTGTGCCATCTATAATAACCCCAATATTCAGGCATATTTGGAAATATATGAAATATCTACCTACAAATGGACATTATGGCGTTATCATCCACAAAAATATGTATTGTATTGGTCAATGGTTTGATCATCGCCACGGTACAAGCACAAATATTGGATTCCATTGCACTGGATTCCAGTGAACTTCAGTGCCCTAACCAGTTCTGCAGGTTGAGATCCCATGCGTGAATGGAACTGAATTGAGAGTATTATGAAATGTTAAGGTTTATTTATTATAAGAAGCAGAGTTTAAAAAGACTCTGCAAACTTTCTTAACATATTAACTCCAATCAGACACACCCTGGTAATTTCACAGCAAAGAATTCCTGTGGCTCTTTCTGACACTCTCCACCCATGGAGAACTTCTCACCGTCCACCTAATGCCCAATGTACAACCCATTACAGCAGCAATTCCCCAACCAGTGGCTCATGAGTAACATGTTGCTCTTCACTCCCACTGATGTTACTCCCAGTGTGGCCTCATAGTAAATGCCTGCTTTGAAACTTCTGACTTAAATTCAAGTTTGGAGGTATAATGGCACAGGTTTATGTCTCATACAGGCTAGCAGTCCACGTGGGGCTTAGTCATTTGGCAAAGAATTTTTTCTTCCTTGTGTGGCTCGTCAACAGTTTTTACATTTGAGTGTGGTTCGGGGGTAAAAAAAAGGTTGGCGACCCCTGCATTAGTCCTACTGCTTAAGACCAACTACCAACTAACCATCCTGGGCAAACTACTCCACAGTGGTTCATCCTCAGTACCCTATAATGAACATTGAGTGATAAATGAGCCCTATATTGTAGCAATGAAGAACCTTCAAGAGTAACCCAACCCCTGACCAGGTACAGGCTCCATCTCAACTGTCCCTCTCTAAATAGAAATTGGCTACTGTCTTAGAGGTCAGGTATGAGCAAACAATACAACCATTTATACTGCCCTGATCATCGTGGAGCCTTTTCCCTGTATTCTGAAATGCTATTTCATGGAAGGGAAGCCCTCTAGTTGACCCAAATGTCTATAAGCTCAACCTCTTGCATCAGGTTAAACACCTTTCCTGCATTAAATTATATAAAACTCAATAGCAAATCACAATCAGTGTCAGCAGTTGAGCAACAAGAATAATATTCCAACCCCATGCTTCAGAATACAAAGAGAATGGAAAATTCTATCTAGAGATCCAAAGAAAACCTTCTCACAATTTTTGAACGGGATTTATTTTTCTTTTAAAAGTCACTGGTCCTTTAAACCAAGAAACAATATTTTTCTAAGAGATTTCAGCACTATAGTCAAGGTGCACAGGTTCAAGAACATTTCTTTATGATATTGCCCTTGAATAGAGTTATGTTTTTTTATAGCCCCGCTGAGTACAAAACAGTGTTGAGTCACTCGCTCTCGTTCCCAGGGAAATAATATTTACATACAGATTTCTAAAATGACTGTGATTGTATTTGCTCAGACCCAACAGACATAATTTAATATTAATGTGACTCAGACGCATCTCGAAAGGTTTCCCCTGGGGCATATTTATAAAGCTGCAGAAAAAATGCTTTGCCTTAAGCAAGAATTAAATGTTGGTGTAAAAACAATTATGGTTTATTTATAAAGCTTTAGTGTAATCTGCACGAACTGATGCAAAGTGCTCATCTTTGTATTTATAATGAGCTCTGAATCAACGTGACAAACCCCTCGCTTCTCCATGTAACAGAATCAGATTGGCTCATTATCAGGGGGTTCTCAGTGGACTGGTATTGGTTTTATCAGCCCCTTTTGAAGTTCTTTGAAACAGGAAGTGATAGGAAGTGCCCACTCTGTCCAAGCCCCTTTACAGAAATCAGGGAGACCCATGAAGAATATGTAGAGTTGATATTGTAATGTTTTTACTATCTCTATGTATATACAGTATCAATATTTATTTATGTGCCTGTGTGGTCCGAGTGCAAAGCCTTTTTTTTATCCTTTGCTAACACATTTGATTGTTCTTACCTTAATGTTATTGAATGGATGACAGCAGCGAGCAGATTTCTGATTTGGACCCTCACGTTTATTGTCTGCACTTGTTGCGGTCATGGTGATCTCTCTGTATATCCCTATGAGAAGAGGAATAGAAGATTAGACACTCTGATATAGTTCCAGGGGTACCCAGGGTACAAATAAGCACTCACCCCAAATCTCCCCCTAACTGACCTTCAGACTGGGCCCCCTTAGCTCATAACAAGGTTATAGATATATAGAAACATTGGGGTAACAGTCACCTTGCTATAGTTCCAGGTGTACCCAGGGTACAAATAAGCACTCACCCCAAATCTCCCCCTAACTGACCTTCAGACTGGGCCCCCTTAGCTCATAACAAGGTTACAGATATATAGAAACATTGGGGTAACAGTCACCCTGCTATAGTTCCAGGGGTACCCAGGGCACAAATAAGCACTCACCCCAAATCTCCCCCTAACTGACCTTCAGACTGGGCTCCCTTAGCTCATAACAAGGTTACAGATATATAGAAACATTGGGGTGTCACCCTGCTATAGTTCCAGGGGTACCCAGGGTACAAATAAACACTCACCCCAAATCTCCCCCTAACTGACCTTTAGACTGGGCCCCCTTAGCTCATAACAAGGTTACAGATATATAGAAACATTGGGGTGTCACCCTGCTATAGTTCCAGGGGTACCCAGGGCACAAATAAGCACTCACCCCAAATCTCCCCCTAACTGACCTTCAGACTGGGCCCCTTAGCTCATAACAAGGTTACAGTATATAGAAACATTGGGGTAACAGTCACCCTGATATAGTTCCAGGGGTACCCAGGGTACAAATAAACACTCACCCCAAATCTCCCCCTAACTGACCTTCAGACTGGGCCCCTTTAGCTTATAACAAGGTTATAGATATATAGAAACATTGGGGTAACAGTCACCCTGCTATAGTTCCAGGGGTACCCAGGGTACAAATAAGCACTCACCCCAAATCTCCCCCTAACTGACCTTCAGACTGGGCCCCCTTAGCTCATAACAAGGTTACAGATATATAGAAACATTGGGGTAACAGTCACCCTGCTATAGTTCCAGGGGTACCCAGGGTACAAATACTCACCCAAATCTCCCCCTAACTGACCTTCAGACTGGGCCCCCTTAGCTCATAACAAGGTTACAGATATATAGAAACATTGGGGTGTCACCCTGCTATAGTTACAGGGGTACCCAGGGCACAAATAAACACTCACCCCAAGAAGGTGAGATATTGCTACTTTAGGGTAAGGCCACACTGGGCGTTTTGGGGAGATTTGGTCGCCTGGCGATTAATCGCCTCGTCTTTGCGGTGACCAATCTCCCCAAACGCCTTCCCTGAACTGGCTAAAATGAAAAAACGCCGGCTCTAATCACATGCAGCAATTCGTTTTCCGAAGTCGCCCAAAGCTGAAACTTCAGGCGACTTCAGAAAATGAATCGCCGCGTGTGGTTAGCACCGGCGTTTTTTTCATTTCAGCTGGCGCAGTGTTAGGGAAGGCTTTTGGGGAGATTGGTCGCCGCAAAGACGAGGCGATTAGTCGCCAGGCGACCAAATCTCCCCAAAACGCCCAGTGTGGCCTTACCCTTAAGCCTCTACAGTAGCCCAGGTGGGAGTTTATCTAGAACGCAGATAAAGGACTGGGCCCTAAGGTGCTTTCCTGAATTGTTTCTTATCAAACAATGAAGTTGTGTAAATCTCAACACTGAGCGGTTCTATTGATTATCAAGTCTCTCACACACATTATTCTGTTTGGAAACAGGGAAATTATTATCTGGCAGCAGAAAGTGTTTTACGCCTGTACCTCAGTTTTATCACCAGTGAAATATTGACCCTGGCCAGGGTTTCATCATAAAACTCCGGTTGGTGTCAGATTTACGGCACAATAAAGGCTCAGGCAGAGAATGAAGCTGTTTATATGGAGCATGAGAGCGGCCTCTTGGCTTGTGATTCAAGAAACAGTTTGTACTGAAAGGATCAAAGTCCAGTTGTTCTGAAAGTCTTACTATGAAAGTTTCTGGAGTTTCTGATGTTTCCAGATCTAGGTACAAATATCACTTTATGATCCAATTAGATCAAATTATAAAGATTTATGTAGTTAAATGTGGCAACTTAAGGTGGACTTTCATGTAACAGTCGTTGGTCACAGTAAAGATTGTTAGTTTAAGTTTTCACAACAAACAATAAGAGCTTAATCGTCAGACATACAGGTAGAATCACGAGAATTATTTCTCTATTTGTCGATTCAGTGGTAATTGCAGGTAAAGTTGCTGCACCGGGTTAGCCAGTAAAAATGTTACAGGAAAACCTTGTAATGATTCAGCAGTAAATCCTGGTCCATGTTTGGGCACCTTTGTAGGTCAAAATTTTCCATCTTTTGCTGATATCGGTTGGCTCGACCACACAACGAATATCGCACAAAAAATCTGTACATGTATGACCACCTTTACTCTGCCTCGGCCAAGATAAAAAAATATCATCCCAGTTTTCTACCTTGGGGGTTTCTTATAGTCTGATCTTGTTTCATTTAATCCAATCAATAACCATATTGTTTGACTTTCATTTGGGAAATATGTCTTCCATACTTTTATCAGTCCTCATGTGACACATTGGTGCATGCTGAATGTTCCCATGTGTTTATACAAAAGACAAACTAACTATAGTGGGTATCATTCAGGGGAGAAAGTATGCAGTAAAACAAGATTAAAGACAGTACATAGTAGGGTAAGATGTAAGATGAATCACAGGTCACTGTAGGACAAGATGTGTCATCATAGGGTGATATCATATATGATTAAAAACAAATTGACTATATGGTTGGAGAAGAATAAGACAATTGTAGTGCAAGATTGATATAGTAAGACCAGATGGAGACAGTAGGAGAAGATTGAGAGAGAGAGAGAGAGAGAGAGAGAGAGAGAGAGAGAGAGAGAAAGAGAGAGAGAGTAAACAGCAGGGTAAGATGGAGATAGTAAAACAAAATAGTGACTGCAGGAATAAGATGGTATCAACAGGAGAAGATGAGACAATGGGGTTATTTGGTTAGAGAAGAACAAGAATAAGACATCAAGGCAACATACTGTATAGACTGTAGGGCAAGATAAAGAAATACAAGGTGGAGACAGTAGGACAAGATGTAGATAGGAGGGCAAAATGGAAAAAATATAAGATAGATACAGTAGTAAGACAGTTAGACAAGATTGAGACAGTAGAACAAAATTGAGGCAGTAAGATAATATTGAGAGAGAGTAGACAGCAAGGAAGATGGAGATAGCAAAACAAAATGGTGACTGTAGGACAAGATGGTGCCAACAGGGCAAAATGAGACAATAGGGCTAAATGGTTAGAGAAGAACAAGAATAAGACAGCAAGGTAACATGCAGACTCGAAGGCAAGATGGAGACAGTAAGAAAGATGGAGACAGTTGGGCAAGATGGAAACAGTAAGAAAGATGGAGACAGTACAGTAAGCCATTGACAGTAGAAAGAGATAATGACAATAGTTCAAGGTGGAGAAAGTAGGCCAATATGAGACAGTAGGACCAAATGGAGACAGTAGGGCAATATGGGGTTACTAAGGCAAGATGGTGACTGTAGAACAAGATGGAGACAGTAAGACAAAATGAAGACAGTGGGTCAAGATACAGTACAGCAGGCTATGATGGAGACAGTAAAAAAGTATGGTGACAGTTGGACAAGATGGTGTTAAGAGGCAAGTGAGCTATATGGTTAGGGAAGGACAAGAATGTGACAGTTAGGAAAGACAGTGACTGTTGGACAAGATATCTATATATTCCAAGTGCTGGTAGACCGCATCACTGCTAAAGGTGGCTCCCAATTAAATGAATCATAGCAATCATCTAAGTAAAAAATTCTCATTTCACAACAAAAGTGTGAGTTTCCCATACTGCCACCTGCCTGTGTTATACCCCATCTAATCCATTAGCAGATCCACCAGGGATGAACATGGAAGATACAAGCAAATTGCTCAGGCCACAGCGGAACTTCTATTCCCGGATCTTGTGCAATGGGTGGAGGCCAAGAGAACAAAATGTTTCTTTAAGAAAACTCAAAAAGTCCAGTAATAAAATGCTCTGAATTAATTGTGGCTTCTGCAAAGTGGCGCAGGTTGTTTGGAAAATGCTCAGATGATCCTGTGGCACTAATTAATAATGTATGTCCCAAAGAATGATGAGAATATATATATATATATTAGTTCAACTGTTTGCAGCTTGTATGGAAATGTACAATCATTCAGTTGGATTGGATTATGGAAATGGAACGAGTCTTTATATAAGGCCAGAAAGGTCATTCTCTTGTGATGGAAATTATTATTTAAAGTGTTGTAACACCTATTAATATATATATATATAAACCCTTTCTTTTAAATATAAAGCTCTCATTCAGCTGAACCTGAATGTACTGCAGCATCATACAGCCAATAGTCACTGTACTTTTGCTACTGGACTTTATACTCTTAGTTTTATTAACTGCGGATCTGTGCAGCCACTGGGACAGAATGTTCTTTTATACAGATAGCTAGAATCTCAGCTGCCATAAAGCAGGACAGGACTGCTGCTTACAATGGGGATCAGATAGGATCTGTGCAGCCACTGGGACAGAATGTTCTGTTATACAGATAGCTAGAATCTCAGCTGCCATAAAGCAGGACAGGACTGCTGCTTACAATGGGGATCAGATAGGATCTGTGCAGCCACTGGGACAGAATGTTCTGTTATACAGATAGCTAGAATCTCAGCTGCCATAAAGCAGGACAGGACTGTTGCTTACAATGGGGATCAGATGGGATCTGTGCAGCCACTGGGACTGAATGTTCTGTTATACAGATAGCTAGAATCTCAGC
Source organism: Xenopus laevis (assembly GCF_017654675.1). Lineage (NCBI taxonomy): Eukaryota > Metazoa > Chordata > Amphibia > Anura > Pipidae > Xenopus > Xenopus laevis. The sequence continues at coordinate 166,628,904 of NC_054374.1, forward strand.
TGCCATAAAGCAGGACAGGACTGCTGCTTACAATGGGGATCAGATAGGATCTGTGCAGCCACTGGGACAGAATGTTCTGTTATACAGATAGATAAAATCTCAGCTGCCATAAAGCAGGACAGGACTGCTGCTTACAATGGGGATCAGATAGGATCTGTGCAGCCACTGGGACAGAATGTTCTTTTATACAGATAGCTAGAATCTCAGCTGCCATAAAGCAGGACAGGACTGCTGCTTACAATGGGGATCAGATAGGATCTGTGCAGCCACTGGGACAGAATGTTCTGTTATACAGATAGCTAGAATCTCAGCTGCCATAAAGCAGGACAGGACTGCTGCTTACAATGGGGATCAGATAGGATCTGTGCAGCCACTGGGACAGAATGTTCTGTTATACAGATAGCTAGAATCTCAGCTGCCATAAAGCAGGACAGGACTGTTGCTTACAATGGGGATCAGATGGGATCTGTGCAGCCACTGGGACTGAATGTTCTGTTATACAGATAGCTAGAATCTCAGCTGCCATAAAGCAGGACAGGACTGCTGCTTACAATGGGGATCAGATAGGATCTGTGCAGCCACTGGGACAGAATGTTCTGTTATACAGATAGATAAAATCTCAGCTGCCATAAAGCAGGACAGGACTGCTGCTTACAATGGGGATCAGATAGGATCTGTGCAGCCACTGGGACAGAATGTTCTGTTATACAGATAGCTAGAATCTCAGCTGCCATAAAGCAGGACAGGACTGCTGCTTACAATGGGGATCAGATAGGATCTGTGCAGCCACTGGGACAGAATGTTCTGTTATACAGATAGCTAGAATCTCAGCTGCCATAAAGCAGGACAGGACTGTTGCTTACAATGGGGATCAGATGGGATCTGTGCAGCCACTGGGACTGAATGTTCTGTTATACAGATAGCTAGAATCTCAGCTGCCATAAAGCAGGACAGGACTGCTGCTTACAATGGGGATCAGATAGGATCTGTGCAGCCACTGGGACAGAATGTTCTGTTATACAGATAGATAAAATCTCAGCTGCCATAAAGCAGGACAGGACTGCTGCTTACAATGGGGATCAGATAGGATCTGTGCAGCCACTGGGACAGAATGTTCTGTTATACAGATAGCTAGAATCTCAGCTGCCATAAAGCAGGGCAGGACTGCTGCTTACAATGGGGATCAGATAGGATCTGTGCAGCCACTGGGACAGAATGTTCTGTTATACAGATAGCTAGAATCTCAGCTGCCATAAAGCAGGACAGGACTGCTGCTTACAATGGGGATCAGATAGGATCTGTGCAGCCACTGGGACAGAATGTTCTGTTATACAGATAGCTAGAATCTCAGCTGCCATAAAGCAGGACAGGACTGCTGCTTACAATGGGGATCAGATAGGATCTGTGCAGCCACTGGGACAGAATGTTCTGTTATACAGATAGCTAGAATTTCAGCTGCCATAAAGCAGGACAGGACTGCTGCTTACAATGGGGATCAGATAGGATCTGTGCAGCCACTGGGACAGAATGTTCTGTTATACAGATAGCTAGAATCTCAGCTGCCATAAAGCAGGACAGGACTGCTGCTTACAATGGGGATCAGATAGGATCTGTGCAGCCACTGGGACAGAATGTTCTGTTATACAGATAGCTAGAATCTCAGCTGCCATAAAGCAGGACAGGACTGCTGCTTACAATGGGGATCAGATAGGATCTGTGCAGCCACTGGGACAGAATGTTCTGTTATACAGATAGCTAGAATCTCAGCTGCCATAAAGCAGGACAGGACTGCTGCTTACAATGGGGATCAGATTGGATCTGTGTTGCAGGGAGTTACAGTTACTTTGGAAAAATTAAATGGAATTTCTGTTCCCCGGCTCTGCCTACAATCTTATTATATCAGAAAAGACCCACATACCAAGGGGGGCAAATGAAATCAGAATCTTACCGGCCGCTCACTCAATGGCTTGTGACTCAGAGCAGGAGACCAGGAGGCAGACAACTCCTCTTATGAAAGGTCCCAGCTCTGTCTCTGTAATTTGTTTGAGGACTTGTAACCTTTAGACAGAGACTAAACCAGACCTGCTGCATTCATACCTGCATTCCGCAGCAGTGAATGCCTCCCCGGGGCACAAAGTGAGGGCTGGGAGAGGGGACACGGTCACTTTGTGACTGTTATGAACATTCATGTATTAAATGGCTGGAGATTTGGTGCCTGGGGCTAATAAATCTGAACGTGTCATTTAAGAAGAAGAACAGAGGAAAGTTGTGAGTTGCACATACAGAATTAAATGACAGTGACACCGAGTCGGCAGTTGGATTCTTGGCTCTGCAGTGAGAAGGGGGCAGGTTTTTAGGTTCGGGGCAGGGAGAGGAGAGTCCATTGTTATGGTGATTGGGGCAGTTTATCTTATGCATCTCTGGAACTAATCAGCCAAAGAAAAGTCTCCCAATCTGTGGAATAAAAATGAAACTAAGATAATGAGAACAAAGCAAAGTTCTACAATGAGAGGGAAACAAAGGGAAGAGGCCCAATCAATGGGGTCGCACAGCTCCAGGCTCAGGTAATGGGATGCGACCATCAATAAATTCTATACCGGCCCCAATATAAAGGTCACCTTAATATTAACCTTATTACATCTGGATAATATATAAAATATAGCCTGTAGATCAAAGGCTTTTCAGTTCAAGCCTCAATTAAAGGTCCACCCTTTGGTCAGGGCCTCCTCAACCCATGAAATGAGAATATATATACCAAAATATTGTCATAGTTCCATAGAATATCTAGGGCAGCAAATACTTATTCACCCCAAATATATAATCCTAACTGACCTTCAAGCTGGGCTTTCAGGTGTATCTAGGGGAGCAAAGGACCATTCTCACTATAACTGGACTTCATGTTCAGCCCCCTATTCCAAGCCCCTTCCAGAGGGGACAGACCCAAAGTTTGGGAGCCTCTTCTGTAGAGGAATACAAGGAAGCTTGCCTAAACAGGGCCCAGTAGGAGTCAGTCTGCAGAGCAATTAATATGAGGAAGACCACAGAGGGGACAGTAGAAGCAACCCTATCTAGGAGCTGATGGGAATATAGGAGCAAGCTTGTGTAGAGTCTGATTGGAGCAAATCTGTAGAGGGGTCAGTAGGAGCAAGGCTATAGAGAGGCCCTTGGAAGCAAGTCTGTACCCTGGCCAATTTCAAAAAACTTGAACAGGAGCCAGTGGGAGGAAACCTATAAAGGGGCCCATGGATGCATGCCTGTATAGTGGCCAATGGAAGGAATCATGTACAGAAACCAATGAAAGAAAGTCTGTACAAGAGCCAGTGGGTGCAAACATGTAACAAACTCTCAAAAATATGCACCCTATCTAAATTATATCTAGTGCACCTTTTCAATAGAAATGATGGAAACATTGCCTGTATTCTCATTTTCACATACCCTGCAATGAGTGTTGGTGTCAGTGCAGATCAATCACAATGGTGCCAGACCCGTAGTGTATTCCATTAGCCAATTGATTTCTTTCCAATGTTAAGAAGATGTGTAAATGTTCCTAATCAGTTGACTCAAGGGCCATGTGAGAAAGATTAACTCCCCAGGTGATCCCAAAACACAATGCCCCACAGTAAATACAGAAAAGTCATGTCAGCCCAAAAGGATTTTCCTAGAGTGATCACCCCCCTTGTCCATTGTGTTCCTTTCATTGAATGCTGAAGGCCTAGCATTAGTAAAGACAAAGAGGAATTCCATTAGTATGTCAATAGATCAATGACAGCAGTTACTGTTTGTTGGGTAGATACAGGGTGGGCTTAATCACCAGTGCAATGATGTTCAGCAAAGATGTGTTTCGTTTAGGCTGCCCATTCACAGGGCCATATAGTCCGATGACTCAATGTTCTTTACCAAGTCATGGGGACCATTGCTGCCTTGAGTGATCAGACATTGATTAAGAAGGGTGGAAAATTAAATCTCCTAATGTACTCTATCTAATCATGTGATTTGTCTATTGACACTAAATCGATCAGACTGAACTGGTCCAACACTTGGGGGTGAAGAAACAGTCCCAGTTGGTGACCTCACCAACCATCCATGGAAATATATGGTCACTGCCTGCTTTGGCCGTCCATGTGCTGATAAAGCCAAGAGTGACGAGCCCTTGATGGGCTGATGGCCTTCCAATCCACCAACATCTAAGGACATCTTTAACTGTCTAAATATTGTGAATGATCACAATCTGAGTCCATCATTCAGAAGAGACAACCCAAAGTCAACTTGTACAAGGAACCCTAACTTGTTCCTTCTGTGCTATTGGGTATTGTATGGAGTGAGTTATGGAATGGATACAACCTGTTCTGCTTTTACCTGCCATGCAGGGACTGTGTAGCACTAGCACAATATAGCACTAATACTCCTCAAAATATCAGAACCAAGACTTCTGGCCTCCAGATACCCCTCCAATCTATTCCTGGAAGCAAAACCAGCACAAGAACTATTCCTAGTAAGCTTGGGTTTTGTGACTCCAACGACCAGCCTCAGTGCCAAGCTTTGGCTGGAATGGTGTAAATTAGACCCTGGAGCATTGGCTTTTCACCATTTGATGGAAAAGTCTGACTCTGGAGGATGAAACTACCTGCCTGAATGCATAATACCAATATATTGTTTGGTAGAGGAGGATTAATGGGCTGGGGCTGTTCTCATGGTTTGTGCCTCTGGTTCCAGTAAAACCTTAAGGCTACAGGTTACAATGACATTCCTGACAAGGGCTGAGAAGCTTACAAAGTACAAGAAGGAAGCCTCACGCGTTTCATGTGTTCTGGCATAACAGGAAGTCCCTAGCTGAGATTTAAAGGCAAAGCAAGAAATGGGAACAACGAAGAACCTTGTGCTAAAAATAATAATAAAAACTATACACATTTATACATACTGTATACCTCTTTTGCCTTATTTTTAGCCTCCCACATTTCTTGCGACTTGCAAATAGTCTTTTCAGTGCCAGAAGGAGTTTAGTTTTTGGAAGAGTGAATGACTGTGAGTGACCCATACCTGGACATACACGTTTGTTCTTGTCTGAGGTCAATACAAAGTTTCCTATCAGCAGATAGAGGAACAGAGTTCCAGTATAAATAGAATAAGTCACTGCTCTGCAGTATTTTGCAACCACTGTTGATGTGTTAAGTAATAAGCCAATATGCTCTTGGTTTGATCAATGAGAGATTTTATGAGCCTGACATGAACCCTGTCTTCAATGGAAACACTGTCCCTACATTTTCTCTGTTATTTCATTGCTTTTTTCTTTTAGTTATACCTGTCCAGTTAGGGCTCTCTCTAGTTATTTCCATGAGGGTTTGACTTGGTTTTATCTCAGGGGACTGAAAATCCTATTTGAGGAACATCAAATCTTATCACCTGTCAAGAGGGAGTATGAACCTCTCTGTTTCCAAGAGCTGACATTCACTTCTTCCAGTGCAGGTGAGAACAAAATAATTTTCTGCATGGTTCCAAAGAAATTGGGGTTATCAGGATGGAGGGAGCTATATGGGAATTCATAGGGTGACTGTGCTCTGCCGAGTCAACCAATAGACAGTGCAAAACCCATCCTGTAAATCTACTGCTTTGGTGCAAAAATGCATAATTATGGTTTTCTGCACCAAAATCCGCTCTGTGGGGCTTGCAACCAGGCCAATGCAATGACTCTCAGGTAAGATGCAGTGGCTAGTGGAGGCCAGTGGATTGGCTGATTGACTGATGCAGGACCTGCATTTACATTGAGCTGTATATAATAGGATCACACAGGGAGCTGTTGGTTGCAGAATCCATCTATAGCTCCAACCAGTCCTCGGCCAATAACATTTTCCACCCTACCCTAATAACATCCGAAATGGTCTCATCCCACCTCGGTCATGGAGTGGAACCTTTTGCTCTAATGAACTGCCAAGTGAGTGGGGAGTCAGCAGCCAATATATTTCTTTGTATTGCTACAGATTTCTATTACAAGGTTTTCAGGGATGGAAAGAAACCTTTACAATGTTCATTTAAGGTCCAATAACTTCAATGTGAACCATCGGTCCTTTTTCTAAATTGTTTATAGCAAGGCCCTGTAAACTCTAATGGAATCAATGCAGCTTTTTAGCTGGAACCGACAGTACTAAACATTGTAGAATTGCCTGAATTTTTTTTTGGCTTCTCCTGGGCGAAACCAGCAGTTTGTGGTCTGGAATAAAAATAGAATCCTAAAGCAGAATTTTTAGAGCTGTAAGTAATGCATCCAGAATGTTGTGGTTCAATAATAATCATTTTCCTTGATGTTTTTGAGTCATTAAATTATATATTTGCTTGTTTGCTCAGCTTACCCCCCCCCCATCCATGAGCTCTCCCTGCCAGCCATGCAATAGCCAAAATGCCAGGTGTGCAATAGGCCTTAAATACAAGGAAAAGTAAGCAAGTACTCCAGTTATTCATGTATATTTGGCCATTGTTTCACTAAAGGTTTGCACTTTATACTATGTGGCCAAAGGTATATAGACATCCCATTAATTATAGGAATAAGTAATTTAAGCAACACCCTACATGGCGCCACTATATCATACAATGCCATTCTTCCCTGGCCTGAACAGAGCCCTGACTTCAACCTAGCTGAACCCTTGAGGGATGAATCAAAACCCCAACTGTTAGCCAGACCTGATCCCCAACATCAGTGTCCAACCTCACTAATGTTCTTGTGGCTGAATGGAAGCAATTCCAGCAACAATGTTCCAACATCTAGTGGGACCTTCCCAAAAGAGTAGGGGCAATTATAGCAGCAAGGAGAGGGGCAACCCAACTGAACTCCTGTGGGTTGAACTGGAACCCCAACTGTGAGCCTGATCCCCAACATCAGTGCCCAACCTCACTAATGTTCTTTTGGCTGAATGGAAGCAACTCCCAGCAAGAATGTTTTAACATCTAGTGGAACCTTCCTGGAAGAGTAGGGGCAGTTATAGCAGGAACACAAAGGGCAGCCCAACTAAACCCCTGTGGGATGGCACCCCAACTGTGAGTGTGATCCCCAACATCAGTGCCCAACCTCACTAATGCTCTTTTGTCTGAATGGAAGCAACTCCCAGCAACAATGTTTCAACATCTAATGGGAACCTTCCCAGAAGAGATGGGGCAGTTATAGCAGCAAGGGGAACGGGCAACCCAACTGAACCCCTGTGGGTTGAACTGGAACCCCAACTGCGTGTGATCCTCAACATCAGTGCCCAACCTCACTAATGTTCTTTTGGCTGAATGGAAGCAACTCCCAGCAAGAATGTTCCAACATCTAGTGGAACCTTCCTGGAAGAGTAGGGGCAGTTATAGCAGTAATGCAAGGGGCAACCCAACTAAACCCTATAGGATGGCACCCCAACTGTGAGTGTGATCCCCAACATCAGTGCCCAACCTCACTAATGCTCTTGTGGTGAATGGAAGCAACTCCCAGCAACAATGCTCCAACATCTTAAGGGGACCTTTCAAGAAGAGTAGGGGCATTTATTGCAGCAACACGAGGGGCCACTATTAATTCCCTTTAGTTGGGAATAAAATGTTGGACAGACAGGTGTCCCCATACATTTGGTCACAGAGTTAAACTGGCTTCTCCACATGTGTAACAATATGGCATCTCACACTTATAGGAGTAATTGTATAGGAGTGATTGAGATATACAGTACATATAGTTAATTCAGAGTAACCTAGGTAATGATCTTTATTAACATTTACTCACCCATGACTTCTGTCTAGAGAATGTTCTGAGGGAGGTACTTTATGTTCTTATGGTTGCAGCCAGAATCCTCATGTTTCCCAGCAGAGCTTTGCCTTGAGATAAACCCACAGAGAAGACATACAAATATTGTAGTCTGGCCCCTGAAAAGTCAGAATGAGATGGTGAGAATAGAGACAAATACAAAGTAACTGTAACTCAGTAGAGATAAATCAAAGCACCCAGAGATCATGAGCCGTGAATGTGTGAAGCTCCTGAGCCAGTGACCTCTAGTCTGATTCTTTCAGCCGAATGTAATGATGTAAGAATTTCATTGTGTAAACAAAACAAAAATGCTTTCAGCTGAAAATGCAGAAATTTGGGCAACTTTCAACATACCATATGTAGTCAGATTACAATTCCCAGCACTGAATGAAGCCTGAATGCTGCTCCATAGGTTTTCCATAGGAAATTCATAAATATTCCTTACTAGTTAGTCTAACTGCCGACTGACAAATTGTGGCTCCAGGATAATCAGTGAACCCCGTTATTTACCCCTTTTCTCTCGGAGCCGACCAGTGGCGCAACTAGATATCACTGGGCCCCACAGCAAATTATTTTTCAGGCCCCCAAAATGTTTAGAGGTTGACTTGTTTCTCCAATATTTATTGAAATTGTATATGAATTAGGGCCTCGTGGGGCCCCTATACCTCCTGGGCCCCCCTGCAGCCGCAGGGTCTGCTTCCTCTATAGTTACGCCCCTGGAGCCGACACATTACATTTCATTTTTTTTGGTGACTTCACTTACGATTGAAATAATTTGCTGGGAATTTATATTTTTAGTTTTCCTTAAAACCAGATGTTTTGCTTATTTCTCACTTTTTTTTTTTGTTGCTAAATAGAAAAAAAGAAGAAAAAAAAAAGAAGGAAACGTCCAAAGAGGAAACGTGATGTGCTGAGGGGCTTTCACTTCCCCGTCTCATTCGCTGAATATCATGTAAGGGTTAAGTACGGATACAATCAGGGCACATTCACTTATTTAGGTGAATCCAAGTTCCCAGTCAAACTGAATCCAAACTCTAAAAAGAGCACAACAATCAAGCGGAATACAAAAGCAATGGGAATGCTAATTTGCAGGTGCATTTTGGGATTCAGATTTGTAAGAATTCTTCATGAAAGGTTAGAGATTCAGCCAAATCCCCAAAAGATCCAATTGGACCACAGTTGGTCTCCCAACAGAAGATCCTACTGTAACTGCTGCAAGAGCTTGGGCAACCTCAAAAACACTCTTAGGTATATAAGCGAAGGAGAAAGTTTAGTTCCGAGTGTGCATTATACTAAATACAGGTATGGAATCCGCTATCCGGAAGCCCATTATCCAGAAAGCTCCAAATTACGGAAAGGCAGTCTCCCATAGACTCAATTTTATCCAAATAATCCAGATTTTTTAAAATGATTACCTTTTTCTCTGTAATAATAAAACAGTCGCTTGTACTTGATCCCAACTAAGATATAATTAATCCTTATTGGAAGCAAAAGCAGCCTATTGGGTTTATTTCGCGTTTGCATGATTTTTTTAGTAGACATAAAGGGATACTGTCATGGGGAAAAAAAAATGCAAAATGAATCAGTTAATAGTGCTGCTCCAGCAGAATTCTGCGCTGAAATCCATTTCTCAAAAGAGCAAACAGATTTTTTTATATTCAATTTTGAAATCTGACATGGGGCTAGACATATTGTCAATTTCCCAGCTGCCCCAAGTCATGTGACTTGTGCTCTGATAAACTTCAATCACTCTTTACTGCTGTACAGCAAGTTGGAGTGATATCACCCCCCCCCAGCAGCCAAACAAAAGAACAATGGGAAGGTAACCAGATAGCAGCTCCCTAACACAAGATAACAGCTGCCTGGTAGATCTAAGAACAACACTCAATAGTAAAAACCCATGTCCCACTGAGACACATTCAGTTACATTGAGAAGGAAAAACAGCAGCCTGCCAGAAAGCAGTTCTCTCCTAAAGTGCAGGCACAATTCACATGACCAGGGGCAGCTGGGCAACTGACAATATGTCTAGCCCCATGTCAGATTTCAAAATTGAATATAAAAAAATCTGTTTGCTCTTTTGAGAAATGGATTTCAGTGCAGAATTCTGCTGGAGTAGCACTATTAACTGATGCGTTTTGAAAAAAAACATGTTTTCTGATGACAGGATCCCTTTAAGGTATGAAGATCTAACTTACAGAAAGATCCATTATCCGGAAAGCCCCAGGTCCCGAACATTTTGGATAATAGGTCCCATACCTGTAATATATACTTAAAGTCCCAATGCATGTGGGTTTTGGGGTCAGTACCCTGATGAGATCACTTTTATGGGGGGCTCCAGCTGATAGAAGTAGGAATATTGGGGGTAATGTAATAAATGATCTTAAGATTGCTAATTGTCTAGTAACCCATAGCAACCAATCAGCATGCAGCATTTGCAGGGCAGTTGTTTGGAAACAAGATCTGATTGCTATGGTTGCTACTGGATATACTTAATGTGCGGGCACATTAAAGGGATACTGTCATGGAAAAACCTGTTTTTTTCAATACAGATCAGTTAATAGTGCTGCACTGCACTGAAATCCATTTTTTAAAAGAGCAAATGGGGTTTTTATATTTAATTTTTAAAATCTGACATGGGTCTAGACATATTGTCAGTTTCCCAGCTGCCCTCAGTCATGCTGCCCTCAGTCACTCTTTACTGCTGTACTGCAAGTTGGAGTGATATCACCCCCTCCCCCACAGCAGCCTAACAACAGAACAATGGGAAGGTAACCAGATAGCAGCTCCCTAACACAAGATAACAGCTGCCTGGTAGATCTAAGAACAACACTCAATAGTAAAATCCAGGTCATTGAGTAGGAGAAACAACAGGCTGCCAGAAAGCAGTTCCATCCTAAAGTGCTGGCTCTTTCTGAAATCACATGACCAGGCAAAATGAGCTGAGATGCACCTACACACCAATATTATAATTAAATACACTTGCTGCTTCAGGAATGACATTTTATATTGTACAGTGAATTATTTGCAGTGGAAATAGTGAAAACTGAACCATAAAAATCATGACAGAATCCCTTATTAAATGCATTTATAGACTATATGGCCCAAAGTATCTGGAACTCTGTCTGTCCAACATCTCTGCTTCTGGACATGACATTTATTTAAAGTGTCCCAGTACATGTGACAATATAGTGAAGTCTGTTATTCTTTATATTCCCATTAGAGAATGACAATGGGGAAATGATTAAAAAAGGTTTATTGTCCTTTTACACATAGTGAGTCTGGTTAACAAAAAAGGTGAAACCCTGGTGGCACAAACTTATATATATATATATACACAAACAATGGGATTCTATAGAAATCTACAACCAAAAAGAGACCCTGAAACTAGAAGCACAATACAGTTGTGGGAAATACTAACCAGAAGCAGAGGAAACATAGAGACAAATGTAGTGAAAAGGCTGGAACTAGGGGTGAGCAGGAGAGGCAAGTGCATTTGGGGCAGTTAAGGTGGGGGGGATATTGGAGAAGGTGCAGTTGGTACGGTGGAAGGTAGGGGACAGAAGCTGCTCCTGGTAACTTTAAAAGACCAGTAACGTCAAATTTTTTTTAAAACAATTCTTTGTATATAACGAAAAAAAATACACCAATACATATTTAACTTTAAAATTGCAAAGTCCTTATTAAAAAATAACTTACCGAAACAGGGCGACGATCCATCGTGCGGCGCACGATTTCTCCTCCCTGGCTATCTCCTATAAGGAAGGGACAATCTCCTATAAGGAAGGGACTATCTCCTATAAGGAACGGACAATCTCCTATAAGGAAGGGACTATGTCCTATAAGGAAGGGACTATGTCCTATAAGGAAGGGACTATCTCCTATAAGGAAGGGACTATGTCCTATAAGGAAGGGACTATCTCCTATAAGGAAGGGACTATCTCCTATAAGGAAGAGACTATCTCCTATAATGAAGGGGCTATCTCCTATAAGGAAGGGGCTATCTCCTATAAGGAAGGGGCTATCTCCTATAAGGGAGGGGCTATCTCCTATAAGGAAGGGACTATCTCCTATAAGGAAGGGGCTATCTCCTATAAGGAAGGGACTATGTCCTATAAGGAAGGGGCTATCTCCTATAAGGAAGGGGCTATCTCCTATAAGGAAGGGGCTATCTCCTATAAGGAAGGGACTATCTCCTATAAGGAAGGGACTATCTCCTATAAGGAAGGGACTATCTCCTATAAGGAAGGGACTATCTCCTATAAGGAAGGGACTATCTCCTATAAGGAAGGGGCTATCTCCTATAAGGAAGGGGCTATCTCCTATAAGGAAGGGACTATCTCCTATAAGGAAGGGACTATCTCCTATAAGGAAGGGACTATCTCCTATAAGGAAGGGGCTATCTCCTATAAGGAAGGGGCTATGTCCTATAAGGAAGGGGCTATCTCCTATAAGGAAGGGACTATCTCCTATAAGGAAGGGACTATCTCCTATAAGGAAGGGGCTATCTCCTATAAGGAAGGGGCTATGTCCTATAAGGAAGACAGGGAGGCAAAATCGAGCGCCACACGATGGATCGTTAGATCGCCTTTTCCGAAGAGGAGCACAAGCAGAGTTTCGTTAAGTTATTTTTTAATAAAGACTTTGCGATTTTAAATTTAAATATGCGTTTAAATTTTTTTTTTTACATTACTGGTCCTTTAAGAAACAAATTTCAATATGAAAATTGAACTCTAATGCAGAGACCACATGTACTCCCTGCACTAGTGATGTGGACCCCCCTAGACCCCTTCAAGCTCTGAAAAGGTGAGAATGGGGGAGGGAAGGCAGCAGCACAGAGGCCACTTCAAGGGGCTTCTGTGCTCTGGTGGGAAGATTTGGTTTGGTTCAGAACCACTAACTTGGATAGCGGAGCCTTTAACTTTACATGACTTTATATCTTGTCTGTACCCACATTTCCTTTATCCTTTGTAGCTGCTCCCGTGATTATTCGGCTGAATGGCAGGAATTTATTCCCTTATCCAAAACTTTGTGTCCCCCAAAAGAAAGCGGCTGATCCAATGGGGGGAAGCTGCAGGTGGTTTTAGTGTAGCCGGAAATGTTGTGTATCACTATATTGTTGTAACAATATATCCCTCGAAATGTTGTGTATCATTGTATTGTTGTAACAATATATCAGTGTAACAATGTGTCACTGTAACTGTATCGTGTGATGATGTATCAGTGTATAGTAGAAACAATGGCAAATTACACCTGTTTGAAAAACTAAATTGTCACTAGTGATGGGTCAATTTCTCCTGTTTCGATTCGCCAAAAAAATCACGCATTTCCCACAAAATCCGCGAAATCCACAAAACGGCAAAAAAATCTTGGAAAAATCGTGAAATTGAAAAGTTTCACGAAAAAATCGTGAAATTCTGAAATTTTCACCAAAAACTTGAAAATCTGACATTTTTACAAAAAAAGTGAAAATCGGAAATTTTCATGAAAAATCGCGAAAATCAGAAATTGGCGCCCGCGTCCAAGCTGACGATGGTGTTAAAGTCAATGGTTGTCTGAATAGTGTTGACGCGCAACGATTTTGACGATTTTTGGACATGCATCCAAAAAAAATGTTGCCAGCGGATTTTTCGTGGGAGATTTGCGCAACGATTTTGACGATTTTTGGACATGCATCCAAAAAAAATGTTGCCAGCGGATTTTTCGTGGGAGATTTGCTGCAGCGAAACGCTGAAATTCACCGCAAATTCGTGCTAGGCAAATTTATTTGCCCATCACTAATTGTTACTATTTTACTGCCCCAGTGATCTTACAATCTAAGGTCCCTATCACATTCCTATCAGTCCCTGCCCCAGTGAGCTTACAATCTAAGGTCACTATCACATTCCCATCAGTCCCTCCCCCAGTGATCTTACAATCTAAGGTCCCTATCATATTCCCATCAGTCCCTGTCCCAGTGAGCTTACAATCAAAGGTCCCTATCACATTCCCATCAGTCCCTGCCCTGGTGATTGTACAATTTAAGGTCCCTATCACATTCCCATCAGTCCCTGCCCCAGTGAGTTTACAATCAAAGGTCCCTATAACATTCCCATCAGTCCCTGCCCCAGTGAGCTTACAATCTAAGGTCCCTATCACATTCCCATCAGTCCCTGCCCCAGTGAGCTTACAATCTAAGGTCCCTATCACATTCCCTTCAGTCCCTGCCCCAGTGAGCTTACAATCTAAGGTCCCTATCACATTCCCTTCAGTCCCTGCCCCAGTGAGCTTACAATCTAAGGTCCCTATCACATTCCCTTCAGTCCCTGCCCCAGTGAGCTTACAATCTAAGGTCACTATCACATTCTCATCAGTCCCTGCCCCAGTGGCTTTTACAATGAAATCAGAATAAATAGAATAGCAGGAGAAACACATCTTAATAAAAAAGGTAAAACGAGATCAGTCAATTAAATTAAAGGGGACAATCTAATTCTGTGCAACTTCTCAATATCTATTCATTTCTCAATGGGTCTATGTGATACTGTCATTGTGTCGGTGGTCACTGTCTGTTCTCTGGTTCTGACTATTGAAACAAAGTAGCAGCTCAGTTCCCTCCAGGTCTATAATCAGCTGCTGCTTCATTGTTTCAGGAGAGCAGAGAATATAAACTGGCAGTCAGAGCAATTACAGGTCCAAATACAAGACTGACACAAGGTATAGAGCTGATTCCATACACAGGCCCCAGGTTCTGCTGGGGATCCACATGTGATGGTTCTGGTGTCAGTGATACTCACAGTCTGCAGGTTAGAGACTCCCGTGATCTCCCGTCAATAACTCCCTGCTGCCCTGAACTCTGAACTGAAAGTGAAGTTTCTCTTTTCATTGTGTGAGGAGGAGCCGACAGTTTAGGAGCAGATAATTACATGGTATCTGTGGGTGTGGATATGACTGGAGCACTTTGATTTTATTTTTATATCGACCCCATGTCGCTGTGTGTGTGTGTGTGTGTGTGACTGCCTTAATATGGAACAAGCCGGGACTTTGTGAGACCAGGGACTAGCACTTAGGGTTGCCACCTGGCCGGTATTTTACTGGCCTGACCGGTAAAAATTATGTTTGACCCCAATGTTATTAATAGGGAAAAATCTTAATATATAGGAAGGCCGGTATTTTATTCCCAAAAAAGGAGGGAACCCTACTGGCACCAAACCACATAAACATGGGCTAATACTCTCAAGGGGCAGCGGAACCAATAGATTATTATTATTATTATTATTATTATTATTATTATTATTATTATTATAGGGGTGAAACTGCGCTTTTACTCCACAGCAGCCAATCAAATCTTTCCTCTCCTTATTGCACTTTCTGCACTGTGTGTCTGTGTATATATATATATATATGTGTGTGTGTATAAATGTGTGTCTGTGTGTATATATATATGTGTGTGTATAAATGTGTGTCTGTGTGTATATATATATGTGTGTGTATAAATGTGTGTGTGTGTATATGTGTGTGTTTATATATGTGTGTGTTTATATGTGTGTATATGTGTGTGTCTGTGTATATATGTGTGTGTGTATGTGTATATGTGTGTGTGTGTATATATGTGTGTGTGTATATGTGTGTGTGTGTGTGTGTGTGTGTGTGTGTGTATATATGTGTGTGTGTGTGTATATATGTATATATGTGTGTATATATATGTGTGTGTATGTGTATATGTATAAACTCGGCAATGGGGCTTATTCCCAAAATTGGCGAAATATGGAATAAACTGAACTGTAGGAAACTCTGTTATTCCAAACAAATCAGAAACTGACGCGAGACATTTGTGTATTTGAAATGTGATCATTTACTGGCAAAAATCAACATTTTATTCCACTGTTGTTAATTCCCTGCGCAGCACTAACCATTGGGTGTTACTCACATACACTGATCTATACGATCGTCACATTTTCCTAAATGGCACAAAAACTGGGGAAGGAGAACATGTGACTCACTCCTGGTCCTGGTGGGCTGACAATCATACAACTGCTCCATATCATTTGTTCCACTTAGTGTTAAAGGGAAACTTTCTTATATAGGATCATAATCTAGACATGTTTCCTGACATAAGGAATTGGGATGAAATGATTTAGTCGTTTTATTCTGTCCCAGTGGCTGCACAGATCCTATCTGATCCCCATTGTAAGCAGCAGTCCTGTCCTGCTTTATGGCAGCTGAGATTCTAGCTATCTGTATAACAGAGCATTCTGTCCCAGTGGCTGCACAGATCCTATCTGATCCCCATTGTAAGCAGCAGTCCTGTCCTGCTTTATGGCAGCTGAGATTCTAGCTATCTGTATAACACAACATTCTGTCCCAGTGGCTGCACAGATCCTATCTGATCCCCATTGTAAGCAGCAGTCCTGTCCTGCTTTATGGCAGCTGAGATTCTAGCTATCTGTATAACAGAACATTCTGTCCCAGTGGCTGCACAGATCCTATCTGATCCCCCATTGTAAGCAGCAGTCCTGTCCTGCTTTATGGCAGCTGAGATTCTAGCTATCTGTATAACAGAACATTCTGTCCCAGTGGCTGCATAGATCCTATCTGATCCCCATTGTAAGCAGCAGTCCTGTCCTGCTTTATGGCAGCTGAGATTCTAGCTATCTGTATAACAGAGCATTCTGTCCCAGTGGCTGCACAGATCCTATCTGATCCCCATTGTAAGCAGCAGTCCTGTCCTGCTTTATGGCAGCTGAGATTCTAGCTATCTGTATAACACAACATTCTGTCCCAGTGGCTGCACAGATCCTATCTGATCCCCATTGTAAGCAGCAGTCCTGTCCTGCTTTATGGCAGCTGAGATTCTAGCTATCTGTATAACAGAACATTCTGTCCCAGTGGCTGCACAGATCCTATCTGATCCCCCATTGTAAGCAGCAGTCCTGTCCTGCTTTATGGCAGCTGAGATTCTAGCTATCTGTATAACAGAACATTCTGTCCCAGTGGCTGCATAGATCCTATCTGATCCCCATTGTAAGCAGCAGTCCTGTCCTGCTTTATGGCAGCTGAGATTCTAGCTATCTGTATAACAGAACATTCTGTCCCAGTGGCTGCACAGATCCTATCTGATCCCCATTGTAAGCAGCAGTCCTGTCCTGCTTTATGGCAGCTGAGATTCTAGCTATCTGTATAACAGAACATTCTGTCCCAGTGGCTGCACAGATCCTATCTGATCCCCATTGTAAGCAGCAGTCCTGTCCTGCTTTATGGCAGCTGAGATTCTAGCTATCTGTATAACAGAACATTCTGTCCCAGTGGCTGCACAGATCCTATCTGATCCCCATTGGAAGCAGCAGTCCTGTCCTGCTTTATGGCAGCTGAGATTCTAGCTATCTGTATAACAGAACATTCTGTCCCAGTGGCTGCACAGATCCTATCTGATCCCCCATTGTAAGCAGCAGTCCTGTCCTGCTTTATGGCAGCTGAGATTCTAGCTATCTGTATAACAGAACATTCTGTCCCAGTGGCTGCATAGATCCTATCTGATCCCCATTGTAAGCAGCAGTCCTGTCCTGCTTTATGGCAGCTGAGATTCTAGCTATCTGTATAACAGAACATTCTGTCCCAGTGGCTGCACAGATCCTATCTGATCCCCATTGTAAGCAGCAGTCCTGTCCTGCTTTATGGCAGCTGAGATTCTAGCTATCTGTATAACAGAACATTCTGTCCCAGTGGCTGCACAGATCCTATCTGATCCCCATTGTAAGCAGCAGTCCTGTCCTGCTTTATGGCAGCTGAGATTCTAGCTATCTGTATAACAGAACATTCTGTCCCAGTGGCTGCACAGATCCTATCTGATCCCCATTGGAAGCAGCAGTCCTGTCCTGCTTTATGGCAGCTGAGATTCTAGCTATCTGTATAACAGAACATTCTGTCCCAGTGGCTGCACAGTTCCTATCTGATCCCCATTGTAAGCAGCACTCCTGTCCTGCTTTATGGCAGCTGAGATTCTAGCTATCTGTATAACAGAACATTCTGTCCCAGTGACTGCACAGATCCTATCTGATCCCCATTGTAAGCAGCAGTCCTGTCCTGCTTTATGGCAGCTGAGATTCTAGCTATCTGTATAACAGAACATTCTGTCCCAGTGGCTGCACAGATCCTATCTGATCCCCATTGTAAGCAGCAGTCCTGTCCTGCTTTATGGCAGCTGAGATTCTAGCTATCTGTATAACAGAACATTCTGTCCCAGTGACTGCACAGATCCTATCTGATCCCCATTGTAAGCAGCAGTCCTGTCCTGCTTTATGGCAGCTGAGATTCTATCTGTATAACAGAACATTCTGTCCCAGTGGCTGCACAGATCCTATCTGATCCACATTGTAAGCAGCAGTCCTGTCCTGCTTTATGGCAGCTGAGATTCTAGCTATCTGTATAACAGTGAATTCTCCAATGAAAATGGTCTGTGTTCCAATCTTGACATTTATGTATCAGATATTTTGAGTGGCAGCAGTTAGATGTTCCCATTTAGATTGTAAGTTATTTGTGTCTGTTAACAAGGGCATGACTTTTGGAGCCTAAAGACCCCCCCCCCCCAAATCCTGAGCCTCTTCTGCCACCCCATGATTTTGGGTAGAAGTGGGATCAAGTGTCAGTGCAACACCCTCAGCACCACTGGGATATCACTTGTGCCCCCGCAGGAGAATCTCCAACTGACACAGAAATAATCGCCAGTCACTGTAATTATTCCTCATCCACCGGCAAACCTGACTCCTGACATAAATTACAGCCCATGATCAATGACCAGAGCTTGTCTGACTAAGCAGAGAAATAAATCACACAATTCCTTTCCATCACTGGAAAGTCTGTTTAATGTATTGATTAAAGGGAAAGTTTGCCTTCACAAATCCTCAATCTGAAAACCACAAATAATCCCTTTTTTCAATTGTGTTCAGTATTTTGAATTTATTCTCTGCCCCCCCAATTCGCCTCTGACTCCTGATACAACTTCCCAATATCCATTCATTCCTCATTCTCACTGGGTTTATAGTTCTGTGTAACTGTCATTGTGTCTGTCCCTTTCTCTGCACTGCTGCTTCTGACTCCTGATACAACTTCCCAATATCCATTCATTCCTCATTCTCACTGGGTTTATAGTTCTGTGTAACTGTCATTGTGTCTGTCCCTTTCTCTTCTCTGCACTGCTGCTTCTGACTCCTGATACAACTTCCCAATATCCATTCATTCCTCATTCTCACTGGGTTTATAGTTCTGTGTAACTGTCATTGTGTCTGTCCCTTTCTCTGCACTGCTGCCTCTGACTCCTGATACAACTTCCCAATATCCATTCATTCCTCATTCTCACTGGGTTTATAGTTCTGTGTAACTGTCATTGTGTCTGTCCCTTTCTCTGCACTGCTGCCTCTGACTCCTGATACAACTTCCCAATATCCATTCATTCCTCATTCTCACTGGGTTTATAGTTCTGTGTAACTGTCATTGTGTCTGTCCCTTTCTCTACTCTGCACTGCTGCTTCTGACTCCTGATACAACTTCCCAATATCCATTCATTCCTCATTCTCACTGGGTTTATAGTTCTGTGTAACTGTCATTGTGTCTGTCCCTTTCTCTTCTCTGCACTGCTGCCTCTGACTCCTGATACAACTTCCCAATATCCATTCATTCCTCATTCTCACTGGGTTTATAGTTCTGTGTAACTGTCATTGTGTCTGTCCCTTTCTCTGCACTGCTGCTTCTGACTCCTGATACAACTTCCCAATATCCATTCATTCCTCATTCTCACTGGGTTTATAGTTCTGTGTAACTGTCATTGTGTCTGTCCCTTTCTCTTCTCTGCACTGCTGCTTCTGACTCCTGATACAACTTCCCAATATCCATTCATTCCTCATTCTCACTGGGTTTATAGTTCTGTGTAACTGTCATTGTGTCTGTCCCTTTCTCTTCTCTGCACTGCTGCTTCTGACTCCTGATACAACTTCCCAATATCCATTCATTCCTCATTCTCACTGGGTTTATAGTTCTGTGTAACTGTCATTGTGTCTGTCCCTTTCTCTTCTCTGCACTGCTGCTTCTGACTCCTGATACAACTTCCCAATATCCATTCATTCCTCATTCTCACTGGGTTTATAGTTCTGTGTAACTGTCATTGTGCCTGTCCCTTTCTCTTCTCTGCACTGCTGCCTCTGACTCCTGATACAACTTCCCAATATCCATTCATTCCTCATTCTCACTGGGTTTATAGTTCTGTGTAACTGTCATTGTGTCTGTCCCTTTCTCTGCACTGCTGCCTCTGACTCCTGATACAACTTCCCAATATCCATTCATTCCTCATTCTCACTGGGTTTATAGTTCTGTGTAACTGTCATTGTGTCTGTCCCTTTCTCTTCTCTGCACTGCTGCTTCTGACTCCTGATACAACTTCCCAATATCCATTCATTCCTCATTCTCACTGGGTTTATAGTTCTGTGTAACTGTCATTGTGCCTGTCCCTTTCTCTTCTCTGCACTGCTGCCTCTGACTCCTGATACAACTTCCCAATATCCATTCATTCCTCATTCTCACTGGGTTTATAGTTCTGTGTAACTGTCATTGTGTCTGTCCCTTTCTCTTCTCTGCACTGCTGCTTCTGACTCCTGATACAACTTCCCAATATCCATTCATTCCTCATTCTCACTGGGTTTATAGTTCTGTGTAACTGTCATTGTGTCTGTCCCTTTCTCTGCACTGCTGCCTCTGACTCCTGATACAACTTCCCAATATCCATTCATTCCTCATTCTCACTGGGTTTATAGTTCTGTGTAACTGTCATTGTGTCTGTCCCTTTCTCTGCACTGCTGCCTCTGACTCCTGATACAACTTCCCAATATCCATTCATTCCTCATTCTCACTGGGTTTATAGTTCTGTGTAACTGTCATTGTGTCTGTCCCTTTCTCTTCTCTGCACTGCTGCCTCTGACTCCTGATACAACTTCCCAATATCCATTCATTCCTCATTCTCACTGGGTTTATAGTTCTGTGTAACTGTCATTGTGTCTGTCCCTGTCTGACAGTTGATTAGGACACTTTTGCAGCACATGATACACGAGCTGGATTAAGACTAAGGCAAAGCTGTACTTTTGGGCAGGGGCGTAATTATGAGCATGCCATTAACCCCAGACATGCCAGTAAATCACTGTAGAAGTGACCAATGAGTGCTCCATTAACCCCAGACTTGCCAGTAAGATCAATGCAGTAATGATGAGTTGACTAGAGAGTAGTAGCTACTGATTTGCTCAGCTTAGTCGTAGCCTTGGTCCTGCCGCCTTCCCTCATTCACTCCCTCCCAGACCCAGTCAGACAGTCCCAGACCCTTTACAGTTATTTTGAAGCCAGATGAGAATCAAAGTTTTTATTTATGTTTTGCTCAGTTGTAGCAATTTGGTAACATAAGAGGCAGCCTTGGAACAGACAATGGCAACAAAAAAGCTGCAAGCAGAGTGGACAACTCTTGAAACTAGGAGGGCTCTAGGCAAGTCCCTAGTGGGTAACCAGGCTCATACAGGGAATGTTATTAAACTGGGATGAGAATTCTATGTATTATTAAGATTCACATATATCAGAGGGGAACCCTAAGCAGCACAGTGGCTCTGGGAGTAGCACCTCTGCTTCACAGAATTGGGCTCCTTAGTTCAATTCCAATTGTCTGCAAGGGGTGCAAATGTTTTGTGGCTGTTTGGGTTTTCTCTGGGTTCATCCTGCGCCCCAAATACATACCGACAGGGCTAATGGCTCCTGGTAAATGGACCCTAGTGCAAAGGACTGATATTAATCTTAATAAAGTGCAATGTGATGGTGTTGTATAGAGATCAGAAATAGTGATTCATGATAAATGTAGTGAGAGAGAGAGAGAGAGAGAGAACACCATCTGGTGAGTGACAGAGGAACTGCATCACTGAGTAAAAGAGACGGATCCACAGAGAGACAACAGGGGACATTTGTGCTGCATTAGAAATAAAGTTCTCTGGGCAGAGAGAAGTATCTGGAGATGCACAAATTAGGGATGGGAGGGCTACATGTCTGCCCCTTTATTATAGAGTGTAGCCTGGCACGTTCCACACTCCACAGTGTGAAGGCAACATTTTTAGCACTTTATGATTTAATAATAAATGATAAATGTTTCACCCTTCTGCCAAACCATTACATCCAATTTCAACACTTTAGGTCTTATTTATGCCAAGTCCTAGTCTGGGTGCAAAATCATTCACAAAAGGTATTTGAATTTATTCATTCTGCCTGGAACTTCAATATCCCCATCCAGCCTGATCCCATGAACAGCAAGTGAGCGAACTTATGGGCATTAAGTAACCCGTAAAATGTCACATGGTGGTCTCCAAACTGTTGGGTGGAACTCTCTAGGGGCTTAAAACAGTGGCAAGGGGGCCCAGCCTGAAGGTCAGTTTGGAGGAGATTTGGGGTGAGTGTTTATTTGTACCCTGGGTACCCCTGGAACTATAGCAGGGTGACACCCCAATGTTTCTATATATCTGTAACCTTGTTATGAGCTAAGGGGGCCCAGTCTGAAGGTCAGTTTGGAGGAGATTTGGGGTGAGTGTTTATTTGTACCCTGGGTACCCCTGGAACTATAGCAGGGTGACTGTTACCCCAATGTTTCTATATATCTGTAACCTTGTTATGAGCTAAGGGGGTCCAGTCTGAAGGTCAGTTAGGGGGAGATTTGGGGTGAGTGCTTATTTGTACCCTGGGTACCCCTGGAACTATAGCAGGGTGACACCCCAATGTTTCTATATATCTGTAACCTTGTTATGAGCTAAGGGGGCCCAGTCTGAAGGTCAGTTAGGGGGAGATTTTGGGTGAGTGTTTATTTGTACCCTGGGTACCCCTGGAACTATAGCAGGGTGACTGTTACCCCAATGTTTCTATATATCTGTAACCTTGTTATGAGCTAAGGGGGCCCAGTCTGAAGGTCAGTTAGGGGGAGATTTGGGGTGAGTGTTTATTTGTACCCTGGGTACCCCTGGAACTATAGCAGGGTGACACCCCAATGTTTCTATATATCTGTAACCTTGTTATGAGCTAAGGGGGCCCAGTCTGAAGGTCAGTTAGAGGGAGATTTGGGGTGAGTGCTTATTTGTACCCTGGGTACCCCTGGAACTATAGCAGGGTGACACCCCAATGTTTCTATATATCTGTAACCTTGTTATGAGCTAAGGGGGCCCAGTCTGAAGGTCAGTTAGGGGGAGATTTGGGGTGAGTGATTATTTGTACCCTGGGTACCCCTGGAACTATAGCAGGGTGACACCCCAATGTTTCTATATATCTGTAACCTTGTTATGAGCTAAGGGGGCCCAGTCTGAAGGTCAGTTAGGGGGAGATTTGGGGTGAGTGATTATTTGTACCCTGGGTACCCCTGGAACTATAGCAGGGTGACTTTATGACATTATATGCATGTGTGCCCCCAGCACACCAAGAGCTAAAGCCCTGCATTGGGTTGGGTGCATACAGAATACCCATAAAGCAGTCAGGTTCTGGGTAGAGAATTCCTGATTCCCTGATCATGTGGGTAGTCCAGGAACGTATCCGGATGAATGGGCACTGGAGTGATGTCACTTTCCACTTCACAGGTACCGAGTCGGAAGGTAAGTTTAACTTATAGGGTCGGTGTCGGGTAGTGGCTCTGGGTTGGGGTTGGGTGGTGGGTTTTGGTCAGGTTATGGTCTGGGTCGGCACCAGTCCTTCCAATTGGACCTGTGCAGGACTCTACCAAGAGCTCCATCCTGATTTGGGGGGCTCAGCATTCTAAAAAACTGTACTATTAGCCTGAACAGGGTGGGCCCCAGGCTCTTAAGGGCCCTGCCGGCCCAGATCTGAGCCTGAACCTCTGCTTGGGGAAATATATTAAATGGGATAGGTGCCCTTTAAGGAGATGGAATCTCTCAGCAGTAGAAAAACCCTTTCCAGAATACAGTGGTCCCCAAGGGGCTTCTCTGTTAGATTTCTACTCATTCTGACCTTGTTGGATTTATTGTATTTTCCCTCAATGACGTCCCATCGGAGTCCTCTGCTGTTTCTCTCATGATTCATAGACTTCCTTAAATAGCACATCTAACCCTATTACTGGGGGGAAGCCTGAACCCCCTCTTGTTTGTATCTGTCCCTTTCTCCTAATCAACCTTCTCCCCCTCCCCCCCCGTATTCATTTATCTTCTTTATCCTTCTTTAACCCCTTTCCTCCAGCTTCTCCTTGGCTGCATAGCTATTAGATTATAAGCAGGTAATTAGATTATACGCAGGTTATTTGATTCATGGCTCAGCCCTTTGGTTTCCAAGAATATATATTTATATGATATATATATATACAAGTGTATATGGGGGAAGCCCTGTTATCCCTGTGCAGCAACTCTTCCACTATGGGTGGCTGTTTTAACCCTTGCAATACTAATATAAGTGGACAGTCACATTTGGCTCCACCTGTGCAACTCCCAGAATCCTTTATTTCTCATTTTCTCTGTGACTGGCGCATGACTATGAAGATTTTCATTCATCCAGGCCATGGTATATCTAATATAGGTCAATCTAAAACAACTGGACTTGCTGAGCCACTCAAACAACACTTCAGTTGGCCCAAACTAAATCAGTAAAAAAAAACATGGGAAAAACATTTTTTTTCCAAATGAATCAGTTAATAGTGCTGCTCCAGCAGAATTCTGCACTGAAATCCAATTCTCAAAAGAGCAAACTGATTTTTTTATATTCAATTTTGAAATCTGACATGGGGCTTGTGATCTGATAAACTTCAGTCTCTCTTTACTGCTGTACTGCAAGTTGGACTGATATCACCCCCTCCCTTTCCCCCCAGCAGCCAAACAACAGAACAATGGGAAGGTAACCAGATAGCAGCTCCCTAACACAAGATAACAGCTGCCTGGTAGATCTAAGAACAACACTCAATAGTACAATCCAGGTCTCACTGAGACACATTCAGTTACATTGAGAAGGAAAAACAGCAGCCTGCCAGAAAGCATTTCTCTCCTAAAGTGCAGGCACAAGTCACATGACCAGGGGCAGCTGGGAAATTGACAAAATGTCAGATTTCAAAATTGAATATAAAAAATCTGTTTGCTCTTTTGATAAATGGATTTCAGTGCAGAATTCTGCTGGAGCAGCGCTATTAACTGATTCATTTTGAAAAAAAATTATCCCCATGACAGTATCCCTTTAACCAAATTGGAGACATTGCTCCCTCTATAGCTGAAAAGCATTTACTGACCTTTTTGTTCATACAGGCCAAAAGATTAATAGCAATGAGATGGAAATCAAGCTTAGCACTCAGAGCCCGTCAATGGCTTCATCTAGTCAGTCAATATCTTCCTTTATATAAGATTACATACTACTAAAGAGGCTCTCCGGAGAAATTTGACCAGATTTGGTCTATCTGGGTGTTAGTGCAAGATTAAAGGAATAGCGAGTGTTCTTTGCTTTTCCAATTCTATGTTCGTACATATAACCTCAAAACCAGGCCAAAACTAGCCAAAAGGCTTTTCAAAATTAGCCCGAAAATAGTACAATATGACATCTGGTTTGCCCCAAAATTGTCTGAAATTAAGGAAAAAGTTGAGGAAAATGTGAGAATGCTTAAGAGGAACGGGAGACTGGGGTACAGAGCCCAAAATCTGGTAACTCCCGACTTCTACACAAGTCAGTCCCATTGCAT
This sequence comes from Xenopus laevis, assembly GCF_017654675.1. Classification (NCBI taxonomy): domain Eukaryota; kingdom Metazoa; phylum Chordata; class Amphibia; order Anura; family Pipidae; genus Xenopus; species Xenopus laevis. The sequence goes on from NC_054374.1 coordinate 166,654,359, forward strand.
GCTGGGTATTGTAGTCTTACATTACAGTTGGCAAATTGTGACACAAAAATGACATTACCCAACATGCATTGGGAGACAAAACATTGGCCGGTTTCTAAACTACAAACTAGCCAAAGACTCAAATCTGTACAAATCTAGTTTTTAGTTTCAAAAACCGCCTGGGCCTTAAATTATTAGCCCAATTTGTCTGGAAAACCTCCAACGTAGAAACCCTGCAGGAAAGACCTTTAGCACATGGGGCTAAACCCTTTCATACTTTTACATGCTGCCATCTAGTGGGCAAACCTTAAAACATATGGACCCAGGCAAAGGGATCTAGCTGCATGGGTTAATTAAAGGACAACTAAGGTGTCCAAATACAAAGGGGAGTTGCTACACCTAGAACTCAGGGTCCCTTACACATACAAACTAGGGGCATGTCAGAGGACACATATCTCCCACACGTTGTCCCCACCGCAATTGTTAAATAGGGTATAAAAATCACTTTTCCTGAATTAACCCTTCTTTCAAATTTAGGAGGGTGAGATTCACCAAGGTTTAACCATGTAGGGTGGATAGGGCAGTAAGCTGAGCCCCTTGGGGTTATTTCTAGAAGGTTCGTTGTGGGTAACTTTAAGGACACAGATCTGTATTCTCCTTCAACAAGGCTTTGGGCATCTCCTCAAGGTGTGACGATGTTACAGTAACACGGGGACAAAGAAGACGCCATTCCCATTATTGTCACTGTGACACATTAGGATAAAGTTATGACACAAACTGTATGGAACCAAAACTGGTGGATCCATGGTGCCCACCCTGACCTTCTGGCCTGTTTATTCCTATTGATGATCGATCACTGATCCCTTCCTGGTTTCCCTCTATCCAAACTCAGCAGCCTGGCAGTGACTCCTAATGGGGAAATCCCCCAAGTCCTGTTGGCCATACAGTGCTGTAGGCTGTTCTAATGGGGTACTATAGGTGCTGTAGGTAAAAACACATACAAAAGGATGGGAGGGAAGCCAATTAGTAGCGCCATTACTGAGTCTGGCACTGAATCAAACCGCAAGTTGATTTGCCAGTGAAGGTGAATCTAATAATTAATGTCTCACTTTCATGTGCTATTTCCATACAATCATGTCCCACTGGTCCAACTGGTTTCTCTCATTTGGCAATGGTTCCTGGAAACATAATAGAAATCTGGTTCTACTAGTTTCCCTATTTTATCCCATACATGTCTTAGTTATGCCAACGGCTTCTCACATTTCACAGTTGAACTTGGGTGATCTGAACACTTAGTCCACAGGCCAAACAGTCAGACAGTAACTCAATGAGGGGTGAAACAGGGGGGATGTGCTTGATTCCAAAAAGATGCACTTTTAGCCCTCTGTATAGAGCACTGGGGGTTGGTCTCTTTTTTCTCCAAATGCATTAAAGGAATTGTTCAGTATAAAAATAAACACGCCATAAGAAAAAAACGCCAATTGACTTTAAAGGAACAGTTCAGTATAAAAATAAAAACTGGGTAAATAAATAGGCTGTGCAAAATAAAAAATGTATCTAATATAGTTAGTTAGTCAAAAATGTAATGTATAAAGGCTGGAGTGACTGGATGTCTCACATAACAGAACACTACTTCCTGCTTTTCAGCTCTCTTGCTTTCCACTGGCTGGTGACCCTGGTTACCAGGCAGTAACCAATCAGAGACTTGAGGGGTCATATCTGTTGCTTTTGAATCTGAGCTGAATGCTGAGGATCAATTACAAACTCACTGAACAGTTATGTCCCATGTGGCCCCCCTTATAGTCACTGACTAACTCAGAGTTAGAGAGCTGAAAAGCAGGAAGTAGTGTTCTGGCTATTATGTTACACATCCAGTCACTCCAGCCTTTATACATTATATTTTTGACTAACTAACTATATTAGATACATTTTTTATTTTGCACAGCCTATTTATTTACCTAGTTTTTATTTTTATACTGAACTGTTCCTTTAAAGTCAATGGGCGTTTTTTATTATGGCGTCTTTTTTCTCCAAATGCATTAAAGTCAATGGAAGTTTTTTCTTATGGCAACTTTTTTGTCCTAATGCATTAAAGTCAATGGGGTTTTTTTTTTCTTATGGCGACTTTTTCTCTTCAAATGCATTAAGGGGTCAATTGGCCTTTTTTCTTATGGGTGCACATGGCGAAATTCGGAATATCACCGCAAATCCAAGACTCACTACTCAGCACAAAGGCTTTATGCCAGTGATCCCTAACCGGTGGCTTGTGAACATGTTGCTCCCCAACCCTTTGGATGTTGCTCCCAAGGACCTCAAAGCAGGTGCTTATTTTTGGATTCTTGGCTTGGAGGCAAGTTTTGGTCCTATAAAAACTAGGTTAATGTTAAACAGAGTCTCCGGTAGGCTGCCAGTCCACATAGCCAGTCATAGTCCATAATTGGCACCCCAGGAACTTTTTGCATGACTGTGTTGCTCTCCAACTCTTTTTCCTTTGAATGTGTAAAATAATGTTGGGAATAGCTCTATGCTCTGCAGCACTCATGTCATTTTGTTAAAAAAACAATAAATTTGGCATTGAGCAAATCAGCGCTGGGTTAAGGAGACTGATGCTAAACAGATACATTTACAAAATGTGTGGCACAGGGATGGTAAATCCTCAGTATTTAGAAGTGAAACTTCAAGGGTGGTCACAATCGGATCCAAGTCCCAAGACCCATGACTCGCGTTCCCATATAATGTGCTCATGTGTGCAACAGTAAGTTACCAATATCACCTCTTAGCTTAGTCCTTACATTTTTATTTATCATCATTGTTTCTGCCAATCAACTTCTATAATTCTCTGCCCCTGGTGTCAGCTCTAATATCCCTCTATTATGCTCCTGTATATGAGGTGCATGTACTGCTAATGGCCACAATCCATTCTAATGACCAAAGAAAGTAAAACATACAGCACCTTATTCCCATAAAATTGCCTTTATTCTGAACACATGGCAAGAGCTTGGATTACAACGATGTTTTAGGTCACTCTTGGCCTTTTACAAAGCTTTAATCCAGTTTAGTTTGACAAAAGGCCAAGAGCTGCTTGAAACATCTCTATAATCTGAGGTCTTGCCATGTGTTTGGAATAAAGGCAATTTTATGGCAAAAAGGTGCTGTACTTTTAATTCCCTGTAGTACAAAACAATGCTTCATGCTAGTTGCAGGTCTCTGAAAGGAATAATGAATTGTATGGGGTGAGTGATGGCTTCAAGGGAGCCATTGCTGAGTTATAAAGAAGTCCTGGACTATTCATGCTTATAAGAGCCTGGAAGCAGCACTGTGTTTGGGTCAGTGTCTTGCCCCTGTATAAAACTTGTCTTCCCTCTCCTCATATTTGTATAGCTGGTCTGGCTTGTTTTTGGTAAGGTATTTCTGGGAGGTTAGAAAATCCTGAAGGCCACTCCTGAAGCATTGAGGTGACCCTACGCCAACTGATTCCCACAAAGGCTTATCATTTTGTTTTTTCTTTGTTATAAGATTTCCATTGAAGAGCTGCCACAAGGCTTAAATCCTGAAGTTAGCACCCCTTCAAAAATGGACCATCCCAAAGCTATTCAGCCAAGTTTGCTGCCTATTCTCGTGCAGTTCTGTCTTACCCCCGCCCCTTCCCTCAGTAAATGTCCTGCTTTGCCCCTTCCCTCAGTAAACTTTCTCCTCTGCCCCTTCCCTCAGTAAACTTCCTGCTCCACCCCTTCCCTCAGTAAACTTCCTGCTCCACCCCTTCCATTAGTAAACTCCTGGCTCCTTCCCTTCCTTCAGTAAACAAACTGCTCTGCCCCTTCCCCCAGTAAACTTCCTGCTCCACCCCTTCCATTGGTAAACTTCCTGCTCCACCCTTTCCCTCAGTAAACATCCTGCTCTGCCCCTTCCCTCAGGAAACTTTCTGCATCTCCTCTGTGTGAGGAAGAAGAAAATGAGAGCAGGTGGGCATGTGACAAAGTGTTTGTGTTGTGTGTCTGATAGAGAGTATAAAGGAACTTTTGAATAGATAGTTGTGTAAATACTACAGCCATTTTCTCCAGGGCATTTGCCACAAAGCAGATTGACCCCTTCAGTTCCTTGTCCCACTGTCTCATTGACTCTTTTAACTCTATTCACTTCTCATGTTTATATTGATATTTTCTCTCTGATGATTTACTCCACAATCACCTCTCAGTTTCTAATATCCCTATTTCTCCTCACTGCTCTATATATTTGTATAGCTATATCTCTAATACTAGATTTGTAATATTAAAGGGGAACTCCACAAAAACATAACTTAAAGGAACAGTTCAGTATAAAAATAAAAACTGGGTAAATAGATAGGCTGAAAATGTATCTAATATAGTTAGTTAGGCAAAAATGTAATGTATAAAGGCTGGAGTGAGTGGATGTGTAACATAATAGCCAGAACACTACTTCCTGCTTTTCAGCTCTCTTGCTTTCCACTGATTGGTAACTTGAGGGGGCCACATGGGACATAACTGTTGCTTTTGAATCTGAGCTGAATGCTGAGTCACTGACTAACTCAGAGTTAGAGAGCTGGAAGTAGCGTTCTTTATGGATTTATTCAGTGTGAATTTATTTTCACACTGAACTGTTCCTTTAAGCTTATTGAAAAATAAACATAATTTCCAGCAACTTTGCAATATACATCAATTAAAAAATATGAAGACGTTTCATGATTTTAATGGTTTCTGACAGTTCCCTAAGCCCAGCCCCCTGCTCTCCTGCTGATCTGTCTGACTACTTTGCTGAGCTGTCTGACTACTGTTACTTTGTATGAACAGCATCTGTCCCCAGCCTGCATCCTCCAAACCCCACAATTCCCTGCACATGTGATTTCAATAAGGAAAGGAACATGGCAGTGCAATGCATTGTGGGTTATGTAGTTCCTGCATGCTGTCTGTAAGCTGTGGAGAATTTGTTACAATTTTGTTTAGTCCCTCCTTCCCTGCCAGGATTTCAAATGATGCAGAAAGAGAAGAACTGTTACACAGCTGGATTTCAGCATAGAAAATGCCATTTATTTATACTTTTTGAAGGTAACTGTGATGGGTATATTAGGGGTTTCTATATTATGTGGCCTCTTTATCAAATTTTGGTTTAGAAGCCGGAGTTCCCCTTTAATATATCTATATATTTGTATAGCTATAAATATCTATATTAGATTTATATTAATAGATCTATATATTTAAACCTCAGTCCCTCTCCTTTCCTTCTACCTCTTTGTTTCTGCTTAAAGTCTGCCTTTGCCGATTCCTTTTCACAGTGTAAGTACTGAACTATCATTCCTTCTATTTGGATGACTCTTATCTTTTAACCCTTTCCATTCTAAACCACCACTCTGGTAATAATGCAGCTTACCCCTAATTAAAAGGATACTGTCATGGGAAAACATTTTTTTTTCCAAAATGAATCAGTTAATAGTGCTGCTCCAGCAGAATTCTGCACTGAAATCCATTTCTCAAAAGAGCAAACAGATTTTTTTATATTCAATTTTGAAATCTGACATGAGGTTAGACATATTGTCAATTTCCCAGCTGCCCCTGGTCATGTGACTTGTGCTCTGATAAACTTCAATCACTCTTTACTGCTGTACTGCAAGTTGGAGTGATATCACCCCCTCCCTTTCCCCCCCCCCAGCAGCCAAACAAAAGAACAATGGGAAGGTAACCAGATAGCATCTCCCTAACACAAGATAACAGCTGCCTGGTAGATCTAAGAACAACACTCAATAGTAAAAACCAGGTCCCACTGAGACACATTCAGTTACATTGAGAAGGAAAAACAGCAGCCTGCCAGAAAGCATTTCTCTCCTAAAGTGCAGGCACAAGTCACATGATCAAGCACAAGTCACATGACCAAGGGCAGCTGGGAAATTGACAAAATGTCTAGCCCCATGTCAGATTTCAAAATTAAATATAAAAAATCTGTTTGCTCTTTTGAGAAATGGATTTCAGTGCAGAATTCTGCTGGAGCAGCACTATTAACTGATTCATTTTGAAAACATTTTTTTCCCATGACATTATCCCTTTAACAGAATGCTTAAACATCAATTCTACACTCTTGTTATTATGTTACCCCTTCGCCAACCACCTAGAAAGTAGGTTGTTGGCAGCCAAAGTAAAGGACATTTGTTGTACACGTTTTTCGTTGCTTTAAAAAGTTGATTAATAATCAGTTTGTCCGCTCTCAGTCCACATGAACATTTTTATTTCTCTTCAATATTTCTCTTCAATATAAGGCTTTGGTTATGCACAGACTAGCAAGCTGGCTATTTTATCTGATGGACAGACCCACCTTGCTAAATTTCCAAAGGTACTGATGGCTGCAGTAGTGCAGAATTATGTGAGTGTAGGTATTGTGGCTGGCTAGCAGTTATTCAATATAACCTTGTAAACTGTGTGTTGTTTGGTCTCTTGTGCAAACCCTGTGAATGTACAACTGAATACAGTTAAGCTGGCCAGAAACTGCAATATCCGCTCGCTTGGAGAGGTCATTAAACGAGCAGACCTGAGACCACCCACATTCTGGGCCAAATTGGAATGATCCAATTGATGGTAAAGTGTCAATAACAGAATGAGAATGCTTTATGTATGCAATTTGTGCTACTTTATGTATTATAGAAAAGCTTTGTAGATTCTGGAACCAAAATATTAGTAATTTGTGCAATTCCTTTGCATTGTTGCCACCCCCCTGGAAATTTTTCTTTGGACACCCATGGCCTTAATCAAGACTAGTATCTTTATAGGTGCTCAACTCTTCCTTTCCTTCTACACTGGTGGGAGTATGTCCATTGAGTAACATTGAGTAAAGAGTTGCTAAGCATGTTAATGAAAGTGGTCACTAGTGATGGGCGAATTTGCGCCTTTTCGCTTTGCCGAAAAAATCGCGAATTTTGCGAAACGGCAAAAAAATTGCGAAACGGCGCTGGCGTCTCGTTTTTGACGCCGGCGCCCGTTTTTTCGAAAAAAAAATCTTTGACGCCGGCGAATTTTTGCTGCGAATTTTTGCGGGCGTTTCGCAAATTTATTCGCTGGCGGCGAAACGCGCAAATTTGATACGAATTCGCGCCTGGAGAATAAATTCGCCCATCACTAGTGGTCACACCTCGAATTTGCAAATTTCAGATTTTAGAATCTGTACCAAGAAAGAGATGTGGGGGAGACTGAGATAAGGAGGCACAATGGATTTAACCAAGAATATTGTTTAAATCCGTTGGTTTTAATTTTTGTATTGATCTTATTTTTTTTTGTAAGTTGTCACAGAATTAAACGAGACTCTTTCTACAGGAATAAGACATATCATTGGTTGGAGAGTTGCACGTTCAGATAAGTGGCTACTTTATATGGATATAATTATATGCTTTGAGGTCCGATTAATATTTAACAATTGACATTTAAATCAAGTATGTAGTGACACTAGGGGACGGTATGCTTTAGGGAAGGGGTCCCCAACCTTTTTCCCTGACACTTTCAAATGTAAACAGAGTTGGGGAGCAACACAAGAATGAATCTGTTCCTGGGAGTGCCAAATAAGGGCTGTGATTGGCTATTGGTTGTCCCTATGTGGACTGGCAGCCAACAGAAGGCTTTGCTTGGCTCTACACCTGGTTTTTATTCAACCAAAACTTGCCTCCAAGCCAATCATTCGAAAATAAGCACCTGCTTTGAGACCACTTGGAGCAACATCCAAGAGATTGGTGAGTAACATGTTACTAAAAAGGTTGGGGACCCCTGCCCTAGGGTATATAAGGTCATGTGATTATATGGAATTTTATGCTTGATAAAGAGTGGAGTGTCACTGGAAACGTTGCGTCCTTTGCTGGAAAGAAATGTGATAATTAAAAGCAATTTTAATTGAAAATAAATTGGAGTAAATTGGACTCTGGGAAGATACATTGAGTATGACATAACTACACTATGATGTGTAATACTTGGCTGACACATTAATACTGTCTGTAATCCCAGCAGTGACATTGTGCGACTTACTCCAGCCATAGGGGTAAATTTATTCAGCGGTGAAAATTCGCCAGCGACAGCTTCGCAGCCATCGCAACACTTCTCCAGATGAAGATTCGCTCAGACAACGCTAACTTATTAATGTGAAGTTGTGTCTTCTTAAAAGATGAAGAAGATGAGCTTGCGTTCAGTTCTGCCTAGCGCAGCTTTGTTAGCGGTCTTCGCTCAGGCTAATTTGCATACGTCAGGAAATTTAAAGTTGAATGGACGTATATGTTGCAGCAAATACATTACATTATTAAGTCCAGGGAACCTTAATAAAAAAAATAGAGTTGTTATATTGTCCTACACATGAGCCCAGTGTATAGTTTATGTGCCATATGTAAGGAAATGTAAGGACTTTTACAGCTTATTACTCTGAAAAAAGGAAAAGAGGCCAGCGTTTTTTGGGACTTGTCATATTTGTATTCATATGTTTGTAATGTTGTTCATATAGTGCTGACACATTTACACAGTGCTTTGCAAAGATTATTCATCATTCCCAACAGTCCCTGTCCCAATGGAGCTTACAATCTAAGATCCCTATCACATTCCCATCAGTCCCTGCCCCAGTGAGCTTACAATCTACAGTCCCCATCACATTCCCATCAGTCCCTGCCCCAATGGAGCTTACAATCTAAGATCCCTATCACATTCCCATCAGTCCCTGCCCCAGTGAGCTTACAATCTACAGTCCCTATCACATTCCCATCAGTCCCTGCCCCAGTGATCTTACAATCTACAGTCCCTTTCACAGTCACACACAGTAGTGTCAGTTTTATCAGGTGTCAGTTAATCTGCCTGTATGATTTATGATGGCACTATAGCTGGATCTAAGATAAAAAGGAAATAAGAAAAGGAAAGTCTCCTAAAAGTAGTTCTTACACCAAATGAGAGCTCCAACATATTTCTCTAGAATGTTATAGTAGCGCTCACAGGAAATAGGGATGAGGGTCTAGAATAACAAGAAGTGTCTTTTATGTCACTGAAGTGCTGTCACCAATCAGGGTCATGACAAGAAAAGCCCAAATATCACCCTAACTAACCTTCAAGCTGGACTCTGGGAACTACTGCCTTAACCCTAACTCTAACACTGGCTTACTCCAGCAGAACATGGTCTACATTTCAGGCCCATGTGTTCAAAACGGAGACCTTGCATATACTGGAAGAACAGAAATGGGAAAATAGAAAGCTAATGTTGAATGCAGTATTAATACACAGTGCAACCTTCATTAGTTGCAGGATATATCCTCAACCAGGCCTGCCTTACTAACCTTGGAGCTCTTTGGTTGATGGGTATCATGGGGGTACTCTCACTGTCCTTGGTGGAATATTGACCTTCTGACAGTGTCCCATGCTTATAGACTATCTTGCATTAATGTTCCTCTACCATACCAATTGTGACTAATCCCTTTCCTTTAATACACCTGACCTAATACATAAAAAAATGTAGGGACACACACCTCTTACACATTCCACACCTCTACCCCAGGTAAACGTTTACTGAAAGGTAGGTTCCATCCCATGTTTAGTTTGGAGAACTAAAATATGGATAGTTATTCACGGAATCCCTACAATAACCAGTAAATTACCAGTTCCTCAAGCTTCTGTACCTACTTGTGGATTTCATGAACTTTGCTGGCCTCCAAATGAAGAAGCTTAAATATCTTTGATCTCATCTCCTTCATTTTCAACCCATATATAAAAGAATTAAGAATTGGAGATAGCACAAGGAACTCCAGTGACATAAAAAGCCGTATCTGATATGGAATGCTGGTGGGCATGTACCTGTAGAGAAACATTTCAAAGAGAGCCCCAGTCACAAAGTTAATAGAAATGATCAGTTGAGGGCTGCAGGTCTGCAAAGCTTTGGAGATGACCTCTTTTGAAGATTGGACACACACTGTTAGAATCTCTACATAGGAGAATACTATTATTAAAATAGGGACATAAATGACGCTGGCTGAAACAAAATTTCCAAAAATATTGTTCACAGTGGTATCAATGCAAGAAAGTCTGACTACGGACCAGTTGTCACAGTAGATCTTGAGTACCACCGTGTCACACAATGGAAGTCTGTAAGTCAATACGAGGTTTACGCCGATAAATGAAATAGAGTTCAGCCAACCTGCTGCAATTATTTTGAAAACTGTTGCATGGGACATGAGGCTGTTGTATCTGAGAGGGTTGCAGATGCAGATATAACGGTCAATCGCCATGCCCGCTAGTGTGGCCAACTCAAAGCTTCCGTAGGTATGAATAAAGAAGACTTGGGCCAAGCAACTTCCATAGGAGATTTTTTGCACTTGGTAAAGCAAAGTAACAAAAATACCCGGGTAGAAGATAATACTTCCATAGATTCCATTAATAGACAATGCGCAGATGAACATGTACACGGGCTCCTGTAAACTCTGGTGCAGAGCCACGGCCGTGACCACCAGACTGTTCAGCAGGATGGTCAGCAGAAAGCCTACAAACACCAATGAACTGTAAAGATATTTTATTGAATTAAGTTCCCCGAATCCAAGGGTCAGAAACTCAGGATGAGCGGATGTTTCATTTAACATTGTATTTATCTTCCTATAGGAAATAAAAGAACAATCAGTTTATCATTTCAGGATTGAATGAAAAGAGCTGCTATAATTAATCTTCTCCTTATATTACAGTTAGGGGCACATTTATCAAGGGTTGAATTTCATATTCATTTTTTTTTAGCTCACATGAATTCAATTTCGCTCGAAATTCGAATATTCGACTATTCATTAAAAATGGAATATCTAAAACTCGAACTAATTTTACAGACCAGAAGACTTGAATCGAATTCAAATTTGACCAAACACGAATCAAGTTTTTTCTCTGAAAAAAACCTGAATGTCAGGAAGGCTGCAAACATCTTCAAATGGATCACTGGACCTCTCCCATTGGCTTATACATGAATTTGGCAGGTGTAAGGTGGCTAATAGTTGAATTTGAGTACCCAAAGGGCCAGAGTATGATAAATTGCAAGATTCGAATTAAAACTCGAATCGAGTTTGGATAATTATCAATTCGAATTTGAGCGTTTTGACAAAAAATAAAATGGGAAAATTTCAATTCAAAATTTCAATTCAACCCTTAATAAATCTGCCCCTCAATGTCACAAAAAAATGAGTGACACCAGGTCACCTCACATTAAGGAATTAAGCAAAGTCCTCGGTTCAAGGTTGAAACTTGCAATCACTCATGTATTATAATGGCTAATGTGTCCCCTACTGTAAATGATAAGGATATTAGAAGTCACTGAGGGGTTGTTCTGTGACCATATAAAGACACAAGGCTGCAGGCTGAGTTATACAGGGAACTCTGAGTATCACTCATGTATTATAAGGGATAATGTACCCCCTACTGTAAATGATAAGGATATTAGAAGTCACCGAGGGGTTGTTCTGTGACCATATAAAGGCACAAGGCTGCAGGCTGAGTTATACAGGGAACTCTGAGTATCACTCATGTATTATAATGGCTAATGTGTCCCCTACTGTAAATGATAAGGATATTAGAAGTCACTGAGGGGTTGTTCTGTGACCATATAAAGGCACAAGGCTGCAGGCTGAGTTATACAGGGAACTCTGAGTATCACTCATGTATTATAAGGGATAATGTACCCCCTACTGTAAATGATAAGGATATTAGACGTCACTGAGGGGTTGTTCTGTGACCATATAAAGGCACAAGGCTGCAGGCTGAGTTATACAGGGAACTCTGACAATCACTCATGTATTATAAGGGATACTGTACCCCCTACTGTAAATGATAAGGATATTAGAATCACTGAGGGGTTGTTCTGTGACCATATAAAGACACAAGGCTGCAGTCTGAGTTATACAGGGAACTCTGAGTATCACTCATGTATTATAAGGGATAATGTACCCCCTACTGTAAATGATAAGGATATTAGAAGTCACTGAGGGGTTGTTCTGTGACCATATAAAGACACAAGGCTGCAGGCTGAGTTATACAGGGAACTCTGAGTATCACTCATGTATTATAAGGGATAATGTACCCCCTACTGTAAATGATAAGGATATTAGAAGTCACTGAGGGGTTGTTCTGTGACCATATAAAGACACAAGGCTGCAGGCTGAGTTATACAGGGAACTCTGAGTATCACTCATGTATTATAAGGGATAATGTACCCCCTACTGTAAATGATAAGGATATTAGAAGTCACTGAGGGGTTGTTCTGTGACCATATAAAGACACAAGGCTGCAGGCTGAGTTATACAGGGAACTCTGAGTATCACTCATGTATTATAAGGGATAATGTACCCCCTACTGTAAATGATAAGGATATTAGAAGTCACTGAGGGGTACTTGACCATATAAAGGCACATGGATGTACTGTTGTATGTCACAAGAAATGATCAGAGTTAAATAGGACCACCATATGGGGCTAAACTGGAAATGATATGATGTCTTGACAATTTCACAATTATAGACTTGAAACTGTCAGACTGTACAGATACTGAATGGCTGATAAACCTTGGGGCCAGGGAATGAGCAGTGATCAATCTCTTCTTTTCTATACTGGGGGCTCTCTCACCATCTTAATTCACTGTCATTGTACAAATGCTATTTTGCCATTTTACCTGCCAGGGTAAAAGAAACCATTGACGAAACTGCTGAACCCCTATATCTACAAATAGGTGCAGCATCCCACATTTCTTCTTTGTGTCTGAGCCCCATTAGGTACTGACCCATTTGCTTATACAGGTTTCCTTTAACAAACTAAAAGTACATAGTGAGAAGTGGCGGATCTGCTATTAGTACTATTAGGGGCATCACATGCAAACAAACAGAGATTAAGGGCAGAGACACACGGTCAGATTCGGGGAGATTAGTGGCCCGGCGACAAATCTCCTCATCTTTGAGGCGACTAATCTCCCCGAACTGCCTTCCAGCCGGCTAGAATGTAAATCACCAGCGGGATGACACTTGGAATGCTATGATTCCAGAAATCTCCCCAAGTTTCCTTGTGAGGCAACTTCGGGCGATTTCAGAAAACAAAGCATTCCGAGTGACATCCCACTGGTTATTTACATTCTAGCCGACGGGAGGCAGTTCGGGGAGATTAGTCGCCTCAAAGAAGAGGAGATAAGAGTTGGGTGAATTTGTCCCTATAAATGGATGCTGCAAACAATTTTGACACCGACGACATTTGACGCACATTGAAGTCAATGGGCATCCGTTTAACTGTCGCCGGCTTCAAAATTGTCGGAACTGCAGTGAATTTGCAGGCAACTAATCTCCCCGAATCTGACCGTGTGTCTCTGCCATAAAGGCACAGTGAGAGCAGAGGTTGGGGGTCGGTGGTGAAGTAGAAAGGATTTTGCATGAGAAGCCGGTAATGGACTGATACTTGTACATGACATTGTGGATTCTGCAAGAACAGTGGTGAGTTCACCAGACACACAAAACACAAGATGTACCTCCGTGCACTGCTGCTCCCGCCCTCTGCAATGTATTAGTTGTTCTTGACTTATGTCTGCTTCCTATTGAACCTGAAGTCAAACACAACATTGGACCATTACCAAACACCTACCTGGTCATACATAGAAAATAAATAAATGTACTAATGCGTCTTACTTATTTAATACCGTCTCCATTTCTCATTGCTGCTCCTTCTGGTATACAGAAAACCCTCACCCCAATAAGAGTAGCTAAGTCATACTCACCAAGTAAGGTCAGAGTAAGGTGCAGACTGGGCTGCCTTCTTCTCCCCCACGGATGTGATTTTCACGCAGTTTTATCTCTTTTCTGTTGCATTGAAGTAAATGACGAGCTGCTCATTAGGTGATGCTGGATCTGCGTCGCACCGGGAATTGAACCGGGTTATTTGTCCCATTAGAATTTTAATTAAAACTATTTATATTGTGATTCACTGAACCTTGTGTATAATTGATATAGTGAATAATGGAGGCCGGTGACAATTTACTATGGGCGTGGGATGCCCATAATGTATTAAATGGAAATGTTACCTGCTGATGTCACACAGGTTATAGATTGGGCAAATGAGAAGGTGAGTGAAGCCACAGTCAGATCAGGGGACAATGTGAAAATCCACAAGAATCATCAAATTCGACAAATTACATCTGTTTGACCAGTGGACACATTGTTCAGTGACCTGGAAGGTTGCCCTGTGTATGGTCCGACCCCAGAGGGAACTGTTACTAGTCAACTGAGTCCCTGGGCAATGGCTCCTGCCAACAAGTAGAATGGGGATCCAATATATATAAAATCCCTACACTTGCATGGCTTCACTTCTGATGTACCCTGACCACTTCTCTTTATGCCAAAAACCCTGCCCATGGGTCACCCAATTCACATGAAATACCCTCTATTGTGGTGAACCCATGAATTAATGTTTAACAAGTTGTAGCCTTAAACCCTAACAGGAGCTGTTGGTTCAGACATATTATAGCCACCTGTCGCCTTTACTTGAATGAAGGTACATTTACTTATAATTATTGCACAATAAAAGTGTTTATTCCTATTTAGTACTAACTGAGGTCACCAAACAACCTCCACTCCCAGCAAACCCTTACACTTCCCTTGGGCCCCCCTCTACTTCCCAACTTCCAGTCTGACCCTGTTTCTGGTATTTCCTGGTTCTTGTTCCTGTTTCCCTTTTTGGCTAGTGTAAGCCTGTCCTTGGACTTTTGTTTGCCTTGAGTTGCTGAGCCAGTAAGTTATATATTTCATTATCCTGCCTGTTTCATTACTATAGAATTCAGTTACTTTATGTTGGCTAAATAAACTCTCTTACTGCAAGACTTCTAGGGGCTAATTTAATAAAGCGCAGAGTGAATAACGTTAGTGAAAATTTGCCAGAGTTTCCGCTTTCAGGCACTTCACCAATTTACTAACGGGCGCAGGTGTAACTTCGCTAGCAAAGAGATAGACTCTAGCGCTACTTTGCACTCTTACGCCAGAAGAAGTTTCACTCTGGCGAAAGAGCGTTACTTTGCAAATTCACTAAGATGTGGATTTTACAGAACGTTACCTGTTCTGCCAGACTTGCCTTCACCACCTCAGACCAGCCAAAGTGCGATGGAGTGTATAGGGCTTCTTCAAATTTTAGTTGAAAAAAAAAAAACTCTGGCGTCTTTTCGTTTTTTCAGGGTGATAGGCTGCAAAACTACGTCAAATAATTTTTTGGTACCCGGGCTCCCCCCCTACATTTCCTAACATATGGCACATAAACTATACAGTGGGCTCATGTGTAGGGCAATATACAACTATAATACACAAAAGCCATGAATATCCTGTAAATTATATCCTTATAAACGGTGAGTTCTGATGTCATCAGTTATAAACGGTGAGTAGTGATGTCATTTCTGTCACATGACTCACTAAAATTTGAGTATTATAATAAATAAAGTACCCCAGTTGCAAAATATGAGGAAATTAGAAGTTACCTCGGAGTTCCATGACCTGTATAAAAACACTCCGCCTTCGGCCTCGTACTTTTATATGGTCATGAAACTCCTCGGTAACTAATAATATCCTTATATTTTACAAGAGGGGGTACTTTATTCACTATTTATTTTCTTTATTAAGGTTCCCTGGCCTTGTGTAATGCAATGTATTTGCTGCAACATATACGTCCATTGTACTTTAACTTCCCGTTGTATTAGCAAACGCTAGCGCAACTTTGTTAGAGTTCGGAGTCCTGGACGCAACTTCGGATTTTAGTGAATTAGCGTTGTCCTGGAGAATCTACGCCTGGCGAGGTGTTGCGATGTGAGCGAAACCGTCGCTGGCGAATTTACGGAGGTTAACCTAGTCTTTTTGACAGTCTACTCCCCCCTAGTTTATGCTTTAAATATTGATCCAGTGGCCCTGCTGGTCATTCCAGTGTGGGGCTTGGGCTACTGGGCATGACTGGGCCCCGAGTGCTTCATTTGTGGGTGGGGGTAATTAAACACTCAAGGGGTGTAATCCACCATGTTATTTGCACTTTGTGTTGAATTATTATTGACTAGTCACATAGGGAACTATATGATGCATTGTGGTGGATCACAAAAGCTAAGAGCAAGTGCCATTTGGGTTCAGTTGAATGAAGGAGTTGGTCATCACGGGTAAGTGAATAGTAGAGAGATTTCACACAAAGAGGTGGTGAAAAAATTAACATAATTAAAATTAACAAAATTAACATAATCTACTACACTATATTCGGATCTTTTTCTCTTTTTTTCTCTCTTTTTCTCTTTTTCCTGAGCTTCCTCGAGGAAGAGCTGTTTCACGGTGTTTTAGATTTTTACTCTGGGACACAATGAGCTACGAGGAATCTATTTAGCATTTACCATTTGATTGCTCACTTGGCCCCACAAATGTGAGATAAAATGCATCAGTTTTTTGATAGATTCTCAATGTACCCCAGACACACGGCTATAATTCTACACTCTCACTACTCCAAGGTTAATATATAAGACATTTAATTGTAGGTCACCACTATTAACACAGTATATCACCAGGTTATAACATTAAAATAATATTATGAGCAACCCAATAAAACGTGGGTAACAGGATGGGGTGCGGAATTCAGTTGCCATACTGTGTACAACAGGTTATCATTGTAAGTGTTTCTATCATGTAAGAGTTTTATCGTAGCTGCAATATAGATATTGCCTAAGCTAGAGGTAGTGGAAGGGCTTATTCAGGATTGAACTGGGCTGGTGGGAAACTGCGAAAAAACCAAGTGGGCCCCGGTGACCCAGACCTGCACCCCACGAATAACACTGTACACTTGACTCATACTCGCTGACCTCCCCATATCCAGAAGTTAATGGTACAGGTATGGGATCTGTTATGGGACCTGGGGTTTACTGGATAATGGATCTTTCCGTAATTTGGATCTTAATACAGTCTACTAAAAAAAATCACGTAAACATTAGACTATAGACTGTTTTTGCTTCCAATAAGGATTAATTATATCTTAGTTGGGGTACTATTTTATTATTTCACAGAAAAGGAAATCATTATTTAAATTTTAAAAAATTTGGATAAAATGGAGTCTGAGGGAGACAAGCTTCCCATAATTCTCTGGATAATGGGTTTCTAGATAATGGCCCAATTGATACAACCTGATTATGCATGTATGACTTGTTAGGCACTGTCTATAGTGTCTCTCCAAGATGGCAGGACTTCTTGTTCTGTTCTTGAACCCTGGTCTGCTTGATGAACTATTCCTGCCTTAACCCTCTCAGCAACTGGGAGTTTTCCAATTGTATGCGGGCAGGTATCCTGATGGTCATGGGTCACTCTCTTCCCAGCTTCTTTATTATACCCAGAGGATTGAAAAAGTCAGAATCCGAAAATCTCCGACCTACTGAGGTTGTAGATACAGTAAGTCAATGGGAAAAGTCCCTATCCTATTTGAAAGATTCTGTGGTCTGCGTTGGAATTAGTCCTGAAAATCCAACTATTTCAGACTTTTTGGGTAAAATTCCATAAAATTCCGGCTTTTCGGAGAAAAAGTCTGAAAAAAATCAAGAGATTTGGGTTCCCTGTTCCTGCTCTGTGCTTGTGTTTCTTATTGCTTGTTGGATCTCCTGGTATTGACCTCGGCCTGCCAATTGGACTTTCCTTGCCAGCCACCTTCCTTCGACCATTGGCCTGGTAAAGGACTTGTGTTTTTTTTTTACTTGACTCTGCATTAATTACTGCTGTATTGCTTAAATACATCTTCACATTCTTACAACGTGTCAGCTGCCTTTCAAGCATTTCTATTATCCACGTTACACAGCACATAGGCTCCTACGTTCCAGCCATTCACCTGTGGCTCAACCTGACAGGAGATGGCTTTCCATAATTCAGAGTTTTCCCAATAACAGATCCCATACCGGTAAACAGTAAAAGCATGACAAGTTTTAGCCGTTTATTGTTTCTTTTATTTGAGATTATTTTTTCAATTAATAAATCTCAAACATTTGCGTTCAGTAAACTCAAATTAAAAAAAAAATTCCGTTAATGTTATAGAGCTGGACAATAACTCATTCTCATAATTATTTTTATTTGTTTCCCATCTCAAGATCAACAATTTTTTTAGAAACTGTAGCATTTTTAACACAAACCGGTCCTAAATCTTTTCACATATCATTGGTTCAGGGTATTCATTTAATCCAGGTAAGAGCTTAGTATCAATGGTGTAAAGCTTACCATTCTCAGGAAGATCTGCTAGTTTGACAGACTCATCAAACAAAAAGTTTTTTGCCTAATTTGGCCAAATTGGACTGATATAAATATTTTTTTTTTGAAGTGGACTGATATAAATATTTAGTCACAGAGCCAAAAGATAAGAGCAATGAACCTGTACAGAGTCAAGATCCACAGATCAATGTTGTCACTGACCAACTTGCGTTCCTTCCCAGTTAGTCAACGTTCTGAGGTCTTCACAAAAAAACTCCATACTGTGTTGAGATCAACTTGAGCTTGTGGATATGAGTTAAGACTCCCGTTTGTGCTTGTAGCATCTTGTCATTCTGGTATAAGATAAAGTTTACTCATATTTAGTTAGTGGTATGTGACTGTCATACACAATTCTTGAGTCTACTGATGGGACTTTGGTCTTTAATACTCAGACAGCTCTTGGTTTCTCTTGATGTCTATGCTCTTTAGATCTTCACAAAATTGCTGATGTTTAAAGAGAAAGTATGGTAGTAAAAACAGGTGCTACTCTCAACAAACCATGTTACCAACTTTTCCTGAGCCAATACAGAATCCATTTTATCGTGTTAAAGATAAAATGATAGATAAATAAGTAAATTAATGATTTAAGACTTGCTGTACTCTAAGAATGTACTTCAGATGGGACCTGCTCCAATACAACCAGGGGCAAGGTTATATAACACTTTAAAAACCTAAATATTTCAGTTCCAATCACTCCATAACCAAGGAGAGGTTCATGTTAAACTCCCCCAAATGTTCTATTTGGTCTTTCGACATCCTTCTAAATCCTTTCATTTTAGGAATTTGGCTTGGTGGGTAATTTTATGACTCTAACAACTGATGTAAATTCCTACACCCTTTTCAGTTATATTTCTTTGACTCTTTAAGAGGAACCGGCTTCTTCTGAAGAACTTGAATTGTTTTAATTCTTAATTTCAAACCATAAATCAGAGGATTAAGAAGCGGAGGCACCGCCAGAAAATGTATTGACATAAAAACTTTCAGAGCATGAGGGAGAGTTGTAGGTGAGTAGCGGTAGAGAAATATCTCAAAAAGTACATTGATGAGAAAGGTTGCAATAGCAATAAGATGACGAGGGCAGGTCTGGAAGGCTTTGACCCTGAAATCAGGACTGGATTTAGGTCCGATGCTGCCCTAGGCACCGGACCCAAACACGCCCCTACGTGACGCATGTGATGTCAGCGCGTCTTGCGCCTGACGTCACATGCACAGACGTCGCGGAATGTAACTTCCGCCAACCAGCCGTCCCCATACCTCTCTTTCAGTGCAGAATTCTGCTGGAGCAGCACTATTAACTGATTCATTTTGAAAAAAAATTTTTTCCCCATGACAGTATCCCTTTAAAGTAACCCTCAAGTCTATAACTCTTGTTCTTTTCTATGGGAAAATAAGATCCCCGCTATGTGAATATAAAGTCCGCTAATATACTTGTAAAGAGTAATCATGTCCCCTCGCTAAACCAATTTCAACCTTGATAAGCTTCTCCTAGTTTTATTCTTCCACTCAATTTACCCATCTAGTCTCTCTATCTCTCATTAGACGGCGGAAATTCGCTGGACTTTATAATCACATAGAGGAAATCTTAATTTCCCAAAAAATGTGCAAAACTGCGAAAAAATTGTGAAAATCAAAAATTGACGCCCGGGTCTACACGGACGCACGTCCGAAAAGTCGTGGGGGGTTCGCAAATTTATACGCCGGTGGCAAAAGGGGAAATTCACCTCAAATTCGTGCCAGGCAAATTTATTCGGCGATCACATATGGAGCCTATAACTTTGCACAATTAATATCATCTTCATCAGCAAAAATAGAGACGTGTCTGTATAATTGCTTGTCCCAGTAAAGTGCAATACACAGGCAGCTGGGGTTGTTTGTGTGAATAGCTGCTTCACCTCAATCACTTGTATGAACAGTACTTTGCACTTGGTTTCTACTTTATATCCTTTTATCCTTAACAAATAGTGCAAATAAAATCTACTTGGTATGTTGTGCCCTCTAGTGGTGATGTGAGAGCAACACATTGATTCTTAATCGATTTATGTCCTAAAACAAATCAGCTGAAATCAGATGAGGAGGAACAGGAGCCTCTGCCGTCTTATCTGCCTGGGACAAAAGTGATTCCGGACTTACATTTCCTTCTGTGGAAACGTCCCACCAGTTGATACTCATGATCACTATAAGCTGTGTATAAACTGCCAGTAACTGCCACTAACTGTCAGCATGCACACACAAACATGCACACACACAAACATGCACACACACAAACATGCACACACACAAATTATTCTGTTCTTTTTCCCCTCAAAGGATAAGGAAAGGCTTAGTGCACTTGGGTTGCAAATGTTAGGCACCCCAAGTGATTGTATTGACTTACCTGAAACCCCGGGTCGGGGTCGGTTCTCCTATCAGCAGAAAACTGCACCGGCCCGGGGTTATACCAGTGAGCACCACAATCACTTAGGGGTGCCTAACATTTGGCACCCCCAAATGCACAAAGCCTTTCCTTCTCCTTTAAAGATTTTATATTTTGGAGTCAAACAAACAAAAGCATTGGGTATTTTGAAAACTATTTTCACCGTACACCAGCTATATGGTAGCCCTACATGCCGTCCCATCTCCTGCCCCTCATGAACACTACACGTAGCTCTGTATATATCAGGGACAAATGCAGCTCTTTGCACTGGGAAGCCAAGCACAGACACTTTAGATAGGGTTGCCATCTGTCCGGTTTTATTGATTATTGTGAAAATCAAATAAAAAAAACCTCCCATCCGGTTTTCCAAATAAGGAAAACCGGGCAGGATTCCCCATGATTGACATGTTGATCGGCCAATCACCGCATCATAGCCCCACCCCTAGATGTCACGCTTCCGCCCCTCGATGTCACCAAGGCCTGACGCGTTTTGTGTCTACCGGGGACACTTAGTCATAGGCTCAGGCCTTGGTTCTTAATTATGGAGAATAAAATGTAAGCTTTTTAAACTTTTACAATTTGACTCTGGCTCTACTATTTTGTGGGTTCAGTCTTGTGCCGGCCTCTACTGATGTCTCCTGATATTGTTAGGGGTGACATGTATAACACAGGCAGGGGACTTTGCTCACTGGAGCTGAATCACTGACCAAGAAAATTCATCTTTATATTTAGGTTTTTTTTTTTATTTGGGGGAGTCCCAGCCCTGACTTCTCTGTCTGTGTTGCTTCTGTGCATGGAGGGTGGCAGAGTCCCCATCTCTTCTGAGCTGACAGGAAGTTGACAGAAAGGAAAGGTTGTGGGGAGGAAGCAGAAGTGCAGGAAGGAAGGGTTGTGGGGAGGAAGCAGAAGTGCAGGAAGAAGGGTTGTGGGGAGGAAGAGGAAGTGCAGGAAGGAAGGGTGTGGGGAGTAAGAGGAAGTGCAGGAAGGAAGGGTTGTGGGGAGGAAGAGGAAGTGCAGGAAGGAATGGTTGTCGGGAGGAAGTGCAGGAAGGTAGGGTTGTGGGGAGGAAGTGCAGGAAGGAAGGGTTGTGGGGAGGAAGAGGAAGTGCAGGAAGGAATGGTTATGGGGAGGAAGAGGAAGTGCAGGAAGGTAGGGTTGTGGGGAGGAAGAGGAAGTGCAGGAAGGAAGGGTTGTGGGGAGGAAGAGGAAGTGCAGGAAGGAGAGGCAGACAAGGATGATTCTGGGATGTGCCAGGGATGAGGAGAAGTAAAGGGAGTTTCTCAATGGCCCCTGAAGGTGCTGCATTTTAATTGGTACCCAGCAGATCAGAAGTGAGGCAAGTTGTATGAAATCACTGCTTTATGCACCAGTGTGTGTATAAATATTATATACCCCAGAGTTGTGATTGTGCCTCAGACAAATTCCCGGGAAGAGGCTTAAACCTCATAATTGTGAGCCTGGAGGCAACTTATAGGTATTAGAACAGACTAAACTCATAAGGAATAATAGTAGGGATATACCTATAGAGAAATATATCAAACAGTGAACTTGTCACAAAGTTGAAGGTGGTTATCAGCTGAGGAGTTGTGATAGGCAAATTTGTCCAGTTTCGCTTTGGAGAAAACTTCGGATATTGCGCATGCAATGAGAGAAATGGTGAAATATTCGCCAAAACGCAAATTTTGACGCCCACGTCAATTTAGACGCGCGTCAATTCTGATGCCCTTGTCAATTTTGACGCCGGCATTAAAGTCAAAGAGCGTCTGAATAATGTTGATGCGCAACGGTTTTGACATGATAGACTTTTCTGACGCTCGTCCAAAATTTTTTGACGCACTTTTCGCGGCAGTTTCACTAATTTATTTGCCGGCAGCGAAGTGTGGCAATTCGCCACCAATTTATTCGCTCATCACTACTGAGGAGTACAGGCGTGCAAAGCTTTAGCAATGACAACTTGTGTAGATCTTGCACAAACGCTGAGAATCTCTAAATAGGAACACATTATTACCATTAGAAGCAAACCAACAAATGTAGAGACAATAAAAAGTCCAAAGACATTATTAATGGTGGTTTCAATGCAAGAAAGTCTCACTATTGACCAGTTGTCACAGAACAGGCACAAAGGGAGCCTGTAGGTCAATAGCATGTGAGTACCAAAGGCTACAATGGAATAAGTCCAACTTCCCACAATCATCTTGAACACCGTTGAGAGGGACATGATGTTGTTGTATCTCAGACGATTACAAGATGCAAATGTAACGGTCAAGCTCCATGACTGATCTGTGGAATTTTGCATTGTTGTTAATTTTGGTTCCTGCAGGAAAAGAAATTTGTACCAAAAAACTGGTAAAGACTGTTACGATTCAGAAATGCAAAACAAATTGATAAATATTACTTAAAATAAGAGAAAATTACTCATCGCTTGTACAGAGAGATAAAATGATGGAAGTTTCTGTGAGTTTTCTCCCGCTGTTCTGGTTTCTTTCCACAGTTGGAAATATACTGTAAAGAGTTTCCTCATCTTGAAATTCATCTTAGTGTGTGTGATAGGGAGACTACATTGGAGCAGCAACTAATATGGATACTTTCCTCATTTTTATATATAATATATGGGAACCATATAAAATAAGGCGAATAATGTTTTACAGTTTAGCAAATGTATTTGTGTATTTGCTGTATCTTTACATTTGAAATGTGTGCCCCAACCCTGTACCTCCAAAATCAATACTAGTGATGGGCAAAGTTGTCCCGTTTCGCTTTGCAGAAAAATTTGTGAATTTCCAGCGAAATTCTTGAAACATTGAAAATTTTTGTAATCCGGCTTTTGACGACCTCATCAATTCTGACGCTCGTGTCAATTTTGATGCCAGTGTTAAAGTCGATGGGTGTAAATGTTGACGCGCTAAGGTTTTGACGCAAGCAACTTTTCCGACGCGAGTCCAAAATTTTTCAACGCCGGCGAATTTTCACTGCAGTTTTGCGAATTTATACGCCGGTGGTGAAATTCGCAACAAATTCATGCCTGGTGAATATATTCGCCCATCACTAATCAATACAATTTGATTTTAGTTATAATGATTCGGTGTAATGGTATGGCTGAGCAATAGTTCTACTAGGCTTTGGCCACTATTTAGGGTGTTTCAAAAGTCCAACCTCCAGAAAAGAAACATATAAATCTAATGCAAAAAATGTAAGAATGAAAATGTACACTTCAGTGGTGATTTATCAAAGTTCAACAATGAATTTTTGGTACAATTCGAATGTTTTTGCACAAAAACTCACAAATTCAAATTATATTTTCAAAAACTCAAATATCTGGCAGAAAAACTCGAATGTAAAAAATCGGCATCTAAAAGCTGGTCAGTTTATATAGAAGTCATTGGGAGTTGTCCTAGGCAAAATTTAAGCCATTTTTAAATGTGAGTTTTAATTCTAGTTTTTGAGTTTGTAAACTTGCAACTTCGAGTTTCTAAATCCTGTAAACTTAAAAAAATTTAAAAAATTTTTACGATTGTATTCAATGAAGTTTTTTACATTCTGATTTTTTCATAAAAAAGCAAACAAATTTATAGTAAATTTTTACTTTATTTCTGTCGCCATTTTTACAGCCATAATGAAATTAAAGCCAAGCCAAGCATTCTGCATCAAGATCCTATAACTGTGTTTAATATTAAGCAAGAAAGTCAGAAAAGATTCCATCAACTGTATCATACGTCACATGCAGCAGAAGAATAAACATTCCTGGAACTTTTGTAATTTTTTTGTGGTCCCAGGGAGAACATAAAATCGTGGTTCCACCATATATGAAAGTAGATGTGAAAGGAAAATTAGCAGTGTAAAATATCACATTATGGGCTGAGACTTTTTTTTAAAAAAATGCAAGATATGTACAGGCCCGGATTTGTGGCGTTGCCTAGGGCAGCAGAATGTTAGGGGAGGCATGCCGCCCAGCGCTCCGGTTTAGGCGCGCACCGAAGGGGGGTATGTGGGCAGGCGCTAGGACCTGGATCTGGCAATGGATATGTAGACAATAAGAAGAGCAAGGATTTGGGGTAGGCACATACATTTGTATAAAATTTTCATAAAACTGGAAGGTGGGTACCCCTGCAACTGATCATGGGTTTTATAATGAAATAAGTTAACTTTTTAATGAAGCTTTTTACAAAAGATATACAAATATTTTAAAACAGTTTTGTCTCTCATATAAGACCAGTTTAAAAGAAGCAAAGGGTTGGTTTGTAGGCGCCATGATTTTTACACACCTGTGACCTAAAACTATGAAAACTGCTGCACAGAGACACCTGTGGTGGTCTTACTTGCCTGGTTTCCTAAATATTCCCAATATCATCTATTATATTATGTATAATATTGAACCCGCCTAAAGCATCAGCATCTCTATAGTAGTAATGATCCAGGGCTTCAAAGTTGTTTGCCGTCTTGGATATAGTTAGGAGCGTCTGAGACACACACATTCTCTTGGGCTTTCATGAGTTTTCATAAGGATTTTTTTTTACAAAGAAATTCTTCAGCACCTAGAAGCTGCCGAAAACTTGAATCTAAAAGGAATATTGGAAATGACTATTGAAAAATCCATAAGCTAGATAGTTTATCCCACAAAGGGGTAGGAATAGGGACCAATGAATCCTAGAAAAGTAATCTTGGTGGACACATTATTCCCAAAGGAGTTCAATGTTCTCACATTTTTATATTGGCTTTGGCCCATAGCCATTTGGTGAACCAAAATTAAGGTCACTAGAATAAGAATAGGAGTAGATTAATTTTTGCACTAAATAATAACTGGTTGGAATGATATAATATTGTTTTTGGATGGGAACATAGCTCTATATTCCTCCTGGGCATATTGTTAATAAATTGCTATTGTACCATTTTGAATAGTGATGGGCGAATTCCTCCCATTGCGGGAAAAATTTGCAAATTTTCTGGCGAAACGGAAGAAAACAGCGAAAAATTCACTAAAAATCGTGAAATTGGAAAGTTCATGGAAAAATCTTGAAATTCAAACGTTTCACGAAAAAATAGTGAAATTCGAATGTTTTCAGGAAAAATAGTGCAATTCGAACGTTTTCACAAAAAAATTAAGCAATTCGAACGTTTTCACAAAAAATTTGAGCAATTCGAAGTTTTCACGTTAAAATCAAGCAATTTGAAAGTTTTCACTAAAAAAACAAGCAATTCAAACGTCTTCAAAAAAAAATTGAGCAATTCGAACCTTTTCACAAAAAATCTTGTAAATTGACACCGGCAAATCTTTGCGGGAGATCTGCAAATTTATTTGCCGGCAGCGAAACACGGAAATTTGAGGCAAATTCATGCCAGTCGAATTTATTCACCCATCACTAATTTTGAGCTCTCAGTGACCGGCAGCTGTACCACTTCTACAGTATATGGTGACAAACAATAAAATATGGAAGTATTGTTATAAACCAGTGGTCCACAACCGGTGGCTTATGAGCAACATGTTAATCACCGACCCCTTGGATGTTGCTCCCAGTGGCCTCAGAGCTGATGTTTATTTTTGAAATCATGGTTTGGAGGCAAGTTTTCTCCTGTAGGCTTCCAGTCCAATCACATCACTTAGTTTGCACCACCCAGAAACATTTTTTATGCTTCCGTTGCTCCCCAATTCTTTTTACATCTGGAGACCCCTGTTATAAATTAAGGCCATAAACATGATAAAGTATTAATGCACATAGCTATGAAATCTCCCTTTATTACTCTTTAAAGTTGATGGTTGTAATAGATGCTGCAAGTGGGTATGACCCCTTAGGTAGAAAATGGGTTACCGGCCACCTACAGCAAGTTAATGAACTGTAGGTCTGCATGTTGGGCATATACAATGATATGTTGTATTCAGTCATGGGGTTGATGACTTATCCTGTGAAGGAGCTCCTATATTGATCACTGGAAGAACTCTACACATAGGCCTTAACTAAGATATTACCATGCAACATGGCTCCCTAATGACAAGTGGATGTAAGATATGAGTGGTTGCTGAGATGAGGATTGTCTTGTTGATCTAGATGCCTCTGGTGGGACATGTTTCTTCTTCATCTTGGTTTCCACCTATTCTCTCTGTTGTACTACGTCTGACTTCTGCATGTTTAAGGCATTCCCTGTAATCCTCTTGAGATTGAAGGACTGAAGTATCTTTTTTCTCAAGTCTGTCATTTTTAGCCCATAAACAAATGCATTCAGAATGGGGGACACCACAAGGAATTGCAATGACATGAAGAGGCGAAATTCATAAGGGACAATAGTAGGGATATACCTGTAGAGAAATATATCAAAAAGTGAACTTGCCACAAAGTTGAAGGTGGTTATCAGTTGAGGAGTGCAGGTCTGCAAGGCTTTAGCAATAACAGCTTGTGAAGATCGTGCACAAACCCTGAGAATCTTAATATAGGAGCACATTATTAACATTAGGAGCAAACCCTCAAATGTAGAAACAATAAAAAGCCCAAACATATTATTGACAGTGGTATCAATGCAAGAAAGTCTCACTATTGACCAGTTGTCACAGTAGATCTTTAATATTTCTGTTCCACACAAAGGGAGCCTGTAGGTCAATAGCATGTGAGTACCAAAGGCTACAATGGAATAAGTCCAACTTCCCCCAATTATCTTGAACACCGTTGAGAGGGACATGATGTTGTTGTATCTCAGAGGGTTACAGATGCACACGTAACGGTCAAACGCCATGGCTGATAGTGTCGTCATCTCAAAGCATCCATAGAGATGAAGTAAAAATGCCTGCAGCCAACAAAATGAGTAGGAGATCGTCTGGACTTTGTAGAGCAAGGCGGCAAAAATACTGGGGTAAACGAGCATATTTTCAAATATTCCATTGACGCACAAAGCACTAATAAAAATATAAACTGGTTCATGTAACGAGTTGTGTATAATCACAGCAGCGATAATCAAACTGTTGGACACAATGTTCAACAAGTATCCCACCAACACCAGTAAACAGTAGAAGTATCGTATAGATGTGAGCCGCCCGTAGCCAAGGGTGAAAAATGGTGGGTGGGGGTCTGTGGAATTTTGCATCATCGTTAATGTTGCTTCCTGGTGAAAGAGGAATTTGTTTTAGACAATTTACGAAATCCAGTATTTTATATAAGGATTTAAATATGCAACGTCCTGAATAGGGATGTTAATTCAAATCCATGCACTGAATGTACCTATAGATTAACTCAACATGTTTTAGCTTGTACCCTAATTGTTGAGCCAGGATTTACAGGACAAGTAATCCAACACTTTTATTGAAAAATAAACTCTTTATCAGTGTAAAGCAGAGCAGATTTAGCAGGTTAGACTTCACATCTAACCAAACATCTCAGCCTACACCTTCAAGTTAAGATGCCATGTCCAAGCCACTATGGGGCAGATCATAGGTAGAGGTGAATTTTCGAATGAAAAAAAAATCAGATTTTGAGCTATTTTTTGTGTACTTCAACTAGGGAATAGTCCAAATTCGATTCAAATTTGAAAAAAATTCGAAAATTCCAATATCGAAATTTATCATGTACTGTCTCTTTAAAATTTGACTTCGATCATTTGCCATTTAAACCTGCAAAATTACAGTTTTAACATATGGGGGACCTCCTAGAACCCATTTGGAGTCAATTGGTGGACTATGAAAAATCAAAGGTTTTTTTGGGAAAAACTTTGAATTGAATTCGATCGAATGAACTATTAATTCGATTTGAACTATTCAAATTTGGCTGACTACAGACCTATTTGATCGAAAACGGACCTATTTGATCAAAAAAAAAAACTAATTTCTTTTGGATTTTTTGAATTCGAATTTCGACCCTTGATAAATATACCCCTATCTGTTTGTTTTTTTGCTTTTGTATGGGGTAAAGATGGGGCCTTTGTAGCTGAGGCATGGATTTGTGGCAAAATTCAGCACTTTGTCATCTGTGAATTTTTTATGCAGCAAAATTCCGCCATGACAAAAAAGTCGCCGAAGAAAAAACACATTTGGACAAAAATTTGGTGAGACAAAAAATTCACCAAGACAAAAAGTCACAGAGACAATACATTTGCCACATGAAAAACGCCATTTGACTTTAATGCATTTGGAGTGAGAACAAATTGTTGCACGTAAAAATTTTTTTTTTTATCACAATTGACTTCAATGCGTTTCATGAATCTTTTTCACAATTTTTATGCTGTTTTGCAAATTTTTCAGCAAACCGAAACAGAACAAATTCGCCTATCACTACAGTCAAGAAGGTAGTTTAGGGGTGATTTGTCAGGCTAGTTGTTTTTAGTTTTTTGGTGCTAATTTCAGGCATTTGAATTGTCCTCTATAAACTCATGTGTATGATATTTATTAAGAGCAACACATTTGTAAACCTTGAATGTAAAATTGTATTCCAAAGTTCATGTATAAGTTAATATAAGCCATTTATGGAAAATATAAGGCATTTTTCAATGCAAGTTTTTGGAATTTTTTGAGCCACTGAAAAGGATATATCAAGCAAAAGGTTTTCAAATTCTTTTTCACAGTTTTCTTTTTTTTAATAAATAAGCAAACATTTGTTTTTTGTTTTTTTTAAAATGGGAGTTTATTCAAAGTAGAAGAAACCTCTATCATTTTATTTTAATAAATTCATTATTTTTATTCATTATTTGGGAATTGTTTAACAGAAGGTCGGAGGGGTAACTCAGTTGGAATCCTTACATAACTAATAACTCCTAGAGGGCACATTTATCAAAGGTTGAATTTTGGTGGTATAAACTCTATTTCTTTAAAATCACAAATGCCATGAAAGTACAAACTAAAAAATAGCTGGAAAATATGAAAACCTCTAAACATTTGAGTTTTTCGGACAATTATTGGGGAAAAAAAACCCCCAAAAACCAAAAAGTCCAAATTGATTAAAAATGGTCCAGTAGGATCAGCACAGCTCCCATTGATGTTTAAGGGACCTTGACAGCTTATACTTGGTGCAGTTTTTCATGGTTTTTATACTTAATAAAACATTAAATTTTTGAGTTTTAGGGGACGATTTACAAAAATTTTCTTAGAAAGTTGTAATTTTTTTCATGTGTTATTTTCGGGATTTATGAAGGTGTTTTCACTGAACACTAATTTTTTTTGCTTTTATTATGAAATGTTCATGTTTTTCATGGAAATTTCTCGAACATTTTTTATTTTCTTACAAGAAAATACAACTTTTCATGATTTATTAAAATTCTCATGATTGTAATATCACGTGAGTTTAGGTGAATTTTTTTAGTACTAAATTAATCCCGTTGTCCAGTTTTTCATGGTTTTTATACTTAATAAAGCATGTCATTTTTACATTACATTTACACCAAATTTTTTAGAAACTTGTAATTTTTTTCATGTGTTATTTTCAGGATTTATGAAGGTGTTTTCACTGAACACGCTGAACACGTTGAACGCGCTGAAAAATTGTATGAAAATCTTCCCCTAAAACTCAAAAATGTCATGCTTTATTAAGTATAAAAACCATGAAAAACTGGAAAACGGGATTAACTTAGTTTGGATCTAGTACAAAGTACTATTTTATTATTACAAAGAAAAAGAAAATCATTTTTAAAAATTTGAATTATTTTTATAAAATGGAGTCTATGTGAGGTGGCCTTTTTGTAATTCTTAGCTTTCTGGATAATGGGTTTCCGGATAATGGACTACATGTACTAAAAAAAATTCACTCCAAACTCTAAACTAATTTTTTAATCTTAGTTGGGATCAAGTACAAGCTACTGTTTTATTATTACACAGAACAAGGAGATCATTTTTAAATTATTTTTAGAAATTTGGATTATTTGAATAAAATGGAGTCTATGGGAGATGGCCTTTCCGTAATCCAGAGCTTTCTGAAAAATGGGTTTCTGGATAACAGATCCCATGCCTGTACTTATACTAGGGTTATTCCAAAGATTCTTTTTTATTGTAGAACCTTTCAAAAACCATTAAGGTCAGAAAGAAAGCCCCTCTTTTCTGTGTATTACATGTTACTATTC
Organism: Xenopus laevis; assembly: GCF_017654675.1. Classification (NCBI taxonomy): domain Eukaryota; kingdom Metazoa; phylum Chordata; class Amphibia; order Anura; family Pipidae; genus Xenopus; species Xenopus laevis. The sequence goes on from NC_054374.1 coordinate 166,685,028, forward strand.
TGTAAATATAAGCATTTCCTACTGAAATAGATATGAGATGTAAATGAGCAGTACGAAGGGCTGATAGGGCTCAACCCTCATTTCAGAAAATGCTAATTAAAAAAAAAAACCCTCAAAAGAAAAAGAATAAGAATTTAGGGCTCCCAGATACATTTGTATGTATTTTCATTTTAAATTGGAAGGCAAGTTTCATGTTTTTAATTCATCGAATTAAATTTATTAAAATCAGCCTTTACTTTCAGATTAATGAATCCATAAAAACAAACCAGTTGATGAACATTTAGGGGCATATTTATCAAGGGTCAAATTTCGAATTGAAAAAACTTCGAAATTTGAATTCAAAAACACCAACCGAAATTTTTTTTTGGTGAAATAGGTTCGTTTTCTATCGAATAGGTCCGTATTCGGCCGAATTCGAATCTTACAACGAAACTGGTACATGGCCCTACTCCAGTTTGTACATCTATATATATGAATATACAGTATATACAGTATATGGTTTTAAAGCTCATTAAATCTCTTTTCACTCCTGGATGGTGAAAACAATGATTTGATACTGAAAGAAACATTTGGTAAGAAAGGTATGAAAGTGTCAGTGTGACTTACTCACCTTGGGAGACGGCAGTTGGACAGAGGCAGACTGGGCTGAGAGTATTTATATCATTTCCAAATCACAGGAGTAACAAACCAATGGCAGTGATGGATCGTTTCCTCCGAATAACTGCTGAGATTGCGTCTTTTAGATCTGCACGAAGACGATTCATAACGGAATGTCTTCTCTTGGGAATGAATTGGTTTTAATCAACGTGGGTCCAAGAGTTCAAACCCCTTTTACTGGCTGAAAATATAACCTGAAAAATCAAAGGACCAATGACATGAATTTGTTTTTAAATTTGTTAGTATAGAACAAAAAAAAAAAACACAAAGACAAATGAAACTTTTAAATCGCTGAGTCTTTATAAAGAAATCACTTACCAAAACTCTGTGTAACGATACGTTACCCTGGTGGTCTAGAGTGTGCCGGTTTCTCTATGGCGCGCATGGGGTTTTATGTGCCGGCATGATTGATGACGTCATCACGCTTGGTGCGTAATTCAAACTCTAAATAAAGGGAATTCAGTGTTCTGCACATGGCACGTTGTTAGGTTCAATTAGTTTGTTCCTGGTGCTATTTCTAACTGAATTCTGCTGATCTGGTTATAATTCTGGTTATTGACCCTTGCCTTGCCTGACTATTCTGAACTCTGTATCCTGACCCTTGCCTCCCGGGTTATTCTGAGATGCTTTAAGATGCTTACCATCTGCTCTGTTTTGGGCAGCTACTGCAGACGGAAAGGAGCTTTGAACCTTCTGACAAATCTTAGAAAATTTACTGTGGCCCCGAACAAAGAGCTTGCCTGGAGGCAGTGGCATAGATAATACTGGACCCTACAGCAAATTACTTTTCAGGCCCCCAAAATATCTGTAGGTTGACCTGTTTTACCAATATTAATTGAAATTTGTATGAATTAGGACCTCATGGGGCCCCAATCCATCCTGGGCCCCCCCTGCAGTTGCAAGATTCCTCTCTAGTTACGCCCCTGCCTAGAGGCACATTAGGTGGTAAATTAGCCTGGGCTTCAGACAACTCTGGGCTCAGTGCTGCCACCATTACTCCCTCAGACACAGATTTCTCCTGAGACTAGAGATAAAACTCCCGGGAAGGGTATCTGCCTTAAGATTCCTTTTCCTCGGCCTAAAGGTTTTGTTAATAACACAATCCACTTGGTGGTTGTGTTTGGGTAACCAGGGAGAGCCTGAATAGCATGAAGATAACCCTTCTACAGACCAAGGTTTTAGACAAGAAGCCTCACAGTCATCTACCCATTGAAGTATCTTATTATCAACCCAATCCACTTGGGGATTGTGTTTCTGTAACCAGGGAAAATTTGTTCTAAGTGATTAGAACCCATGTACATAGCGAGATTTTCAGACTTTAAGGCACTAACCCACATCCTACGGAGCTTCCATCAATAATAAATACTTTGACTGATGGGACCAGGGGTAGTGTGGGTCTTTGGGCAAAATTAATATCTAGAAAGTTCCTCCCTCTGCCCCAGAATCTAAGAAGGCAGAACTTTCTATGTAACCCTTACCCACTGTAAGACGACCAGGAAAAATGCTTTAGAGGAAAGTGATCAGGGAGTAGAAACCCAGCAGGACCGAAACAGAACTTCCCAGAACTGATTAGGTTTCCCCATGTTCCCGGTCTCTTGGGACAGGTATCACGAAAATGCCCCACAATATAAGCACAACCCATTAGCCCACCTATGTACCTTTTCTGCAGAGGACAAACGGGTAGAGCCCAATTGCATAGGTTCCTCGGAAGGCCTAGGGGCTAAGACTTCAGGTTTAATTGCTAATTCTTAGGGGATATCATGAGGGGCAGAAAAGAGCGTTCTCTCCTGGTGCCTCTCCCTATGCCTCCTATCAATTTGAATAACAAGGTACATTAGTGAATCACGGGAGGACGGAGCAGGAAAGTTAACAAGGTTATCTTTGATAATATCTGAAAGGCCCACTCTTAACTGACTGCGTAAGTTAGTATTGTTCCAGCCCGTCTCTACCGCCCAACTGCAGAATTCAGTACAATAAACCTCAACCCGCCATTTGCCTTGCCTGAGGTTATGGATTGCTGCATCAGCAGAGGCGGCACGTGCAGGATCATCATAATTAATTACCATTGCCTTGAAGACGGCCTCCAGAGAGAGACGGGCTGGGTCAGCAGGGGACAGACTAAATGCCCATAGCTGAGGATACCCCTAGAGCAGGGTGATAACAAAATTTACTCGGGATTCCTCAGTGGGAAAGGAGTGGTGTAGGAACCCAAAATGTAACTTGCATGCCAGCCAGAAAGCAAAAAACTTGTTATGATCCCCTGTGAACTTTCGGGGAAAGGAATCTTGGGTTCTACTGCGTAGTTACCCGGGAGGGGAGCAGGAGTGCCTGGCGAGACTGGAGCAGTCGATTGCTGCTGAATAACATCCAGCCTTTCGGCCAGCAGAGGAAGCAGCTGCTCCTTCATTGTTTATGTCTGGCATGGTATAATGTAATGTCTGGTATCCAAAAACCCAGAATAAACCCCAAAGTCCCGGTCACAGCTCTCACTTCTGCCTATAGTAGCCACCTTTGGCTTCGGGAGCAGCCCTCCGCTACTCAGATGCCGCCAGGACTTAAGGCGAGTGGACCAAAGGGAAAGCTCTGGGCAGGTGAGGGAACCGTAACGTATAACTGGAATGGAGAACAAGGAGTTTGGTTAGGGTGCAAAACCAAACTGGCTGGGTCAAAACCAAACGGACAGTACAGTACCGAATCGGGAAGCTGAAGTGTAGTCGAGGTCACAGGCCAAGGTCATAGACAGATTAGAAGCGCCCTAAGGAATCAGAATCCGAAAAATAGTCAAACAAAGGCAGGGGTCAGTTCAGGCAGCAGATTGGCATGGTCATGGTCAGGCAGTGGTCAATAAAAGGATCAGACAATATATCGCACCCAGGAACTATGGAACATAGACCTATACTGGGCAATGCGTTACAGCAGAGTAAGGGGTTTTATAGCCAGTCAATTGGCTTACACACATCACCTGTGACGAGATTGGCAACAGGTGAAACAAGCCATGCTTACTAGCAATCACCAAACATAGACATAGGAGTGAAACAGTGGTAATACAGACAGTACAGGAACACCAAGTCCCAGGTGCAACTCCAGGCAGGTTATCACACTTTATATCCTCCAATAAGCTTAAATTTGGAGAGTCATTCCAGAAGCCATACTTCACTGCTCCTGTCTATAAAGAAAGCTGAGTACTTGGGGTATAGGGCAGGTAAATGCCAACTGTAGAGTCATCTATGGCACCCAGAATGTGCCTCTACTGTAGGTTGATGGGCGTAGAGTTGGAACAAGGACAAATGTAAGGCTACGAAAAATGAGACCTAAATGTTTCTTTACATCTCTAACCTTATTATGAGCTAAGGGGGCCCAGCTTGAATGTCAGTTAGGGGGAGATTTGGGGTGAGTGCTTATTTGTACCCTGGGTACCCCTGGAACTATAGCAGGGTGACACCCAATGTTTCTATAACCTTGTTATGAGCTAAGGGGGCTCAGTCTGAAGGTCAGTTAGGTGGAGATTTGGGGTGAGTGTATATTTGTGCCCTGGGTACCCCTGGAACTATAACAGGTTGACTGTTACCCCAATGTTTCTATATATCTGTAACCTTATGAGCTAAGGTGGCCCAGGTCAGTTATGGGGAGATTTGGGGTGAGTGCTTATTTGTGCCCTGGGTACCCCTGGAACTATAGCAGGGTGACACCCCAATGTTTCTATATATCTGTAACCTTGTTATGAGCTAAGGGGGCCCAGTCTGAAGGTCAGTTAGGGGGAGATTTGGGGTGAGTGCTTATTTGTGCCCTGGGTACCCCTGGAACTATAGCAGGGTGACACCCCAATGTTTCTATATATCTGTAACCTTGTTATGAGCTAAGGGGGCCCAGTCTGAAGGTCAGTTAGGGGGAGATTTGGGGTGAGTGTTTATTTGTGCCCTGGGTACCCCTGGAACTATAGCAGGGTGACACCCCAATGTTTCTATATATCTGTAACCTTGTTATGAGCTAAGAGGGCCCAGTCTGAAGGCCAGTTAGGGGGAGATTTGGGGTGAGTGCTTATTTGTACCCTGGGTACCCCTGGAACTATAGCAGGGTGACACCCCAATGTTTCTATATATCTGTAACCTTGTTATGAGCTAAGGGGGCCCAGTCTGAAGGTCAGTTAGGGGGAGATTTGGGGTGAGTGATTATTTGTACCCTGGGTACCCCTGGAACTATAGCAGGGTGACTGTTACCCCAATGTTTCTATATATCTGTAACCTTGTTATGAGCTAAGGGGGCCCAGTCTGAAGGTCAGTTAGGGGGAGATTTGGGGTGAATGATTATTTGTACCCTGGGTACCCCTGGAACTATAGCAGGGTGACACCCCAATGTTTCTATATATCTGTAACCTAGTTATGAGCTAAGGGGCCCAGTCTGAAGGTCAGTTAGGGGGAGATTTGGGGTGAGTGCTTATTTGTACCCTCGGTACCCCTGGAACTATAGCAGGGTGACACCCCAATGTTTCTATATATCTGTAACCTTGTTATGAGCTAAGGGGGCCCAGTCTGAAGGTCAGTTAGGGGGAGATTTGGGGTGAGTGCTTATTTGTACCCTGGGTACCCCTGGACTATAGCAGGGTGACACCCCAATGTTTCTATATATCTGTAACCTTGTTATGAGCTAAGGGGGCCCAGTCTGAAGGTCAGTTAGGGGGAGATTTGGGGTGAATGATTATTTGTACCCTGGGTACCCCTGGAACTATAGCAGGGTGACACCCCAATGTTTCTATATATCTGTAACCTAGTTATGAGCTAAGGGGCCCAGTCTGAAGGTCAGTTAGGGGGAGATTTGGGGTGAGTGCTTATTTGTACCCTCGGTACCCCTGGAACTATAGCAGGGTGACACCCCAATGTTTCTATATATCTGTAACCTTGTTATGAGCTAAGGGGGCCCAGTCTGAAGGTCAGTTAGGGGGAGATTTGGGGTGAGTGATTATTTGTACCCTGGGTACCCCTGGAACTATAGCAGGGTGACTGTTACCCCAATGTTTCTATATATCTGTAACCTTGTTATGAGCTAAGGGGGCCCAGTCTAAAGGTCAGTTAGGGGGAGATTTGGGGTGAATGATTATTTGTACCCTGGGTACCCCTGGAACTATAGCAGGGTGACACCCCAATGTTTCTATATATCTGTAACCTAGTTATGAGCTAAGGGGGCCCAGTCTGAAGGTCAGTTAGGGGGAGATTTGGGGTGAATGATTATTTGTACCCTGGGTACCCCTGGAACTATAGCAGGGTGACACCCCAATGTTTCTATATATCTGTAACCTAGTTATGAGCTAAGGGGCCCAGTCTGAAGGTCAGTTAGGGGGAGATTTGGGGTGAGTGCTTATTTGTACCCTCGGTACCCCTGGAACTATAGCAGGGTGACACCCCAATGTTTCTATATATCTGTAACCTTGTTATGAGCTAAGGGGGGTCCAGTCTGAAGGCCAGTTAGGGGGAGATTTGGGGTGAGTGCTTATTTGTACCCTGGGTACCCCTGGAACTATAGCAGGATGACACCCCAATGTTTCTATATATCTGTAACCTTGTTATGAGCTAAGGGGGCCCAGTCTGAAGGTCAGTTAGGGGGAGATTTGGGGTGAGTGATTATTTGTACCCTGGGTACCCCTGGAACTATAGCAGGGTGACTGTTACCCCAATGTTTCTATATATCTGTAACCTTGTTATGAGCTAAGGGGGCCCAGTCTGAAGGTCAGTTAGGGGGAGATTTGGGGTGAGTGATTATTTGTACCCTGGGTACCCCTGGAACTATAGCAGGGTGACTGTTACCCCAATGTTTCTATATATCTGTAACCTTGTTATGAGCTAAGGGGGCCCAGTCTGAAGGTCAGTTAGGGGGAGATTTGGGGTGAGTGCTTATTTGTACCCTCGGTACCCCTGAAACTATAGCAGGGTGACACCCCAATGTTTCTATATATCTGTAACCTTGCTATGAGCTAAGGGGGCCCAGCCTGAAGGCCAGATAGGGGGAGATTTGGGGTGAGTGTTTATTTGTACCCTGAGTACCCCTGGAGCTATAGCAGGGTGACTGTTACCCCAATGTTTATAGATATGTAACCTTGTTATAAGCTAAGGGGGAAACACGCACATAGCAGTAAATTCATTTTGGAGGGTTGAACACATCTTAATTCAAATCTTGAATCTCGTTTTTGAAAAAAAGATTTGGGGGAGAAATAAAAGCACCTGTGGTTAATAACACTCACTTATCAATTATGCCTTCATGTATCCATTTTCTTATTATTTATAATGTACAATGCAATTCTGTATAATATCATATTTTTCTATCACTTCGTGGTTTCTGCAGATGTTTCTCTATATCATATCATTTATTTTAGCCAAAGTAAAGATCTCATCTCTTGATGTTTCCCAGGAGAAAAACCTTTCCCTTCCAAAATGATTACACTGAATATTGTGTAGGGAAACTGTACATGTCATCATTTAGTGCTAATTAGAAGAACAATTAAGTAGGGGATGACAGTAGAATGTGTGACACAAGGACCCTGGGGGGTAATTAGAGTGTGTCAGATGTAGATCTCCTGGGTAAAGTTACATTAGGGATATCAAAACACAGTTGACTACAGTACAAATAAATTATCCCCATGAATATTGATTTAATGCTTGAACGAGTGGTTCCCAGTCACTTACGAAGAACAAAGAAACAGACTGACTAGAGATGTAAGCTCTTGAGTAAACACAAATAAAAAAAAGCATCATCACTGAGATCCAATTACAAAATGTGTAAAATTACAGTTTGCCTTTTCTAGTATTTCAGCAACAACAAATTGAATGTGAACAAATGTAAAACAAAAGTAAAACGTTGTATCATCTTCAGTTACTGTACTGTATTTAATAACTAAAGTAAGGGATGAATCGTTGCTATTGCCTATTACAGTCTTGATATATTGTGTATTAATCTTTAAATGTTTTCTTTTATTTTATATGTGAAGCTGTTTGTAAAACATCCACAAAAGATGATCAAATTGGTCATTATCTGCCAAACCGTACTAACCCTAAAGGTGGCCATAGACGAAAAGATCAACTCGTTTGGCGACATCACCAAACGAGCCGATCTTTCCCCCAATATGCCACTAACGGGCATGGCTATATTGGGGGTAATCTGAACGTTCGGCCCTATGGCCAAACGATCAGATTATGATGAAAGCGAAATGGGCTACGGCGGGATCGGTCGGGACAAAACCTGTCCGTTCGACCAAACGACCGATCTCCGCCAGACGAAAAATGTCAGGACTCTCCACACACGGTCCAAAAATCGCACGAATCCTCGATTTGTGCGTCTTTGCATCTATGGCCACCATTACCCTAACCTGATGGAGCAGGTTTTACTGAAACAGAGACTTGTAACAATTGCGGCTTAGGACCAACGGGTTTAGTGTCAAACCAGAATAATTCAGTATGCTTCCAGAAAACAGCACTTCTTGCTGTGCAATACTTGTTTTGGGGGCTTTACACCTCCCTTCATCAATTGTAGACCTCTTGAGACATGATGGTAAAACTGTCACAATAAAACAAGAATTGCACAGCAAGAAGTTTACTGGATTACTGTGATTTGGCCGTTCATCTAGAAAACAGCACCACCCATGAGTATCTGCACTCGTGTAAGTGTGAGTAAAGCTCAATACTCTTTCCCAGTTGAAGAGCTGCCATGTGTAGTTAATCTTATATCATAGTGGCCTTATCCCAAAAGTGGAACCAAAAGTTTTATTCAAAATCTCCAAATAAGTCAATTTACACACTTTTCCATGCCATCGTGAAGATAATTATCCACGTCTGCCATATTTGTTTTTATTCTGCCGTACCCCAGATGCTATCATGAAATGTCTTACATGTTATCATTCTATTGGCATGGAGTTTGTTGAGGTGGTTTGTTTTAATAGGTTAGGGTCAACAGCAAAGGTAGGGAAAAGAGAGAAAGACGAATAATAGCCAAAAAAAAAGTGTATTGGTGCTTTGTGATTAAATTAATATAAACGTCCAGGTTCATAGAATGTTTTACTTTAAGTTCCTATTTTCTGTATATGTTATTTGATGTTCTAGATATGGACTCATGGTTTGTTCCTCACTTTCTTGATCATTGCTTGCCTAGACCTGTGCCTGATATCTACTGGACTGTTGGCTGTTCCTTAATCCCTAGTATCTTAATTCCTTCTTATTTTCAAAGGGATAGCAGTGTGCCAATACTAAATTACAAACGTTGTTAGAAAGATTAGCATCAGGGAGCCCATTAAAGCAGAGATGCCCAACAGGAGGCCTTTCAGTTTCAAGGCATTGACTCCATGTGGGCTACATAGATTTCAGGGTATGTCATATTGACGGAGATATTTAATATTAGCTAACTTCCCTAGTGCCATTACAATGTCCCATGCCTTGTGGACAGTTTTCCCCCAAAACAGATTAATTTTCATGGAAGAGATGGCAGTTAGAATACAAAGATCTAATGTAACTGGCAGTTTTGATCATATAAACCATGTAGGACGGATGAAAGCCAATGATATATCTATGTTACTAAAAGGTATAACAAGTATAAAAGGCAGATACTGAAAAATCTTTCTGGAGACTTTTATTCCTAAACTGTGGGGCAAAATCATTAAGAGACATTAATACATTATACATCAATCAAGAAACTATTGATAAAAAAATTCCAGTGCTCATAGGATTTCATATGTTTTGGTGGCCATACTCCATCACAAGGGTAATTCCATACTGTCAATCTGCTGATCACAATTTTATACGCACAACATCATCCTAGTGGTCCAAATCATGGACTTCAAAGGCCCATAAAGTGCCAGCACATTTTAAATGGAGTCCATGATGGGATAATTGGAACTCAGAGATCGCTAAAACCAGGAGACCTTCCAAAGTATGTTCTAAAGAGCTAACCATTGGGTTTTTTAGAGGGGAAAATGAATGAAAATTGAGAACCAAGGTACCTACAAAATGTCTTACATAAAAACCTACATACCACACAAGGATTATTTATGCTTACTAATTGAATTTCATTAAAATGTATATTAAAGATGAGCAGGGTTGAGGATAGACCAGACAAGAGGTAGCCATCAGATCTTAACTTTTAACAACCAGTCCAAAGGGGCAGATTATATATACATAATGTATTAATATATCAAATAAATTGTTTCATAACTAGGCCTTGTGTTTTTTTATTTACCAAGATCAAATATAGTCTGGCCATGTTCATGTCATTTACTCATATGGTTGTACATATTCATTGGTGAACAACTAAATACTGCAAATTATTAATAACTTATATGAATCTGGTGCATCTTTTTTTATTTTTGTTTATTTATTTTTTATGAGTTTGTGTAACAGTAGTATATGAAGGTACCTGATATCTGGGAATGAAGTTTGTCATACACATATAAACATCATGTGATCTGTATGTCAATCAGTTTGGGGATAAGGAAAGATTTTTCTTCTGATGCACCATGTTGGGCAGTTGATGGTATATCCACAGATGAGGAAATAAAGAGGAGATGTGGCTTCTATTAATTTATTTCTGTTCTGATTGTTTGAGATGGTTCTCTGAATGATCAGAACAATAAAAAGTTGGCCTTACTATGTGTGGCCCCTTCTCCACTCTCAGTCCCTTCAGGCAATAGGTTGATTGTTCTGACACTGCCGCCTTTAGATGTGTGAGGCTGAGATGTTTACAGTGATAATGGTGTGAGGCTTTAAAGGAGAACTAAACCTCTGCATTCAAAGCCCCCATCCACTGTCCTCCATTGCCCCCCTCCCTGCAGAGTCTGTTACATGGAAAAGTGCACTTTTTTTTGTAAAACGGACCTATTGATGCCGAGTAGCACAGCAAAGCTCATAGACTCAATCTTTTGTATCTTCAGATCCTCTTCATGCACGTTGTAGATGTATAGAGCTTTTTGGTGCATGGGCAGTTGGAACTAATCATGGACTGACTCCAATTGCACATACCAGAAAGCTCAGAGTTGGTGAACCCTTACAAAAAAATCTGAAGAGGATGGCGCCTGAGGACCCTGTTCTATTCTCCATCTATTGGTCAGCTTCACAAGCAGGGACACTTTTCCATTTTATAGATTCAGCGGGGAAGGGGTATAATGGAGGGGCTTTTGTTAGTGGGGGGGTTAGCTCTGCAAAGTTTAGAAAACTTTGACAGTGTCTGGCAAAAAATTCGCAGCCCAAATCTGTAAAAAGAACTTCTTAAATCAGCCCCTTAGAGTTCTACTGCTTTCCAGAAGTCAGAGGAAATACAATACATACCAACTGACCCACACAGGAGGCAAAGATCTGGATGTGGGGTGTATTCACAATAAATTAATTTGTTAAGTTCATGGTGGAATAGGACAAATTTTGAGGTGAAGGCAGCTTGTTTTTGTCAATAAGGAGCATTTAGGCCTTTGGAACCCACTAGAGTCAAGACTCCTTCCCACCATGCAATTTAGTCCTTTCCATCGGAGCCTCAGGATACCAGTTCTTCTTAGTCGGGTTCCCATCGGAGATCTGTCTATAAACAGCATCATTATTACTCACTGTACTTTCCAAACTGTGGCCCCAGGAGACTGCTGGGAAATCCAACTCCAGTCTATATAAACTGATGAAACGACCAATTAATAGCAGATTCCCTGCACGGCACTGCAACACATCTCTGTTATTATTTGCCCCAAAACTCATTCTGTAGAGCTGTCAATCTAAACGCTGTTGCTCCAGGTATAGAGAGTTACATTATTATGAATTTGTAGTATCTGGCACCAAGGGGAAATCCATAGTTTGTACCCACTGACTATCAATTTAAATGTAATTTTCTCATTGTATTGTATATGTCTCTCTTACCAATTAGAACTTTCTGATGGCACCTTACTGGGCAGGGGAAACCAGTAAATGATGAAAGGAAGGATTTTACAATATATCAATATTCTGTACAGAAATATAAAACTAGAAGTATCTGTGCATGTGGTTTGGTTAAAGTGTAACAGTATCAGCAGCACAGAGCAATATAATGGGGTTCCCCTGACTTGTCTTTGCAGGACCCAGCATTACAGCCCAAGAATAAAGATGCCCAATTCCACGTACTCACACCCATCAGTGCTGGCGCTCAGCTTTGGGCAAATGACGGAGGTGAAGTATCTCTATGGAGCCATTGTTTTTCTCATATTCCTGATGATCGCTGTGTCCAGCAGCACCGTGATCTGCACCATCATCTTGCACAGGACTTTGCACGAGCCAATGTACATCTTTATTGCCGCTCTGTGCATGAATGGACTCTATGGCAGCATTTGCTTCTTTCCTGCTCTCTTTGTTAACCTTGTTTCCCAAATCCAAACCATTTCCTATATCAGCTGCTTAATCCAGATATTTGGTATCCATACTTATATTGGGTGTGAGATAACAGTCCTGGCTGCCATGGCATTTGACCGGTACGTGTGTATCTGTAACCCTCTGAGATACAACAGCTTGATGACCTTCAGCAACGTGTTTAAGATCATTGGTGCCGCCTGGTTGTACATTATTATCATAATCACAATCCACGTGATACTGACCATCCGCCTGCCCTTGTGTGGCTCAGTCATAGAGAAGATCTACTGTGACAACTGGTCAGTGGTCAGACTCTCCTGCATAGACACCACCGTGAATAATATATTTGGCATACTAATAACATCAGTCACTAGCTTGCTGTTTGTGTACATCTTTATCTCATATGTGAAGATTCTAATGGTGTGCATGAAGTCTTCTAAGAATGTCAAAGCTAAAGCCTTGCAGACCTGCACCCCTCACCTTGTATCTCTCACCTACTTTGCAGCAAATATCCTCTGTGAGATAATTCTGCTTCGTTTCCCTGTTAATACCATGCCGTATGAACTAAAGATTATCATATCTGTGCAAGCTTATGTCTTTGCTCCTCTTCTAAACCCCCTAATGTATGGTCTGAAAATGAGAGAAATAAGTGTAAAAATCAGTCAGATCAATCAATTAAGTGGCAGAAAGATGTGGGAATGAGCAGGACCACTGAATATCAAAGGGTTCTCTAGAAGAAAATAGCCAGACTGAGAATCTGTTATGATTTGCTGATGACTCCTTCTGACAAAGAATGAATGGTCCCTGGTCTGACTGGTCATTGGTCAGCCAGTGCTGTTCAGTGCCCCCCAACTCATAGTTTTGAATCGGATGAATTTGCTTCAGTGTTGATCCTTCAGAAAGTAATATGCAATCAACTGATGGTCTTCTTTGGCATGTGTAAGGGAATCCTTCTCAATCAAATGAATGGATCCACCAATCATCTCAGAGAATTGATGGTAGTTTTGGTGAAATATTGTCATGTTGGTAAAGATCACATTATCAAATGAAAAAGAAATTCACAAAACCACAGGCCACCCCCTGTCCCAACCACAAGCCTCAACAAAATTCAAGTAAACGTCACCTCTTATGGTCTCCTAAGCCTAACTAGGGGCAATAGTGGGATATGGGATAGGCCATTGACCAGCTTATGTATACTCATCAACAAGTTTTCTAAACTTTGCCCCCCCCACACTGAAAAAAGCCCCTCCATTATATCCCCTCCCCTCAGAATCTATAAAATGGAAAAGTGTCCCTGTTTGTGAAGCTGACCAATAGATGGAGAATAGTGCAGCGGAGTTCTCAGAAGCCCTCCTATGTATCTTTATATTTTTTTATAATGGTTCCCCAAATCTGAGCTTTCTGGTACTATATGTGCAATAGGAGTCAGTCCAGGATTAGTTCCAACTGGCCACACACCAGAAAGCTCTGTACATCTACAAAGTGTACAAAGAGGATATGAAGATGGCGTCTATGAGCTCTGCTGCTACTCGGCATCAATAGGTCAACTTTACAAAAAAGAGCACTTGTCCATGTATAGACTCTGCAGGGAGGGGGCAATGGAGGACAGTGGATGGGGGCTTTGCATGAAGGGGTTTGGTTCTCCTTTAAGGCCTCACAGTATCACTGTTAACATCCCAGCCTCACACATCTAAAAACGGCCATATACAAGATGATTGTGTAGGGTGTCAGAACAATAGACCTATTGCCTGAAGGAACTGAGAGCGGAGATGGGCCACACATAGTAAGGCCAACTTTTTATTGTTCTGATCATTTAGAGAACCAGCCCAAACAATTGGAACAGAAAGAAATGAATAGAAACCACAGCTCCTCTTTATTTCCTCATCTGTGGATAAACCATCAACTGCCCAACATGGTGCATCAGAAGACAAATCTTTCCTTATCCCCAAACTGTCCCTTTTTTGGAGGGACAGTCCCTCTTTTGACAGCTCAACCCGCAGTCCCTCATTTGTACTGGAAAGTCCTTCTTTTCTCTGCACTGAACAGCCAGAAAAAGAAACAAAGTTTCTCACTTCATTGGCTTTTAGCAGAGAGCCCAGAACAGCTAACAGGTGCAAATAAGATACTTTGTAACAATTTTGAGACACAAAAACACAGTTTAGATAAGGAGAAATCTTTTCAAATATTTCAAACTTTCATAACCTGCCAAATTTTGTAAAACAAACATGGTAATTAGGGGGTGTGGCCACATAAAGGGGTGTGGTCAAAAAAAAATGCTGCGCTATGTGCTGAAAAAATTTTTTTGTCCCTCTTTTTACTTCCAAAATGTTGGGAGGTATGCTACAGATCACACAATGTTATTTATATGTGTATGACAAACATCATTACCAGATACCATTTACCTTCATATGCGACTGTTACACAAACTCATAAAAAATATATAAATAAAAAATGTAAAAAGTACAGGTGCACCAGTTTCATATAAGTTATTCGTAATTTGAAGTATTAAGTTGTTCATCGATGAATATGCACAACCATAGGATGAATGACATGAGCATGGCCAGACTATATTTGATCTTGGTTAAAGTAAATAAACAAAGTGCATTGCCTAGTTATGAAACAATCTATTATTATTTTAATACAATATATATATATATATATATATATATATATATATATATATATATATATATATATATATATATATATTGTGACAACTAGACCTGTAGGGGTACCTGGGTCAGTGTCTTGGGGCCACTTTCCACAGTCTTTTAGGGTAAAAACAGTGACAGTAGTCGCTCCTCTTAAAGGCAAGGGCCTGCAGTTTATTCTGTTACACAGTCTTTAGTAACAAACACACCAAGAAATCAATACAAGGAAAAATAAACCCTTTCACCAGAGCGCTGGCTAAACACAGTTGGCAGCCTAACTACAGTTGGGCGACTTTCCCAACACCAACTTAAAACAAAAGAATCAAAATACAAGTATGGGACCCCTTATCCAGAATGCTCGGGACCTGGGGTTTTCCAGATAACGGATCTTTCCGTAATTTGGGTCATCATGCCTTAAGTCTACTAGAAAATCATATAAACATTAAATAAAGCCAATAGGCTGGCTTTGCTTCCAATAAGGATTAATTATATCTTAGTTGGGATCAAGTACAAAGCACTGTTTTATTATTACACAGAAAAAGGAAATCATTTTTAAAAATTTGGATTATTCGGAAAAAATGGAGTCTATGGGAGACAGCCCTTTCCATAATGCGGAGCTTTCTGGATATCGGGTTTCCGGATAAGGGATCCTATACCTGTATAATACAAACATCTGATAATCAGTACCTTCCCTGTGCAGTGCAGCTCCTGCTCTCACTCTCAGGTGTGAGGGGTCCCTCCTCCCAAGGTCAGTCAGGTACTTTAGCTGCAGCAATTACCTTGCAACTTTGGTCTGTATTAATTAATCCATGTTCCAGGGTGTTGTATTATATATAACACCCTGGGAGAAACATATCGCACCATCTATAACTAACCCAGCTGCTTTGTTACAATATATATATAGTGGTAGGGTGGGTAGCACTCCGCTTCTCAACTTCACCCAGTTGCACAGTTAAAGTATCACATATGCACTCTCAAATGAACCAGCAACACAGGGATATTTTTCAACGTAAAAAAGTGTATTTAGTGAAGCATGTTCCAGCCGAACATGAAAAATATCCCTGTGTTGCTGATTCATTTGAGAGCGTATATATATATATAAAATAGAAAGACCTGCAATCCATTTTATCATTTATATATATATTTATATTGTATGAAGACATTTTGACCTTTGACCTTTACAAATAAACACTCACCCCAAATCTCCCCCTAACTGACCTTCAGACTGGGCCCCCTTAGCTCATAACAAGGTTACAGATATATAGAAACATTGGGGTGTCACCCTGCTATAGTTCCAGGGGTACCCAGGGTACAAATAAGCACTCACCCCAAATCTCTCCCTAACTGACCTTCAGACTGGGCCCCCTTAGCTCATAACAAGGTTACAGATATATAGAAACATTGGGGTAACAGTCACCCTGTCTTCACACAGGGGACACACAGGGGTGCAACTGGCATCCAACCCTGAATGGAAACCTTTCCTTCTCGGATGAAACTCAGATCTGTCCCGCTGAATACAAACACAGTCTCACTTAGTACTGCAGCTCTGTCACACTATATGCTGCACTCTCCCTGTTTCTCCCTGCTGTCTGTCTCAGCCTCTCTCTGGCTACTGCAACAGGGTCTCTTTCATCAGCTCTGTCTGTAACCCTGTGCATTTGGCTTTGAAGTCAGGCACTCCCCTGGCTCCTCCTCCTCTCCCAAGGATGCACTGGGGCACCCAGCCAATCGGATTGCTCTTCTGCCTGTAACCGGGCTGGATGATGTCACAGACAGACAAACAGGGGGAAGGACTTGTCTGATCCACTATATAAGACTAATGGATTCCAAGACACTGTGCTGTATTGTATCATTTTAAGAGACAAATTACTGTACTTTTCCTGTGAATTAACTGCAGAATCCTTTTAATCACTGTAATAATTAGTCAGTCTGGCTTGCAGTTTGGTGTTCTGATATCTTAGACTTCCAGTCAGAATTAAAGTGGCCCTGATGAGTGTGTGGACCCAATAAAGGCTTCGCCAAGTCCAACTAAACTTTAGCATTAGCTCAGCTTGACCTGTTTTATGCTTTGCCCTTAAAGGGATACTATCATGGGAAAAAAAAAAATTTCAAAATGAATCAGTTAATAGTGCTGCTCCAGTAGAATTCTGCACTGAAATCCATTTCTCAAAAGAGCAAATGGATTTGTTTATATTCAATTTTGAAATCTGACATGGGGCTAGACATATTGTCAATTTCCCAGCTGCCCCAAGTCATGTGACTTGTGCTCTGATAAACTTCAATCACTCTTTACTGCTGTACTACAAGTTGGAGTGATATCACCCTCCTCCCTTTTCCCCCCAGCAGCCAAACAACAGAACAATGGGAAGGTAACCAGATAACAGCTCCCTAACACAAGATAACAACTGCCTGGTAGATCTAAGAACAGCACTCAATAGTAAAAACCAGGTCCCACTGAGACACATTCAGTTACATTGAGAAGGAAAAACAGCAGCCTGCCAGAAAGAATTTCTCTCCTAAAGAGCAGGCACAAGTCACATGACTGGGGGCAGCTGGGAAATTGACAAAATGTCTAGCCTCATGTCAGATTTTAAAATTGAATATAAAAAAAATCTTTGTGCTCTTTTGAGAAATGGATTTCAGTGCAGAATTCTGCTGGAGCAGCACTATTAACTGATTCATTTTGAAAAAAAAAATTTTCCCCATGACATTATCCCTTTAACTTACCCATTTACCCAACACTTACCTCAATGCTGTTGTAGGAAGGAAGGGATTGAGTGAGGGAGGGGAGGAAGGCAGTGAAACATGGAAGGAGGAATGGAAGATGGCAAATAGGTAAGGCAAGAACTGATGAGTTCAGGTGAAACTAATTGAGGGTTGCATTTTAAAATTTCAAGTTTTTTTTAAGAGATTGAGTTTATTTGTTTTTTTTAATAATCCCAAATTCAAACTCATTGCCAGAGGAGCCTGGCTGTATCCATGTATGGCTGCATGTTTTTTTGTTTTTTTGTTTTTTTTTGCCTGGATTTATCTTGCTCTCATATTTTTAGATACTCACAGTATATTACTAGAATACTGTATAAACATATTGTTTGTGACCAATTCTATACAAACTTTAATAATTAATGTGATTATTAATGTCATTATGTGTTAATGTAAAAACTTTTACTTAAAGTATTTATTAGGCTTTTACCAAAAGCTGTAATTTAACTTGAAAAAACCCCAATAAAAAACTTATTGAAATTAGATACTCACAGTATCCATGAACTGATTTTAGAGCCAAAGCCTTTCAGCCCCGCTCTTCCCGTCTAATATCATCAGCCTAAGCAATTTCATTCTGAATTGCTTCCCCATTAACACTTTCCTTTCAAATGAGAATTATTATATCCTAAGCTTTATTTTTTTTTACCAATTCCAAAACAATTAATTTATGGGCTGATTAAGGGATATAAGGGTTAAAGCAGATCAAATGTTTTTTTTCTAAGAATACTTCAGTAGTGCACAGTGTCTGACTGGCCCACCGGGATACCAGGAAAACTCCCATGGGCCCAGGTGTCAGTGGGACCTTTTGCTTCTAACCATTTGGCCTATTTCATGGTCAATCCCTATTTCTTTATGGGAACAAATGCGTAATAATGGAAGAATATTGAAAGTATATATAAAAGACTAGGAGAATAAAGAGGTTGAGTGAGGAGAAGAAGAGTAATAGTTTGGAAAGTGGGCCCACGGTCTAAGGTTTTCTGGTGGGCCCCTGGCAGAAAACACATATACAGATGAGACAACAAATATAGAAGGTTCTTCACATGAAATCTGGTGGACTCTCTTGAGTTGGACATCAGTGGGGAGCAAGTACAAAATATGCATCTCTTTTTTTTTTTTTTTGATTCTGTTGGCTGACATCTTTTATAGCATGTTAACCCCTTGGTTTTGATTTCAATGTCATACATGTGAACAAATTCCAGATTAGCACAACTATGAAGTATCTCCCCAGTGCTCACCAAGATGTGACCAAGAGTAAATCTTAAGAATAATGTTTGTAGGAAAACATTAGGATCTAAGACAACCTCTACAATCACCAACAAAAGAAAGATCTTTGCAAGAAGATGGACGGCTTCCATTGATTGCTACATAACCTTGACAGCTTTTACTCAACGAATTTTGAATTCATGGATTTTACATTGTAATGGGCAGTTGGAACGCGGGACCACATCAACGAACAGATGCAGCCGCGATCTGATGGGATTTTTAGTCCCATCCGATCGAGATCTGGCCAACTTTCGGCCAGATCTAGATCGGGGAAGCCCGTCGGGGGGCCCCATACACAGGCCAATAAGCTACTGACTCGGTCTGTCAGCAGCTTTTATCAGCCCATGTATGGCCACCTTTAAACTTCTACTGCTTTCCAAGAGTTTCCAGTAGTCAGAGGACATACAATACATACCAACTGACCCACACAGGAGGCAAAGATCTGGATGTGGGGTGTATTCACAGTAAATTCATTTGTGGAGTTCATGGTGGAAGAGAACACATTTTGAGGTGAAGCCAGAAAGCTGCTCATTTGTTATTTGTCAACAATAAGCATTTAGACCTTTGGAACTTACTAGAGTCACAACTCCTTTACTCAATACAATTTAGCCCTTTCCATCGGAGCCTCAGGATACCAGTCGGGTTCCCATCGGAAATCTGTCTATAAACAGCATCATTATTACTCACTGTACTTTCCAAACTGTGGTCCCTTGGAGACTGCCGGGAAATCCAACTATATAAACTGATGAAACCAACAATAAATAGCAGATTCCCTGCACGGCACTGAGACACTTGTTCACATCTCTGTAAGTATTTGCCCCAAAACTCATTCTGTAGAGCTGTCAATGTAAGAATTGTTGCTCCAGGTATAGAGAGTTACATTATAAGGAATTTGTAGTATCTGGCACCAAGGGGAAATCTGTAGTTTGTACCCACTGACTATTAGAATTAGATTTCCTTTTCTCATTGTATTGTATATATGTCTCTTAACAAATGAAACACAGAATAGCCCTTGTACCTACAGTAAATTAATGTTATGAATATATTGATTTAATTGCCCCTGGCTGTATTGCTGGGTGTCTATCACAGGATCATGGTATCTGTTCATATCACTTTAAAAGGCCTCCTTTACTAAAGGGGCAGATTGAAATTGGCACAATACACTATACATTGGTTTACCCATAATGCAAAATTCCTTCTTAGAGTTTCAGTGTAATTCTGCACCAGATACAGAAGGATCCAAGATTGGCCCAGTTGGGCCCAAACAGGCTTTAAATACAGTTGTGATGGTGGCACATGGGTAGGACTTGGCACACACTCATATTACAGTTACATGTGATTCAGGGATACACTGACTCCACAACTTTTAGATTTAGCCAAATACTGAATCCTCTATAAAAATATTCATCAGAATACTGAACTACAGGATCAAGGACAAGGTTCTGTTGGATGTTTACAGTGAAAAGGGAAATTGACTCTATGGGAGACTTTCTGTAATTTTGATCTTTCTGGATAACTGTTTTCCAGAAAATGGATCCCATACCTGTATTAGGCCAAAATGAGCTTTCTGATGGCACCTTACTGGGCAGGGGAAACCAGTAAATGATGAAAGGAAGGATTTTAGAATATATCAATATTCTGTACAGAAATATAAAACTAGAAGTATCTGTGCATGTGGTTTGGTTAAAGTGTAACAGTATCAGCAGCACAGAGCAATATAATGGGGTTCCCCTGACTTGTCCTTGCAGGACCCAGTATTACAGCCCAAGAATAAAGATGCCCAATTCCACGTACTCACACCCATCAGTGCTGGCGCTCAGCTTTGGGCAAATGACGGAGGTGAAGTATCTCTATGGAGCCATTGTCTTTCTCATATTCCTGATGATCGCTGTGTCCAGCAGCACCGTGATCGGCACCATCATCTTGCACCGGACTTTGCACGAGCCAATGTACATCTTTATTGCCGCTCTGTGCATGAATGGACTCTATGGCAGCATTTGCTTCTTTCCCGCTCTCTTTGTTAACCTTGTTTCCCAAATCCAAACCATTTCTTATATCAGCTGCTTAATCCAGATATTTGGTATCCATACTTATATTGGGTGTGAGATAACAGTCCTGGCTGCCATGGCATTTGACCGGTACGTGTGTATCTGTAACCCTCTGAGATACAACAGCTTGATGACCTCAAGCAATGTGTTCAAGCTCATTGGTGCCGCCTGGTTGTACATTATTATCATAATCACAATCCACGTGATACTGACCATCCGCCTGCCCTTGTGTGGCTCAGTCATAGAGAAGATCTACTGTGACAACTGGTCAGTGGTCAGACTCTCCTGCATAGACACCACCCTGAATAATATATTTGGCCTACTTATAACATCAGTCACTAGCTTGCTGCCAGGGTGCATCTTTATCTCATATGTGAAGATTCTAATGGTGTGCACGAAGTCTTCTAAAGATGTCAGAGCTAAAGCCTTGCAGACCTGCACCCCCCACCTTGTATCTCTCACCTACTTTGCAACAAATATCCTCTGTGAGATACTTCTGCTTCGTTTCCCTGTTAATACCATGCCGTATGAACTAAAGATTATCATATCTGTGCAAGCTTATGTTTTAGCCCCTCTTCTAAACCCCCTAATGTATGGACTGAAAATGAGAGAAATAAGAGTAAAAATAGGTCATATATTTTATATTAAAAAAAGTTAAGAGACAGAAAGAGTGGGACCACTGAATATCAAAGGGTTCTGTAGAAGAAAATAGCCAGACGGAGAATCCGTTATGATTTGCTGATGACTCCTTCTGACAAAGAATGACTGGTCCCTGGTCTGACTGGTCATTGGTCAGCTAATGCTGTTCAGTGCCCCCCAACTCATAGTTTTGATATTGATGAATTTGCTTCAGTTTTGATTCTTCAGAAAGTAATTTGCAATCAGCTGATGGTCTTCTTTGGCATGACTAAGAGACTCCTCAGTCTAATTACTGATTTCATCGACCATCTCAGGGAATTGATGGTAGTTTTGGTGAAATATTGGTCAAGATCACATAATTAAATGAAAAAGAAAATCACAACACCACAGGCCACACCCAGCCATCACCCTGTGCCATCCACATGCCTCAGAAAAATTCTAGTAAACTTCACCTCTCTCTCCTCACCTCACCTCTGGTCTGCTAAGCCTAACTAGGGGCAATGGTGGGCCATTGATCAGCTTATGTATACTCATTCACTCTGATTTTCTAAACTTTGTAGAATCAAGCCCACCCTACTGACAAAAGCCCCTATCCACTGCCCTCCTTTATACCCCTCCCCACAGAATCTATTGAATTGAAAAGTGTCCCTGTTAGTAAAGCTGACCAATAGATTGAGAATAGCAAAGCAGAGTTCTCAGACGCCATCCTCTGAATCTTCAGATTTTTTTGTCTAAGGGTTTGCCAATCGCCTCTGAGCTATTGGAGCCAGTCGAGGATTAATACCAACTGTCCACTCGCCAAAAAGCTCTGTAGATTTACAAAGTGTAAGAAGAGGATCCACAAATATGGGGCCTAAAAATTCTGCTGTTCTACCGTGCATCAATAGGTCAACTTTACAAAAAGTTGCACTTTTTCATGTAATAGATTCTGCAGAGAGGGGAGGCAATGGAGGACAGTGGTTTGGGGCTTTGCTTAGGGGGTTTAGTTCTTGTTTAAGGCCTCATACAATTAACACTGTTAATATCCGAGCCCCACACATGTAAAGGTGGCCATACACAGCCCTATTGGCTGAAGGGTCTGAGAGTGGATAAGGGGCCACACACAATAAGGCCAACTTTTTATTGTTCTGCTTTTTCAGGCAACAAGCCCAAACAATCGGAATTGAAGCGATGCCACAGCTCCTCATCTGTGAATGTCCCATCAACTGCCCAACATGGTGCATCACAAGACAAAACTTAATCCCCAAACTGATTGACATCCATAGTAAATGTATAGATTGGGATGAGCAAACCATCAGACCTGTACTAATAAACATACATAATGTTATTTATATATGTATGGCCCACATCATTACCAGAAATCAGGTATCTTCATATTCTACTGTTACACAAAAAAATTAATACAAATAAAAAAGTACAGAGGCACTTGTAAGGTATAAGATATTTATAATTTGCAGTATTTCGTGGTTCACCAATGATTATGGTATATTTAGTTTGAGAATATTTAGAATCATAGGAGTAAATAACATGAGCATGGCCAGACTGTATTTGATCTTGGTTAAAGTATAACAAAACAAACCACTTTCCAAAGTTATGAAAAATTTATTTATTATGTTAATTATATGTATATAGGTAGCACGGCCTTCAAGCTGGGCCCCCTTAGCTCATAACAAGGTTACAGATATATAGAAACATTGGGGTATCACCCTGCTATAGTTCCAGGGGTACCCAGGGTACAAATAATCACTCACCCCAAATCTCCCCCTAACTGACCTTCAGACTGGGCCCCCTTAGCTCATAACAAGGTTACAGATATATAGAAACATTGGGGTGTCACCCTGCTATAGTTCCAGGGGTACCCAGGGTACAAATAAACACTCACCCCCAGGGCTGATCCTATCAAATGTGGGGCCCAATTGGGACCATTTTGGCGGGGCCCCTAGACAAAGTGTTGCTGGCTACTGACACACCAAGTATTTAGGAAAATAAGGGCATACAGGCACAAAATAGAAAGGAAAGGTGCAGACAAGGTAAGAGAGTGAGAGGGATGAAATAGGGGCACATAATAGGGGCACACAGGGTAAGAGAGAGAGGGAGGAAATAGGAGAGTGGACTGGGCCAATTAGTTTGGGGCAGGCTGGGCCGATTCAGCTTGGGAGCAGGTTTGGTTGGATTGGGGGCAGGCAGGGCCTATCAAGGTTGGAGGAAAGCTGGGCCTATGAGAGTTGGGGGCAGGCTAGACCTATGGAGTTGGGGGATAGGCTGGCTTATCAGAGTTGGGGGTGGGCTGGACCTATGGATTTGGGGATGGGCTGGACTCTCAAAGTTGGGGGCAGGCCAGGCAGCATCATGTGCTGAGGGAAATATTATCTGTGCTGCCCTGTGGTGCGGGGCCCCCAGAGGTGCGGGGCCCTATTGGGCCAAATTGGTCCAATAGGCCTAAGGCCGGCCCTGCTCACCCCAAATCTCCCCCTAACTGACCTTCAGACTGGGCCCCCTTAGCTCATAACAAGGTTACAGATATATAGAAACATTGGGGTGTCACCCTGCTATAGTTCCAGGGGTACCCAGGGTACAAATAATCACTCACCCCAAATCTCCCCCTAACTGACCTTCAGACTGGGCCCCCTTAGCTCATAACAAGGTTACAGATATATAGAAACATTGGGGTAACAGTCACCCTGCTATAGTTCCAGGGGTACCCAGGGTACAAATAATCACTCACCCCAAATCTCCCCCTAACTGACCTTCAGACTGGGCCCCCTTAGCTCATAACAAGGTTACAGATATATAGAAACATTGGGGTGTCACCCTGCTATAGTTCCAGGGGTACCCAGGGTACAAATAATCACTCACCCCAAATCTCCCCCTAACTGACCTTCAGACTGGGCCCCCTTAGCTCATAACAAGGTTACAGATATATAGAAACATTGGGGTAACAGTCACCCTGCTTGTGCAAAGTGTTTTTTATATTAAAAAACACTATTCTGGTTTAATAGTTTCCATAAGAAGCTACAATCCAATTCCATATATTTAAGACAAATGGATCAAATAGCAATATTATGAAATTAAATTAATTATTATGAAAGACCAGACAGTGTTTGTTCCCCATAGAAGGCCCTTTATAAAGAACAAATGTGAGGTCACTGTACAGGTTCTTATTTAGGGGAAATTAGCAGAACAGTTCAGCAGTAGGGATGGGCGAATTTGCTCCGTTTCGCTTTGCTGAAAAATTTGCTGAAAAATTTGCGAATTTCACGAGAAATTCGCGAAACGGCGCCGGCGCCCGTTTTTGACGCTGGTGCCCGTTTTTGCCGCAAATTTTCGCGGGCGTTTCGCGAATTTATTCGCGCCTGGCGAATAAATTCGCCCATCACTATTCAGCAGATAATGAATTATCATGTGATACACAGGGATGTAGTGATCTTACATCTCCTTAGGCCACATATCCTTTAATACTTAGTGAAATTGACAATATCTTTGGGGAACAAAAGACAGAACTTTGTCCAGTAATTGTCTCATGTGACCAAACATGTATTTGTGCCCTTGGTTTGTCTGTGTGGGAATTCCAAGGGGTGGCCCTTAGTTGGCAGTTTTCTATTTAGGATTACCCATGGCACATATTAGTAAAAAGTACATTTTTATGAAAATTGTTTATTTACATAAAACCGGGTTTTACATATAAGCTGTTTTATGTGATATATTTCTTAGAGACCTGCATTGTTTGGGGGCAAAGTTTTTCTTTAAAGTGGCCCTGAGCAAGTCCAGACAAACTATACCATCAGCTCAGCCGGAAGGGAGGAAGGAAAGGAAGGAAATGGAAAGGGAAATAAAAGAAGGTAAGAAGGAATGAAAGGAAGGCATTTTCAAGATTTATTAAAGTGGACCCGTCACCCAGACACAAAAATCTGTATAATAAAAGTCCTTTAAAAATTAAACAAGAAATCCGATTTCTATTTTTAATTAAAGCATTCATAGCTGTTGTAAGCTCATTTAGAAATCTCAGCTGTCAATCAAATATGATCTGCCCCTCCTCTATGCCTTAGGCAATTACTTTCACTTTCCATTCAGCACTTCCTACATGTCACTGCTCTCCCCACATCCCCCCCAATCTCTTCACCATTTATTTGTGTAGCCAGGACATGGGGATGGACATCAGGTCCCCCATTCTGGTGCACAAACAAGATTCTGAGATGATACAAGATTTGTCTTAATAACAGTGTCCACAAAATGGCTCCTGCCTGCTTG
The DNA here is from genome assembly GCF_017654675.1 of Xenopus laevis. Taxonomy (NCBI): domain Eukaryota; kingdom Metazoa; phylum Chordata; class Amphibia; order Anura; family Pipidae; genus Xenopus; species Xenopus laevis. The sequence goes on from NC_054374.1 coordinate 166,710,627, forward strand.
TTATAATTATGAATTCCCAGACTGAAGGAAACAAGATTCAAATAACTTAAATAGTGTAATTAAAGTTCATTTTGCTTGACTAATGTGATAAAATAGGATTTTGAATAATTTTTTTTGGTGATGGGTCCCCTTTAAAAGCATAAACCTCCAATGAAAAAGTCAGAGCTTTTCAATTCTTGTTTTCAAGACAACATCTAATATATTTAAAAATATTCATCACTTTCAAAATAATAAAAAAAGGGGGGCTACAGAGGGCCTAGATCTGTATAAAATAAGGTGACACCCTTTGACAAGGGGACTCCTCAATTGACCCTTCACCTTCAGCCTTCCCATTGAACCCCATTGTTACATACCGTAATGAAACACCAGGAGCCAGACATATTTTATCAAATAAATAGGACTTTGCCAGCCTCACCCCAAGGCAATATTCAAAGCCAGAATTCCATAAGGGATCGATACTATGCTCTGCCGCTCCTCACTTGAGATCAGCACTATGTCATTATATCCACCACTGAGTATTAGGCTGTCTCTGCCTACAGAGAGGATGGCCCCAAACTCTCTAGTACAAGCAGTAGTAGCGTCTGTATCAATCAACTCACTGTGCAGTCACAGGTGAGAGCCTCCTTTCTCCCTCTTCTAAATTTACCTGTGCAGAACTCTGGCAAGGTCCTACCGCTGACAAATAAAAACTTAAAATACATTCTCATATATCCACTGTTTTGATCCAGACAAAGGCAAAAAACCCAGCCTGAAGCCACTGCCAATTATGAAAAAATCCTTCCTAACCCCAGTGGCGATCGGAAACATTCCTTGGATTAAGCATTTGACATTCATTTAACATGAATAATTGTAGGAATATGCTTAAAATCATGGTTCTTATGCTGTTGGGTTTGGGTTCTTGACCGCCCTTTAGTTGCCACGCCATTGGAGCTCCTCACATAGGATCCAGAGATCTCCAGGAGACAAGCAGTGCACCACACAAGAAATGATGCAGAAATTGTCTGATTTATTAGCACGTAAAGCTAGATTCTATATTCTTTGCACGCCCTCCTGTCGCAGAACGAAGAAATTCGAATTCAAAAAGACCAACCAAAATGAAGTCAAAGGTTTTCGATCGAATAGGTCTGTATTCGGCCGAATTAGAATTGTACGAATCGAGGATCGAATTCGAATAGAAGTTTTTCCCAATGACAACTTCGATTTTTCAAAGTCCACCAATTGACTCCAAATGGGTTCTAGGAGCCCCCCCCATAGGCTAAAACAGCAATTCGGGTGGTTTTAGATGGCGAATGGTCGGAGTCAAATTTTTAAAGAGACAGTACATGATAAATTTCGATGTTTGCATTTTTTCAAATTCGAATAGAATTTGGACTATTCCCTGATCGAAGTACACAAAAAATAGCTCAAAATTCTAATTTTTTGAATTAGAAAATTCACCTTGACCTTTTATAAATCTGCCCCTTAGTATTAATCATATAAAAGTTGATTTCTTAAGTGAATTTCCCATTTCTCTGAAGCAGCGGCTGCACTAAACATTCATTGGGTTCCGATTGGGCAAAGTCTCAACTCAGACTCAAGAGAAAGAACTAAAATTTGAAAATCTTTTACATCCATCTGCGAAAACGTATTACAACCTCCCACATAACATTCTAAAGAAAATAATGGATATCCCAATTGCACCATTTCTGTCTCTGGAAGGGTAATTCAGGGTTCTGTTGAGATGAAGACATAATACTCTTAGTGCCATTATCCTTAATCTGGTGGGAAGACAATAGAAGTTTTCTAAGGGACATTAATATAAAGCCAGGAGTAAATTTGGCTCAGCTTCTTGTTTCAAATTTTTCATATTAAATGTTGGGACTTGAAGTATCTAGAACTTGGGACTTGAATTATCTAGAACTTGGGACTTGAAGTATCTAGAAATGTATCTGCTTTTTTCATTGGCGCCAACAAACAAAACTGATGAGATTGACTTTCTCTGTTGACCAAGTTATTTCTGTAGTCACTGAAGAAACAATGTTGGTGGGGGGGTTGGCAGACATAGTTTCAATGCCTAAAAAAAGATGAGTATCTGTTTAAAGCCCCTAAAAATGAAACTGTGGAACAAAGAACCTTAAATTTGTGGGTATTCAAAAGGGGTAGACTTTTTCATAAACAATGAAAAAGAGTTTAAATTCTGGTAGTAGAACTGGGCCTGAAAATTGGTAAAACATCTTTGGCCTCCATTAAAGAAAAACTAAATGTTAAATCATTGGGGAACCAATATGTTGGGTACCTTCTAGTAAGGCAAATTGTTAATCTTGTGGCAAGTCCAAATTTCTTCCACAAACCTTGCACCTGCCTGGGGAACTTTTTTCAAGAACACCGTGCTGCCATGTTGGCTCTATTTCCTGAGCATCTTTGGTACATGTTGGGGATATAAATACCCAGGTCCTGGTCCAGACATTTAGGTTATGGATTTGCCTCATTATTAGTCAATTCCTTGGTCTCAAAGTCCACGAATTCTGCAATGTATCGAAGACAGGACATGTGACTGTATCTGAGCCATTGCTATACTTGGTTACTACAAGGGGGTTGCATGAAGGGGTGCCATCGGAAGCCAATTCTTTATACAATGTTGCCCCCTTCTTCCCCTCTGATGCCTGCAGACTCCATGCTTGGTTCTTCTCATTGATTGTGAGAAACAGATATTGCCGTTATTTGCATAGTTTCAAGTCTGTGCTCCTAACGAAAGATTGGTCAGTGTTAGCCATCGGGTAGGTGTGTATAATAATCCTGCAATTTCTTACAAATCTTGATATTAAGTTTATTTATTTCATGCGTCTACAATTTTCTCCAATCCCACATTGGGGGTCTCTCAGCTAGGTTGGATCTAGATCAAAAGATGCCCTGACCGCAAAACTCACAGCTTTTATTATTGGGGCCTTTAATCATAGGGTTTATACACATTAATCAAAATCAGAAAGTTAATAATGGAAATACAACTGAGTTTCCAAAGCTTCTTGTGTCTAAGCACACTAATAGAAACTTGTACAAGGAGTGAAACCCCCCTCTAACTGCTCTGATCAGTTGTGCAATAACACACTAACACTAGGAAACAAGTTTTTCCTTAGTGGGTGCCATGCCCAGATATAAATTCTTAATGCCAGCTGAATTGGGCGCTAATACCATTATTAACAGCACCCCAACACATTGGTGTACCAGAAGTGACACACGCGTGGACCACAACCACTTTGCACCAATACTGGCACATAACAGTAGCCTCTAATTAATGCATGTCTGCAATTATGGTGGAATTTTGCGAAAACCTTTTTCAAAAAACATTGTGATTTTTCATGTAAATAGTGCCCATATTTTTCTTGCTTACAATAGAAGAGTTAGAGACCATACATTTCATACTGACCAAAACAAGAGACACAGAGCCAGATCTACTGATCTACAGATCTACTATGATGCTCTATGGGGGGGCAGTTTGTACCAACGTGGCCCCACACTCTTCTCAGCATTATTATGATGCCTCCAAATTACTGATCATACACATTATTTTTTATTTAACTGAAGCTCAAGTGAGCTCCATCTCCCATGTGCAAAAAATGCATTAGGGTACGGTAACTTAATCTAGGGTGCAGTGACTTGCCCTTTAAAAAGGCCAAAATGTCTGTGGCCACCTGACCAAAAGGCACAGAAATGAGTCTTTGGACCTGTCTTTGTCCAACAACTAGGGCAGGCCCATTTATCCCCAAGCCCTGGGCAAAAAGGCCTGCAGGAGTCAATGGTCTTCTTGCTGCAAGACTATGGGTCAATTTGTCCTTCCCCCTCCAGCCCTAAGACTTATAAGGCAATAGGATAAACAAAGTGGTCACAACAACAAATTCACCCACTGCTGAACCAGGCTTCAGGGGAAAGGAGCCTAATGATAATACATCCCCCCTTAGATCTGTGCTTTGACCCGGAGATCTATTGCACCATTGTATCAAAGTGCCAAAGTGACTCCTAATAAAGTTCAAAGAATGAATACCGTATATACTTGCGTATAAGCCGAGTTTTTCAGCCCCCAAAATATGCTGAAAAACTCCACCTCGGCTTATACTCGGGTCAAGCGCAAAAACGGTCGCCAGCATCTAAGAATAGTCGCCGGTGCCCAAGAACAGTCGCCGGCGCCCAAGAATAGTCGCCGGCGTCCGAGAATAGTCACCGGCATCCAAGAATAGTCGCCAGTGTCCAAAAATAGTCTCCAAGTATATTCGCCGGCGTCCTAGAATGGTCGCCGGCATCCAAAAACGATACGCCTGCACCTCCAATGGGAGCAGAAACCCTCAATTTTTTGAGTGAAACTTACCAGAACCTGCTGCATTTCTCACCCTAGGCTTATACTCGAGTCAATAAGCTTTCCCAGTTTTTGGAGGTAAAATTAGGTACCTCGGCTTATACTCGGGACGGCTTATACTCGAGTATATACGGTAAGTAAATGTCTTTGTAAAAGTACAACTGTACAACCTCAGTGCCCAACAGGCTGGATTAAAGAATCACAGTGCAATTACCATGGTTTTGCTGCACCCCAGGGGTGCAAATCCTGATGCCCAAAATACTTGGGCTCCATAGCTGCAAGCCCTTTGGCCAGAGGATCAGTTTTGTAATCTGCTCTATCAGAAGTGGCCGCAACTCCCCCTCGTTCAACCACATGTAACATAGTAAGTTAGATTAAAAAAAGACACACGTCCATCAAGTTCAACCGTTTAAGTCTATATATAACCTGCCTAACTGTCTGTTGATCCAGGGGAAGGCGAAAATCCCCATTTGAAGCCTCTCCAATTTGCCTCAGAGGGGGAAAATTTCTTCCTAACTTCAAGATGCAATGGGACCAGTCCCTGGATCAACTTGTACTATGAGCTTGTACTCACTTGCTAAACACCATCCGACCCTTCCTTATACCTATCTAATGTGTCAGCCTCTACCACTGATTCAGGAAGAGAATTCCACAAATTCACAGCTTAAAGACATATCCTTTTATCCCAGTAAAACCCTTTTCTGCAGGTTTTCACTTCTCCATAATTCTAGTTTATGCCTTTAAGGTGGTCATACATGCACAGAACTCCTGTACACAAAAGCCAATGTAGTCCTTCATGCCCCATGGTTGAGTTTTATTAAGAAACAGGGGACAGTAAATCCCTGAATCAGTATTTAGCAATGGAACTGTGTTCCTGAGATGAAGCCAACTTACTTTATACTGTATATGTAGAAAGAACAGGATTTAATGGTACATTCATATCAACCATATGACATGTCCTTTATCCCAGTACAGGTATGGGATCCATTATCTGGAAACCCAAAATCCACAAAACTCTGAATTATGGAAAGGTCGCCTCCCATAGACTCCATTAAAATCAAATAATCCAAAATTTTAAAAATAATTTCCTTTTTCTCTGTAATAATAAAACAGTCGCTTTTACTTGATCCCAACTAAGATATAATTAATCCTTATTGGAGGCAAAACCAGCCTATTGGCTTTATTTCATGTTTATATGATTTTCTAGTAGCCTTGAAGATCCAGATTACAACCCCCAGGTATCCAGCATTCTGGATAACAGGTCCCATGTATAACACTAACATTTTCTGCAGGCTTTGACTTCTCCATAACCCTGGGTCATGTCTTTAAGGTGGGCATAATCATTTCCAACCATCCAGATGAGCTGGAGTAGTTATTATTGCTTTTCCTTATGAACGTGCCAAGATACATAAATATGAATAAATAAATATATCCATCCCCTGGATCCTCTGCCTCCTCCAGCTCAGTCGGTGCCAATGTGTTTCTGGAAATGCCACTGACTCTAATGCTTTTCACAAACCCTAACTCTTAGGTTAGTTTGGGTTTTATAATTATTAGTAGTGATGGGTGAATTTGCGAATTTGCGAAACGGCGCCGGCGTCTCGTTTTTGACGCTGGCGCCGTTTTTTCCGACGCCGGCGAAAAATGTTTTTGACGCCGGCGAATTTTCGTGGGCATTTCGCAAATTTATTTATTTATTTGCGCCTGCCGAATAAATTCGACCATCACTAATTATTAGGGGTGGATTTGCAAATGCGTTAAACAGTTTAATACATACATTTTTTTAATTTACTACATCTCTAATAATGTGCTTTAATTTCAGATGCAAAGGTTACTTGGAAGGGACATGTACATAGATAGATGCATTTAGATCTGTAGCTTAGAATATTGTCTTATTTCTCCCAGGATGATCCTAATTAGAGATACACTAAATGCTTCTCAACATAACAAGCCTCTTACTCCCACATGGGAAACCTTTCCTTTTATCCTATTACTATGAACAATTTCTAAGAGAACTTTACATGTCATCATTTAGTGCTAATTAGCAGAACAATTAAGCAGCTGATTACAGTATCATGTGTGACACAAGGACTCAGTGGGTTAATTAGCTTATGCCAAGCAGTAAGTGCCACCTCAATCCTCTGAGTCCCTGAGTACCTGGGGGTATTGTTGTATATCCAGACAATTAGCAGGAGACATAAACCATCCCCAGCATTTATTTCATAGGTCTGAATGAAGCAATTGTTAATGATTCCCACTTACCAGCCATGATGCACATTCAGCAAACTCATTAGAGCTGTTTACTTGTAATAAAAAAGAAAAAGATCATCATTAGCGTTTGCCTTAATTAGCGCAGCAATTACTGATGTCCCTAATCATTCATAAGCCAGAAAAGGATAAGCTTTGATCTATGAACGGCTCTGCCTACTGACACATGTACTGTAATACTGAAATGAAAGTCTTTAATCGGATGAAATAATAACGCACGTACGTCTGAATGCAGTGATTACAAAATGATAAATCACTTAACGATTCAATTCTCCATCCTAATATCTTAATGTAGGGTTTAATATCATTATAACTGCTGGGTTATTAGAGAGGCCTGGAACTGCATTACACGGGGTATAATCTGGCAAATAGGAATGAATGGGACAATCAGGGTTCTTTACAAAGATGAATCTCTTTATATGAGTGTGGCACACCCTTGAGTGTACTTTTGCTGTGTATTAAGGCTGTGTGTGACCAGGCCAAAACTGCTTGTAGTGTGCCCAGACCCCCAGTGTACCCGTGCAACTCCCTGCAACTCCCGGTACCTGGTGTGAATAAATACAGCAGGATATTCAGCCAGACAGTCTCTTTGCAGTAAAATAAACTTGTTTATTAAACAGAGAACAGTGGCAAGGTAGTAGTTCACAAGCACTTTGATGTTCACAACATATATATCATATAATAGCTTCAAACAGCAATATTGCCTCCAGGGGGTACAAGGTACAGCAAACAGGCTGGTATTCAATATATCTCAAAGTTACAGCAACAATAGACTTGGGGAATAGTTACCACTCTCACTGGGCACTATCCCTCTGGTGAAGCACTAAGGCATGGGTTTCTCAGCCTGGGGTCTTGTATCTTGGCACCAGACTTGGTCCTCACCTCACCCACTGTATTCAGCCTGGAGTCTTGGTGCCCTATCTGGTCCTCAACTCACCCACTGTAGTCCCTGCTCAAGTGGTTCAACCCCACTATTTCTCCTCGTTGGAGCCACATCTGCTCACTAGCTACCCTGTGCTGACTCTCACTCCTAGAGCGACTATTACTGTATTCACTATCACTAACCCACACTTAACTAACATCACCGGCAGACCTGGACCTGTAGTACCTCTCAGTGAGGCAAAGTCCCAGGACAGACCCAGACCGCATGGTGCTAAACCCCTTTATATTGACAAACAGTGCCATCTAGTGGACAATCTCTGTGAACTAATGTGGACCCAGCAAGGGACATAGCTGCCTGAGTTAACTAAAGGACCCTTCGGTGTCCAAATACTAAAGGGGAACTGCCTGAGTGATTTAACCCAAATCTCAGGGTCCCTACATGAGGTTAATCCAATGGCAGTTGGGGTGACTAAGTTAGTTATGGGTATGATGGCCACTGTGATGAAGAAATGCTTTTTTTGTCTAATATTATTATTAACATGTATTTATAAAGCACCAACATATTCAGAAGTGTTGTAGAAAGGTTTATAGTAGTGATGTGCAGGTTGGCCCAAAACTCGTGGGGATCCATGTGTTGACCACCGGTTGAACTGGTTTGTCTTGAAATTGAGGGTTGAGTGCGGGTTAAGGTTTTGCGGGTCAGGGTTAGTTGCGGGTTGAATTTTTCCTGACCCATCACTAGTTTATACAATGGAAACACAGATTACATGCAAACATACAGCCAATAACCAATACAATAGACAAAGAGGGACCTGCTTATTAGAGCTTGCAATCTAAAGTGTAGACCTCAAATTATTTTTCCCTGATATACTCAAAGGCAGGCAGCCTCTAATTACTGCAAAGTATGATGTAAATACTATATGAATGGCATGCTGGATAACTTGCTAGCACGGAATTTGCCTCCATATGGCCCCTAATAACACTTTTCTCCTACAGGGCCAAGCAGATTTGTGCCATACTGGGCAAACGCTATAGGCTTAGAGCAAACCTCCTTATACTACAGATTATTCATAGCAACTAATTGGTCAAAACTTACACATAGAAAAATGTAACAGACACAACTAGTTATCAATTCACATTTTATTTATTGCATGTAGGAAATTGTAGGAAAATATCTGATTGGCTGTTCTGGGTCATTGGACTGGTGCATATCAGTGCAAGAGAAATGTTCCATGTACAATGTGCTAAAAAGATTCATCCAAAGGATTCAAGGTTCAGGCTTGAAAATTAGGTCTTCTCCTTCCACTTCTCCCTTTATGTAGATTGACCTCATTAGCATCTGGATGTGGAGATAACATAACAGATTCCTGGTTTGCCCCAGTTCCATAGGATGATTAAAAAGTATGCTGTTCAAAAGCTATCATCCGATTGGTTGCTGTTTTTTAAACGTTTAAAATGTTTTTTAAACGTTTAAAATCTCAGATGCCAACAGGATTAGTCACTTCTATGCCACCTCTACTTGTATATGTGTATATTGTTATTTATATATCGCAGCATTGTGCAGCAGAAGGATAAATGAAAGAACAAAGAGGGGTTATTACAATAATAAATACAAAGTATAGTTACATAAAAGATTAAGTACTAAGTGTAAAAGAAACAAGAAGAAGGTCCCTGTCCTATAGAGCTTACAATCTAAGTGGATGGGTAACATACAGACAGAAATTGGAGGATATTAAATGCTGGAGGTCACTGTAAGACAAGTGCCAGTTCCCAGTTCAGTATGTGAGGGCCCCAAGAGGGAGTCTTTGAGTTTAGTTCTGGACAGACTGAGGGAGGAATCTCTCCAAAAGAATTCATGAATTTAATTCCCAATGTAAGGAGCAGCAAGGCAGAGAGAGTTGAGGTGGGAAGCAGCAGTAGTTTAGGGGGGTAACCAAGTGGTTGCACTGAGAGGAGCGGAGGAGTCGGCCAAGAACATTGGGGAGATGCAAGAGAAGAAATGGAGTGAGGTGCAGAGCAATGAAGGGAAGGTTATGAGAAGTAGTTTGTAAGTTATTCTTTGCTATGGTCAGAGAAGGAGAGAGAGGAGTGAAAGGTTACCCCAGACAATATACCAACTTGAAAGGGCATGGTGGAAAGATGAGTTTAGTTTTTGTTAGGTGGAGTTTGATATGATGTTGATTCCTCCAGGTGGAGATTTTACCGTTCAGATTACAGATAAATTGTAAGCTCTGTGACAGAAGACCCCAACCAAAACATGTTGTTCACCAACCCCTCGGATGTTGCTCCCAGTGACCTCAAATCCGGTGCTTATTTTTGAATTCATGATTTGGAGGCAAAAAACTACTGCCAAAGAGAACCTCCTGCTTCCAATCCACATAGGGGCTACCAAATAGCCAATCACAGTCCTTATTTGGCACCTCCAGGAACGTTTTCATGCTTGTGTTGCTCCCCAACTCTTTTTTACATTTGAGGATGGCTCATGGGTAAAATAGGTTGGGGACCTACTGCTTTGGCTTTTGTACTTTAATTTATTGCACTGCCCTCCCCACCTGTACTGCTCAGTCCCATTTATACAAGTTGCGCAATGGAAAAAGCTCCGTTTTTTTAAAGTTAACTTTAAAACTTTTCTATGCTTCTATATTATGGGAAGTAGACACTAAGGGGCAGATGTATTAAGGGTCAAATATCGAGGGTTAGTTACCCCTCGATATTCGACTGGCGAATTAAAATCCTTCGACTTCGAATATCGAAGTCGAAGGATTTTGCGCAATTCGTTCAATCGAACGTTCAAAGGAATAATCGTTCGATCGAATGATTAAATCCTTCGAATCGAACGATTCGAAGGATTTTAATCCATCGATCGAAGGATTATCCTTCGATCAGAAAAAACTTGGAAAGCCTATGGGGACCTTCCCTATAGGCTAACATGGACTTCGGTAGCTTTTAGGGGTCGAAGTTTTTTCTTAAAGAGACAGTACTTCGACTATCGAATAGTCGAACGATTTTAAGTTCGAATCGTTCGATTAGAAGTCGAAGTCATAGTCGAAGGTCGAAGTAGCCCATTCGATGGTCGAAGTAGCCAAAAAAAACATTTCGAAATTCGACGTTTTTTTTTCTTCTATTCCTTCACTCAAACTTAGTGAATGGGCCCCTAGATATCTACATATACACACTGATTTAATGCAATATTCTGCACAGTAGATCATTTGTACAGGGTTCACTGAACATTCTCCACTTGTTCTAGTTATTTCAACAGATAGAAGTATAATATCGATCTGGACCACCATTACTGACCTTCAGCTCTAACAATCAGCCCTAACCCTCAGCCCTAACCTTCAGCTCTAACACTCATAAGCCGTCAATACTAACCATTAGTGCTAACCTTCAGCTCTAACCCTACATGGGGTTGGTTTAATCAAACATTATTAGGACTGTCAGGAAATAAGATAAAAATGATGGGTCTTGGCTGAGGCAGAAAGTGAAAGCTTGGGAAGCTTCATTAGAAGGTGGTGCATTTGTGGGCCCCATAATGAAAAAGTGAGCAATCATGCATTTGCACCAAAATATGACATCAATCAGTTGTGCCCAACCTGCAAGACATCAGATGTGATGAACTACATACAGCTACTGAAGTATAAATTTAAAATGTGTAACAATTATATGTATTTTTCCTTCTGACAGACCACGGATGTTTAGGTCTCAGGGCAAATGTCCTGCCTTCCATTTCCCAAAAACACTCCTAATGGCCTCTAACAGACACATCAGTAACAATAATTGGTCCTTTGGTACTAAATTCTTAATTCCCATTCATGTGTAATTCCATAGGTAATAGCATTGTGGCACCAAGCTGGATTATGATTGGTCTTTAATTATAACTGAAAAATTCAGCTGAGAACCCAGCACAGAACTATAAAACCCCTTACAAATTAGAGGACTCTGTGGCCAGTCAGTGGGACCACAGTAACAGATTCTATCAGTGAGTATTTTGCGTTTCCAGCAGTTTCATTACAATTACTGATTTCATTGATGATTCCCTGGGATTGTTCCACAAATTATACAGTAAATTTCATTTGTTCTTCTTTAAATGTAAAATCTCAGCTAAATGAGAACCAAGGGCTCTGTCCATAAATGCAGAAAAGGAAAAGCTCATCGGTGCATTATACAACCTATATATATATATATATCCTCTGGTCATGTCTTCTTTTTCCTGATCTGGAATGTTCTAGGCAATGAGACTCACTAAATAGGGGAAATGATGATGGGTTTGGTGTTGTTATGAATGTTGAACTAAAATGTTGTATGTAAAATGCATATAAATTATAGATTGACATTTTCTCAACTTCTTCTTGGTATTTGACTAATGGAGATATTAGGTGGTCAGTGTTCTGTGGTCAATGGTCTGTACAGTTATTTTGTTAGTGATTGTTCCTGATCGATGCATTTAGGGTCAGATTAAGGGCCCAAGAGTCCTACAAGTTCGCATGGATCTCTCATCCTCATGAAATTAGTAAATGATTTTCCTGCTGGTAGAAGAGACAGCCACACTAAGCAGAAAGCGATATATCTCTTTGACTTTCAAGCTTTTCCACATACCTACATTGTGCTGCAGACACTATTTTTATAAGTGGTCCTAAAACTTTTACACAATAAGTGCCCTAATTTATCAAATCTGGATGTCTGGCCACATCCTTGCTCATGACCATCCTGAAGTTATATTCTCCTTCAAGAAGCCCGAATATGGCTTGTATCCTAGTGTCATTCAAGAAAGGACCAGCTGAATAAGTACTCATGAGTCATGATGGAGCTTCGGAAGATCACTATGTACAGTGGTTTACATACAGAGAGATGCCATTACACTATCTCAGCATAGTATACATGATTATACAAGGAATTTCCAACCTTTACAGTCTAACATTCTGCTCAATGTCTTTTCTTTGTGATAGTCTTCCTTCCTTTTCTACTATTTCCTTCCTACAGTAGTTGTCCAAAAATCTAATGACTTCTCCAACTTCCACCAAATGGGCTGATAGGAGACCTTCCTAATTATACAATACGTTTTCATACACGCTATAGTTTACTTGCTTTTCCCATTAAATGGAGATAAAGTAATGTAACATAGTTAGTTAGGTTGAAAAAAGACACATACCCATCAAGTTCAACCCTTTAAGTCTATATATAACCTGCCTAACTGCCAGTTGATCCAGAGGAAGGCAAAAAAAACATTTGAAACCTCTTCAATTTGCCTCAGAGGGGGAAAAATTCCTTCCTGACTCCATAATGGTAATGGGACCAGTCCCTGGATCAACTTGTACTATGAGCTCTCTCCCATATCCCTGTATTCCCTCACTTGCTAAACACCATCCAACCCCTTCTTATACTTAATGCCTAATATTTAATATATCAGCCTGTACCACTGATTCAAATTTGTCTGACATGACTTATCCTTCATAAAGTCATGCTGATTGCTGCTCATAATGCCATTCACTAGGACAACATTTTGAATGTGATCCCTTAACAAGCCTTCAAATAATCTGCCCACCACAGATGTCAAACTCACTGGCCTATAATTGGCAGGCTGAGATTATAATCCGTTTTTAAATATTGGAATGACATCAAGTGTCCTCCAATCCATATGTACCATACCAGATGAAAGTGAATCTTAGAAAATCAGAAATAGAAGCCAGTCTAAAACTAAACCAAGCTCTCTTAGAACCTGGGGGTGTATTTATTAAAGGTTTATGAATCATATCTTGAGTTAGCCACTAGATTGATCTGAGCCAACATTGCAGCTAAGAAGTGAATCTGGGAACTCTGACTCCTCTGTTGTATACACTGAAGAAAATAACTGATTTAGCACATTTGCCTTTTTCTGTATTCTGTTTCTGTATTCTGGTATCAGTATTTAAAGGCGCTAAACTCTCAACCCACATCTTTTTACTTTTTGGGGTTAGTCTTAGCCTCTGCTGCAATGTGCTCCTAATTTCCTATCTTTGCCTTCCGAATTGCTGATTTACAACATTTATTATAGTGTTTATATTCATTAAATGCAGCTTCTGTCCCAACAGACTTGTAGTTATTAAATGCCTTTCTCTTCTTTCCTATTAACTTATGTACTTCTATATTAAGCCACATAGGGTGCTTCTTGACAACCATTTCTGCTCTGTGTTTTTAGCTGAAAACTTAATGCCCCAATCAATGCTCTGAAGGGCAACCCTTAAGGTACTAAAATTAGTTTTTCTGAAATTCTTGGTTTTTGTTGCCCCAGTATATTTTTGTTTTTTGCACCAAACATTAAATGATATAACATTATGGTCACTATTACCCAGGGGTTCAATGACTTGCACATTTGCTATAAGTTCTGGCTCATTAGAGATCACTAGATCCAGAATAGCATTTTTTCTGGTTGGCTCCTCAACAACCTGTGCCATAAAATTGTCATGTAACAGTTTATAAACTTGTTCCCATTAACTGATCTGGCAGTACTGTTGCTCCAGTCAATATCTGGCTAATTAAAATCCCACATTTTCATTACTTTAGCCAAACTATCAGCCTTTTCTAGTTGCAACGGGAGCTTCGCCTCCTTCTCCTCACTTACATTAGGGGGTCTAAAGCGACTCCTCCAATAAAATTATCTAACATAACCTCCTCCTTTATATGAGCTTTTAAATCCTGCCTAACAAACAGACATACCCCTCCTCCTTTTCTATTGCCTCTGTCCCTGGGAAACAAAGTATAGCCACTGATATTTACTGCCCAGTCATGTGACTCATTCTGACATGTTTCAGCCAATCACATCATATTTTCCTTCCATCACCAGCAGCTCCAGCTCTCCCATTTTACCAGTCAGACTCATTGCATTTGTAAACATACATTTAATACTGGTACCATATTGAACATATGACATGTGGCCCTCCCTGCCCTTAACAGTACCCCCAAACAAATCTCCTCCCCCAAAAGGATGGATGATGTAGAAATAGATTAATTTGCCTTTGTAATACATGGCACCCTCTATATCTACAAACTGATGGAGAATGAAGCTGGAAAGGTATATTGAGAAAGTAACAAGTAGGCACCTTCCTCCAAAACATTTCCCTGTAAACACAGAAGAAATAATAATACTCTTGAGTATCTACTCTGTAGTAATGGAAACATAAGTGAGCTGTGTCTAGCGCTCATATAGAAAAAAATAATCATCATCAATAGGACTAATGCATTTTCCTATCTTTATGCAGCAGCCAACACCGGAGAGGTACCAATATGGAGAACTCCTCATACTCGCACCCTTCGCTGCTGACCCTCGGTTTTGGGCAAATGATGGAAATCAAGTATTTCTACAGTGCTTTGGTTTTACTTTGTTTTGTGGTGATTGTTGTGTCCAACAGTGCAGTAATCAGTGCCATAATGATGCACAGGAGTTTGCAGGAACCAATGTTCATCTTCGTTGCTTTTCTGTGTTTCAATGGACTCTACGGGAGCCTGATTTTTTACCCTATTCTCTTTGTAAACCTTCTCTCCAAAACCCAAGTGATTTCCTATGTCGGTTGTATAATACAGGTGTTCTGCAATCACACTTACATTGGCTGTGAGCTCACAATTCTGGCGGTCATGTCATTTGACCGGTACGTGTGCATCTGTAACCCTCTGAGATACAACAGCATCATGTCATTAGCCACAGTTTTAAAGCTGATTAGTGCAGCCTGGTTGTATGTGATCATCCTCATTACTATCCTCGTGATGTTGACCATCCGCCTGCCCCTGTGTAGCTCAGTCATACAGAAGATCTACTGTGACAACTGGTCAGTGGTGAGACTCTCCTGCATAGACACAACAGTCAACAATGTATATGGGCTTCTTATTACAGGAGCTATTATTGGCATAATACCAGTGCTTATCTTGGTCTCCTATGCTCGGATTCTGTGGGTGTGCATGCAGTCCTCTAAGGT
This sequence comes from Xenopus laevis, assembly GCF_017654675.1. Lineage (NCBI taxonomy): Eukaryota > Metazoa > Chordata > Amphibia > Anura > Pipidae > Xenopus > Xenopus laevis. The sequence goes on from NC_054374.1 coordinate 166,726,050, forward strand.
TTTCAGAGCCAAAGCTTTGCAGACTTGCACCCCACATCTCATAACTCTCGCCTATTTTGTAGCTGACATACTTTTTGAGATACTACTGCCTCGATTTCCAAGTACCATGTTGCCCTATGGACTCAGGATCCTCATGTCAGTGCAGAACTTTGTCATAGCACCCATTCTTCACCCCCTTATCTATGGCTATAAACTAAGGGAGATTAGACTAAGGGTGCTCCAGATGCTTGGTGCAAAACAAATCACAGATTTAAAAAATAATCTATGAATGTGATGACCCTCAAGGGACTGTTTGGATGACAACAGCTACTGGGTATCTTTTTATTCAGTTTTTTTGATCTCCGTTGCATTGCTTAAGACAAACCATTTAAAAGCAAGGATAAGAACACAGAAATAATGGGATATATACATTGTTGGCCATAGGGTATTTGTCCCATCCGAGATGTGGCACCAATATTACACTGAACGAGTGAAAGATAAAAAAATCAATGAGGAGCAGAAGGAGATGAGGTCACTGGTGGGAGACTCTTTATTGGACCTTTATAAGTAAAAACCTCACAGGGTGTTTCGTGAAGTTCCAGTGACCATTAGAAAGAGAAAGGGGCCTCTGATTTCCAAAAGAAAGCAACTATTGAACTATGTGTCCAATATTTTACTTGTAATTCTCAAGACAGTGCTACTTGGAAACGAGTAGGGATGCACCGAATCCAGGATTCGGTTCGGGATTCGGCCAGGATTCGGCCTTTTTCAGCAGGATTCGGATTCAGCAGAATCCTTCTGCCCGGGCCGAACTGAATCCGAACCCTAATTTACATATTCAAATTAGGGGCGGGGAGGGAAATCGCGTGACTTTTTGTTACAAAACAAGGAAGTAAAAAATGTTTTCCCCTTCCCCTTTTCGGCCGAATCCTTCGCCAAGGATTCGGGGGTTCGGCCGAATCCAAAATAGTGGATTCGGTGCATCCCTACAGCCCCCTTGCCACACCCCAAGCCACACCCCCATGTCACACCCCCACACACCATGCCTTATAAACTACATTACACTACACAAGACTGGGAAACATTCATTAAATAAAATAGAAGTCTTATATTGCCCTACACATGTGCCCACTGTTTAGTTTAAACGAGTACTGCTCCAGTTGATGGAAGGCCACGAGAGCGATTTGTGGGGGCTGCTTTAGACAAAAGTTATAGCAGATAATAGGTCTAATGGTGGGACCTGTGCAACTGCCCCTTTCCCTGTTTATAACATATTGACACTGTCCTGTGTTTGATGTTTTTATGTCATTTGACAAAGGAACCTGAGCATTAAGGGCTATTCCACACGGGGAGATAGCGACGCGTTTGCGGTCGCGGCGACAAAGCGCCGCGACAGTCGCCGCCACCGGCGCAGGCGACAGTTTTGTATGGGCGCCTATGTAAAAACGCCTGTGCTAACCACACGAGGCGATGCGCTTTTCAACAGTCGCCTGAAAATGCCTCGCCAAGCTTTTTCAGGCGACTGTTGAAAAGCGCATCGCCTCGTGTGGTTAGCACAGGCGTATTTACATAGGCGCCCATACAAAACTGTCGCCTGCGCCGGTCGCGGCGCTTTGTCGCCGCGACCGCAAACGCGTCGCTATCTCCCCGTGTGGACTAGCCCTAAATCTCATGTTTGATCATTATCAATCCATCACAGTAATTAACAAGGCTTACAAGACTATTAGCATTAATGTATAATTTCCCATCTGAATTAATTAGAACAATAGATATTATTATCAGTAACATTTTATTTGGTGTTTAATGTTTCACATGTGATGATGATGATGATGATCGGTAGACAGATTATTAGATTCTATTAAGGCAAGGCCTTTCGTATCTCAGCAGATATTTAATAGGCTATGATTAAGTATCTGCTGAGATACGAACCGAAACCAAAGAACCAAATAAATAAACTTGACTTTTATTATGTCTGTGTGGAGGAATGGTCATTTGAGTGCCTGCTCAACTACATTACGCTTTGGATCTGCTCAGGGCTTTGCACCTAAACCTCCTCCTATACTTGGTGAGTTTACTTTGTGACCTCTTTTCATTTATAATGAGTAGACAGTAGTGATGGGCGAATTTATTCGCCAGGCGCGAATTCGCGGCGAATTTGCGCGATTCGCCGCCAGCGAATAAATTCGCGAATCTCCCGCGAAAATTCGCGGAAAAAAATTCGCCGGCGTCAAATTTTTTTTTCGAAAAACGGACGCCGGCGTCAAAAACGGGCGCCGGCGTCGGAAAAACGGTCGCCGGCGTCAAAAACGGGCGCCGGCGTCAAAAACGAGACGCCGGCGCCGTTTCGCGAATTTTTCGCCGTTTCGCGAATTTCGCGCGAAATTCGCGAATTTTCCGGCGAAACGGCGCAAATTCGCCCATCACTAGTAGACAGACACTGGTATAGTTTTTTCCTCCGAAAAACCTATTCTTCATATGATATGAAAAATTGTTGAGTTTTGCACAGATTAGGGAGATTTGGGAAAATTAACAGCCTCAGAACGAGAGTTTTCCTTTCCCCCATATGTAGTTACTGTATATAATTAATTTGGGTTGAACTGGGCCAAAGAGCTCCATGAGAATGACATTTAAAAACAGCATGATGAGCTAATCATACCATATATGGAATGTTACTACAAACAATGTTTAAGTGCTCCTATTGAATAGCTATAGGTACACTGACCATAAGCCTAATAAATTGCTGCAATGCCACTGGCCATTATTAAGCACCAGAGAGCATCCAAGGAAAAGCGCCTAAAAGTCTGGCCAAGTTGGGATTGGTTAAACTGGAAAATTGGAAATGCTCACTATATATAAATATATAAGGGGATATGATCACTATATATAAATATATAAGGGGATATAATCACTATATATAAATATATAACGGGGATATGATCACTATATATAAATATATAAGGGGGATATGATCACTATATATAAATATATAAGGGGGTATGATCACTATATATAAATATATAAGGGGGATATGATCACTATATATAAATATATAAGGGGATATGCTCACTATATATAAATATATAAGGGGATATGCTCACTATATATAAATATATAAGGGGAATAAGAATATATAAGGCGGGACAGTAATGAAATAGAGAAAGTACAGAGAAGAGCGACTAAGCTGATAAAGGGAATGGAAAGGATCAGTTATGGGGAAAGGCAAGTTGTGATTGGTTACACTGGAGAAGAGACAGTCAAGGGGGTATAAATGCAAGTTATACACTAAATGGCAGTGTGTTGGGAGTTTCCTTAAATGAGAAGGATCTTGGGGTCTTTGTAGATAACAAGTTGTCTAATTCTGGGCAGTGTCATTCTGTGGCTACTAAAGCAAATAAAGTTCTTGTATAAAAAAAGGGCATTAACTCAAGGGATGAAACATAATTCTGTCTCTTTATAGGTCCCATTGTAAGGTCTCATCTGGAGTATGGGGGCAGTTTTGGCTCCAGTCCTTAAAGGATAACCAAACCTTTTTTTATTAAAATCCCCTACCCTACATAGACCCCCTCCCTGCCCCCCCCCCCCAGCCTAGGTGTTACCCTGGGTAAATGCCCCTAACTCTTTATTTACCCCTCGTTGCAGATTCAGGGCACCATCTTTTTCTCTTTGTAATCTCCGGGTCTTCTTCTGGTGCTTCAGCAATTTCAGTGGCTTTCGGCATATGCACAGTTGTTCAGGGCTGGCACATTGCACCAACTGCGCATCCCCCAAAACGCCGCTCTCTTCCCGAAAATTACAAACGAGAAGATGGCGCCCTTGCGAGGGGACACGATTACTCTATACAAGTACATTCAGGGGCGCTGCTATAATGAGGCCGACAGAGAATCTCGCCTGAGGCGGCAAAATGCTCTTGTGCCTTCACCTTCCAGTCAGTTCCCTCCTACTGGCTGCTGCCCCTGGCCCTGACTTGTCCGCTGGGATGTGCGGAGTGCGGTGCCAGTCAGTGTGTCACGTGACGACGTGTGTAACATTCTGCGCTGCACTCCCCTGCTCCCTGGCTGCTTACGTGACGCCGATGATGTCACTGGCTCTTATAAATTTTTTGGGGTACCCTCCCCCCCCCTACATTTCCTAACATATGGCACCTAAACTAAACAGTGGGCACATGTGTAGGGCAATATAAGACTTCTATTTTATTTAATGAATGTTTCCCAGTCTTGTGTAGTGTAATGTAGTTTATAAGGCATGGTGTGTGGGGGCGTGACATGGGGGTGTGGCTTGGGGCGTGGCAAGGGGGCGCATTGTCATGCTTTCGCCTCAGGCAACATAAACGCCAGAATCACCCCTGAGTACATTAGAGGGCATTATAGACCAATAGCGGGGGACATTTATTCGTAGACTATAGCAAGAGAACTTTCAGTAGAAGCAGAGTAGGGGGTTCATCACAGTGAGGAAAGTGAGGTTGGGGAATGCACTGCCGGGTGATGATTCAGTTAATGCAGGGATCCCCAACCTTTAGAACCCGTGAGCAACATTCAGAAGTAAAAGGAGTTGGGGAGCACCACTAGTATGAAAAATGTTCCTGGGTGCAAAATAAGGGCTGTGATTGGCCATTAAGTAGCTCCTATGTGGATTGTCAGCTAACACCAAGGCTCTGTTTGGCAGTGCACCTGGTTTTTATACAACCAAAACTTGCCTCAAAGTCTGTAATTCAAAAATAATCACCTGCTTTGAGGCCACTGGGAGCAACATCCAAGGGGTTGGAGAGCAACATGTTACTCACGAGCTACTGGTTGGGGATCACTGAGTTAATGACTATAAGAGGGACTTGGATGATTTCTTGGACAGACATAATACAAAGGCTATTGTGATACTAAACTCTATAGTTGGTGTATGAATATATATATATAGTTATGTGAGTGTATGGAGGGGTGTGTGTATGGGGCTGGGCTTCATTTGGAGGGGCTGAACTTGATAGACTTTGGTCTATTTTCAATCCAACTTAACTATGTAACTATGTAACTATATTACCCCAAGGTATGACATGGGTTTAGGGTTATGGCACACTGGATATTTTGGGTGCCACTATATGATCATAATACCTTTAAATTCATATAGGTTGTTTGACACTGACATTGCAGAGTTATGTCCATTGAAATTCCATGCACAATGCGCTTGAGTCAACTTTCCCTCATTTATAATAACACCAGTGACCATTTACTAATTGCACCTAGTATGGCACCTAAGCCAGGACATATGTATAGGGCTCCCTATAGTTCATCCCCAGTATCAAACCCCTTCATCCTGGTTGGTGTTTTACACTTTCCCACAAAGGACAGAGTTAACTTTGCCTTCATTTTGGGATCATTTGATACAGGTTCTCTTGCCCTGCTTGGGAATAGGTTAGTAGTGCCCATGTTCAAGAGACATCCTTGTGAAACGTGTGATTCATCTGCTCATGACCTTTAAGGAAAAGAGGTGATATGGAACCTACTTTCAGTGAGAAACCATCTCCCTCAAGCATCTTAACTTGAGTATAAGGCCAGCAATAAAGAATGGCTTGTAACTAGTAGACCCGGGGTCCAGGTGCACCCCCATGGACCTACAGCATATTCTAGGCAGAGGAATTTAAAGTAACTGGGGTGCAGTAAATGTGTTGTAGTGGGACTTGAATGCATATTGAGTCTCCTACACCAGGGAGAGAAACCATATGAGAGAAAGAACTTCCAGTTGACCAGGTGATTAAAATATGAATTTACCAGTTCTGGGAAATACTTAGTTCACAATTCTCAATCAAAATTTGTAGTGTCTGAAATAACAGATGATGGGCTCTTATGTCCTTATGGGGCCCCTGGCAAAAGCCCCATTTGCCCATTTATTAAAAGCTCTATACCTGGGGAAGACTGTAAATACAGTGCACACTTACCCCTAATTCTATATCTATGTGTCACTTGAGGAATGGAATCAGTAAAGTCAACAAACACACCTAGAACAAGGAACAACTCATAAACAACACTATAACCAGTGAAACAAAACCATGCCTAGATATGAGGAACATCTCATACAACTACTCCTTATAGAAGCCACCCAACGTACCCATCATTCTATTGCATTTGCCCCATGGCATAGTGGAATATCTGAAGGCAGAAGCCAGTTATATGTACATATTTAATGAATGACAGACACAAAATGATCCATCGGGTTAGAACTTGTGAAATGCACCTTTATTTATTTTCTTAAGGCAGCAAAGAACTTTAGCATTCAGCTTTTTGGTCCTCATCCCATAAATCAAGGGGTTTAGAAAAGGAGGCAGCACCAAGGTAGTTAAGCAGAGAAGAGCACTTAAAACAGCAGAGTTTTTGCGCCCGACTCTGTAGCGGATAAACACAAACAAGACTCCAATAAAGAATACAGAGAAATTGAGTATGTGGGTGACCAATGTGTGGACAGATCTCTTGTAGGTTTCGCTGGTCAAGCGGAGGCAGACCAAGGAAATCTGTAAGTAAGAATAGCAGATGAGCAGCATGCAAACGATTAAATAGGCTGAGAACAGAACTGTCCCGTAGAAATAATTGATGGAATTATCTACACAAGACAAGAACACAAGGCCCATGTTATCACAAACAATGCTGTTGATTTGGGTCCCACATAGAGGGAGCCTGGCTGACAGTAATATAGCAATGAGGACAGAAATATAGTTAACGATGGAACAACTGACCAGCAGATACAGAACTGTCTCCTTGGTCATCAGGGTGGGATATCTCAAGGGATGGCACACGGCTAAGTAAGTGTCGTATGCCATAATGGTGAAAATACATATTTCAGAAATTGGGAAAGCTCCAATGCAGAATGCTTGGGTGAAACAGCCAACCCGTGAGATGCAGTTTGACCGCGTGAGAAGATCAATCATCATTTTTGGCACAAATGTTGAGCTTCCTAAAATCCCATTGAGGACAAGACTGGCAATAAGAATGTACATGGGTTCATGGAGACTTTGTTCAGCCCAGATCACAAACGCAAGGGTCAAACTGAAGAACAGGGTGAAGCTGTAGGTGAGAATACAGAGAACACAATACAGGAATCTGGAACCTTCTGTCTCCACCATCCCAAGTAGCACAAAACTGTTGCTGGTGTTGCAGGCATTATCCATAATTAATTAGCCTGGATCAGCTGCCCCCTAACCCTGAGAAATAAAATAGAGAAAGATGAGCAGAGGTTCTGATAGTGGTGGCTTGGCATTATCATTAGAGGCACAGTGATAGGTCCACTAAAAAAACAATATATTAAGGGTTCTATAACTCTGCAATATTATGATGATTTGATGAACACTCTGAATCTCTGTAAAAATCAGTTTTACATGACTTGTGCAATTTGCATCCTAAAATGTCACCCATACTATAAACTGTTATTGACTCCCAGAAGTAAATGAGACAAAGATTCGCAGCATTTAATGGCTCAGTGACTCCCAGAATTAAATGATACAGAGACTGCCAACATTAAATGCTACAAAACTCGACAAACAGACGGCACTTCTGGAATTAGGTTTATTGGAGTTGCTTCTGTAGAAACCTAACACGTTTCGGGAGTAGATCCCTTAGTCATAGGTTCCTATGGGATCTACTCCCGAAACGCGTTAGGTTTCTACAGCAGCGACTCCAATAAACCTAATTCCAGAAGTGCCGTCTGTTTGTCGAGTTTTGTAGCGTTCACAATGGGGACACTGTTTGACTGAGCACCTGGATAGAGGGAAGAGCGGTGAGCAGTAGCGGTCTTTCTTTGTTCTTTATTTGCCAACATTAAATGGTTTAGTTACTCCCAGCATTACATTTTACAGTGAGTCCCAGCATTAAATGGCACATTGATTCCCAGCATTAAAAAGTACAGTGATTCCCAGCATTAAATGGCAGAATGACTCCCAGCATTAAATGGTACAGTGAGTCCCAGCATTAAATGGTACAGTTATTTCCCAGCATTAAATGGCATAGTGATTCCCAGTATTAAATGTTACAGTGACTCCCAGTATTAAATAGCACAATGATTCCCAGCATTAAATGTTACAGTGACTCCCAGTATTAAATTGTACATTGACTCCCAGTATTAAATTGTACATTGACTCCCAGTATTAAATTGTACATTGACTCCCAGGATTAAATTGTACAGTGATTCCCAGCATTAAATGTTACAGTGATTCCCAGTATTAAATTGTACAGTGACTCCCAGTATTAAATTGTACAGTGAGTCCCAGCATTAAATGGCACATTGATTCCCAGCATTAAAAAGTATAGTGATTCCCAGCATTAAATGGCAGAATGACTCCCAGCATTAAATGTTATAGTGACTCCCAGCATTAAATGGTACAGTTATTTCCCAGCATTAAATGGCATAGTGATTCCCAGTATTAAATGTTACAGTGACTCCCAGTATTAAATAGCACAATGATTCCCAGCATTAAATGTTACAGTGACTCCCAGTATTAAATTGTACAGTGACTCCCAGTATTAAATTGTACAGTGACTCCCAGTATTAAATTGTACAGTGATTCCCAGTATTAAATTGTACAGTGATTCCCAGCATTAAATGTTCAGTGACTCCCAGCATTAAATGTTTCACTGACTCCCAGTATTAAATTGTACATTGACTCCCAGGATTAAATTCTACAGTGACTCCCAGCATTAAAGGTTCAGTGACTCCCAGCAATGAATGGTACAGTGATTCCCAGCATTAAATGTTACAGTGATTCCCAGTATTAAATTGTACAGTGACTCCCAGTATTAAATTGTACAGTGACTCCCAGCATTAAATTGTACATTGACTCCCAGTATTAAATTGTACAGTGACTCCCAGTATTAAATGTTACAGTGACTCCCAGTATTAAATAGCACAATGATTCCCAGCATTAAATGTTACAGTGATTCCCAGTATTAAATGTTACAGTGACTCCCAGTATTAAATAGCACAATGATTCCCAGCATTAAATGTTACAGTGATTCCCAGTATTAAATGTTACAGGGACTCCCAGTATTAAATTGTACATTGACTCCCAGTATTAAATTGTACAGTGACTCCCAGTATTAAATGTTACAGTGACTCCCAGTATTAAATTGTACATTGACTCCCAGTATTAAATTGTACAGTGACTCCCAGTATTAAATGTTACAGTGACTCCCAGTATTAAATAGCACAATGATTCCCAGCATTAAATGTTACAGTGACTCCCAGTATTAAATTGTACAGTGACTCCCAGTATTAAATGTTACAGTGACTCCCAGTATTAAATTGTACAGTGACTCCCAGTATTAAATGTTACAGTGACTCCCAGTATTAAATAGCACAATGATTCCCAGCATTAAATGTTACAGTGACTCCCAGTATTAAATAGCACAATGATTCCCAGCATTAAATGTTACAGTGATTCCCAGTATTAAATGTTACAGTGACTCCCAGTATTAAATGGCACAGTGACTCCCAGCGTTAAATTGTACAGTGACTCCCAGCATTAAAGGTTCAGTGACTCCCAGCAATAAATGGTACAGGGACTCTGAGCAATACATGTCAGAATAAACCCCAGCAAAAAAGGTAGTGACTCCCATCATTTATTATTGCAATGGTCTCAATCACAATAAGCCAGTACTAATGCAGATATAACTAAGGATGCTATTAAAAGCAGTGCATAGTATCAAGCAGTGATGTGCAGGGGCTGACTCAGGAGCAAATATATATATTTATTTTGCATTCGCATGGCTGTACTGCACAAGATGATGGGACTGTGTGACTGCATTCCTACTGTACCTGTCAGCCCTCTCTGTAGCCGAGCTGCTAAAGTCTATGTATCGGCAGCTTATAAATACCATCACTCTGGTAGGTTCCTGCGCCTGACGTTTCCCCCGAGGGAGATAAATTCATGGTATGTTTAACACAAGCAGGTTTCATGAGGCAGCCATAAAGCTATAACAAGTCCCCAGACCCTCCCAGCCCTCAGAAACTCCCATAGCTTCCAGGCCCGGATTTGTGGAAAGGCCACCTAGGCCCGGGCCTAGGGCGGCAGGATTTTAGGGGGGTGGCATGCTACCCAACCACACCCACATTGGTTCAAAAACACTGGGGATGCGCTGGAGATAAAATAATTTTTTAAATCCCCATTGCTCCAGTCCAGATGATGAAAATTTGCACGAATAAAGGGGAGGGGACAGGGGCGACAAACGGCATTGGGCCTAGGGGCGCCCACTATGTAAATCCGGCCCTGATAGCTTCTCATTCATAATGACATTATAGTGAGCAATCATCAGCTGGAAAGAAAAAGGGTCATTTAGTGGGACCCCATACAGACTCTGGTTCTGACATTGTAGCAATGTAGCAGTGACAATTCTTTTCCCAGTTTTGTAACCTGCCGCCTCCTGCTACATTGGTTGTGGAGTTAGAACAGCAGTGCAGAGAATATAACCAGCCTGAGTCCTTTTTGCCTTTTTGCTCAGAGCTTTAGGGGCCGATTCACTAACTTCGAGTGAAGGATTCGAAGTAAAAAAAACTTCGAATTTCAAAGTGTTTTTTGGGCTACTTCGACCATCGAATGGGCTACTACGGCCTTCGACTACGACTTCGAATCGAAGGATTCGAACTAAAAATCGTTCGACTATTCGACCACGATAGTCGAAGTACTGTTTCTTTAAGAAAAAACTTTGACCCCCTAGTTCGCCATCTAAAAGCTACCGAACTCAATGTTAGCCTATGGGGAAGGTCCTCATAGGCTTTCCTACGTTTTTTTGATCGAAGGATATTCCTTCAATCGTTGGATTTAAATCCTTCGAATCGTTGGATTCGAAGAATTTTATCGTTAGATCGAAGGAATAATCCTTCGATCATTCGATCGCACTATTTGCGCTAAAATCCTTCGACTTCGATATTCGAAGTCGAAGGATTTTAATTCCCAGTCGAATATCGAGGGTTAATTAACCCTCGAAATTCGACCCTTTGTGAATCGGCCCCTTATAGTGAGCCTGACCATCCCATCATTGTATATTCAGTCTTCAATATTTGTCTCCCAACTGGTTAAAGTTACAAAGAGCAATCGATGCACAACTATATAAACATCCACATGTAAGGGATCACCTTCTAACCCGATCTGCCAACCCTACATTTCAATCTCTATGTTGCCTTTATATGGTTTCTACTCCCATCTCATGTCATTATGAAATCCTGTTTTTTGTGCAAAATACTAATTTTTTAAGTCCTATCCAGGATTTTTTCCTCAGCCCACTGCAGACCAATTTAATTCCTGTGTTTTGAGGTCTCCACAACCCTCCTTCGCTGATGCTTCCGTTTCTTTTACATTTTTCTGCTCCTTGAGTTGGTCCTGTTTCAGGTTCGTCTTGACCCCATGTTCTGATTGTCTAGTAATTAACTGTAGCACTAACGGCACCATCCCTAATATTTGGGGCATCTGTTCCTGACCTTGTAGGGGCCATGCAATGTGTTTGCAACCTTAATTGTCATAAGAATGACACCCTATGCTACTTAAAAGTTGGTCTACAGTGGTAACCACAGTATTCGACCAATCACCCATGGGCCAAACAGACGTATACTGTACAGTGTGAGCTGTATCTCCTCCTAAACATGTTACAACATTGATTCAGAGGAAGGAAAACAAAGGCCCCCACAGGCAAGTTGCCAAGTCAACCCAACTAAAGGGGAAACATTCCTTTGTCACCCCAAATATGGCAATGGGACTGAACTCTGAATCATTAAATCCAAGTTATTATGATATCAGGTATTTCATACTTGAAAACCCAAATCAACCCCAATGCTGATCCAATAAATGAACCACTGATCACTCATCTTCCATTGCTTTCTTGGTAAGTATTTCACAAACCAACAACTACCCTGGTTGTTAAGGTCCCCTTCTTGTGATAATCACATTAATACCATTGTCAGCAACATTCCATTACTTTCTCTCCCAATCATTGTGATAATGTACCTTTGTTGGCAAACTATGGGGGTACATTTAATTTCAGTCAATGAGCCTACATGGCTAAATACATGGAATATAAGAGCAATGTGGGATGTGCATCTTGGTACAGAAATGTAACGGTAGAAGTAATGGGATCCAGAAATAAGTCTATGATCTAGTCTGGTTGGTGCCATATTTGATTGTTGTGTCTGTAGAGGCGAGTGGGGACAATGTGCCCATGTGTCTCATAAAAGGGGTAAAATGGAAGGTATAAAAGAACGATGACTAAACGCAGAGGTGGAAATACAAGTGAATGGAGGGCACACCTTATTGTAATTATATAGGAACAAATAAGCAATTAGAGGTGCAATAAGAACCATAAGTCACCCCTACCGGGCAACTGGATATAACATACACAGAAAATCAGGTCTGCACACTCAAAAAAACATTTTTGACTCAGGTGGTAAAATTTGAAATATGCTTTACTAGTAAAAGAACAACATAGCAGCAGCTTAAGTTTCACAGAAAACAAAAAACATTACACATGATAATGATATACATACCACCCTCAAGTACAGAAAAAGGCAAACAAGAAATTACAAGTAGCGGATACACCTGCCAAGATGAGAATAACCCCAACGTTTCGGCAAAATAGCCTTTGTCAAGGGGATTCTGATGTATATTATTATATTATATATATTATTCTATTATATGAATTTATTAGCACTGTCACTTTAATATTCTTATTCCGTTTTTTTATTGGTGCAATATGGCCAATGAAATGCCACGATATTTATTATAATATATTATACTGTTTTAAATACTTCAGGTGTTAGATCATTGATTGCTATGTCACGTTTAACATATTTGTTCTCTGTATGGGGTTATTATTAGTATTTTTTCATAATAAGGGGCTTTTTGGCTGGTCTCCCATGTCCTGTGAATGTGCTGGGGTTGCTAGGATACGGCGCGATCGTTGAGACATACTTTTTACTGCGCAGACTCAAAGCACCTATGCGTTTCACCTTCAATTCTCGCGTGATTTTTTACCCGAAACATTGGTGGCTTAGGGAGCCGCGTCACTACGCTGAACGTACTATCGGCGGAAGTGACGTAGGCGGATGTGACGTCACAGATCCGGAAGTTCGGGTAGCGCGCGAAAATCAGGGATGGACACGTAATGGAAGAGGGTATTTATTTCATGGCTAATTCCGCTACACATCAGAATCCCCTTGACAAAGGCTATTTTGCCGAAACGTTGGGGTTATTCTCATCTTGGCAGGTGTATCCGCTACTTGTAATTTCTTGTTTGCCTTTTTCTGTACTTGAGGGTGGTATGTATATCATTATCATGTGAAATGTTTTTTGTTTTCTGTGAAACTTAAGCTGCTGCTATGTTGTTCTTTTACTAGTAAAGCATATTTCAAATTTTACCACCTGAGTCAAAAATGTTTTTTTGAGTGTGCAGATCTGATTTTCTGTAAACGCAGAGGTGGGTCAGATCAGCCGGGTGCCATAGGAAACCCAGCGACGCACCTGGAGGGGCAACATGTGGGGACAAGCAGGAGGCAGGAGAGCCCAGACTAGGGGTCGGCAGAAGGCTGAGCTGCCTGTTTGGCTGAATGCAATGGGTAAAAGAGGCCTCAGACCTTGAAGGATGAAAGAAAGAATAAGAGAAAGTGAAGCAGAAAATAGAATTACATGGCAATAAGTTAAAGGATAAGTAAATCTTTACAATACGTGAATGTAAACATGATGAGGATGCTATTCGAAGCCCTTTTGTCATTTACATTTATTTATTTTTAATTCCAAGATATTAAGGGATACATGTACTGTTAATATGAATGAATTTTGTTACAACAGCGCCACCTGCTGGTCAGTTTCCCACCAGTCTGACCAGCAAGTAGTCAAGGAAGTTGTCAGGAGAAAGAAAGAGGCTGATGTTCTTCTGCTTAGGAAAGATGTGAGAAAGGTTTCTAATTTTATTCCTAAGCAGACGATCATCAGCCTCTCGCAGATAAAGAATTGTTCTTGCTGCTGAATTGAAATGAATTGAAAAAGATATGAAAATGGCAATGCTGCTTGGTGACTGAAAGAAAAAGACTACAGCAATGTGACTGAGTGTTTGAATCAGATCAGAAAAGCTTGCAAATTCAGCCTGTGTGCGTCACTTTAAATACTTTTTATAAGAACTGAGGCTAAAGCTCATGTGCCACATCAAGGATTTATTGTGAGTTGTACACTGCCTAATGTGTACTAAATATTAAAGTGCATTTGAAAACATTTAAAACATTTTTAAATCGTTTCCCTCCGGGTGTATGTAGGGACCCATAAGGTTAATGTGCTCCTATGGCTTTAAATCCCTACACTTCCTGATCTCCCTAGTTGCTAAGCAGATGCCCATGTAGCTAGTTGTAATCTGCATATCCCAGTTATTGGCCAAGAGGCGCTGTGACCACTTCCTGTCACACTTTGGTGTAGTGAGTGAGATGGGGTGGAGCATCCTCTTTGGCTTCTGGTGTCTGACCTATCCGGGTGTTTCCAGGGAGCTTGGGTGCAACAAGGCCCAGTAAAGCCAGTTTGCCATAGAGGGACCTGAACCTCTAGAGAGTAAAGTCGGGGAGCAGGGACCCCATGAATGAGGCCAGCTAGAGATAGGTTACTACCTGTAATAGCACTCTCTAGTAGAGGAAAGGTGGCCATAGACTTAGAGATCCACTCATTTGCCGATGTAGCCAAATGAGCGGATCTCTCCCCGATATGCCCACATTGAAGTGGACGATATCGGGCTGATCCAATCGTGGGCCCTAGGGCCCAATGATTGGATCATAATGCATCTGATATGGGCGGTCGGATCGCGGGACCGCATAAACGCACAGATGCCTGATTGAGATCTGGCCGACTTTCAGCCAAATATCAATCAGGGAAGCCCATCGGAGGGACCCACACATGGGCCAATAAGCTGCCGACTCGGTCTGTCTGCACCATTTATCGGCCAGTGTATGGGGGGCTTTAGACACTGTAGGTAGGTTAAGTAGCAACTAGGAGGGCTACAAGGAGGTAGATCTCCCCTCAGGCAAGACTGTAGTATAGGGACACAGACTGATAGGGAATTAGGGCTAGTGAGTTCCCTGAGCCAACGTGGGAGGATCCAGGTCACGGTGCTGGGATCCTGAGAGTGTATCTATCCAGTGGTGTGATGCTATCGCCTCTGTTCTATTATGGTTGCAAAAACCTACAACTTTTAATTGACAAGTTTTTGTTTTAGAGGTTTTCATGGTTTTTGTACTTAATAAATCTCACATTTTTAGAGCTTTTAGAAATATAGAAAAAACACACATTTTTAAATGTCTTTAAAGTTTATTTTGAAATGTAAGATCAGTTATATATATTGTTTCCAGTAATATTTGACATTTTAGCAGCTTTGAATTGTTTCAATCATTGTGTTGAATGATTGATTTCAGATGTTCCATTTTCAGTCTTAGGGGGTTATTTATCAAAATTCGAAATTCTCTTGCTATTTTATAAAAATCATTTCAACCAAATGCATACTGATCTTTTCTCCCTATTTATCAATACATTTTCATGAAAATTTCTGGTACGTGAAAAAACTCCATAAAATCGCGAAAGAATCCGAATCATATGATCTTTTCGGATTTGTCACTGAAAACTGTGACTTTTTTGGATTTGATGCCCGAAACCTGTGACTTTTACGGATTTGACCCTGAAACGATTAAATCTTCAGATTATTGAATGAAACCCAGCGCAAATCAGGAGATCTTCAAAATGTCAATGAGACATCTGCCATTGATTTCTATATGAACTCAGCAGGTCAGAGTACTTTTTTATTGGACTTTTAAAACCATTGGGGTTTAATAAATAGTGAAAATCAAGTGTTTTTTTCTTTTTTTTTTAAACTGAGATTTTTATTGAACATATATCATATGTGACATCATACACCTTGGTGTATAAAATACAAGAAAAGGAATGAAGGGAGGGAAGGAAGGAAAAGAAGAAAGTCAGACGAGGAGGGAAAAGGGTTGAAATACAAATTCATCAAAGTAATAATAATAGAAAAAGACAAGCTTTTTAGCTGTAAATTCAGTTGTCCAACAAGTGTGTCCATGGGTGACTGGACACCCCTCTTTGCCTGGAGGTTTGCACAAAGGTTAAAGCTCGTCTCCCTTCGAGGTTCAGATGTGTAGTGCTAGGAATAGTTGGGGATTGTTTTCATGGGCCAACTAGGGGATCGTTTTCATGGGCCAACTAGGGTAGCCACACTTTGTCATAGGCTTCCATGTCTTCTTTAAGGAGATGTGTAAGTTTTTTGTTGGCTGTGATGTATTTGCCTTCGCTTGGCCTGGAGAAAACACCACTTGTCCACTGAACTTTCTAATGAAGTGTCTTCCCACCATCTCACCTCTCTTGTTCTGGAGTCTCTTGAACATGGAGTAGAGAAGTATCAGAACATTATACACTTTTGTGTTTGTGCAAGTCAAATTCGAAGAAGGACACCTGGAAGAAACAGGTAAGATAGCAGCACTTCTTCAAAAAGTCACCAGGGTCTGTGCAGTTTTTTTGGAGTGGAGAGTAAGGGATCTTCAAATATTATTTTCAATTTCCACATTCCAAATCCAGTATAGCATCAGTGATAGATACCCATTATCCAGAAGGATCTATATATGGGAATGCCAGTTGCCGTTTGGTCCTATTTTGACAATCAGTTTTAATAAAGACTTGGGGTCAGATTCACTAAAGGGCAAAAGTCGCAGCGACCGCTTTGCATCCATCGATACACTTTGCCAGGCGCAAATGCTTTCAAACTACGCTAATTCACAAAAATTCAGAGTTTTGGCGTGGACGCCGAACGCTGGCGACTTTTCGCTAGCATTACTTCGGCAGTGCGAGCATTTGATAGTGAAGATGCGCTAGCGTTTATTTGTGCCTTATGAAACTTCGCTAGGGGTCAATTTGCATAGTGCGGGAAATTTAAAGTTGTATGGACGTCTTTATGTTAAATGTTGGTGCAAATACTTACAAATTACACTTTTTAAAACACATGTCCAGGAACCTTAATAAAGACAATGGAGTTATTCTTTTGCAAATGTATGGGGGAACCCGGTTAATAAACAAAAAGTTTAAATTCGGTCTTTTGCAGGCAATCGAACTGAAAAAAGGAAAAGTCGGACTTGGATACATTTTCAGCTCACAGAATATAATGTAAGTGACAGAAGATTGAGGAAGATCTGGCCACTTTATTGCACTTCTCCTGGTCTGAGGTGGTGAAGGCAACTCTGGCGAAAGAGCTAACGTTCAGTAAAATCCGCATTTTAGTGAATTTGCGAAGCAACAACCGTTCGCCAGAGTGAAAAGTCGCCTGGTGATATAGTACGAATGACCAATAGCATCTGTCTCTTTCACTAGCAAATTGGCACCTGCGCCCGTTAATAGATCGCCAATGTCCCTGCGGGCGGTAACAACTTTGCCCTTTATGGACTTAATTCTAACTTTGCTGATATCTGAGCTTTGGTCGCTAAATCCATAATGCTTGCGAAATGATACTGTTTGGGTTTGTAATGTTTTTAATTGCTTGAAGGCATCGTGCTCCTTATTACAAAGTAACCCCCTTGTCAGAAAACCTCATTGAACAGTCATTTCTGACAACAGATCCCAGATCTGCAGATAAATGGGCTGTGGAAATATTGTTTTTATATGACAATATGTATTTGTATAATATGTGCAGTTTATACAAGGTCTCATGGAACTGATAAGATACTGATTTTGTACAAGTGCTGGAAGATTTTGACCCCTAATGCTTTAGTCCTTGTTCCATAGGGTTGAGGAGAGGAGGGAAAACTAGAAAAGTTACAGCAAGAAGAATTTGGGCAAAAAGAGGGAGATTGTTGTTCCCACTCTGAATTGTAGGAAAATAAACATCCCCCCAACCAAGAAGATAGAAAAGGCAAGTAAGTGGGTGATCTTGTTTTTCTCCTTAGGGTTTTTATGTTTTTATTGAAAACTTTACAACCGAAAATTAACATAACTAAGGGGCAGATTTACTAAAGGGCGAAGTGGCTAACACTAGTTACTTTTCGCCAGCGTTGCCACCCGCAGGGACATCGGCTATTTACTAACGGACGTAGGTGCCAATTCGCTAGCGAAAGAGACTGGGGCTAGCGGTCATTCGCACTCTATCGCCAGGCAACTTTTAAATCTGGCGAACGGACGCTACTCCGCAAATTCACTAAAATGCGGATTTTACTGAACGTTACCTCTTTTGCCAGAGTTACCTTTGCCACCTCAGACCAGACGAAGTGCATTAAATTAGATAAATCTTCCTCAATCTTCTGTCACTTACATCATATTCTGTGAGCCGAAAATACATCAAAGTTCAAAAAACGCTGGCGACTTTTCCCTTTTTCAGCCTGATTGCCTGCAAAAGACCTAACAAACTTTTTTTTGGGTAACCGGCTATCCCCATACATCCCCATACATTTGCAAACATCTGGAATATTAATTTTACAGTGGGCTCATGTGTAGGGCATTAGAATAACTCTTTTGTCTTTATTAAGGTTCCCTGGACATTTGTTTTAAAAGTGTAATTTGCACCAACATTTAACATAAAAACTTCCATACAACTTTACATTTTCCACCCTATGCATATTGACCTGAGCACTAGCGCATCTTCACTATCAAATGCTCGCATTACCGAAGTAATGCTACCGAAAAGTCAGCAGCGTTTGCCACCTACGACGAAACTCCGCATTTAAGTGAATTAGCGTATTCTGAGCGCTGGTGAAGTGTAGCGATGGGTGCGAAGCAGTCGCTGGTGACAATTCATCCTTTAGTAAATCTGCCCCTAAGACAGTTGCTTGTATTTGATGCAAGCTAAGCTGATTAAAGGAGAACTCAACCCTAAAGTTAAAAAAACCCTACCCCCTACCCTACATAGACCCCCTCCCTCCTCCCCCCCAGCCTAAGTGTTACCCCGGGCAAATGCCCCAAACTTTTTACTTACCCCTCAGTGCAGATTCAGGCATCGGAGTTCACGGGCACCATCTTCTTCTCTTCGGAAATCTTCAGAAGGAGACCAGCGTGGCGGCGCATGCGCAGTTGGAGCAATTTTCTGTTTCTGCACATGCACCAAACTCACAAAAATTGCAGAAGCGCTGGCCTCATTACAAAGAACTCTGATGCCTGAATCTGCACCGAGGGGTAAGTAAAACGTTAGGGGCATTTGCCCGGGGTACCACTTAGGCTGGGGGGGAGGAGGGAAGGGGTCTATGTAGGGTAGAAGGGTAGTGGTTTTTTAACTTTAGGGTTGAATTCTCCTTTAAATCCATTTTAACTGCAAAACAATCCAACTGGGTTTTTAATATTTTCATAGCCTTATCTCATGGTCCTTATTACAGAATGAGCCGTAGTCCAAAATCCCCGATCATAGACATTAAAAATAACATTGTAACATAGTACGTTAGGTTGATAATGTTCTACCTTTTAAGTCTATACACAACCTGCCTAACTGCCAGTTATTTCATCATCATTTATTTATATAGAGCCAACAAGTTACGCAGTCTTTTACCTTAGTTTATAATGAACAGGGAACAAATGTTGAATAACAAACAAGGGTTTACAGATACAATGGGGCCCTACCTGTTTATTCCTTAGAGTTTGGATATGATTCTTATTTTGTGCAGGTGCTGAAAGATTTTGACCCTTAATGCTTTAGTCCTTATTCCATATATCAGAGGGTTGAGGAGAGGAGGGAAAACGATAAAAGTTACAGAGAGAAGAACTTGGGAAAAAAGAGGGAGATTGTTGTTCCCCAGTCTGAATCGTATGAAAATAAACATCCCCCCAACCAAGAAGATAGAAAAGCCAAGTAAGTGGGTGATCAGAGTATGAATGGCTTTCTCACAGGCTTCCTTGGAAATCTTAAGACAAACCATAAAGTTTTTTAGGTAGGAATAAGCAGTAATCAGTAATGTGAAAACCAACAAAGTAACGGTACTTAGGGCCCCATAGACATTATTTACAGAGGAATCTCCACAAGACAGGACAATAAGGGAAAGGTTATCACAAAATATATTTTTGATTTGTGACCCGCAATAAGTAAGTCTTGAGGATAAAATAACCGCAACCAAGATATTAATAAACGAGTAAGCAAAGAAACCTAGGATGAGCTTTATGGCTTTTGCGTTGGTCATTTTGGTGACATATCGCAAGGGGTCGCACACAGCCAAATATCTGTCATAGGCCATGATTGTAAAAGAGGAGAGCTCAAAAAAGGCATAAGTCATCATAGCAAGAACTTGGAGGAAGCAGCCAACGTGTGAGATCTGATGGGATGAAGTCAACAAGTCAATGATCAGCTTGGGAAAGAAAGAGCTGCTGCCCAACATTCCGTTGAAGGTGAGATTACATATGAAGATGTACATGGGCTCATGGAGGCTTTCTTCTGTCAGAACCACAAGCACAATCTCCAAACTCAACACCATTATAAATATGTATATGAACAGGGAAAGAATGCAGTAGAGATAGCTCAGCTCTTCCATCTCCACAATTCCAAGAAGAACAAAGTTCCTGCTAACAGAAGAGGCATTTTCCATACTTTTCCTGCTCATCAGATCTTCACAAAGCCTGTTTAGAAATAAACAACTGATGATCCTCCAGTGTCATTTATGGAGACAATACAGTACATAAAACATTGTGCATGAGAAAAGGTTGTGTGTTCAGTTGTGATGATGACAAAGTATGATGATTACACTCTAAACATAATAACTTACAATTCTATGACCTGCACCAATACCAAGACACCATCCAATGCTCTTCATACCATACCTTCTAATGCAAGTACAGATCTACTTCAGAATGAGTTGTGTCTGATATAAATAGTCTGATGAAAATACGTTGCCACCTCTGAGTCCCCATCAGTGCAATCCCAATGGAGGTTCTATGCGCAGATACAATTAACAAAAGAATTATTTGAAATCTTCCAAGAGGAACATTGTTATGATTTATTAAACTGCACATATAAAAAACCCCCAACTGAAATGTCAAGAAAGAAGATTATTGTAAGTGTAGCGGCTGTAATACTGGAGAAGACAATTGCTGGTACAATGTAGGTTCAGCTTTCACAATTAATAGTTTTCAACGAGGTTTTGCTTGCTACAAATTGTTTTAGATTCATGTTTTTGCGTCAGGACCATTAGCAAAACTACCCCCTGCCAAGCCCACTGACTTTCAAGACCTTCCACAGACATAAGATGGGAGGAAGAACAGCAGTTGGCAAATAATTCGTGATGGGCGAATTTCTCCCGAAAAATTGTGAATTCAGAAAGGTCACGAGAAAATTTTGAAATTTCGAATGTTTTCACAAAAAAATAATGCAATTCGAACATTTTCACAAAAAAATCGAGCAATTCGAACTTTTTCACTTCGAATTGCTCTTTTTCACCAAAAAATCAAGCAAATCGAACGGTTTCACTTAAAAATCAAGCATTTCAAATATTTTCACAAAAAAATCGAGCAATTTGAACGTTTTCATGAAAAAATCTGAAATTTTCACTGAAGATTCACAAATTTATTCGCCGGCGGGGAAACGTGGAAATTCGCTGCAAATTTATTAGCCCATCACTACAAATAATGGCCTGGATTAACTTGACTACACTGATTCACCTCTGCCACCAAGCCCAATACATGACATTGTACCACCTCAGATAAGTCACCTAAACTAATTATCAGACTGCCCGTTAGTAAGCTGTGCTATGAGTCCTGGCAGATGGGGTGTATTGTCAACTGCTGACCTCAGGCAGAGAACAGGGAAAGATAAAACATCAGGTGGATCTTGGCCCCAGAAACTTGAGTATTTAAGTGCTGCTATTCAATAGCATGAGGACTGGTGACAGAGTGAGAAGTTTATCATTGGTCTTTGTCTAAGCAGAGTAACAAACAAAACACCCCATGCTTGAGCTTTTATGACTCTTGAAGAGATACAGCAAATACTGAACTCAACCGTGTCTACCCTGGGGGTAGGTGATAAAAGCGATGTGTGTTTAATAGTTGGACGCTTAAATGGAACTCTAATGCGACAAAAGACTGAGCTACTTGAGACACTACTAATAAAAATTATTATATTTTGTACCTTAAAGGTTAAGTAAACTTTTAAATTAAGTGAATTTAAAACTGATGAGGGGACTATTCTAAGCACTTTTGCAATGTACATTCATTATTTATTTTTCTTTTAATTCCAAGATATTAAGGGATACATGTACTGTTAATATGAATGAATTGTGTTACAACAGCGCCACCTGCTGGTCAGTTTCCCACCAGTCTGACCAGCAAGTAGTCAAGGAAGTTGTCAGGAGAAAGAAAGAGGCTGATGTTCTTCTGCTTAGGAAAGATGTGAGAAAGGTTTCTAATTTTATTCCTAAGCAGACGAACATCAGCCTCTTGCAGAATTGTTGAAATGAATTGAAACAGATATGAAAATGGCAATGCTGCTTGGTGACTAAAAGAAAAAGACTATGGCAATGTGACTGAGTGTTTGAATCAGATGGATATAAAAAAACTCGCAAATTCAGTCTGTGTGCATCACTTTAAATACTTTTTATAAAAACTGAGGTGTCAGTGCCACATTTTGGCTAAAGCTCATGTGCCACGTCAAGGATTTATTGTGAGTTGTACACTGCCTAATGTGTACTAAATATTAAAGTGCATTTGAAAACATTTAAAACATTTTTAAATCATTTCCCCCCGGGTGTATGTAGGGACCCATAAGGTTAATGTGCTCCTATGGCTTTAAATCCCTACACTTCCTGATCTCCCTAGTTACTGAGCAGATGCCCATGTAGCTAGTTGTAATCTACATATCCCAGTTATTGGCCAAGAGGCGCTGTGACCACTTCCTGTCACACTTTGGTGTAGTGAGTGAGAAGGGGTGGAGCTTCCTCTTTGCCTTCTGGTGTCTAACCTATCCGGGTGTTTCCAGGGAGCTTGGGTGCAACAAGGCCCAGTAAAGCCAGTTTGCCATAGAGGGACCTGAACCTCTAGAGAGTAAAGTCGGGGAGCAGGGACCCCATGAATGAGGCCAGCTAGAGATAGGTTACTACCTGTAATAGCACTCTCTAGTAGAGGAAAGGTGGCCATAGACTTAGAGATCCACTCATTTGCCGATGTAGCCAAATGAGCGGATCTCTCCCCGATATGCCCACATTGAAGTGGGCAATATCGGGCTGATCCGATCGCGGGCCCTAGGGCCCAATGATTGGATCATAATGCATCTGATACGGGCGGTCGGATCGCGGGACCGCATAAACGCACAGATGCCTGATTGAGATCTGGCCGACTTTCAGCCAAATATCAATCAGGGAAGCCCATCGGAGGGACCCACACATGGGCCAATAAGCTGCCGACTCGGTCTGTCTGCACCATTTATCGGCCAGTGTATGGGGGGCTTTAGACACTGTAGGTAGGTTAAGTAGCAACTAGGAGGCTACAAGGAGGTAGATCTCCCCTCAGGCAAGACTGTAGTATAGGGACACAGACTGATAGGGAATTAGGGCTAGTGAGTTCCCTGAGCCAACGTGTGAGGATCCAGGTCACGGTGCTGAGATCCTGAGAGTGTATCTATCCAGTGGTGTGATGCTATCGCCTCTGTTCTATTATGGTTGCAAAAACCTACAACTTTTAATTGACAAGTTTTTGTATTAGAGGTTTTCATGGTTTTTGTACTTAATAAATCTCACATTTTTAGAGCTTTTAGAAATATAGAAAAAACACACATTTTTAAATGTCTTTAAAGTTTATTTTGAAATGTAAGATCAGTTATATATATTGTTTCCAGTAATATTTGACATTTTAGCAGCTTTGAATTGTTTCAATCATTGTGTTGAATGATTGATTTCAGATGTTCCATTTTCAGTCTTAGGGGGTTATTTATCAAAATTCGAAATTCTCTTGCTATTTTATAAAAATCATTTCAACCAAATGCATACTGATCTTTTCTCCCTATTTATCAATACATTTTCATGAAAATTTCTGGTACGTGAAAAAACTCCATCAAATCGCGAAAGAATCCGAATCATATGATCTTTTCGGATTTGTCACTGAAAACTGTGACTTTTTTGGATTTGATGCCCGAAACCTGTGAATTTTACGGATTTGACCCTGAAACGATTAAATCTTCAGATTATTGAATGAAACCCAGCGCAGATCAGGAGATCTTCAAAATTTCAAAGAGACATCTGCCATTGATTTCTATATGAACTCAGCAGGTCAGAGAACTTTTTTTATTGGACTTTTAAAACCATTGGGGTTTAATAAATAGTGAAAATCAAGTGTTTTTTTCTTCTTTTTTTTAAACTGAGATTTTTATTGAACATATATCATACGTGACATCATACACCTTGGTGTATAAAATACAAGAAAAGGAATGAAGGGAGGGAAGGAAGGAAAAGAAGAAAGTCAGGGGAGGAGGGAAAAGGGTTGAAATAAAGATTCATCAAAGTAATAATAATAGAAAAAGACAAGCTTTTTAGCTGTAAATTCAGTTGTCCAACAAGTGTGTCCATGGGTGGACCCTTATTAGGGATGTAGCGAACGTCGGAAAAAAAGTTCGCGAACATATTCGCGAACTTGCGCAAAAACGCGAGCGGTTCGCGAACGGTTCGCGAACCCCATAGACTTCAATGGGAAGGCGAACTTTAACATCTAAAAAAAAAATTTCTGGCCAGAAAAATGATTTTAAAGTTGTTTAAAGGGTGCAACAACCTGGACAGTGGCATGCCAGAGGGGGATCAAGGGCAAAAATGTATCTGAAAAATCTGCCTGTGTGTGCTTGGAAGAGATAGTGTAGGGGGAGAGCTGTTAGTGATTTCAGGGACAGATGATAGTAAGTTTGCTGGCTAGTAATCTGCTTGATACTGCTCTGTATTGGAGGGACAGAAGTCTGCAGGGATTTGAGGGACATTTTAGCTTAGGTAGCTTTGCTGGCTAGTAATCTACTGTTCTCGTTAAACAACTGCCATACGTTGACCTTGTAGGCATTGTTTGCCCAGTTTTTTTGGACGCAGCCACTGAAGCACAGTTGCCAGAAAAAATATGCCATATAAATGCTGAAAATAGTCATTTTTCGCCATACGTTGACCTTGTAGACATTGTTTGCCCAGTTTTTTTGGTTGCAGCCACTGAAGCACAGTTGCCAGAAAAAATATGCCATATAAATGCTGAAAATAGTCATTTTTTGCCATACGTTGACCTTGTAGGCATTGTTTGCCCAGTTTTTTTTGGTCGCAGCCACTGAAGCACAGTTGCCAGAAAAAATATGCCATATAAATGCTGAAAATAGTCATTTTTTGCCATATACGTTGAGTCAACGTATGGCAAAAAATGACTATTTTCAGCATTTATATGGCATATTTTTTCTGGCCTCTGTGCTTCAGTGGCTGCGGCCAAAAAAACTGGGCAAACAATGCCTACAAGGTCAACGTCGTTGACCTTGTAGGCATTGTTTGCCCAGTTTTTTGACAGTTTTTTGACAGCGTGACAGCGTGACAACGTCGAATAGCCTAGGGGGAGCTGGGGGTGCACAGGTGTGGAGGAGGAGAAGGAGGACCCAGCAGCAGAGTAAGAAGAAGAAGAAGACGAGGTAGAGAGCGATGGAGGAGTAGAGGTGGTGGCAGAACCGCGTGCAATCCGTGGCGGTGACACCAACTCCACTGTTGTTGTTGAGCTACCCATTCCCTGCTTCCCAGCCATTACCAAGTTCACCCAGTGGGCAGTGTAGGTGACATACCTGCCCTGACCATGCTTGGAGGACCATGCGTCAGTAGTCATATGGACCTTTGGCCCAACACTAAGTGACAGAGATGCGGTAACTTGGCTCTGCACATGTTGGTACAGGTGTGGTATTCCCTTTTTAGAAAAAAAATTGCGGCTGGGTACCTTCCACTGCGGTGTCCCAATTGCTACAAATTTGCGGAAGGCCTCAGAGTCCACCAGCTGGTATGGTAAAAGCTGGCGGGCTAAGAGTGCAGACAAGCCAGCTGTCAGACACCGGGCAAGGGGGTGACAGTCAGACATTGGCTTCTTACGCTCAAACATGGCCTTCACAGAAACTTGGCTGGTGGCAGATGACTGGGAATGGGAACAGGTGGTCAAGGTGGAAGGCAGAGTGGAGGGTGGTTCAGACGGGTCAAGGAGAGCAGAGGTAGAGCAGTAAGATGCTGGACCAGAAGGAGTGTGGCTTTTAGTTTGCCTGTTGCCTTTGAGGTGTTGCTCCCAAAGTGCTTTGTGCTTGCCGCTCATCTGCCTACGCATAGAAGTTGTACCTATGTGGCTGTTGGGCTTACCAAGGCTCAGTTTCTGACTGCACTCATTGCAAATTACAATGCTTTTGTCAGAGGCACACACATTAAAAAAATCCCACACTGCTGACTTTTTGGAAGTGTGCGATCTGGCGGTAACAGTAGAAGTTGGCGGCATTGGCGGCAATGGCGGGTGCGTTGGCCAGCTGAACACAGGTGCCGAAACATGTTGTTGCCCTACTGATCCCTGCGGGCTGTCCTCCCTGCTTCTTCTAAGTCTTATTCTCCTACTGCCTCTCTGACTCTCCGTCTCTCCATCTGAACTACCCTCCTCTTGCTCTCTTCTACTAGGCACCCACAAAACATCAATCTCCTCATCATCATTCTCCTCAGATGCATCAATTTCTTCTGACACATCACAGAAGGAAGCAGCAGCGGGGACCTCCTCCTCATCACTCATTATGTCCATCTCTGTCGTGTTCTCTGCCAGAATTAAATCTGGTGTAAGGTCCTCATCTCCTTCATCTTCTTCTGGCAATAATGGTTGCGCATTACTCAGTTCAAGAAACTCATGGGAAAATAACTCCTCTGACCCCAGTGAAGAAGGGGCACCGGTGGTGGAGGAAGTGTTACGTGGGGTGGCCATAGCAGTGGAGGATGAGGAGGATGTTGTGGTAAAGTTAGAAACGGTAGAGGATGGGGTGTGCTGTGTAAGCCAGTCAACTACCTCTTCAGCATTTTGGGAGTTCAGGGTCATTGGCTTTTTAAAACTGGGCAATTTGCTAGGGCCACAGGATTGCATAGCAGCACGGCCCCTAGCACGGCCTCTGCGTGGCGGCCTGCCTTTGCCTGGCATTATTTTTTAAAAAACAACAACAACAACAAAAACTCAGTTGGTTTTTCTGGAAACGATAATACACACAGCTAGATGGCGGGTTGAAGAAAACAGTGTGCAAATAATGCCTACAAGGTCAACGTATACACTACTACAGCGGTGGATACGGATTACGTAAAATATATTATGGCTGCTTGAAAAAAGTCACTCCGGTGTTTTTTCTGGAGACGGTAATATTATGGATATTTAGACAGAATGTGAACAAGGTCACACAGCTAGATGGCAGGTTGAAGAAAACAGTGTGCAAATAATGCCTACAAGGTCAACGTATACACTACTACAGCGGTGGATACGGATTACGTAAAATATATTATGGCTGCTTGAAAAAAGTCACTCCGGTGTTTTTTCTGGAGACGGTAATATTATGGATATTTAGACAGAATGTGAACAAGGTCACACAGCTAGATGGCGGGTTGAAGAAAACAGTGTGCAAATAATGCCTACAAGGTCAACGTATACACTACTACAGCGGTGGATACGGATTACGTAAAATATATTATGGCTGCTTGAAAAAAGTCACTCCGGTGTTTTTTCTGGAGACGGTAATATTATGGATATTTAGACAGAATGTGAACAAGGTCACACAGCTAGATGGCGGGTTGAAGAAAACAGTGTGCAAATAATGCCTACAAGGTCAACGTATACACTACTACAGCGGTGGATACGGATTACGTAAAATATATTATGGCTGCTTGAAAAAAGTCACTCCGGTGTTTTTTCTGGAGACGGTAATATTATGGATATTTAGACAGAATGTGAACAAGGTCACACAGCTAGATGGCGGGTTGAAGAAAACACTGTGCAAATAATGCCTACAAGGTCAACGTATACACTACTACAGCGGTGGATACGGATTACGTAAAATATATTATGGCTGCTTGAAAAAAGTCACTCCGGTGTTTTTTCTGGAGACGGTAATATTATGGATATTTAGACAGAATGTGAACAAGGTCACACAGCTAGATGGCGGGTTGAAGAAAACACTGTGCAAATAATGCCTACAAGGTCAACGTATACACTACTACAGCGGTGGATACGGATTACGTAAAATATATTATGGCTGCTTGAAAAAAGTCACTCCGGTGTTTTTTCTGGAGACGGTAATATTATGGATATTTAGACAGAATGTGAACAAGGTCACACAGCTAGATGGCGGGTTGAAGAAAACAGTGTGCAAATAATGCCTACAAGGTCAACGTATACACTACTACAGCGGTGGATACAGATTACGTAAAATATATTATGGCTGCTTGAAAAAAGTCACTCCGGTGTTTTTTCTGGAGACGGTAATATTATGGATATTTAGACAGAATGTGAACAAGGTCACACAGCTAGATGGCGGGTTGAAGAAAACAGTGTGCAAATAATGCCTACAAGGTCAACGTATACACTACTACAGCGGTGGATACGGATTACGTAAAATATATTATGGCTGCTTGAAAAAAGTCACTCCGGTGTTTTTTCTGGAGACGGTAATATTATGGATATTTAGACAGAATGTGAACAAGGTCACACAGCTAGATGGCGGGTTGAAGAAAACAGTGTGCAAATAATGCCTACAAGGTCAACGTATACACTACTACAGCGGTGGATACGGATTACGTAAAATATATTATGGCTGCTTGAAAAAAGTCACTCCGGTGTTTTTTCTGGAGACGGTAATATTATGGATATTTAGACAGAATGTGAACAAGGTCACACAGCTAGATGGCGGGTTGAAGAAAACACTGTGCAAATAATGCCTACAAGGTCAACGTATACACTACTACAGCGGTGGATACGGATTACGTAAAATATATTATGGCTGCTTGAAAAAAGTCACTCCGGGGTTTTTTCTGGAGACGGTAATATTATGGATATTTAGACAGAATGTGAACAAGGTCACACAGCTAGATGGCGGGTTGAAGAAAACACTGTGCAAACAATGCCTACAAGGTCAACGTATACACTACTACAGCGGTGGATACGGATTACGTAAAATATATTATGGCTGCTTGAAAAAAGTCACTCCGGTGTTTTTTCTGGAGACGGTAATATTATGGATATTTAGACAGAATGTGAACAAGGTCACACAGCTAGATGGCGGGTTGAAGAAAACAGTGTGCAAATAATGCCTACAGGGCAAATAATGCCTAAAAGGTCAACTTATACACTACTACAGCGGTAGTAAAATAAAAAAAAGTAAAATAAAAAAAAATGAATATTAAAAAAAAAAAATTAAAGTTGGTGCTGCTGAACTACTAGGAGCAGCAGATTAGCACACCAGTCCCACTCCCCAACACTGCTAGACTAATAGCACTGGGCTCTTATAGTAGTAGTAGTAGTAGTAGTAGTAAAACAACAAAAAAATAAATAAAAGCAGTCCTTACAAGGACTACTGTTATTGCAGCAGTCAGCAGATGAGATCAGAAGCAGGACAGCTGCCCACTGCAGCTACATACAGAGCACTGCAGTAGAAGGTAGATTACTAGCCAGCAAAGCTACCTAAGCTTAAATGTCCCTCAAACCCCTGCAGACTTCTGTCCCTCCAATAACAGAGCAGTATCAAAACGATTACTAGCCAGCAAACTTTCAACTGTCCCTGAAATCACTAACAGGCAGCAGCTCTCTCCCTACACTATCTCTTCAGCACACACAGGCAGAGTGAAAAAACGCTGCAGGGCTTCGGTTTTTATAGGGAAGGGGAGTGGTCCAGGGGAGAGCTTCCTGATTGGCTGCCATGTACCTGCTGGTCTGGGGTGAGAGGGCAAAAAAAAGCGCCAACAATGGCGAACCCAAAATGGCGAACGTCGCGCGACGTTCGCGAACTTCCGGCGAGCGCGAACACCCGATGTTCGCGCGAACAAGTTCGCCGGCGAACAGTTCGCGACATCTCTACTCCTTATTACAAAGTAACTCCCTTGTCAGAAAACCTCATTGAACAGTCATTTCTGACAACAGATCCCAGAACTGCATATAAATGGGCTGTGGAAATATTGTTTTTATATGACAATATGTATTTGTATAATATGTGCAGTTTATACAAGGTCTCATGGAACTGATAAGATACTGATTTTGTACAAGTGCTGGAAGATTTTGACCCTTAATGCTTTAGTCCTTGTTCCATTTATCAGGGGAGAGGAGGGAAAACTAGAAAAGTTACAGCAAGAAGAATTTGGGCAAAAAGATGGAGATTGTTAATCCCACTCTGAATTGTAAGAAAATAAACATCCCCCCAACCCAGAAGATAGAAAAGCCAAGTAAGTGGGTGATCAGAGTATGAATGTCTTTCTCACAGGCTTCCTTGGAAATCTAAAGACAAACCATAAAGATGTTCAGGGAGGAATAAGCAATAGACCAAATGGCCACTAAATTGACTCGCCAAGTAGAGGAGGAGGTCCAGGTGCATCACCCTGAATCTTCAGCTAAGGGAACGGATCCAAACTGTAATGTAATCAGGGAGACACGCAAAGGACAAATCCTCCACACAGACGTGTAAAACAATTATGTTGTTTAATAAATAATCAAAACCAAGGAAATAACAGTAGATACGATTCCTTTACAGACTATTTAAATAGGAATCTCCACAGGACAGGACAATAAGGGAAAGGTTTTCACAATAAATACTTTTGATTTGTGTCCCTCAATAAGAAAGTCTTGAAGTCTTGCCTAGGGTGCGATTATTGGGGGGCGCTGGGCAGGATTGAAACTTGAAGAGCTTTCCACCTACCCCTAGTCCACACTTTCTTGTCTCTACTGGATCTCTGCACCTCTCCGCTCTACCCCGTAATATTATGTGGCGTCACCATGTGTAAATGCAATTGGGAGTGAATTGGGCAGTGGGGTCACCTAGGGCACCCGGTTGTTCTCTGTATGGTACAGTAGCTTGTGTGGACTGGCTGATAGAACAATGGGTAACAGAGAAATCACATAGTACTGGTCTAGAGTTTTGAAGATACCGGGTTATCAGGAAATCTACAATATCATCTCTGAGAGCAACTTGTTGGTGGTTTTTTCATTTGAATAAAGTACTGTAGAGGCAAAGTCATATTTTTCTGCATTTTGTGAGTCCGTGTCTGTTCTTTGCGCAAGAATCCTGCATGTCTACTGTTATCAAATCTAATATTCCCACAACAGGAATATCACCTATTTTAACAATCATTTCATTCATTTTTGCTTTTATTTTTCTCCTTAGGGTTTTTATGTTTTTATTGAAAACGTTAAAACCGAAAATTAACATAACTAAGGGGCAGATTTACTAAAGGGCGAAGTGGCTAACACTAGTTACTTTTCGCCATCGTTTCAATCCGCAGGGACATCGGCTATTTACTAACGGACGTAGGTGCCAATTCGCTAGCGAAAGAGACTGGGGCTAGCGGTCATTCGCACTCTATCGCCAGGCAACTTTTAAATCTGGCGAACGGACGCTACTCCGCAAATTCACTAAAATGCGGATTTTACTGGACGTTACCTCTTTTGCCAGAGTTGCCTTTGCCACCTCAGACCAGACGAAGTGCATTAAATTAGATAAATCTTCCTCAATCTTCTGTCACTTACATCATATTCTGTGAGCCGAAAATACATCAAAGTTCAAAAAACGCTGGCGACTTTTCCTTTTTTCAGCCTGATTGCCTGCAAAAGACCTAACAAACTTTTTTTTGGGTAACCGGCTATCCCCATACATCCCCATACATTTGCAAACATATGGAATATTAATTTTATTAAAGTGTAGGGCATTAGAATAACTCTTTTGTCTTTATTAAGGTTCCCTGGACATGTGTTTTAAAAGTGTAATTTGCAGCAACATTTAACATAAAGACGTCCAGACAACTTTACATTTTCCACCCTATGCAAATTGACCTGAGCACAAGACCCCTAGCGAAGTTTCACTAGGCACAAACAAACGCTAGCGCATCTTCACTATCAAATGCTCGCATTACCGAAGTAATGCTAGCGAAAAGTCGCCAGCGTTCGCCACCCACGATGAAACTCCACATTTAAGTGAATTAGCGTAGTCTGAGCGCTGGTGAAGTGTAGCGATGGGTGCGAAGCAGTCGCTGGTGACAATTCATCCTTTAGTAAATCTGCCCCTAAGACAGTTGCTTGTATTTGATGCAAGCTAAGCTGATTAAAGGAGAATTCAACCCTAAAGTTAAAAAACCCTACCCCCTACCCTACATAGACCCCCCTCCCTCCCCCCCCCAGCCTAAGTGTTACCCCGGGCAAATGCCCCAAACTTTTTACTTACCCCTCAGTGCAGATTCAGGCATCGGAGTTCACGGGCACCATCTTCTTCTCTTCGGAAATCTTCAGAAGGAGACCGGCGTGGCGGCGCATGCGCAGTTGGCGCAATTTTCTGTTTCGCAACAACAGCACATGCACCAAACTCACAAAAATTGCAGAAGCGCTGGCCTCATTACAAAGAACTCTGATGCCTGAATCTGCACCGAGGGAAGGGGTCTATGTAGGGTAGAAGGGTAGTGGTTTTTTAACTTTAGGGTTGAATTGTCCTTTAAATCCATTTTAACTGCAAAACAATCCAACTGGGTTTTCAATATTTTCATAGCCTTATCTCATGGTCCTTATTACAGAATGAGCCCTAGTCCAAAATCCCCGATCATAGACATTAAAAATAACATTGTAACATAGTACGTTAGGTTGATAATGTTCTACCTTTTAAGTCTATACACAACCTGCCTAACTGCCAGTTATTTCATCATCATCATTTATTTATATAGAGCCACAAGTTACGCAGTGTTTTACCAGGGAACAAATGGTGAATAACAAACAAGGGTTTACAGATACAATAAGGCCCTACCTGTTTATTCCTTAGAGTTTGGATATGATTCTTATTTTGTGCAGGTGCTGAAAGATTTTGACCCTTAATGCTTTAGTCCTTATTCCATATATCAGAGGGTTGAGGAGAGGAGGGAAAACTATAAAAGTTACAGAGAGAAGAACTTGGGAAAAAAGAGGGAGATTGTTGTTCCCCAGTCTGAATCGTATGAAAATAAACAGCCCCCCAACCAAGAAGATAGAAAAGCCAAGTAAGTGGGTGATCAGAGTATGAATGGCTTTCTCACAGGCTTCCTTGGAAATCTTAAGACAAACCATAAAGATCTTTAGGTAGGAATAACCAATAATCAGTAATGTGAAAACCAACAAAGTAACGGTACTTAGGGCCCCATAGACATTATTTATAGAGGAATCTCCACAAGATAGGACAATAAGGGAAAGGTTATCACAAAATATATTTTTGATTTGTGCCCCGCAATAAGTAAGTCTTGAAGATAAAATAACAGCAACCAAGATATTAATAAACGAGTAAGCAAAGAAACCTAGGATGAGCTTTATGGCTTTTGCGTTGGTCATTTTGGTGACATATCGCAAGGGGTCGCACACAGCCAAATATCTGTCATAGGCCATAATTGTAAAAGAGGAGAGCTCAAAAAAGGCATAAGTCATCATAGCAAGAACTTGGAGGAAGCAGCCAACGTGGGAGATCTGATGGGATGAAGTCAACAAGTCAATGATCAGCTTGGGAAAGAAAGAGCTGCTGCCCAACATTCCGTTGAAGGTGAGATTACATATGAAGATGTACATGGGCTCATGGAGGCTTTCTTCTGTCAGAACCACAAGCACAATCTCCAAACTCAACACCATTATAAATATGTATATGAACAGGGAGAGAATGCAGTAGAGATAGCTCAGCTCTTCCATCTCCACAATTCCAAGAAGAACAAAGTTCCTGCTAACAGAAGAGGCATTTTCCATACTTTTCCTGCTCATCAGATCTTCACAAGCCTGTTTAGAAATAAACAACTGATGATCCTCCAGTGTCATTTATGGAGACAATACAGTACATAAAACATTGTGCATGAGAAAAGGTTGTGTGTTCAGTTGTGATGATGACAAAGTATGATGATTACACTCTAAACATAATAACTTACAATTCTGTGACCTGCACCAATACCAAGACACCATCCAATGCTCTTCATACCATACCTTCTAATGCAAGTACAGATCTGCTTCAGAATGAGTTGTGTCTGATATAAATAGTCTGATGAAAATACGTTGCCACCTCTGAGTCCCCATCAGTGCAATCCCAATGGAGGTTCTATGCGCAGATACAATTAACAAAAGAATTATTTGAAATCTTCCAAGAGGAACATTGATGTTATGATCTATTAAACTGCACATATAAAAAACCCCCAACTGAAATGTCAAGAAAGAACATTATTGTAAGTGTAGCGGCTGTAATACTGGAGAAGACAATTGCTGGTACAATGTAGGTTCAGCTTTCACAATTAATAGTTTTCAACGAGGTTTTGCTTGCTACAAATTGTTTTAGATTCATGTTTTAGCGTCAGGACCATTAGCAAAACTACCCCCTGCCAAGCCCACTGACTTTCAAGATCTTCCACAGACATAAGATGGGAGGAAGAACAGCAGTTGGCAAATAATTAGTGATGGGCGAATTTCTCCCGAAAAATTGTGAAATCGGAAAGGTCAAGAGAAAATCGTGAATTTCGACTGTTTCACAAAAAAATAATGCAATTCGCACATTTTCACAAAAAATCGAGCAATTTGAACTTTTTCACTTCAAATTGCTCCTTTTCACGAAAAAATCAAGCAAATCTAACAGTTTCACTTAAAAATCGAGCATTTAAAAATTTTTCACAAAAAAATTGAGCAATTTGAACATTTCACGAAAAAATCGCGAAAATCTGACATTTTTGCTGAAGATTCACAAATGTATTCGCCGGCGGTGAAACGTGGAAATTTGCTGCAAATTAATGGCCTGGATTAACTTGACTAGACTGATACACCTCTGCCACCAAGCCCAATACATGACATTGTACCACCTCAGATAAGTCACCTAAACTAATTATCAGACTGCCCGTTAGTAAGCTGTGCTAAGAGTCCTGGCAGATGGGGTGTATTGTCAACTGCTGACCTCAGGCAGAGAACAGGGAAAGATAAAACATCAGGTGGCTCTTGGCCCCAGAAACTTGAGTATTTAAGTGCTGCTATTCAATAGCATGAGGAGTGGTGACAGAGTGAGAAGTTTATCATTGGTCTTTGTCTAAGCAGAGTAACAAACAAAACACCCTATGCTTGAGCTTTTATGACTCTTGAAGAGATACAGCAAATACTGAACTCAACCGTGTCTACCCTGGGGGTAGGTGATAAAAGTGATGTGTGTTTAATAGTTGGACGTTTAAATGGAACTCTAATGCGACAAAAGACTGAGCTACTTGAGACACTAATAAAAATGATTATATTTTGTACCTTAAAGGATAAGTAAACTTTTAAAATAAGTGAATGTAAAATTGATAAGGGGTCTATTCTAAGCACTTTTGCAATGTACTTTCTTTTTTGTTTTAATTCCAAGATATTAAGGGATACATGTACTGTTAATATGAATGAATTGTGTTACAACAGCGCCACCTGCTGGTCAGTTTCCCACCAGTCTGACCAGCAAGTAGTCAAGGAAGTTGTCAGGAGAAAGAAAGAGGCTGATGTTCTTCTGCTTAGGAAAGATGTGAGAAAGGTTTCTAATTTTATTCCTAAGCAGAAGAACATCAGCCTCTTTCTTTCTCCTGACAACTTCCTTAGACATAAACATTTAGTGTTTTTTGGAAGGGTGGGGTTATTTGCCTGTATTAATTAACTGCAAATCTGAAAGAATTTCTTTGTTCAATTCTAAAGTGCTAGATTTATAAGTTTTCATATTTAGCGTGTACAGATGCTAAAGGAAAATAACAGTGAGGTTGGGGAATGCACTGCCGGGTGATGTTGTGATGCTGATTCAGTTAATGACTATAAGAGGGACTTGGATGATTTCTTGGACAGACATAATACAAAGGCTATTGGGATACTAAACTCTATAGTTAGGGGCAGATTTATCAAAAGTCAAGGTGAATTTTCGAATTAAAGAAATTAGAATTTTGAGCTATTTTTTGTGCACTTCGACTAGGTAATAGTCCAGATTCGATTCAGAATTGAAAAAAATTTGAAAATTCGAATATCGAAATTTATCATGTACTGTCTCTTTAAAAATTTTAATTCGAATGATTCAAATTCAGCCGAATACGAACCTATTTAAACAAAAACTGACCTATTTGACCAAAAAAACTTTGACTTCATTTCGGTTGGTCTTTTTGAATTTGAATTTTGAAGTTTTTCAATTCGAAATTCGACCCTTGATAAATATGCCCCTTAGGTTGAATTTCGTATTAAAAAACTTCGAAATTCAAAAAGACCAACAAAAATTAAATTTTTTTCGGTCGAATATGTCCGTTTTCGATTGAATAGGTCCATATTCATTCGAATCGAAGAAATAGTGCATTCGATCGAATTAGATTCAGAGTTTTTTTTCCCAAAAAAGCTTTGATTTTTCAAAGTCCACCAATTGACTCCAAATAGGCTCTAGGAGGTCCCCCATAAGCTAAAACAGTAATTTTAAAGAGACAGTACATGATAAATTTCGATATTAGAATTTCCTTTTTTTTTTTTTTTCAAATTCGAACCGAATATGGACTATTCCCTAGTCAAAGAACACAAAAAATAGCTCGAAAGTCGAATTTTTTTCATTCAAAAATTCACCTCATAAATCTGCCCCCTAGTGTATGAATATATATAGTTTGTGTGTGTGTATGGATGCAACCAGCAAATGTTTACTTCCTACTATTCTGTTTGTTTCTAGCTTTTCCTTTTAGATCACTTGCCTTCTTTCTATTTAACTGTCCATGTCTTCTTTTTTCTTCCTTTTCTTTCTTTGTATTTTCTTCTTTTTCTCATTATCATCCATCTGTCCTCTTTGTTCATTCACTATTTCCTTCTTCTGTCTCACTTCTCTTACTTTACTCACTTTAATTCATAATGACCTTTCTTTGGCTATTTTTCCCATTTTCTTGTCTCTCCTGGTTATCCCTTACATATCATCCTCCATACTCCCTACTTCTCCCCTTCTTCTTTCATCAATTACTTCTTCTATACGTATTCCTTACTTTTGATTCCAATTTCCTAATATTCTTTTCCACAAGACTAAAGTAAAGCCTGGCTGATATTAGAAGTGTCTGAGCAAGAGTTGTGTAATGTGCAAAAAGTCAAGTCATTATACAGGAAATATATAAAAACAGGTTTTTTTAAAGGTTTTTTATTCTCACTCCAGAAGAAGTCAATGGACGTTTTTCTTGTGGGGGCTTTTTTGTCTCAGAGACTTTTTTGGCTCAGCGACTGAGGTGGGTAAAAAGAAACTGTTATATTTGATCATTGATGATATTTCTTTTTATTTATTAAATAAATGTTTCCAGGTAAAAAAAATAGGGGCATTAAAGCTTTCCTGATGTCTAAGTTTGCTTAAAAACATTTTTTCTATTATTCCAAATAAAATTTGATAAGGTTGTATCAGGTTTATATCAGAATGTTTCAGGAGTAATGGGAGATTATATAGTTGATAGTTAGGCCACTGCTTACAAAGATTAACTATTTATTTTACTTGTGGAGATGTATTTAAGGAGTATAACCTGGAGAAGTCTGATGAAAAATAAACCCCTACATATTTTTCTTTTGACATCCATAAAATCTTAAGAGGTTTTCTTAACTAATTGTTGAGATCCAATATTTTTGATGTTTCCCAAAATGAAGTTGAAATATTATTAAAAAAAAAACCATAAGGGTTATGGTTTCGCACAAAAAGTAGAATATCATCTACAAATGCAGAACTTTTTGTACAGTATCATGTATTTTGATTCCCCTATAAATATAATTTTTAGATTTTATTGTTCTTATTAAAGGTTCTGTTGTCAAATTAAACAACAGGGGGAAAGAGGACAACCCTGTCTAGTGGTCTGTTTTAGTTGCTGGAGAAGGATCTGATATTTTTTCTTACATGGATGGATGTAAGGAAAAACTACTAGGTTCTACTCCAGAAACTAAAACTTGGGCGTAATATAGATTTTAAAGTGACCGTTAATTTAAACAACGTTTATTATGTTTTAAACAAATTCCTAATTAATGTTATCAAAAGCTTTTTCTGCATCAAGATTCAAAAGGGCACAATGGGTGTGGTATTTGTCTTGCTTGACGACTGGCAGCGCCCAAAGCTTCAGAAGGACAGACTCATAACACAACTTAATAAACATAGAGCACCAAGAGGGACTTAAAGTGATTGCTTAAGTGTATCATATGCTGTCTGCATTAATCAAGATGGGGCAGCTTCAGGCATTTCTTAAACCCACTGATAATTCCCAAATATTTCTACATACTTTCCAAAGGACAATGGATACTAATGGATAAAGGCAAATGGCAGTTACTTTTGAGGCTCTACAGTGAGCCATGCTCTTGAGACAATGCATAACCTGCATCTATATTGAATACACCAGACAATGTAACCGTGGTGGTCCTTGCCATTTACTCAGCCTATCTGGTTTGAGGTGGCAAGTCTGGTTCTGAGCTACATTTCAACCATGACCCTTGGATTGAGGCCCCAGCAGGATTCATTATGATCTTTAACAGATTAGTTTATGTAATTTACTACTTGTCATATGTCATTTATTCTGCTTCAGCTCCCGTATCCTGCAGAGAATACTGTGTATCTACTTGTCCTTTAGGATATTAATTAAAGAATGTGTTAAGGATTAAGATCCAGCAGCTTATAACACAGAAATGTATATATAAAGAGCCAACATCCCAAGCAGGAGGCAACATGACAGTATGATGTAACAATGTGTCTTCATCTAATATTATATCTTTTTCAAATCAAATTATAAAATTATATCAAATGGAAAATGAGTTCAATATAAGCAAGAACTTTGTGCTCCTTGGCATTGAGGAGATGGAAAGGTTTAAATATCTTTACTGCTCACTTTTACTCATAATTTACTTCTTCATTTTGCTGTTTAGCTTCACAATCATCTTTGTGGTGGTGTTTGATGAAAGCCTTCATG
Source organism: Xenopus laevis (assembly GCF_017654675.1). Taxonomy (NCBI): domain Eukaryota; kingdom Metazoa; phylum Chordata; class Amphibia; order Anura; family Pipidae; genus Xenopus; species Xenopus laevis. The sequence continues at coordinate 166,765,104 of NC_054374.1, forward strand.
AGCCCATGTACACTCTCATAGCCAGCCTTCTGCTCAACGGGATATTCGGGAGCTCGTGTGTCTTCCCAAAACTGATCACTGACTTGTTATTTTCATCCAATGAAATTTCACGTGTTGGCTGTTTCACCCAGACATTCGGTGTGACACTTTTTGGCTATTGTGAAGTCTCCACATTCACCATCATGGCACATGACACCTATTTAGCAGTTGGCCACCCATTGAGATACCCAACTCTAATGACAAATTCAGTGGTTTTAAAATTAATTATGGGATCTCTGATCTTTAATATCATGCTAACTTTGCCTCTTCCATTACTTGCTGTCAGGCTACCTCTTTGTGGCTCTCACATTAGCAACGTATTTTGTGATAACCCATCCATCCTTTTTCTCTCCTGTGTAGATACTTCTCTTAACAAGTTGTATGGAAATGTTAGTTTTGTGAGTAATTTAATGGTTATGTTAATACTTATATCCCATTCCTACCTCCAGATATTCCTGATTTGCCTAAAGATTTCCAAAGACGCCTGTAAGAAAACCATTCACACCCTGGTGACCCACCTCCTCAACTTCTCCATTTTCATGGCAGGAGGTCTATTTCTCTTTGTTCGCTACAGACTGGGGAACAATAACCTCACACTTACCTTCCACATACTACTTGCTATAATGGGCTTTATATTTACCCCTCTTCTCACTCCTTTAATATATGGAATAAGGATGCAAAGACTAAAAATGAAAATCATTCATCACATTTCACATTCAGCAGAGTGTATTTGCAAGATAAATATCTCCTATTCCTATCTCCCCTAGTGTATCTAGGAATAGCACATGATCACTATTACATCTTCTCTATTATTTCCCAACAAGCCCTTTTTCTCTTATCCATTTGTCTTTTACCTCATCCCTTAATTCTGTTCTGTTTTTATTTGACTTTCCTGCTATATTTTTAATTTTTCCTTCCGTTGACTAGCCCTTCTTACATCTTGTCCTCTATATTCAATAATTCTCTCCTTTATTTCTACTCCCAACCTTTTATTTTTTCTACTCCTTCCTCAATGTCAATGTCTCACCTGTTATTGCCATTCCTTTAAAATCATTCTTCCTGCCCTTGTTTCCTCATGCTTATGTCACAACATCTCTCTGGTCTACCTTATTGTGAGCATTAACACCTACCTTATTTTAGGACATTTTTCTTGTTGGGTTAGAAAACCTGCTCCAACTGCCCAGACATTATAAGGTACAATTGGGATGATATTTTTGCCAAGAATAAGCTGCAGTGTGTCCAATCTTGATTCAGAAGAAACAGACCAATCTGTCCATGAACCTTCTAACTACACAGTAGAATAAACCAAAACAAGATTAGCATTTGGGGTGACAAGACTAACATGTCTACACTGATAACCCCATTGAAGGGGGGTGCTGCGCTAACCATCGTTCTTTCATAGAAGGTCAACTTACACAGAACATTTGCAGGTAACTGTCCATTATTAAATATTTTCTGGACCCTATAAGAGAGACGTTATACTTCACAAGCTTAGGGGGCTGATCTGGATATAAGCATTAATTAGTAGGGTGACTATTCCCAGTAAAATGGCATTATTATAAATGTTGTGTATTACCGGTTTAAGCCCCTGTCAGAGGTGCTTGTTTAACTCGTTCTTTCTCTATATGTGAAGATATTCTAATAAGTTCCCCTGGTAAGAAACATTGATGGGCCTCCCAGACCACAAGGACTCTACATTTCCCATTATAGATCGTACCAAAGTCCTTATAGTTTTCTTAATCTGCCATTTTATTTGAGGCTCTTCCAACAGTGAGTCATTTTGATTCTCCAATGCTGGGCCAATTGCAGGGATGTGCAGTTTAATCTGATGGAACAGCGAATTTAGTCTTATTGATATAGTAATTTTATTGATGTTAGGTGGCCATGTGAAAGGCATCAGATATGATATCAGAAATTCATCTCACTTTGTCAAGTGGTGGTTTTAATAAGGAAATCTTTGTTATTGCCTTTTATCATTGTTTTGAGATTGAACCCCCAATTTATAGGGGGTTCATAACTATAGTATATGTATTTTGTGTCATGTTCACACCACCTATAGGATACGGCGAGGGCCACACTGTTTGACAAAACTGAAGTGCAATGTCCCATAACTGTTGTAGTTCAGCAGCATAAAATTATTTTGTTATCATACAACATTTCACTGTGGTTTTTGCACTACAATGACCTACACCACTAACTAAGCAGTTGCTGAACTTGGATAGATGGGAATATTTATGAGGATGCCGCACACACACACCCAGTTCTATGCAGATAGTAGCCATGGCCCACGTGAACGATTTTGAATTCTGTCTCATATTTATGAACTACTAAAACACGTATTGTGCCCTGCTTCTACTCTACACACGGTTATCTGCTGTAAACACACTACTAGTCATGATTAGCCCTTTTGTCATATCCAGCTTGAAATCCGATTGCCCCATGGCCACATAGTAGTGTTTCTTACTTTTCTTTTCGAAATAGAAAAGTGTCTAATTTTATTTTTAATCTCATACATAGTGTATCAAAAATAGACCGAGTAGACCGGCACCTAACCAGCACCCAGTCCCAGACTCCTCTGGCTCCTCTGTCATCTACAACTGCTACTGCCCCGACACTGTATCCCTATAATTTTCATACATTGTCTCCTGCCGAGAAAAGGAAGAAAACGTCAGCTACAAATAACCCAAATGTTATAAGGAAGAAAATGAACGAGACGCATTGAACACTCTCCATGGAAACATGTTCCAGCCACCCAAGAAACAATAACAAGATTGGCTGTATGGTGTGTCTGCAGAGATATAACAGCATTTTAAACTACAACCAGTGATGGGATTTATGGACTGTCCCAAGAATGGGTTGATATTGGTGCTTGGACTTCTTGATGTGAGAAAACTGTACAAACCAATAAAGCCAATCCTTAATATAGCAGAGACTGGGATACCAGTAAAACTAGTGGTGGGTCAACCAAGGTTTTGTTTATTTCATGGGCATTTCCAATTTCTCTTTGGGAACAATGAGGCTTAATAGATGGAGGAACACAGTATAATAAGAATGTAGAGGAGAATTAAAAGCTTGATTGTGGAGAGGAGGAAAAAATAGTTTGAATAGTGGACCCATGGCCTAAGATTTTATAGTGGCCCCTAGCTACCAGTCCAACATTAATATCATAACTGGAAGACAAACATGGTCAAGGATCCATAACCTTAGATGATTATCAAACAAAATGGGACCTCACCTTGAGGAACATGCCCTTTTTTAGAGGACTTATAATTTTAGAGGACATATACTTAACATCATGTTGCAATATAAACCTGGTCACCATCATCTAAATGAGGATTAATCAGGATTTGGAAATGAAGGCTTAAGTGTTATCAATGGTGCCAAGAGCCTGGTGACTTTTCTAACCTACGGCCTCATCTCCACTAGTCAATGAAGGCATCTACAGAGACAAGATCTGCAGTGATAAAACAGTGGGACGGGCAAGTAGGACCATTCCTAAATTACTCTCTATGATTTCTGAAGCAGGCAAGGCCACCACAGGGCAAAAGATACTGGGAAATACCTGTTGTTTCTAGCCTACTAATATAAGGTATGCTCTCAAGGCAATAATTCATACCTCAAGTGGATATTCAATACATAAATATAAGGTGACCATGTGTAAATTAAATAACTAGATACATGGGCATCTGCCTAGCAACTAGGACATAAGGAAGTGTAGGCAGTTAAAGCCATAGGGACATACTGTATTAAACCTATAGGTCCCTACATAGGGGCAACATTTTCTCCAGGTTTAACAACCTACAGCAACTACATAGAAGGCATCATTTATTGGAGTGCTGATTTAAAGTACATTTCTGGGATGTTGCTATGGGCTGCTAGACCACGAGGGCATTTGGAACCTGTTATTTTATTACTTTCAACATTCAAGAAAAGATTGTTGTATATGTAAATATATTGGAAAAAATATAGAGCACTAAGAAGGGGTGATGCTACTTCAGACTAAATTGGGTCTTAGGCATTTTTTAAGGTGGGACAACGTCCCCTAAATCCCACATTATTCTCCATTTGTAAAGCAACAATGCCAATGTAAATGGAAACGCGTAATGCCTCTGGAATATCCAATGCATGGTGGGACTTTTAAGGACTTTTTAGTGTATATAAAGTGTAAATCTCTGATTTACTGGGAAATGCCTAGATGAGGTCTCTTGCACGGTGGCCCCAAAAGGATTCATTATAATATTACACAGATTATTACTATATATATCATTTACTACTTGTTTTTTACCGTTTGTTCTGATTCGGTATAAAATATATTTATAACACCCCAAATCCAGTGCCGGAGGCCGCTGACTTAATGACATTACAACTTACTTCTCTCTCTTTCTAAGGCACTTCGGGTTATGCAGATTGCGGTATCATATCCCATTCCTACCTCCTGATATTCCTGATCTGCCTCCAGATTTCCAAAGACGCCTGTGAGAAAGCCATTCACACCCTGGTGACCCACCTACTCAATTTCTCCATTTTTATTATAGGAATTCTATTTGTATTCATTCGCTACAGATTGCAGCCTCTTTTTTGCACTTTTCACCCTGCTTTGTGGTTTGCAAATGATCCCCTAATCACCTTAGAGGTGATTGGCAAAAGGAAGAAGGGATTGCAGTTACAGAAACAAAATTGGTGGAGTGGCCTTTCTAAGAATAGGTTTTGATACAGGCCTGTTTGAACAGAGAGAGGCTGATTGTGAAGCCAGTGAGGAGCTGAAAATGTGAGTAAGAACTGCAGTGTAAGCTCAAAAGCAAAGTGTTTTAACAGAAGAGAAGACACAGAGGCAAGCGAGCAGGGTGTGAATGGAGTTGGGAAACTTCTGAGGCAGTTACATGATTATTATTATATGATCCCCTTATTTATTTATACATAGTTATCATATCACCCCTAAAGCGCCTCTTCTCCAGCGTGAACATCCCCAATTTGGCCAGTCTTTCCTCATAGCTAAGATTTTCCCTTTACCAGCTTAGTTGCTCTTCTCTGTCCCCTCTCTAATACAATAATGTCCTGTTTGAGTGATGGAGACCAAAACTGTACGGCATATTCTAGATGGGGCCTTACCAGTGCTCTATACAGTGGGACCCCCTCCTCCCGTGAATCTCTGCCCCATTTAATACAACTCAAGACCTTATTTGCCCTTGATGCTGCTGACTGGCATTGCTTGCTACAGACAAGTTTATTATCTACAAGGACTCCAAGCTCCGTCTCCATTATGGATTTGCCTAGTGCAGTCCCATTAAGGGTATAAGTGGATATTGTTACATTCCAGGTGCAGGACTTTACATTTATCAACATTGAATCTCATTTGCCACTTAGCTGTCCAGATTGCCAGTTAGTCAAGATCCTGTTGCAAGTGTCACATCCTGGATGGAATTAATTGGGCTGATAGTTTTGTGTCATCTGCAAACACTGATACATTACTTACAATACCCTCCCATAAGTCCTTAATAAACAAGTTAAATAAAAGTGGCCCCAATACTGAGCCCTGAGGGACCCCACTAAGAACCTTACTCCAAGTAGAGAATGTCCCATTAACAACCCCCCTCTGTACCTGATCCTGTAGCCAGTTTCCTATCCATGTGCAAACGACTTCATTAAGCCCAACAGACCTTAGTTTAGAAAGCAGTCGTTTGTGGGGCACAGTATCAAACACATTGGCAAAATCCAAATAGATCACATCTACTGCCCCCCCACTGTCCAGCATCTTACTTACCTCATCATAAAAAGCAATCAAATTTTTCTGACATGACCTATCCTTCATAAAGTCATGCTGATTGCTGCTCATAATGCCATTCACTAGGAAAACATTTTGAATGTGATCCCTTAACAAGCCTTCAAATAATTTGCCCACCAGAGATGTCAGACTTACTGGCCTATAATTGCCAGGCTGAGATCGTAATCCCTTTTTAAATATTGGAATAAAATCAGCTTTCCTCCAATCTATAGGCACCATACCAGATGAAAGTGAATCTGAGAAAATCAGAAATAGGGGCTGGTCTAAAACTAAACTAAGCTCTTTTAGAGCCCGGGGATGTATTCCATTTGGCCCTGGCACCTTGTTCACATTAATTTTTATTAAAGCTTTATGGTACATATCCTGAGTCAGCCACTGACTAGACTGAGCTGAGCTAACAGTGCAGCTATGAAGTGAGACTCATCTATTGTATACACTGAAGACAATAACTGATTTAGCATATTTGCCTTTTCTGTATCTGTTAGAACCATACTGGTGCCATTATTTAAGGGAACCACACTCTCAACACACATCTTTGAACTATTAATATACTTAAAAAACTTTTTGGGGTTAGTCTTAGCCTCAGCCACAATGTGCTCCTCATTTACTATCTTTGCCTTCCGGATTGCAATTTTGCAACTTTTATTATATTGTTATTCATATATTCATTAAATGCAGCTTATGTCCCCACAGACTTGTAGCTATTAAATGCCTTTCTCTTCTTTCCTATTAACTTCTTTACTTCTATATTAAGCCACATAGGGTGATTCTTAGAGCTTCTACATTTATTCTTTAAGGGAATAAATTAAGAACAGTAACAATTTAATATCATTTTAAATGACTACCATTTCTGTTCTGTGCTCTGAAGGGCAGCCCTCAAGGCACAAAAATTAGCTTTTCTGAAATTCAGGGTTTTTGTTGTCCTGGTTTACATTTGTTTTTTGCACCAGACATTAAATGACATCACATTATGGTCACTATTACCATGGGGTTCAATGACTTGCACATTTGCTATAAGTTCTGTGTCATTAGACACCTCAACAACTTGTGTCATAAATTTGTCATGTAACAGTTTATAAACTTGTTCCCATTAACTGACCTGACAGTACTGTAATAAAAAAACAAATCTTGGCCAACTGGATTTGGTGCATCCCTAGTTTAAATATCTTTGCTGCTCACTTTTCCTCATAACTTCTTCATTTTGCTGTTTAGTCACACTATCATCTTTGTGGCGGTGTTTGTTGAAAGCCTTCATGAGCCCATGTACACTGTCATAGCCAGCCTTCTGCTCAACGGAATCAATGCAAATGAGGAATCCAGAGGCTTTAAAGTTAGTAATTGGCTCTCAGAACTTCTATATCACCCCTACATTTTATCTTGTTAATTGCTATCTGCCAGATTTCCACTTTGTGGGTCTTACATTAGCAACATGTTTTATGATAATATGTTGAGCCTTATTTTCTTCTGTCAACAAGTTGAATGGAGCAATTAGTTTTGTAGGTAGTTTCTTTCCATGGCACTGCTCATATCCCATTCCTTCCTCTGGATATTCCTTATCTGCCTCAAGGTTTCCAAAGACACCTGTAAGAAAGCCATTCACACCCTGGTGATCCACCTACTCAATTTCTCCCCTTTCAGTTTAAGGAGTTCCACTTGTATTTGTTTGTTTCAGAATGGGAACCACTAACCTTCCACTTACCTACCACATAATACTATTTATAACAGACTTAGATTTTCTTCTTCTCACCCCTTTTATATATAGAATTAGGGTTGCCAACCATATGGATATCACACAGACAGCCCTTCCAAAAACTGCCAAGACATTGAAGTTCATGACATGGTGATCAGCCAATCGTTGACCACCACGCCATCAGTCCCTCATCATCAGCCCCTCCCCCCGACTCCACCAGCCCCACCCCAATATCATCTGCTCCTGCACGTTTTCCCTGAGCTGAAATGGTTGCAACCCTATATGGAATCAGGATGCAAACACTAAACATTTATATCATTAAGTGTATATGCAAGCTCAATACCTCTTCAACATATCCTTTTCAGGATCTGATAACTAAATAACATCTTTATATAATCAATTGAAATGATGCAGAATTTGAATAAGGAGCGAGTAGTCAGTCATATCAAAGTCAGGAGGATTAAACTGGAAAAGCAAGTTTTGGCTTTGGCAAAATAAGAATCATTTTTGACTCTACATAAGGTTCTCTCAGTAGAGAGTGCAAGTTGGAAGCCAGAGTGCAAAGAGTCTAATAGATTATGGGTGTGAATAAAGTTAATAATGTGGGAGAACACAATAGGGGTAACTTTCAGGTCACCTGTGTGCAAGTGCAGATGGCTAAGTGGACATGAGCACGACCCCTAGTGCACTTCTAAAAAGCACTTGTAAAACAGAACTCTGAACTCCATGCCGGACTATCAAGGAGCAGAATCCAAAGTCAGGAGGAGCAGAGGAATCCTGTCTTCACAGGACTTAGGTTTGGGGATGGGTAGGGTGCCCCCTTGCCCTCCATTCACCAATACAGGGATGGCTTGTGGGGGAAGCTGCACACACCTGTATCAATTTGCAGTTGTGTCGATTGCAGCCCTTTTTTCCCACTTTCCACACAGTTTTCTGCTTTACAAATGAGCCAATAATACATTGCAGGATTTTTCAGGCAATTGGCGAAATTGTCATGGATGGTAACAGGAGAAACAGAACGAGTCAAGTCTGGCCTTGTATATGTATATGTTTTATCCAGTGGATAAAATCAGCATTTCTTTTTGAAGAATTCAGTTGAGGAAGTCCTGAGGAGACTGTAGGGAGATGAGCAATTAGGTTATTTATTAGATGGGAATTTAGTATAGAAAACAAGCATTATGGGCTGGCTGTGTTATTGTTTATTAGAGTATTACATTACTCTTGCCAGGGCCCAACACTTTAGAATGACTCAGAAAGGTGCTTTATACCCTGTTACCCCTTCCTCTGCCATGTCCTAAACCACAACTCAAGTTCTGCCCCACTGGCTGCTCCTCAAGTTCCTCCGACTAATCGTAGCCCACTTTCAGTCTCCATATCTCACTGGGGTCACTACAAAACTAAAATTCTTGTGGGGTGACAGTTACCCATGATTACTATCACAGCCATGTTACAAGTAAGGCAAGCTCTTACACATACCTGCTCCACTGGCAGCCCCTCGGGTTCCTCCGACTAATCTGAGCCTAATTACAAGATGGCAAGCTCTTACACATTAAAACAGAAGTACCGGCACACAAGGCTTAAATTTGCAGGATAAACATTGCTTTATTCCTAGTGAGGAAGTGCAACGTTTCGGGGTGACGCCCCTTTATCAAGATGCTTGATAAAGGGGCGTGGCCCCGAAACGTTGCACTTCCACAAAGAATGAAACCAATCATGTCCTCAAATAGTCTTCTAGGTGATAATATTCCTTTACTGAATCCACCAGGAATAAGCTTTTCGCACATTAGGTAGGGAAGGTACATAAGCTTGATGTCATGAAGATAAGTCATCTGAAATTATTGACATTGCCTTTTTTATTCTAGCCTTTAGGCTCAGCAAGGCTGTGATGCATCTAAAGTGGTGACTGATATGCTTAAGTGATATTCATAATGATTTTGAGTTTTTTTTATCAAATCTGTAGTTATATGGTTGGTTGGTTGGTATGGACTATATGTATATATATTTATGGGGGAAAATAAACAAATAAATAGCACCAAGAGGGGTGTCAGGGATTACTTAAGAGAACATTGTGTCCTTATTCAAGGTTAGACACCTTCAGAAATCCCATAATTCCCTGACCATTCCCAAATTACTTTCTATGATTTTGAATCAAACAATGTCATGATTGGACAATGGATACTGGAAAATACCTATTGACCCACTACTGTAAGACATTGAGACAACAATGCATACCCCAACTGTATATTCAATAAATTAGATACGGTGACTATGGCGGCCCTTGCTATTTATCCAGTACAGTAGAACCCCCATTTTAGGTTTTTTTAGGAGACCATAAAAAGATGGTGTAAAATCCTGGAAAAGGAAAATGTAAAATCAGGGATATGTATTATGCACAATATATAGGTGGGACCAGAAAACAACAATGTAAAATGAGGGAAAACTTAAAATCAGGGAATGTAAAATTGAGGTTTCACTATAAATATATATATATAACCTTTTACCTGTTGGCCTACAAGGATTCATTATAATCTTTTACAGATGATTATAGATTTTACAGATACATAGAGATTGTATGTAATTACCTACTTGTCATATGTCATTTGTTCTGGTTCAGCTCCCGTGTCCTGAAGAGAATACTGTGTATTAGCTTGTCCTTTGGGAAATTAATTACAGGATAGACTGGCAGTTAGTTACAAAGGAATGTGTATATATATATATATATATATATATAGAGAGAGAGAGAGAGAGACAGAGAGAGAGAATGCATCCCGTGTAGGAGGCCACTGACAATATGACTGACTGTCTCTGGATGTGACAATGTGACTTTATCTTACTTTATATGTTCATCTATTTACACAAACTGAAAATGGAAACCGAGTTCAACACCAGCAAGAACTTTGTGCTCCTTGGCGTTAAAGAGATGGAAAGTTTTAAATATCTTTACTGCTCACTTTTCCTCATAATTTACTTCTTCATTTTGCTGTTTAGCTTCTCGATCATCTTTGTGGTGGTGTTTGATGAAAGCCTTCATAAGCCCATGTACACTCTCATAGCCAGCCTTCTGCTCAACGGCATATTTGGGAGTTCGTGTGTCCACCCAAAACTGATCACTGACTTGTTATTGTCATCCAATGAAATTTCACATATCAACTGTTTCACCCAGGCATCCTCCGTGACACTTTTTGCCTTCTGTGAAGTCTCCACATTCACCATCATGGCGCATGACACCTACTTAGCAGTTGGCCACCCTTTAAGATACCCAACTCTAATGACAAATTCATTGGCTTTGAAATTAATCATGGGATCTCTGATCTTCAATATCATCTTACTCTTGCCTATTTCGTTACTTGCTGCCAGACTCCCAATTTGTGGGTCTCATATCAGTAATGCATTTTGTGACAACCCATCCATCCTTGTTCTCTCCTGTGTAGATACATATATCAACAAGTTGTATGGAAATGTTACTTTTGTGGGTGATGTAGTGCTCATGGTACTACTTGTGTCCCATTCCTACCTCCGGATTTTCCTGATCTGCCTCAAGATTTCCAAAGACGCCTGTAAGAAAGCCATTCACACCCTGGTGACCCACCTACTCAATTTCTCTATTTTTATGATAGGAGCTCTATTTGTATTTGTTCGCGTCAGACTAGAGAACATTAACCTCCCAATTGTCTACCATATACTTCTATCTATAATTAGCTTAATATTTCCACCGCTTCTCACCCCTGTAATATATGGAATAAGGATGGAAACACTAAAAATGAAACTCATTCATCACTTCCAGCAGGGTGTACAGTATTTACGATCTCCTGAGCATGATTACTAAGTAACATTGTTATTGCACATTTCTCTCCCTTCTTTTTAATTGATTACATCTTTTCATGTTGCCATAGTCCCCTCTTTCTATTATCCTCCCAGTCATTCATTTTCTCACTCTTTTATTTGTTTCTCTGTTTCACTGAAAATTCTCACTTTTCCTGTACCCTTCTTTGTTGGTCCTTCTCCCCCCCCCATCCCATTGGTCTCTCCCTGTTCTCCCTTACATCTCATCCTCCCTTTTCAATACTTCTCTCCTTCTTTTATACTCCCAACCTTTCACTTCTTTCCTTATCGCCTCTTCATTTTGTTTCTTCCATGCCTTCATTGCATTTATCTTCTTTTTTTCTTCTTCCAGTACTATTCTGGCTTCACTGTTGTTCCATGTCATCATTCATTTTTATTCCACCCTCTTATGTTCATTTTCCCAGCAATTCTCTTCTTCTGTTCACTAAGATTATCTCCCAACTGTTAACCTGATTGTCAGCACTGACACCTCCATTATTTCAAGAGATTTACTAGTTGGATTAAACCTGATGCAACTGCACAAACACAAGAAGATGTTCTTTACCAATAATAAACCAAAGACATGGACAAGACCCATCCACCCATCTAGCCACACTGGAGCATGAATCAATGCAAGACTATATTTTGAGATGTTTAGTCTTATATGTCCATGTGGAAGAAGGAGGAGCTGGACTGAACATTGTTCTTCTATACAGTGACTTCTGACACAGAACACTTGCATTCAACTGTATATAAATAAATACATTCTGTAGACTGTAATAAAGAAATTATACTTCATCAACACAGGGGGCTTTTCCAATTATTTGTGCTTAGTACAGGAGAATAAATATGTTGAATTAATTTAATGGAATTTCTCTGTACAAAGCATTGTTTTTTATTACAGGTATTGTGTATTACAGGTATCAACCACTGTGAAATGCCACTTGTTTAAAGTCTTCTATTTGTAAAACCATTTTAATAGGTTCCCCTCTTAGGGCACATGGGCTCCACATTGTTGTTTGCACTAAAGTATTAAAGTCTTCAGTAAAGTCCTCAATCTGTCATTGTATTTGGGTCTTTGCTTCTCCAGTCCAGGACCCAATGCAGACAAGTGCTGACATTATTTCACAGATAATGGGAGAATGATCTGACCAAGTAGTTGAGTCTGTTTGTGTCTTACTCATTAGTGAAAGGTGATAAGGAGGTGTCAAGAAGTCGTCTATTCTGGAAGAAGTTTGGTGAACTTTTGAGTAGAATGTGTAGTATTTTATGTGAAGGTTACATATTCTCCATATGTTGATTAAACTTATGCCATGCAAGAATTTCTTTATGGCTGTGAGGTATAAGTGGAGAATACATGACATGTATTTTAGTTCCAGTTTTAGATTACATTAAGCTACATTACGTATATGGACTGAGACCAAGTATGTTGAGGGACATGAGTCCAGTTTGTGGAATCCGTGGAGGATATAGAAACATTGAGGCAATGAAATAAATTGGTAAGTTGGAAATCTTTGTGAAAGGCTGCCCCATGTGTCCTCCAACATAGGATAAAGACATTTGGGTATATTTTGTAAAATTTCTCTGGGAAATGACACCAGAAAAGCATAACTTTATAAGCACTCACCCTTTGTATTAAACATGTTGTGGATTTTCTAGTAGTATCCCAAATTCCCTGTCAATCGCCTAAGAGCAATTTACTTTTAGTTTCCTTTCCTAATGTACCATGTACTTATGCTTCAGGAAGGGGGTTGTAAGGATTCTATTCAATGAATTCTATATTCTTGAAATCAAACATTTCTGAGGGACACCCATTAGGTTAATAAAATGTATGCCGCAATTGAGTTCATTAAAGTTAACTCACCATATTAAGAAGGTTCAGGTGCACTGCCCTGAACCTTCAGCTGAGGGAGCAGATCCAAACCATATTATGATTGAGCAGGCACTCAAGGACCAATTTTCACTCATATCCCATTCCTACCTGATCTGCCTCAGGATTTCCAAAGACACCTATAAGAAAGCCATTCACACCCTGGTGACCCACTTACTCAATTTTTTCATTTTTATTATAGGAGCTCTTTTTGTATTTATTTGCTACTGACTGAGGTACATTAATCTCTCTCTTACCTACCACAAAACACTATTTATAATAAGTTTAGCGTTTCCTAATCTTCTTATCCCTTTTATATGTGGAATCCGGATGTAAACCCATAAAGGAAAAGAAAAGGTTGAAACTAAGTAAGCTTTATCCGAAAGGTCAAGTAAACCAGCTTCAACTTCAACTTCCAGGGCACAGGCTTGAGCATGCTCAGTTTGCTCCTCTCTCCCTCCTCCCCTCCCTGCTGTTTTCTGACTCTAGAGCTATGAGTGATATCACACAAAGCTAATATGGCAGCTGCTATCCTAAACAAACTGAGAGCTACTGGAGCTTTTTACGCAGGCATGGTAAAGCATTCTACAGAATAAATACAGTGTTCTAACTTGCACTATTGTGGCTAATCTATTGGCAATAACTGCCTTGTTAGCTTTCCTTCTCCTTTAAAATTAATAATTTATCAACTCCAGAGTGGTGGGAGTTCCCCTTGTCTTCCATTCACCAACACAGTTGTAGGTAAGCCCCAGGTCTCTTTGCTTTGAAACAAAGTGCACAGACATGCTTTAATTTACACAGATCAGCTGCACAGTTTTCAGTGTTTCTTGTACACTTTTTCAAGCTTTGGTTCGCTTTGCAAATTACCGCCTAATACGTTCCAGGATTTAGAAACAATTGCTCAAATTGCCATGGATAGTAGTTTCCTGAAGAAACAGGATGAGTTAAGTCTGGCCTTTAAAAGAACAGGAATGATAAGGGCTTGTTTGAATGGAGAGGGGACACATGCAGAAGCCTGCAAATAGCTGAAGATGTGAGTGTTTAGTAGCACAGTGTGAATAGAAAGGAATTCCTTAGGAGAGTGTAGGAATGTGTACTTCTTTGGTAAGGCATGTAAAAGGGAATTTAATAGAAAACAACTATTATGGATTAGATGTATTATTGTTTATGAGAGTATGGTATTAGTCTTGCTTGGCCATTACCAGGTTCAGAGTGACAGTCTCTTTTCTTTATTCCCTATTACCCCTGTGTCATGTTCTAAACCACATAGTATAACTCAACTCCTGCCCACTGGGTTCCTCAAACTAATCTGAGCCATGTCTCACTATATATTCATCAAGGCCACTACACCTCTAAACATCTTGTGGGATGACAGCCAGGGGTGCTTCGCCAATGAGGCCAGTTGAGGCTGTCGCCTCATGTGGCAGTACCCCACTAGGCACCAGGGGCATGCTGCTTCTGGTACTTTAAGAGCCAAATTTTCAGTTTTCAAACCAGAAATTTGGCTCTTCTAGCGCAGAGAGCAGTTAGGCTCTCTGCACTAGCGTACTGGCCCTCTCTGCCGCCCTTGTGGACCCCCTCAGGCGCTAAAAGGTAAGCGCACAGTGGAGGGAGGGGCGGCAGCAACTGCTGCTGCCTCAGGCGGCGGAGGGGCCAGAATCGCCCCTGATGACAGCTACTCATGCTCATTAGCATGGTGATCTCGCATCTCTTTAACAAGCTGTTATACATCCAATCTATCATGTAGTCCTAGCCACAAGTGACATGTACCAAACCAAGCCTTGGCAAGAGAAAAACTACTTGGAAAAGAATTTGGAATGAAATTATTTAGTAAGACAGCATGAAAAACAGGTTGTATCTTCAGAGAGACAAGTAAGTTTAATTCAAAGATGACTGGATTTAATGGAGAAAGGCCCTAAGGACATGGAAGCAAACATCTTAGAAGAATTCAAGAGGTGAAGGTTCACAGATGACAACTATTTCTCCACTTTGAACTTAGGTTCTTTAGCTTGTTTTTGAAATTTAGACTTTTCTTTCTGGAGTGTGAGAAGGAAGGAAGAGTAACCTCAGGAAAAACAACTTGAAGCATCATAATTCGAAAATAATGGAGTCTGTGACGTGGAGGACCATTGGTTTGTGGATGATATGCTGAAGATCAAGATAAGAAAATTAGATTAATCCTGTACAGACTGTTAATCCTTTTTAAGATTTTCAGAAAAAATGTCCAGGTGGAAGAATGGAATCAATGAGTGGTATAGATTCTTCCACAAAAAACATTCTGGATAAGACATCCACTTTAGTATTTTTAGAACATTGGCTGAACACAAATATTATTTATGGTCAGTGAAGATAAGAATAGGTTGAAGAGCCCCTTCCAATAAATATCAATAAATATCACCATTCTTTCAAGGAATGTTTGATGACTTTGGACTTTGTTTCTTGGAGAATAAAGTTATCTTTGGGAAAGTATTGCCCCAATGGCCACTTCAGAAGCATCAACCTCAATTACAAAAGCTTTAGAGGATGAACCAAAATATGGGCAGAAGTAAAGAGAGACTTTAAATACTCAAATAACTGTTGAGCAGTAGGAGACCAAGAAAATCACTGGTTAGATCAGTAAGAGGTTTAATAATAGCAGAAAACTTCTTCGATTTTCTGTAGAAATTTGCGAAACCCACTAATCTTTTTACCCCCTTCGGTCAACAGGAGAATGGCTTCAACTTTAGGGTCCATCCTAAACTCTTGAGCAGAAGCAAGAAACCCCAACACTTAGATTCTTTAGCATAGAGCCAATGTTTTGTTAGGCCTGGATAAAACAGAAAAAAAACAGCATGTCATCACAATATAAAATGAGGTTTTGATCCAGCAAATCACAAAAAATATAATTTTCAAAATCTTGGAATGAAGCAGGGGCATTACAAAGTGAACAAAGCATTACAGTATATTCAACGTGCCAGTAACGAGAATGAAATGCAGTCTCCCATTCATTCACTTGTCCTATTTTAATTATATGAACCCCCTCAGGTCCAATTTGGAAGACTTAGCACTCTTTAAAACAGTTCAGAGATAAGGGGTAGCGATTCTTGATGGTAATTTTATTTAAGTCTCTGTAATCAATACAAGGTCTTACTGAATGTTCCTTCTTTTCAACAAAAAGTTGCCTATTCCAGCTGAAGAAGTAGAAGGTCTAATGAACCCCTTTTCAAGATTTTCACCAATGTAGTCCTTTAACATGGATAAATTATTTCAAAAGGAGATTGATATTCTATATGTGGGAGAAGAGAGTCATTCCCTTTTTTAATAAAAATATCCAAGAAATCCTGATTGAAGAACATCATCATCCATTGTCAGGGCCGCCATTAGAAATCAAGGGGCCCCATACAACAAAATTGCCCTCTCTAGCGCCCAAGCCCCACCCCTGATCCCGCCCACTCCACATCACAATTAAAAGACCACACAGACATCAGTGCTAAAAAATACCCCCCCACACACATATTGATGGTCAGGGCCCCCTTATAAAGGAAAAAAACAAAACATTGGTGCTAGGGAACCCCATAAAAGTTTTTTTCCAAAAAAGCATTGGTGCCAGGGCCCCCCTTACAAGTTAAAAAAAAATTGGGGCCCCAAAAATATTTTTTTTTTTTAAAAAAACATTGGCGCCAGGGCCCCCCTTACAAGTTAAAAAAAATTGGGGCCCCAAAAATTATTTTTTAAAAAAACCTTTGTGCCAGGGCCACCCTTACAATTTAAAAAGAATTGGGGCCCCAAAAATAATTTTTTAAGAAAAACCTTTGCGCCAGGGCCCCCCTTACAAGTTGAGAAAAATTGGGGCCCCAAAAATTATTTTTTAAAAAAAACATTGGCGCCATGGCCTCCCTTACAAGTTGAAAAAAATTGGGGCCCCAAAAATTATTTTTTAAAAAAACATTGGCGCCATGGCCTCCCTTACAAGTTAAAAAAAATTGGGGCCCCAAAAATAATTTTTTAAAAAAAACCTTTGTGCCAGGGCCCCAAAAATAATTTTTTAAAAAAACATTGGTGCCATGGCCTCCCTTACAAGTTAAAAAAAATTGGGGCCCCAAAAATTATTTTGTAAAAAAAAACCTTTGCGCCATTCTCTCTTTAGATGAAAGTGTTCTGTGGACTACCCCTATCTGCATAGGTCAATGTTCTGAGAGAACGATAAGTTGAGAGGTGGATGGGCCTTGGGAAGAACCAACTCAGGAAAAGAAAGTCAATCATAGTCGGGTCACAGGCTGCAGTTGTAAGGCAGAACTACAAGTGCTAGAACTGGAGCAAGGAATATCACCATACCTCCCAACATTTTGGAAATTAAAAGAGGGACAAAAAGTTTAGCCGCGCGTAGCGCGCCAAAATTTTTTTGACCACGCCCATTTTGTGGCCACACCCCCTAGTTACATAAATAGGGGCTATGTTTTTCTGGTTAAGGTGGTTTAATCATCACTCTACTTTTGGCATTTCATGGAGTATTATAGGAAGTGTAGTTCTATTGTAGCTGGAAGTCTGGCCTGGGGCAAGTCTCATTTTTTGTCTAGGTGGTGCCCAAACTGGGCCTAGCAAACTACAGAGAGAATGCTGGGTTTTCGAGTTTCATGACAACTGAAGGACCAATTTATGGAAATCCAGGTGCCACTGGTAGCGTGTACAAGGAACCTTTGTACTAGTTTGTATGCTCCACCTTTGTCCCTACTTTCCCAGCACCTGGAACACATCCCTGAACTTAAAAGAATGAGGGGGGCACGTGTGAGTGCGAGGCAGAGACACTTACCGGAGCCGAGTAAGAGGAGTCACAGGACAGCGAGGGAATCCATAGCGGAACAGCAGCACAATGCCAGTAAGTGCTAAGCTCCGGGTGTATCTAGTCCTAAAGACACGCCCACACCTCCTTGCGATATCGCCTCGCCCGACGTCTCTTGCTCTGTATCGGTTCCCCCTACTCGTTATCAAGTGGCAGGTGCGGGTTCAGAAGCCGTCAACACTTCCCCTACTCGCACTCGCCAGCGATCTCTCTCTCTCCGTCTCTTACCCGGCTCTACCCACCGCGCGGCAGGTGAATCGTGATGTCACTTCCTTATACCCTAGTGCTGAGGGATGGAGATACAGGGATGCGGGACTTTGAGTCCACTAATCCGGGACAGCGGGACAGACAGACAAAAACGGGACTGTCCCGCGGAAAACGGGACGGTTGGGGGGTATGTATCACGAACGCTGTCCCGGCATGCGAATGTGCAAACGCTGGTCTGGCGCACCCACATGCACAAACACTGGCGTCTTGCTGTTAATCTTTTTCTTTAGTGGGACCCTGTCTCCATAGCTTGAGCAAAGAATGTTTATATATGCAAATAAATAAATAGCACCAGGAAAGGTTGTCAGGGATTGCTTAAGAGAACATTTGGGGGATTTTAATTAGCCAGATATTGACTGGAGCAACAGTACTGCCAGATCAGTTAATGGGAACAAGTTTATAAACTGTTACATGACAATTTTATGGCACAGGTTGTTGAGGAGCCAACCAGAAAAAATGCTATTGTGGATCTAGTGATCTCTAATGAGCCAGAACTTATAGCAAATGTGCAAGTCATTGAACCCCTGGGTAATAGTGACCATAATGTTATATCATTTAATGTCTGGTGCAAAAAACAAATATATACTGGGGCAACAAAAAACAGGAATTTCAGAAAAGCTCATTTTAGTGCCTTGAGGGCTGCCCTACAGAGTATTGATTGGGGCATTACGTTTTCAGCTAAAAACACAGAACAGAAATGGTTATCATTTAAAATAATATTAAATCATTACTGTTCTCAATTTATTCCCTTAAAGGAGAAGGAAACCCTGTACCCCCCCACCCCACCTAGACCCCCTCCCTCCTCCCCCCAGGCTAACTGCCCACCTGGGAAAATGCCCCATACTTTATACTTACCCCTCGTCCCGATTCTGGCAGTGGATTTCACGGCATTCATCTTCTGGGTCCTCGGTAAGCTGACTGGGAGATCGTCAATCTCCGTCAATTTCGGCACATGCGCAGTTGTCGAGGACCCAGAAGATGGATGCCGTGAAATGCACTGCCAGAATCTGCGACAAGGGGTAAATATAAAGGATGGGGCATTTCCCGGGGGGGGCAGTAAGCCTGGGGGGAGAAGGGAGGGAGGTCTACGTGGGGTGGGGGGTACGGGGTTTTTTCAACAGTTTCCTAAACCAGGGGGTTTAGGAGAACTAAACCCCCTGCTATTAAATATCAATACCCCCTACACTACATAGCCCCCCAGCCTAGGTGTTAACTCTTGTAATTTCCCCCAATTCTTTACTTAACTCTCCTTGCAGAGTCAGAGCAGCGGAGCTCGTCTTCGGATATTTGGTCTTCTCTGGGAAGTGAGTGGCGTATCAGCGCATGCGCAGTTGGAGCAGTTTCCAATTTGTGGCGGAAATTGCCGAAGGGAAGGAAGAAGACCCGAAGAAGACAGAAGAACAGGAAGATGGCACCTGTGAGCAGTAAAGCATTGGGGGCAATTACGAGATTTAACACCTAGGCTGCAAGGGAGCAGGGAGAGGGGGCTACGATTTTTATTAGTAGGGGGGTTTGTTTCCCCTTTAAGAGTTATTGTAGAAACACTAAGCATCACCCTATGTGGCTTAATATAGGAGTAAAGAAGTTAATTGGAAAGATGAGAAAGGCATTTAGAAGCTGCATTTAATGAATATAAACACTATAATAAATGTTGTAAAACAGCAATCCGGAAGGCAAACATAGGAAATGAGGAGTGCATTGCGACTGAGGCTAAGACTAACCGAAATTTTTTTTTTAAGTATATTAATAGTAAACAGATGAGGGTTGAGAGTGTTTCTCTTTTAAATAATGGTACCAGTATGGTTGTAACAGATACAGAAAAGGCAAATGTGCTAAATCAGTTTGTTTTTTCAGGCTTACTTCATATCTGAACTGTTGGCTCAGCTCAATCTAGTCAGTGACTGACTCAGGATATGGTTCATAAAGTTTTAATAAAAATGAATATAAACAGACAGCATACAACCCCGGGTTCTAAGAGAGATTAGTTCAGTTTTAGAACGGCCCCTATTTCTAATATTCTCAGATTCGCTTTCATCTGGTATGGTACCTATGGATTGAGGAAAGATGATGTCATTCCAATATTTAAAAAGGGATTACGATCTCAGCCTGGTAATTATAGGACTGTAAATTTGACATCTGTGGTGTTGGAGAGGGTATTTTAAGTAATGTATCAGTGTTTGCACATGACACAAAACTATCAGCCCAATTAATTCCATCCAGGGTGTGGCACTTGCAACAGGATCTTGACTAACTGGCAATCTGGGCAGCTAAGTGGCAAATGAGATTCAATGTTGATAAATGTAAAGTCCTGCACCTGGGATGTAACAATATCCACTTATACCCTTAATGGGACTGCACTAGGCAAATCCATAATGGAGACGGAGCTTGGAGTCCTTGTAGATAATAAACTTGTCTGTAGCAAGTAATGCCAGTCAGCAGCATCAAGGGCAAATAAGGTCTTGACTTGTATTAAATGGGACATAGAGTCACGGGAGGAGGGGGTCCCACTGTATAGAGCACTGGTAAGGCCCCATCTAGAATATGCCGTACAGTTTTGGTCTCCATCACTCAAACAGGACATTATTGTATTAGAGAGGGGACAGAGAAGGGCAACTAAGCTGGTAAAGGGAAATCTTAGTTATGAGGAAAGACTGGCCAAATTGGGGATGTTCACTCTGGAGAAGAGGCGCTTAAGGGGTGATATGATAACTATGTATAAATATATAAGGGGATCATATAATAATCTCTCTAATGATTTATTTACCAGTAGGTCTTTCCAGCTGACACAAGGTCACCCATTCCGATTAGAAGAAAAGAGGTTGAAACTAAATATTGGGAAGGGGTTTGTTACAGTGAGAGCTGTGAAGATGTGGAATTGTCTCCCTGAATCAGTGGTACAGGCTGATACATTAGATAGGTACAAGGAAGGGTCGGATGCTTTATTCACCAGTAGCTCCTCCCAGCAGACAGGAGGGAGCCAATGAGATTAGAGGAGGGAAAGGGGTGTTACAGGGAGAGCTGGGAAGTGAATTAGGGGTACAGGCTGATACATTAGATAGGTACAAGGAAGGGTCGGATGATTTATTCACCAGTAGCTCCTCCCAGCAGACAGGAGGGAGCCAATGAGATTAGAGGAGGGAAAGGGGTGTTACAGGGAGAGCTGGGAAGTGAATCAGGGGTACAGGCTGATACATTAGATAGGTACAAGGAAGGGTCGGATGCTTTATTCACCAGTAGCTCCTCCCAGCAGACAGGAGGGAGCCAATGAGATTAGAGGAGGGAAAGGGGTGTTACAGGGAGAGCTGGGAAGTGAATCAGGGGTACAGGCTGATACATTAGATAGGTATAAGAAGGGGTTGGATGGTGTTTAGCAAGTGAGGGAATACAGGGATATGGGAAATAGCTCATAGTACAAGTTGATTCAGGGACTGGTCTCATTGCCATTTTAGAGTCAGGAAGGAAATTTTTCTCCCTCTGAGGCAAATTGAGAGGCTTTAGATTGGGTTTTTTTGCCTTCCTCTGGACCAACTAGCAATTTGGTTATATATAGACTTAAAAGGTTGAACTTGATGGACGTGTGTCTTTTTTCAACCTAACTTACTATGTTAATATGTTACATTGTGTCCTTGGCATTATTAAAGATAATTCCCTGACCATTCCCAAATTACTTTCCATGGTTTCTGAAGCAGGGAATGTCATGATAGGGCAATGGATACTGGAGAATGCCTGTTATTTCTGACCCATTACTGTAAGACGTTGAGGCAACAACGGTGGCCCTTGCCATTTATTCAGGCCGGCTCTTTAGGGTTGGTCACTCCTAGCTGGAAATGTGTACATATATATATATATATATATATAGATAGATAGATAGATAGATAGATAGATAGATAGATAGATAGATATAGATATATATATATATATATATATATATATATATAGATATATATATATATATATATATATATCTATATATATATATCTATATATCTATATACAGTATATGACCTTTTATCCAATGCCCAACTAGGATTCATTATAATCTTCCACAAATGATTATAGATTTCACAGATATATATAGATTATATGTAATTATGTGCCATTTGTTCTGGTTCAGCTTTCACGTCCTACAGAGAATGCTGTGTATCTGCTTGTCCTTTGGGAAATTAATTATAAGATAGGTAAGACTCAGCAGCTTATAACACAGTAATGGATATATATACACTGTATATGTATATATAGAGAGAGAGACACACACACACACACACAGAGCCTGCATCCATGTAGGAGGCCACTGACAATACAGTATGACTGACTGTCTCTGGATATGACTTTTTCTTACTTTATATGTTCATCTATTTAAACAAACTGAAAATGGAAACTGGGTTCAATATAAGCAAGAACTTTGTGCTCCTTGGCGTTGAGGAGATGGAAAGGTTTAAATATCTTTACTGCTCACTTTTCCTCATAATTTACTTCTTCATTTTGCTGTTTAGCTTCACAATCATCTTTGTGGTGGTGTTTGATGAAAGCCTTCATGAGCCCATGTACACTCTCATAGCCTGCCTACTGCTAAGTGGGATATTTGGGAGCTCGTGTTTCTACCCAAAACTGATCACTGACTTGTTATTATCATCCAAAGAAATTTCACGTGTCGACTGTTTGGCCCAGGCAACCAGCATAATACTATTTGTCTTCTGTGAAATGACCATATTCACCATCATGGCGCATGACACCTACTTAGCAGTTGGCCACCCGTTGAGATACCCAATTCTAATGACAAATTCATTGGCTTTGAAATTAATTATTGGAACTCTGATCTTCAATATCATCTTAACCTTGCCTGTTCCGTTGCTTGCTGCCAGACTCCCAATTTGTGGGACTCACATTAGAAATGTATATTGTGATAACGCATCCATTATTGTTCTCTCCTGTGTAGATACTTCTACAAACAAGTTGTATGGAAATATTACTTTTGTGGGTTATATAGCACTTATGGTGCTACTTGTATCCCATTCCTACCTTCAGATATTCCTGATCTGCCTCAAGATTTCCAAAGACGCCTGTAAGAAAACCATTCACACCCTGGTGACCCACCTTCTCAATTTCTCCATTTTCATGATAGGAATTTTATTTATATTTGTTCGCTACAGACTGGGGAACACTAACCTCCCTCTTGTCTACCAAATACTTCTATCCATAATTAGCTTTATAGTTACTCCTCTTCTCACCCCTATAACATATGGAATAAGGATGCAAACACTAAAAATTAAAATCATTCATCATCTCCAGTACAGTGTATTTGCAAGATAAATATCTCATGATTACTATGTAACGCTGTTATTGCCCATTTCTCTCTATGTTCTCTGTAATCCATTACTTATTTTCTCATCCACATCTTCTCTACTATTTTCCCATCATCCCCTCTTTCTCTTATCCATGTGTTCTTTTACATTATTTTTCTCCCTGTATTATTTGTTCCTTTGCTCTGCTTTTCTAACTCTTCTCCCTTTTCCTGTCCCTTCCTTTGGTTGCCCCTTCTTTCCCATCTTCTGTCTCCCCCTATTCCATATATTGTATTGTATTGCAGGCAATGTGTATTACAGGTATCAACCCCTGCTTGAAGGCCACTTTTTTAACTCCTTCTATATGTGAAACTATTTGAATAAGTTCCCCTCTTAGGGCACATTTATGGGCCTCCCATGGGCTCCATGTTATCATTATTGTTTGTAGTAAAGTATTAAAGTTTGCATTAAAGTTCTCAATCTGTGATGTTAATTTGACCTTTTCCAGCTGTGCATCATTAATTAGAAGGTGCTGATGAGACATCTGCATGTCTGAAAGTGGAACAAGTTTGGTAGACATTTGAGAAACTGTGGCCATGCAATAATTTCTTAATGGCTGTGAGATATCTGTGGAGAATACTTGACCTCTGGGCAGAGCAGTCTCTTAAAGGGTTCAAAAGCTACATTAAATTCACCACCTTTTGTGAAACCTTCTATCTATGTTATAACTGTTTAAAGGCTTGCAGATATCTTGTATGTAGAAGTAAATTTGATGGAACGTTAAATTTGGTCTCATTCGTTTTTTTTTTGTTGCTCTTAGGTGGCCATGTGAGTCATCTGGAGATGTCCAGATAAGGGCATCATAAATGATAACCCTAAAGAAGTGATTCCCCTCACTTTGCCAGGTGGATGTTTGATAATTATATGTATTTTGTGTTATATTTAGATACATTTAGTATATGGACTGAGACTGAGTATGTTGAGGGACATAAGTCTAGTTTATCATCACCCAATTAGACTTGGGGTAGAGATATGTGGTGGCACTAACCCCTGATTTAGATTTTCTAACCTTACACAAATATAACACAGCCAGGTGCTAACTTGACAAAGGGCTGCCCAGTACAATATTAGATTAAATTTGCTTAAAATGGACTCTACGGCAGACAGTTTTTCTGTATTTCTGAGCTTCCTGGATAAAGGGAGTTGACTCTCATTTTCCGAGGGGTTCTGTGATGAAGGCAAAACCTCATTGTGTCAAAGAGATGTTAAAATTGTCATGAGCAATGAGCAGTTAGAAGGAGGCCACCACACAGTTAAGTTAAGTTAAGAGGAATTAGATTTGAATATGAAGGACTGGATCATTATCACTATAGTAGTGACACCTCTGTTACTAGTAAATGAACACTGTGTAGACCAGATAACCAGTGTGGGTTCCTCAACATTAGTGAGAGCTGGGGGTCGGGGTCCTCTTATTGTAGCCTCCTGGTTTGGCAAAGCTGCATATTTTTGCCTTCTCTTTATACAATTCCATTCCAATGTACAGGAAGCATTTCCACATTTGTGTAATTCATAATGATGTCAGATTTGAGCCAATAAACAGATGTATCGTGATTTCTAGCTGTGCTATGTATAAGAGTAATTATAAGTAAATAATAAAACATCATGGGGAACTGTGGTCCAGCAAGCAGTAAAATCCTGAATCTAGTCTTAAAGGGACCAACATGTTCAACATGGGTTCAATAAAGCTTGGGTTGGAAAAGTGTTCTGCAAATGAAAGTGCTCCTTATCTATTGTATATTGATGATACACAAGTGCCGCAAGTGGTAGAAGAACAATTCCTGCCCTTAGCGGTCATTTACAGCACACTTACAACAGAGAATATAAAGGAGCCTGTGGTTTGCACTTTGCTCTGTGTTCATCTTAGAGGTTCTGATATAAGTGCTCCATTTTGAGGTGCAAAAACCTATTCCTGTGGGAGCTGCATGCAGGACATGGTGCAAAAGACCACCAAAATTAGCTTTTAGGGCAGTGTTCCCCAACCAGTGGCTGTTGCTCCCAGTGGCCTCCAAGCATGTGATTCTTTTTGAATTCCTAGATTAAAGGCAAGCTTAATTTGCATAAAAACCATGTGTATTGCCAATCAGAGGGTCTTGCTGACTTCAAGTCCACATAGGAGCTACCCTTATTTGGAAGCCCCAGGTTCTTTTTGCATGCTTATGTTGCTCTCCAACATTATTGTACACGTGAATGTGGCTCATGAATTATTAAGGTTGGGGGGTTCTTTTTTAGGGCATTAGGTGAGAAAATATAACCTATTCCCACAATTGGGATCCATAGGGTTAAGTTCCCCTATGATCTAAAGATCTACACATGGTAGGAAATCCCCTGCTGTGGCCAGCTTAGTGGTTGACCTAAATTGGATCTGGGAGGGGGAGTGACCCCTTTGTCCCATTTGCAGTGAGCCCTGGCAGAGTCCAGATTTGGACAGAAGGTGTCCCTGTTGTGCAAGAGGTATAAAGTATGGAATCCCCAGGGCAGGGGTATTATTGAGATTTGTATTTGATCTGCAATTTATCTTTCTTCTACATTCTTTATTCTTACAAGTGATGAACTAAATTGGATTTGAGTCGCCGAAAAATATACAAAACTGTGAAAAAAATTGTGAAATGGCGCAAAATTTGGGAAATGCATTGGTCAATGGCCATCCAAATTTTTTACTTACAACAATTTTTTACGTGCGATACAATTTTTTCTCAAGCCAAATGGCCATTTTTCTTGGTATCCAGGCTCTTCCATTATCTGTTGGCCAGCGCCCCCTTCCCCCATTCCTTACAGCACAGATAAAATGGCAAGAAAAAGAAATATCCCTGACCTTACCCAGGATGACGCATGTATAATAGATTAATTGCTGTGAGAGATAGATTAATCCAGTGTAAATATTCCATCAGCTCTAGACAATGCCTCTAAACGTACAGCAATGGGCAAGAGAGATGACAATACTAGTCCTATGTGTAGAACAACTCTGGCCAACTGTCTACATATGATCTGGATAGATCTGACTAACCTCCTTAGCAACTACCCTTGACTTTCCACAAGAACTTTCCCCTACAGTGTGTGTTTTGGGTATAGTGGATCACTTAAATGCCTACTGCCCATGAAAGGCTCAGGTCTTCAGTTGTAATGTTTTCTGCCAAAAAATGTATAATTATGCACTGTATGGTGTCCACCCCTCCACTGGATTTCTGGATCAACCTAGTAAACTCTGTAACACCTAAGATTAAACATATAAACTTAAGGTGTAAATTTGATAAATGTGATAAGTTCTTATGCACAGGCATACAACGATACGATAACAATGTCAATGTATAATGTTTTTCTTCTGCAAGTGTAATTCTTCTTCTGAAAACATTGCTGTAGACCCATGGAATAAGCTCATTTAAAACCAGCGACGCTGGTATTTTTATTGTTTTGCCTTATTTAAAACAAAATAAAACATTTAACAAAAGTCCCATTGTGTCTATACTTTATCAAAATGAGGTAACTGGGGGTGATGTAAAGCTGGTAGATATTCTATGTGTCAAATATTTTGAATTGTAGACTTGAGCGCAATTAAAGTTAGGAGTTGTGATTTTTACCAAGCATTTAGCTGATGTGAGGATCAAGTTTGCCTGTTTCTATACAGAGTTTTTAAGTTTAGGAAACAGAGCTCCCAGAAGGAATGTTTTTGGGTCCAACCATAGAGGCCTCCCAAGCAATGGTTCTTATAGAGTTGATACTTCTTTCCAGTAGCTCCCTAAGAGGGGGCAAGTCCAGAAAATCTGGTGAAGAACACCATACTCTCTATTCTGTCTCCAGCATGTGGGAGGGGTACTTAGCATTTAGTTTGGTACATGTATGTGTCATATACCAATGCGTGAGAATTTCCTAATTTTTTTCCCTGAGGCCCTTCTAACTTTTTCCCATTATGAGACCCATTTAAGAAAGAAGAATTCTTTTGCTGGGGTTTATACCCAAGATGTCATGTAGGCACGTTTGACAAATGAGGCTCCTGGGCAAGTGTAAAGTGTGCCATAGATATCTGAAATAAGGCCTCTCCTGCTAGTTTGGGTTGCAATGATGGTATCAAATTGTGGGTATTCTGAGGGCAATTGAGAACCTATGACTACCGAGGCAAAATGTCTGGTAGAGCACTGTGTTGTCAAGGCCATACTTGGTCTGGAGATCTTGAAACATATAGAAGTCTCTCCGTCTTGTTAGGCCTATCCTCTGGCATTGCAGTTTTTGGCTAGACCTGGGGGGGAGAGTGGATTCCCAAAAATAGGAGTCAGCCTATAAGGTTTCTGAATCATATCGTCTTGCTTCTTAGGAGGGTTAGTTTGGCAGAACTGAATAAGGTGTATCTTGATTAGAGATAATACTGTATATGGTTCCCACAGTAATGAGGAGATGGTGTAGGGAAAACATTATCATTCTCCAGTGTAAGAGGATCCAGAAGATACTGAAGCTGGCGCCTCTGAGCAACCCTAGCTACTCTGCATCTATACGTCAGTGTTGCTGGGTCACTTTCCCTAACAGAACACTATCTGGGGAGGAAGCAGGTATGGGGGGCTTTTAGCTGTAGGGGGGTTTACTTCTTCTTATAGGGTACCTGTATGAGTAGGGTGTTGAAGTAATATAGCAGTCTAGGAAGGGTAACTATTTCAACTGTTGTGATTCTACTGAACCAGGAGAGTGTGTAGGAGTTCCATTTGTCTAGGTCCTTATATAGCTTTGTGAAAAGAGGCTGTAGTTTTCTTTGTACAATGTAGCATAAGTAAAGGTTAAATGTACACCAAGATACCTAATAGAATATATTTTCCATTTATAATTAAAATTTAATTAAGAGCTTCTTTTTTAATTATTTTTCACATTTGAATGTAAAAATTCTGAGCTTTCTGGATAACAGGTTTCCTGGATAACGGATCCCAAACCTGTATTGTGAGTTATATAATGATCATGATACTACTCTTATCCCATTCCTACCTCCAAATATTCCTGATCAGCCGTAAGAAAAGCCAATCACACCCTGGTGACCCTAAAAATCAATTTGTGCAAATTTCATGATAGGAATTCTATTTGTATTTGTCCGCTACAGACTGGGAAACAGAAACCTCTCTTTTACCTACCACTTAATTAAGGAAGGGTCAAATTTTTTCGCCTTGTTTCGCCACAGAAATGACGCCCATAGACTTGCATGGCGCTGTGCGCCCAAAAAATTTTTTGCCGTGCGTCAAAATGATTTTGTCGCCCATAGACTTTAATGGGTGTCGGCGACATTTCGCCTGCGGCAAATGTTTGGCGAAATGTTTGGCTGTCCCTTCCAAAACCCCTCCCCCACCCTCACTATTCAACTTTTCTCTCCATATTTTCTACTCCCAACCTTTTTTGTACTCCCTCTGTTCCTACAACTTTGTATTCCAATTGCTATTCTTTCTTTCCTCCTTCGATTATTTCCTCCATGCCGCCATTGCATTTATCTCGTCTTTTTGTGGCCAAACTGAGGCCACCACATGGGAATAAGATGCCACATATACCCTTTTTCTTCTATACAGAGACATCTAACACTAACTTAAAGTTAACTGTACATTATTTACAGTAATCCATACATTTTTTCATTTAACATTTTGGAGGTTGTTTGCTTGTCTTTTTGGTTTTTTTGTTTGTTTGTTTGTTGTTATGTTAGAACGATAGATTTCTGTTTTAGTAGCATGTGGCAAAGGGGAATCGACTTTGGAATAAAGAAATCCCCAATTAAAATCATAAGGTTAGAATAGAATTTTTCCCAGCAGCTATATTAGAGCTAATTCAAATAACTGACTACAGAACAAACACAATAACTGACTTTGGCACTAATCCTGCGTGTAGAGAGACAGGATTTTTTAAAAAGTGCACTCTAATGCATTTTCTAGTCAAAAGGAGCATCCCAAAGGCTATATTAGACTTAGATGTCAATCAGATGTCAATCAGACTCCCAACTCCTCCATGAAGAGAAAATTAAGAGACAGGTTCCGAGAGGGGGACAGTAAAGCGAAAAAATTTTATTTCAGAAACAGGTTGGAATTTTTAATGTATTACTTTCAGAAAATTTCTTATTTCAGATTGATGAATCATATATTAAATATTTATTTCCCCTTTAATAACTATTTAGAATAAAAGGGAAAGCTTATACATAACACAATGCTAACACAGTGGCAATAAGGGTCTCACTATTTACTTTCCGCAGCACGAGTTGTCTCACTGAAAATGTTTTTGGGTGCATGGCTGTTCCATTGGTAGGTGGTAAGAATTAGGCTTTGTTGCTCCTTGTGTAATTTGCTCTTCTTACCTTATGCATCAGAATGCCACTCAAGCTAGGGTGTGTAGTGGGGGCCCCATGCGGCACGGTGCTTCGCAGCCATTTTTTAGACTTTGCACCTTATCCCACCATTGGTACTTGAGGCTTGTTTGGTCAAAGACATTAAAAAAACAGACAGTCTAGGAAAACAAAAACATAAAAAGAAAGTAAGCAATTAAAAATTACAGACCCACAAGACTTTTTCTTCATGTGTTTTCTAAAATGATGACTTCCGTCATTCTGCTCTATGGGGGTGGGGGGATTTGATTCTCCTCTTCATTCTTAAACCCCTGTGCGAATTGCAAAGGGGGATCAACAATTCAATAATTGCTAGACTATGGCAAACACATTTTAAATCTAAAACCACTTGTTATTTTCTGGTTGGTCATCATCCTCATTTAGCGCCAACAAGTTACGCAGTGTTTTACATTATTTTATAATGAACAGGAAACAAATGGTGAAAAATGAACATGAGTTTACAGAGTACAATAGGAATAGAGGGACCGACTCGCAAGAGTTTACAAAGTAAATGGTAGGCTACAATTGAGACAAGGATTTCAGAAACAAATTTGTGATTTATGATACAGCTTTGAGAATGAAACCTTCATTTGCTGGTTCCTCAGTTGTGTAGGCAGACGAAAAATAAAAGTTCAGAATCTCTGCTTTTTTTCTGTTATCATCAACCAACTAACCCACCTCTGATATTAAGGGTCCCACCCCTTCCTGCTTAATTTTTTTACTATTTACATATTTAAAAATAATTTTGTATTAATTTTACTACTCACTGCAATAACTTTTCCATCTCAATTTTAGCTTGTCATATGTGTATAGCTGTTTTGCATGATTTATTGGCCTCCTTGTACCTGATAAACTTTTTGGCTGTCCCAGTTAATTTGAAAGCCTAGCAGGCCTTTTCTTACCCACCTCAACACCAACACTTCTATCAAACCACAAATGTTATGTTTTGCACCACATTCCTTGCTTCCAAGTGGAATATACTGACATATATTTATTGAGCAGCATTTTAAAGACTTCCCATTTTTGTTCTGTGTTTAACCCTGTGAAAAGCATTTCCCACTTAATATGTTGCAGAGATGCCCTTAAACTGTCAAAATGTGCACTTCTGAAACTTAGTGTTTTAGTTAATACCTTATAGAATTGCTTCTGCAACAGAATCTCAAAGGAGACCATGTTATGATCACTATTCCCTAAATGCCCCTCACCCACACAAATGTTAGAGATGAGTTCAGTATTATTAGTTATTACAGGTACAAAAGAGAGCTATTCCCAGTAGGCTCTTGAACGAGCTGAAATAAAAAGTTGTCATTCTTGTCAATCATTTTCTTTGTAACCTTTTGACCAGTCTAAATCTCTACCTAAAGGGATTCCACCCTTCCCCAATGCCAGCTATGGTTATTTCATTATTGCATGGCTTTAATTCAGGCCTTACAGAAAGACAAACTCCTCTGCCCTTTTTTAATCCCTCTGTCCCTCTTAAAAAGGGTGTAACAATTTAAATTAAAAGCCCAGTCACATGTTTCATCCAACCAAGTCTCAGTGATACCAATTATATCATAAATTTTAACTGAAGAAATTACACTTAATTTTAGAGCCTAGATCCTTAAACGTATTCTTTACGATCCTCCAACTCGCATTAATTCCAACAGCTGGGTCAAGCCCAGACCCACCCAATAATTTGTCTACAGGAGTTAACCACATGTCCAGTACTAGTACCAGGAAGACAAAAACTGTTTGGTTGTATTGATCCACGCAACAAATAACCCTGTCCACTTTCCTAACTGCATCCGCTATAACCACAATCTGTTTAATCTCTTTTTCCTATGTTTTAAGAAGTCAATATATATGCCATTTATAGAAAATGTTCTATTCTGCCCTCAGTGCTATCTAAAGAGGGAGGCATGGTAACATAGTAAGCTAGGTCTCCGGCGTGAACATCCCCAATTTGGCCAGTCTTTCCTCATAGCTAAGATTTTCCCTTTACCAGATTAGTTGCCCTTCTCTGTCCCCTCTCTAATACAATAATGTCCTGTTTGAGTGATGGAGACCAAAACTGTAGGGCATATTCTAGATGGGGCCTTACCAGTGCTCTATACAGTGGGACCCCCTCCTCCCGTGACTCTCTGCCCCATTTAATACAAGTCAAGACCTTATTTGCCCTTGATGCTGCTGACTGGCATTACTTGCTACAGACAAGTTTATTATCTACAAGGACTCCAAGCTCCGTCTCCATTATGGATTTGCCTAGTGCAATGAATGTTCCTTCACCGCTCATCTGGTGCTCAGTCCACAGTGTCCCAACTGCTAAACTACATAGGAACCAAAGGAAGGGCGGCACTCTGATGTAGTAGAAAGCTAGAAAGCTGTTTTTTGCATAGCTCTGCGGCGAATTCACACCTTACTAGTTTCGGGACTCAATCCCTTAGTCAAAGGCATACAAAGGTATAGGTGTATGCCTATGAGTAAGGGATTGGGTTCCGAAACGCGTAAGGCATGAATTCGCTGCAGAGCTATGCAATAAACCAGTATTCTGCTACATCGGAGTGCCTCCTTCCTTTGGTTTCTATGCAATCTCAAACCCACATGTATTTTGTCCGATACTTAGACCGGGATATGGTAAGCAGGTTCTCCCAATTGTTATTTCTTCCATTGACCTGACTACATCCACCATGCTTGTCTTTCTACTGCTTGTCCTGACTACATGAACCAATAAAGCAATGTAGCTGTAGCCAGCCAAAGACTCTAATTATATATACTTGCTAAGCATACTCGGAAGGAGAATCAGATCAAGTGCATTGTGGGAGCTTGAGCTTGGCTGGAGGACAGCTGACTACTACTATTACATTGCATTCCATTGGGTCATGCAGTCAGGAAAAGCAGAAGAAAGAATAGCAAAAGACAGATGCTTCTTTGACACCAGATGCATTTATAACTGAAAATATATTGGAGAGCTGCCGTGTTACAATGGTATTGACCATTTAATATTACTGAGTATCATTAGTGAGTGCCAGGCCTTTCTAATTAAACCAGCTTGTGTCGTTCCTCATTCGCTTCGCATCATTGCTCCTGCCTGACTCTCCATTGGGATTATACGGAAGCAATGGCAAGAGACTGGAAGTTTACAGCTGAGAAGGTATTAATAGAGAACCCTCAAACAGCAAGCATTGCTAACTACAGAAAGGATTGCTGGTCCATCAGAATTTATTTGATACTTGATGAATGTAGAAATGTTTAATGGCCTTGAGGTTTCAGGTAATGGCTAAAGGAGAAATCCAGTTGAATAAGTGTCTTTGGGTTGCACTGAGCCACAGAGGGGACAGGATCAAACAAAACATGGAGAATGTGTTCAACACCAGCACCAGTTTTATCCTCCTTGGCATTGAGGAGATGGAACATTATAAATATCTGTACTGTGGCTTTGCGCTTGTCACCTACCTACTCATATTGTTGTTTAGCTCCCTGATCATCTCTGTGGTTCTGCTGGAAGAAAGACTCCATGAGCCCATGTACACTCTCATAGCCAACCTCATGCTAAATGGGATATTTGGGGCTTCGTGTTGTCTCCCAAAGTTAATACTGGACTTGTTCTTATCATCCAAAGTGATCTCAAGAGCCGCCTGTTTCATTCAGTCCTTCTCTGTGACCCTTTTCGCCTTCTGTGAGATCTCCACATTCACCATCATGGCGTACGACACCTATTTAGCCGTGTGCCACCCATTACGCTATCCCACCCTGATGACCAATAAAACTGCTCTGAAACTTATTGCAGGATTTCTGATCTTCAATACTTTATTGATATTGACTGGTTTGGTTCTTTCTGCCAGGCTCCCCCTGTGCGGGTCTCACATTAATAACTTCTTCTGTGATAACATGTCCATCATTGTCCTGTCCTGCATCGACAACTATATCAACAGGTTAAGCGGCACAATTAGGTTTTTAATTTATTTCATTTTCATGATGCTCATCATAGCCTATTCCTACATGCGAATACTCCTGGTCTGTGTTAGAATCTCTGGAAACGCAAGTAAGAAAGCCATTCACACGCTGGTGACCCATTTTCTAAATTTTTCCATTTTCCTGACAGGAACCCTCTTTATATTTTTCCGATACAGACTAGAAAGCATTAACCTTCCTCTTATTTTTCACATTCAGCTCTCCATAATTGGCTTGGCTATTCCTCCTCTTCTCAACCCCCTTATATACGGAATAAGGATAAAAATGATCAAAATGAAAGTGATTTACCACCTAAACAAGCTATAGACAAACACATTTCTTGATTATTTCCAATCATGATTTTCTCCTGTGCATGAAACAATGTATAAGCTGCAACACTGATGTGTCCATGGTAACAAAGCTGTATTTGTTTATATGTATTTAAATCAATTAAATATTCTCTTGTTACATATAGAATTTACTAAGGATGTTCCCAATATAAATTAAGCCGTATCACAAAATGATTTGCAAGATTCTAGATTCTAGTTTTGCAATGTACTTTCGTTATTTATTTATTTTTAATTCCAAGATATTAAGGGATACATGTACTGTTAATATGAATGAATTGTGTTACAACAGCGCCACCTGCTGGTCAGTTTCCCACCAGTCTGACCAGCAAGTAGTCAAGGAAGTTGTCAGGAGAAAGAAGCTGCTCTGATGTTCTTCATAGAAAAGATTTGAGATGTTTCTAATTTTTTTCCAAAGCAGGAATATGATCCTAAGAGGATCATATAAAAATGCATTCTTTCCAGCTGACACAAGGTCACCCATTCCTATTAGAAGAAAAGAGGTTCCAGCTAAATATTGGGAAGGGGTTTGTTACAGTGAGAGCTGTGAAGATGTGCAATTGTCTCCCTGAATCAGTGGTACAGGCTGATACATTAGATAGGTACAAGGAAGGGTCGGATGCTTTATTCACCAGTAGCTCCTCCCAGCAGACAGGAGGGAGCCAATGAGATTAGAGGAGGGAAAGGGGTGTTACAGGGAGAGC
The DNA here is from genome assembly GCF_017654675.1 of Xenopus laevis. Classification (NCBI taxonomy): domain Eukaryota; kingdom Metazoa; phylum Chordata; class Amphibia; order Anura; family Pipidae; genus Xenopus; species Xenopus laevis. The sequence goes on from NC_054374.1 coordinate 166,800,050, forward strand.
TGGGAAGTGAATCAGGGGTACAGGTTGATACATTAGATAGGTACAAGGAAGGGTTGGATGCTTTATTCACCAGTAGCTCCTCCCAGCAGAAAGGAGGGAGCCAATGAGATTAGAGGAGGGAAAGGGGTGTTACAGGGAGAGCTGGGAAGTGAATCAGGGGTACAGGCTGATACATTAGATAGGTACAAGGAAGGGTCGGATACTTTATTCACCAGTAGCTCCTCCCAGCAGACAGGAGGGAGCCAATGAGATTAGAGGAGGGAAAGGGGTGTTACAGGGAGAGCTGGGAAGTGAATCAGGGGTACAGGCTGATACATTAGATAGGTACAAGGAAGGGTCGGATGCTTTATTCACCAGTAGCTCCTCCCAGCAGACAGGAGGGAGCCAATGAGATTAGAGGAGGGAAAGGGGTATTACAGGGAGAGCTGGGAAGTGAATCAGTGGTACAGGCTGATACATTAGATAGGTATAAGGAAGGGTCGGATGCTTTATTCACCAGTAGCTCCTCCCAGCAGACAGGAGGGAGCCAATGAGATTAGAGGAGGGAAAGGGGTGTTACAGGGAGAGCTGGGAAGTGAATCAGGGGTACAGGCTGATACATTAGATAGGTATAAGAAGGGGTTGGATGGTGTTTAGCAAGTGAGGGAATACAGGGATATGGGAGATAGCTCATAGTACAAGTTGATCCAGGGACTGGTCCCATTTTGGAGTCAGGAAGGAATTTTTCCCCCTCTGAGGCAAATTGGAGAGACTTCAGATGGGTTTTTCACCTTCCTCTGGATCAACTGGTTAAAACAGGCTATAGACTAGTTTGAACTTGATGAACGTGTGTCTGTTTTCAACCTAACTTACTATGTAACTGTGTTAGAAAAACTGTCCCTGGAGTTGATAGATAGTCAGACAGACAGACTGACAGATAGATAATGAGAGTCAGACTGGACCAGAACCTCCAATCCGACTCTGTATATCATTATTTTAAACTACTAAAAAAATGCCTTCGCCTTTAAACAAATCAGTGATGGTTTGTCATTGTATTGCAGGAGCAATAAATATATATATATATAGGAGCAAAACCAGCCTATTGGCTTTATTTAATGTTTACATGATTTTCTAATAGATGTAATGTATGAAGATCCAAATTATGGAATGATCAGTTATCCAGAAATCCCTAGGTCCCACACATTCTGCATAACAGATCCCATACCTGTATTGCACTCCCATTCTGGATCTGGATCACACACCAACATATAAGGGGTACCTACCTATTGGCAATCAACATAGCTGGGAATTCTCTGTGGCATTGATGGGAGTGAATGGGAAGTCTGTCAGGTACTAATGGGAGCTCAGCATGGGTGTGTACAGGGCAATGGGGGGTCACTTGCAACTCCCTGGACTTACACTTCATAATAAAGGATATTCTCTGGCCATATGTATATATATATATTGTTTTGTTCTTTTTTATACAAACACATTTCTTAAAATTACCACTAAGAACCTGCAATAAGCTTATAAAAGGCTTACATCTTGTGGCCAGCACCCCTTCAAATAATGGACTCTCCCAATGCCTATTCTACTGCTCAGAGCAGCATTCTGGATTTAGCTCCGCCCCTTCCCTCTGTGAGACGCTTCCTGCTCCTCAAATGTGTGAGGAATGAGAGATTCAGAGATTCTTTTCCTGATGAAGTAGCTTCTTTCCCAGGGCAGACGAGTGTTTAAGCTTAGAGTGTAAGTGCCCGTGTGTGTCTGTGTCTGTGCGTAAAATGAACTATAAGGGGGTTATTTATTAAAGTCCAAATGCTAAAAACCAATAACCCTCTCCCTCACTCTCCTCTTTTACCCTTTCCCTTCTCATTCTGCTGAGTTACCCCCACACTCACCTCTCTGGGGCAGATTCACTAAACGACGAATTTGCCATAGCGTCCGCTTCGCTCACATCGCAATACTTCGCCAGGCGTAGATTCACCAGGACAATGCTAATTCACTAAAGTCCGAAGTTGCGTCCAGGGCGCCGATCGCTGGCAAAGTTGCGCTAGCGTTGGCTAATTTGCATACGGCGGGAAGTTAAAGTTGAATGGACGTATATGTTGCAGCAAATACATTAAACTACACAAGCCCAGGGAACCTTAATAATGAAGGGAACCGGCGAAGTAATGAAATGACATCACACTCGCAAATTTTCGACTAACTTAGTCACTTCGCCCTTTAGTAAATCTGCCCCTCTGTCTCTAATAATCCTCTGCCTCACTCTATTCACTCTCCTATTTTACCCTTTCCCTTCTCATTCTGCTGAGTTACCCCCACACTCACCTCTAATAACTCTCTGCCTCACTTTCTATATTAGTATAGATAGAAATATCTATAATATTATATTAGTTCTCCAAGATTGACGCACACCAGGGCCTCATAATGCAGTTTAGAAAAGAAAATTTATTGTCAACGTTTCGGTCTCAACCTTTCTCAAGAACTACTGGGGACGTAGTCTACAATACATTTGACAGCACCCAGGCATGAAGAGAACGTTGGACTGAAGTGCACCACAGCAGGAACTATATATAATAATATTATATTATATATTTTTTGACCTCACCCCCCTCTCCTGCTCCTGGTGTAAAATCAGGAAATGTATTATGCACTCTATATTGGTGGGACCACAACAAATGGTATAACATATGGAAAAACTTAAAATGGAGGCTTCACTGTTTGTATCAGCTGTAACTAGAACTCTAGAGGGAATTACAAAGCGCTGGCTAATCACTGTGCTAAGAAATAGAAAATATCAAGTGATGTCCTGTTTGTGTCACTAATAGAATGACATTGCTACACCTCTACATGTGCAACACTTACTACTTTATATATTTTTAGAAAAGCTGTTGTCAGGTTTGTGTGGAAACCAAAATATTGGTACAATTCATTTGTGTAATATGTTTTGCCCCCTACTGTGGGTATGTGCTTGTCACCTACCTACTCATATTGCTGTTTAGCTCCCTGATCATCTCTGTGGTTCTGCTGGAAGAAAGCCTCCATGAGCCCATGTACACTCTCATAGCCAACCTCATGCTAAATGGGATATTTGGGGCTTCATGCTTCCTCCCAAAGTTAATACTGGACTTGTTCTTATCATCCAAAGTGATCTCAAGAGCTGCCTGTTTCATTCAGTCCTTCTGTGTTACAATTTTTGGCTACTTTGAAATTGCCACATTGACCATCATTGCATATGACACCTATTTAGTCGTGTGCCACCCATTACGGTTTCCCACCCTGATGACCAATAAAACTGCTCTTAACCTCATTGTTGGATCTTTGGTCTTCACTGTCACCTTTGTTAATAAAATGTTAGTAAAAAGTCTTTTAGGTTTACTCTCTTTTGCCGACCTTCCCACATTCTCTCAGCTGTATCCAAAGTCTCCAAAAAATTTGTATACAGATCAGCGCCTATAGCGATAGAGAAAACAGAAACCAAAAATAGTGCAATTGGTTTAAATATTGCGAGAGCACCCGGTGTCAAATATTGTTCATTGAGTTGTGTTTCCCCTTTAAACTTTCCACTTGTAGCAGTGATATTCACGGTTAATTCACTCTTCTTCTGGGTCCACTCTTGTGCTCCAATGGAGAGAAATACAAATCCTAAATAGTGTAACACCATTTATTAAATTAAAATACTTTAAAAACAAATTGCACCCACATTTGGTTGTTTGAAGACAATCACGCATAAACAGTGGCGGAACTACCGGGGGAGCAGGGGGTGCAAGTGGGCCAGGGCCCGCACCCCCTCAGGGCCCCCTGCCAGTCCGCGCGCCGCTTTGCGCCGCTTATTCCCGGCCAGTTCCAGGTGTACGAAAGGGGGCGGGGGGCCCGGCTGTGCGTCCTGCGCCAGGGTCGGCCCCCTCTAGTTACGTTTCTGCGCATAAATACAAGTCTCACAAGTTGTTAGCTCCTTTAGTGTGACCCTGTGATCAGGTGTGATGTCACTTCCTGTCTGACGTGTTTCGCCGACCAATCGGCTTCCTCAGAGGTGGTCTTCAATGTCACCTTTGTGTTGATCGCTGTCCTTATTTCTACCCAACTCCCTCTTTGTGGGTCTAGATAACATAATATTCAGTGTTAATAAATGTAAATTTATGCACCTATCTTGTACCTTTAATAAGAAATTAGGCAAATCCTTACTGGGACCTGGGGGTAGTTGTGGGTAATAAACTTGGCTGTACCAAGTAATACTAATCATCAGCAACTTATTATCCTGTTTTAAAGTGGTATACATTCTCAAGAGGGTCATTCTTCCCCTTTACAAATCACTGAAAAGGACCCCATCTAGAATATGCAGAACAGGTTCAGTTTCAGAGGGTTCCAGTTCTCAGACAGGAATTGAGAAAAATTGGCATTTGTTACACTGGAAAAGAGATGATTGAGGTGATTACTGTATATAAATACTGTATATAAGGGGGGGGCAGTGATGAAATAGAGAAAGTACAGAGAAAAGCAACTAAGCTAATAAAGGGATAGAAGGGATCAGTTATGAGGAAAGGCAAGTTGGGATTGGTTACACTGGAGAAGAGGCACTTAAAGGGGTATATGACCACTATGTAAACATTTATAAGGAGACTATATAATACTATATTCAGCAACATTTCTGGTCAGAAGGGCAGAAGCACAGAGCCTGTGTCTGTGTGCTGTAAGTGGTTACCTAGCAACCAGCTGTTCAGTGATCTCAGTGCAGCAGGAAGTGACACAGCAGCTAGTGAGTGGCTGGCAGGAAGAGGAAGTCATAGATACTGGCAGAAAGAATCACGTGGTGGACAGAGAGAGAGGCCAGAGAGCTTAGAGGCTCCACCAAAAGCAGACATTTGGATCGGGCTGGCACAGGGAAGCCACATATTGTGCCTGGAGGGACAGAGATGTGTGAAAGGAATCCAGACTGGAGGAACAACCAGCAGGAGATTCCTATCTGAGCATCCAAAGGGGCTGGTAGTCTCACTGTATGTCTGACTGTGCTGGACTCACCTGTAGAGACTCTAAAGTATCCAAAGAGAATTTAGAGTGAGTATCTTAAAGGGACAGTACCCAGTCTCTCCCAATACCACTGCGGCGTAGCTCAGGTTTATCCTGTGCCATCAGGTAAGTACCACACGTGGAGTGTAACACAGACAAAGGGGTGTCGAAATGGTTACAAATATATAAGGGGATCATATAATAATGTCTTTAATGCTTTATTTACCAGTAGGTCTTTCCACGAGGTTACCCATTCCAATTAGAAAAGAGGTTCCAGCTAAATATTGGGAAGGGGTTTGTTACAGTGAGAGCTGTGAAGATGTGGAATTGTCTCCCTGAATCAGTGGTACAGGCTGATACATTAGATAGGTACAAGGAAGGGTCGGATGCTTTATTCACCAGTAGCTCCTCCCAGCAGACAGGAGGGAGCCAATGAGATTAGAGGAGGGAAAGGGGTGTTACAGGGAGAGCTGGGAAGTGAATCAGGGGTACAGGCTGATACATTAGATAGGTATAAGAAGGGGTTGGATGGTGTTTAGCAAGTGAGGGAATACAGGGATATGGGAGATAGCTCATAGTACAAGTTGATCCAGGGACTGGTCCCATTGCCATTTTGTAGGCAGGAAGGAATTTTTTACCCCTCTAAGGCAAATTGGAGAAGCTTTTTTTCGCCTTCCTCTGGATCAACTTACAGTTAGGCAGGTTATCTACAGACTTAAAGGAATAGTTCAGTGTGAAAATAAAAACTGTGTAAATAGATAGGCTGTGCAAAATAAAAAATGTATCTAATATAGTTAGTTAGGCAAAAATTTAATGTATAAAGGCTGGAGTGATTTGATGTCTAATAAAACAGCCAGAACACTACTTCCTGCTTTTCAGGTCTCTAACTCTGAGTTAGTCAGCGACTTGAAGGGGGGCCACATGGTACATTTCTGTTCAGTGAGTTTGTAATTGATCCTCAGCATTCAGCTCAGATTCAAAAGCAACAGATATGACCCATGTGGCCCCCCTTCAAGTCTCTGATTGGTTACTGCCTGGTAGCCAGGGTAACCAGTCAGTGTAAACCAAGAGAGCTGAAAAGCAGGAAGTTGGGTTCTGACTGACATGTTATACATCAAATCACTCCAGATTTTATACATTACATTTTTGCCTAACTAACTATATTAGAAACATTTTTTATTTTGCACAGCCTATCTATTTACCAAGTTTTTATTTTTACACTGAACAATTCCTTTAAGGTTGAACTTGATGGATGTGTGTATTTTTTCAACCAAACTTACTATGGTAATGTCCTTGGTACAATGTTGATTAATGGACTGAACCAATTGCCCTTTTAAAGTCAGAACACAATGTTTCCCTTCTCTAAAGCAAACAGGAGATGGTTCTATATGGGGGTCTCTTTCTGTTTCTGATTAAATTAGCGTCAGACGAGATGGATAAAAGGTTGTGACATTTTTCATGGTTGTCTTCTATGTAAGTGTGTATATAACTATGCCGTGTAATTCTTCCTTTAGCAAAACAAGTCTTAAAATGCTTATTTTGCACTTTTTTTTTAAACGCACAAATACATTGGGACAAACGGCATCTGCCAGTAATGCTGATTATGTTTATTGTCATTAATTGTGCCTTAGGGCCCCTGACCCTCCTGAGAACACACAGAGAGGTTCAGGAAGGTATTTATAGGGCACCCACATGCACTGGATTTGTCTTTGACCTAAATTTCGCATGAAACACTAAAGAGGCTACTTAGCAAGGAATGAGTCTGCAATGCACTGATAAAGCAGGAATCCAATATAGTGAAGCTCTTTGGGTTGCACTGAGCCACAGAGGGGACAGGATCAAACAAAACATGGAGAATGTGTTCAACACCAGCACCAGTTTTATCCTCCTTGGCATTGAGGAGATGGAACATTATAAATATCTGTACTGTGGCTTTGCGCTTGTCACCTACCTACTCATATTGCTGTTTAGCTCCCTGATCATCTCTGTGGTTCTGCTGGAAGAAAGCCTCCATGAGCCCATGTACACTCTCATAGCCAACCTCATGCTAAATGGGATATTTGGGGCTTCATGTTGTCTCCCAAAGTTAATACTGGACTTGTTCTTATCAACCAAAGTGATCTCAAGAGCCGCCTGTTTCATTCAGTCCTTCTCTGTGACCCTTTTCGCCTTCTGTGAGATCTCCACATTCACCATCATGGCGTACGACACCTATTTAGCCGTGTGCCACCCATTACGCTATCCCACCCTGATGACCAATAAAACTGCTCTGAAACTTATTGCCGGATTTCTGATCTTCAATATCACCTGTATATTGATTAACAGTCTGCTGTCTGCCAGGCTCCCTCTGTGTGGGTTTTACATTAACAACTTCTTTTGTGATAATGTGTCCATCTTTATCCTGTCCTGCGTCGATAACTCAATCAACAAGTTATATTCGGCCACAGTGTTTGCAATCTATATCCTGGCCTCCATGTCAATCATTGCCTATTCCTATGTGCGGATACTTCTCATCTGCTTTAAGATCTCCAAGAGCGCCAGTAAGAAAGCCATTCACACCCTGGTGACCCACTTCTCCAACTTTTCCATTTTCTTGGTGGGAGTTTTATTTATATTTATCCGATACAGACTCGAGAACATTAACCTTCCTCTGGTTTTCCACATTCTGCTCTCTATAACTGGCTCAATCATTCCTCCTTTTTTCAACCCCCTCATATATGGAATAAGGACAAAAACACTGAAAATTAAAGTGATTTCCCACTTTCAGAAAATAATCTTGGAAATATGAGTGTTCTTTATCAAGTTGTTTTTTTGTGTGCTGAATAACAAATGTTGCATAAAGGATTTGGAAATGCAGTTTCCTCTGTTTAAAATCTGTTGCCTCAGTAAATGATTTAACTGTTTTAGAATTTCAGATGCAATAAGGATGTGCAATAAGGAATGGGGGAGTTCGGTTGAAATTAATTTGCATTATTCTGCACATCCTAATATGTGTATATGCCATGCTGTGTCTAATAGTGTGTATACCTGCCCCCCTCCCTTTACCAGTAAAATGCTTCTTATTACAGGACCATTGGCCAACAAATTGCTGGAGCTTCCCTAATTTGAATAGTTTTATGCTAGAGAGGTGGGAGAAGCCAGAAAGACAAAGAAGTAACTTCCAGGGGATGTGATATATGTAATCTCCAACTGCTGTATAATCACAAGTGCACTGCACCTCCATGAACTGAGTGCGACTTGTTAAGCGATATAAAATACTTGCAGGAAAGGAGATAAATGCAGCTATAAAGCCTGTTATCCAGAATACTCGGGACCTGGGGTTTTCCAGATAAGGAGTATTTCCTTCATTTAGATCTTCATACTTAAATGTGGCCATAGATGCAAAGATAAAGTCGTAAGAATCAAAGTTTCATACAGTTTTCGCACCATGTGTGGATCGTCCTGACATTTTTCGGACCATGGAGATTAGTTGTTTAGTTGATGGGACAGGTTAGAAGATTTCGGCTAATGATAATATCGTATGTATTGCCTGACAATATCACTGGGCAACTGTCACTTCTATTTTTGTCAGACATAAATTTCCTATGATTGCTGTCAAGTGCAGAACATTATCTGGTTTGTTCTTTTCCTACTTTATTTCATCTGAATGGTTAATGGCAGGTCGGGAGATTGTTCGTTGGATACAATGGTAAAATCTGCATTTCTGGGGTCATCTTGTTCACCTTCCAACACTTCTTTCAGTTCAGTTGTTTTTATATAGTTCCCCAAAGCCTCCCCAAGCCTGACGAACCTTAGTAATGGAGACCCACTGATACCATTAAATCTTCTTGCCGAGTTGTTTCAGTCACGCTGTGCTGGGGGCAGCGCAATCCCCCCATAGGTTAATTACAAATGAAAACGGGACAGATCATGCCATCCCCAGCCCAGCGTGACTGAAACAACTCAGCAAGAAGATTGGGGGTCAGATTTACAAAATTCGAGTGAAGAATTCGAATGTAAAAAATTTCGAATTTCGAAGAATTTTTTGGGTACTTCGACCATCGAATTGGTTAAATTCATTCGAATTCGAACGATTCGAACGATTCGAAGTAAAAATCGTTTGACTATTCGACCATTCGATAATCAAAGTACTGTCTCTTTAAAAAATACTTCGACCACCTACTTCGGTAGATAAAACCTACCGAAGTCAATGTTAGCCTATGGGGAAGGTCCCCATAGGCTTGCCTGTGATTTTTTGATCGAAGGATTTTCCTTCGATCATTGGATTAAAATCCTTCGAATCGTTCGATTCGAAGGATTTAATCGTTTGATTGAATCGATCGCAGGATTTGCGCAAAATCGTTCGACTTCGATATTCGAAGTCGAACGATTTTAGTTCCCAGTCAAATATCGAGGGTTAATTAACCTTTGATATTCGACTATTGATGAATCGGCCCCTTAATGTTGTGTCGGAGGGTCGCCATTACTAAGGTTCGTCAGGCTGGGGGAGGCTTTGGGGAGCTTTTAGCTGCTTATATTTCCCATGCAGCTTCTCTTCACTGATACCGACACGTTCCTATTTTTATAAGAACGTGTCAGTGTCACTTTAAGTCAGCTGAAATCATATAAACATTAAACAGACCCAACAGTATTATTTTCCCACCAATAAGGATTAATTATATCGTAGTTGGATGACCTTCCCATAATTTGGATTTTTAAAAAGGGCCAGAACTAGGGATAGGCAGAAGAGGCAGCTGCCTCGGGCACAACCATTGGGGGGCGCTGGACAGCTACCTCTTCTGCCTAGCCCTAGACCGAACCCACCTGCGCACTTGAGGGGCGTTACAGTGCATGCACTCGTGGCATTACTGCGCATATGCAGGGAGCAAAGTTACTGCGAGTGTGACGGGGGAAATGAGGGGGCAAGCTGGCTGTCTGGGCTGCCTAGGGTGTCCGGCCTGCTTGGCCCGTCTCTGGCTTTAAAAGATCCTATGCCTACATTATACAACTATTATATAAATATATATATCTATGAAATTGATCCAGCAGCTTATTGCCCTTGTACGTGGCCCTCTGACAGGCCTCCCACATCGATATCTGGCCAAAAATTGTCCAGATCTCAATAGGGCAGACTTGATTTCCCTGTCGGAAAATCAAGCTGCTCCCCAGTGCTCTGGCACTTGCACACCAGCTCTCTTGCACCTGCACAAGGTGCCTAGCAAATCCAGCCCTGAGTAGACAAGGTATAAAGATCGAAATTATGAAAAGATCTGTTATCCGGAAAACCTCGGATCCTGAGCATTCTGGATAACATGTACCATACATGTACCCCTTTCAGAAGGGCAGTGATCATAGATGCCTGGGTACCTTCTGTGATGAAATATTAATAAATATGCCTCATCCTAAGTCTGACATAGTCACACCTTAAACATCCGAGACATAGAATACGCCATTACAAACTGGTGCTAAAAGCAAATTCTTTTTATAGTGCAAAATTTTAAAAATTCTTTGAATGTGCTGATTTTAAGTTCTGAGTAGAGATGAGCAAATCTATCCTATTTCACGTCACCAAAAAATTTGCAAAACTTCGAAAACATTTGCGAAATGGCAAAAAAAACGCGAGACGCATTGAAGTCAATAGGCATGAAATTTGTTTTTACGCACTCAACAATTTTTTCTCACTCCAAATTCATTAAAGTCAATTTTGTGGCTACTTTTTTTGTCTCTGAGACTTTTTCGTCATTGCAAATTTATTACCCAAATGCATTAACGTCAATGGGTGTTTTTTCTTGTCTCTGCAACTTTTTTGCCTCTGTATGTTTCGAAAAAAATTGCAGATGGCGAAGGGCAGAATTTTGCTGCAAATCCATGTCTGGCAAAAAATTTGCTCATCACTAGAGAAACATGGTTAAACTCGGGAGGGTACAATGTTATATCCCATAGCAGCACGCCAATAGTTAAGTGCAAAGTTGCATTCAGAATGGAAACAGTAGGTCAGTGATTACATTACTATTATAGTCATTAACACTGTGAATATATGAGCTTCAACTTGCAGTACCGCAGTAAAGAGTGACAAAGGTTTATCAGAGCACAAGTCACATGACTGGAGGCAGCTGGGAAACTGACAATAGGTCTAGCCCCATGTCAGATTTCAAAATTAAATATAAAAAAAATCTGTTTACTCTTTTGAAAAACAGTGAAGTGAAGAATTCTGCTGGAGCAGCACTATGAACTGATGCACTTTGGGGAAAAAACATGTTTTCCAATGACATTATCCCTTTAAAACTTTGATCAGAAAATATATTCTGTACATACAGGTATTTTGGTAAAGCTTTAAAAAGGCAGCACCATCGAATTGCTTTGATGGTCATTTGTTTAGTCTATTAGCAAACACCAGGCAGTGCTTTATATGAATAGAAGATAAACAGAAGAGGCCTGAATAGAAAGCTAAGTAATAAAACTACAATAAAACTGTCAGCTCACAGAACAAATATTTTTCATTGACAGGGTCAGTGGCCTGATAACTAAATATGTTTCTGGGGGGGGTTAATTGAAAACTCATTATAATAAGGCAAGAGGTGAGAACATGTTCTAACAGTAACTTGAAGACACAAGTGTCTACAGCCCACGATAAATGTGAGCTCACTCAAATAACCGATTCCAGTACAAACAAAATCTAACAAAATAACTGCCTTTTGCACAAATTCTGCATGTAGAGAGACATGATGTCTGGTGAGTTTAATAGAGTGACCTCTAATACATCTTCTAGGCAAAAGGAGCCCCTCTATAAGATATATTGGATCTAACTGTCAGTGAATATCTGACACCCAACTGCTGCATAAAGAGAGAATGAAGAGAAACAGATGCTGAGAGAGGAATAGTGAAGATAAACTTGATTATTTCAGAAACAGTACAAAATGTTTAATTGATTGTATTTTCATTTCCGAAATAGTTCCCCTTTAAATAAAGTCCAACGAAAAAGCAACTAAGCTGATAAAGGGAGTGGAAAGATCAGTTATGAGGAAGGGCATATGATCACAATATATAAATATATAAGGAGACTATATAATACTATATTCAGCAGCATTTCTAAGGTCTTTACCACTTGAAGCACCCTTTTGGATGCCCCCTTCCCTCTCACCTTTTTGAGGGCTGGAGCAGGTCAAGGGGGGCCGCATCGCTAGTGCAGAGAGCGCAATTACTCTTTCTGTACTAAAAGAGACACAAATTCCCATTTAAACATCAGAATATTGGCTCTTTAAGTTACCAGGAGCGACTTTTTGCCACCCCTGATAACCTGAGGCCTCCTGACTATATTATACATGTTACAGTGAGAGCTGGGAGGCGACTGTATGAAACGATCTCCCAAAAGGCAACTGAATGGGCAGATACATTAGATAGTTTGAAGAAAAGACTGGATGCCTTTTTAGCAAGGAAGCACAGGGTTATTGATATTAATTTCCTTGGTACAATGTTGATTAATGGACTGACCCAATTGCCCTTTTAAAGTCAGAAAGAAATGTTTCCCTTCTCTAAAGCAAACAGGAGATGGTTCTATACGGGGGTCTCTTTCTGATTAAATTAGAGTTTGACAAGATGGATAAAAGGTTGTGACATTTTTCATTGTTGTCTTCTATGTAAGTGTATATATAACTATGCCGTGTAATTCTTCCTTTAGCAAAACAAGTCTTAAAATGCTTATTTTGCACTTTTTTTTAAACGCACAAATATATTGGGACCAACGGTATCTGCCAGTAATGCTGATTATGGTTTATTGTCATTAATTGTGCCTTAGGGCCCCTGACCCTCCTGAGAACACACGGCAGCTTCTTGCTTCAAGAGGTTCAGGAAGGTATTTATAGGGCACCCACATGCACTGGCTAAACCTAAATTTCACATGAAACACTAAAGAGGCTACTAAGCAAAGAATGAGTCTGCAATGCACTGATAAAGCAGGAATCCAATATAGTGAAGCTCTTTGGGTTGCACTGAGCCACAGAGGGGACAGGATCAAACAAAACATGGAGAATGTGTTCAACACCAGCACCAGTTTTATCCTCCTTGGCATTGAGGAGATGGAACATTATAAATATCTGTACTGTGGCTTTGCGCTTGTCACCTACCTACTCATATTGCTGTTTAGCTCCCTGATCATCTCTGTGGTTCTGCTGGAAGAAAGCCTCCATGAGCCCATGTACACTCTCATAGCCAACCTCATGCTAAATGGGATATTTGGGGCTTCATGCTTCCTCCCAAAGTTAATACTGGACTTGTTCTTATCAACCAAAGTGATCTCAAGAGACGCCTGTTTCATTCAGTCCTTCTCTGTGACCCTTTTTGCCTTATGTGAGATCTCCACATTCACCATCATGGCGTACGACACCTATTTAGCCGTGTGCCACCCATTACACTATCCCACCCTAATGACCAATAAAACTGCTCTGAAACTTATTGTAGGATTTCTGATCTTCAATATCACCTGTTTATTGATTAACAGTCTGCTGTCTGCCAGGCTCCCTCTGTGTGGGTTTTACATTAACAACTTCTTTTGTGATAATGTGTCCATCTTTATCCTGTCCTGCGTCGATAACTCAATCAACAAGTTATATTCGGCCACAGTGTTTGCAATCTATATCCTGGCCTCCATGTCAATCATTGCCTATTCCTATGTGCGGTTACTTCTCATCTGCTTTAAGATCTCCAAGAGCGCCAGTAAGAAAGCCATTCACACCCTGGTGACCCACTTCTCCAACTTTTCCATTTTCTTGGTGGGAGTTTTATTTATATTTATCCGATACAGACTCGAGAACATTAACCTTCCTCTGGTTTTCCACATTCTGCTCTCTATAACTGGCTCTACCATTCCTCCTTTTTTTAACCCCCTCATATATGGAATAAGGACAAAAACACTGAAAATTAAAGTGATTTCCCACTTTCAGAAAATAATCGTGGAAAAATGAGTGTTCTTTATCAAGTTGTTTTTTTTTGTGCTGAATAACAAATGTTGCATAAAGGATTTGGAAATGCAGTTTCCTCTGTTTAAAATCTGTTGCCTCAGTAAATGATTTAACTGTTTTAGGATTTCAATAAGGAATGGTGGAGTTCGGTTGAAATTAATTTGCATTATTCTGCACATCCTAATATGTGTATATGCCATGCTGTGTCTAATAGTGTGTATACCTGCCCCCCTCCCTTTATCAGTAAAATGCTTCTTATTACAGGACCATCGGCCAACAAATTGCTGGAGCTTCCCTAATTTGAATAGTTTTATGCTAGAGAGGTGGGAGAAGCCAGAAAGACAAAGAAGTAACTTCCAGGGGATGTGATATATGTAATCTCCGACTGCTGTATAATCACAAGTGCACTGCACCTCCATGAACTGAGTGCGACTTGTTAAGCGATATAAAGTACTTGCAGGAAAGGAGATAAATACAGATATAAAGCCTGTTATCCAGAATACTCGGGACCTGGGGTTTTCCAGATAAGGAGTATTTCCTTAATTTAGATCTTCATATTTAAATGTAGCCATAGATGCAAAGATAAAGTCGTAAGAATCAAAGTTTCATACAGTTTTCGCACCATGTGTGGATCGTCCTGACATTTTTCGGACCATGGAGATTAGTTGTTTAGTTGATGGGACAGGTTAGAAGATTTCGGCTAATGATAATATCGTATGTATTGCCTGACAATATCACTGGGCAACTGTCACTTCTATTTTTGTCAGACATAACTTTCCTATTATTGCTGTCAAGTGCAGAACATTGTCTGGTTTGTTCTTTTCCTACTTTATTTCATCTGAATGGTTAGTGGCAGGTCGGGAGATTGTTCGTTGGATACAATGGTAAAATCTGCATTTCTGGGGTCATCTTAAAGGGGTTGTTCACCTTCCAACACTTCTTTCAGTTCAGTTGTTTTTATATAGTTCCCCAAAGCCTCCCCCAGCCTGACGAACCTTAGTAATGGAGACCCACTGGGGTCTGGGGGAAGGTTTGGGGAGCTTTTAGCTGCTTATATTTCCATTGCAGCTTCTCTTCAATGATACCGACACGTTCCTATTTTTATAAGAACATGTCAGTATCACTTTAAGTCAGCTGAAATCATGTAAACATTAAATAAAGCCTAGCCCTAGACCAAGGAGGAGCGGTTGCTGAGGTGTATGAGCCTCGCAGCAGTGTTCATTATGGACTGGAGAGGTGACAGTCTCTGGAGGGGGAGGCCAATTAAAAGAGAGTTACAGTAGTCTAGACGCGATATGATGAGAGAGTGAATAAGAATTTTGGCAGCGTCTTGGGTGATAAATGATGGTATTTTGGATATGTTCCTTAGGTGGAAGTGACATGATTTAATAAGTGACTGGATATGAGGAGTGAATGACAGGGCAGAATCTAGGATAACCCCAAGGCACCGGGCCTGGGGAATGGGGGTGATTGGAATTGTTAACTATGATGGATTCTTCGGGGATGCTACTGGTGTTAGTTGGAGGAAAGAGAACCATTTCAGTTTTAGAGAGGTTTAATTTAAGGTAGCGTTGCGACATCCAGGTAGAGATAGCGGACAGGCAGGAGGAGACGCGAGTTAGGCGTTCTGGGTTGAGATCAGGAGATGAGAGATAGATCTGAGTATCGTCAGCATAGAGGTGGTAGTGAAAACCATAGAATTTATTAATTTGCCAAGGGAGGAAGTATAGAGGGAGAATAGTAATGGTCCCAGGACAGAGCCTTGAGGAACTCCAACAGAAAGAGGTAGGGGAGAAGATGATACTCCATTGTAGGAGACACTGAAGGAACGATTGGTGATGTAAGAAGAGAACCAGGACAGGGCTGTGTCACGAAGGCCAAGCGACTGGAGGGACTGGAGGAGGAGAGGGTGATCTACAGTGTCAAATGCGGCTGAGAGATCAAGCAGTATTAGTAGTGAGAAATGATTGTTGGCTTTAGCGGTTAAGAGGTCATTAGTTAGTCGAGTCAGGGCAGTTTCCGTGGAGTGTTGTGGCTTAAAACCAGATTGAAGGGGGTCCAGCAGGTTATTGTCAGAGAGGAATGAAGTAAGTCGGTTGTAAACTAGGCGCTCAAGTAGTTTAGAGATGAAAGGTAGTAGAGAGATAGGTCGGAGGTTGTCAAGATTGGAGGGATCAAGAGAGGTTTTTTCAGAATGGGGGTGACAAGAGCATGTTTTAGTTGAGAAGGAAACAGTCCAGTTGAGAGGGAAAGATTAAATAGGTGAGTTAAGGCTTTGATTAGACAAGGATTGGTATTGCGGAGAAGTTTTGAGGGAATTGGATCAAGCGGGCAGGTGGTAAGGTGAGAAGAGGCCAGAAGCTTTGAGATTCCTCATCAGTGACAGGGGTGAAGGAGCACAGGAGAGACTGGGGAGTGTGGAGGGAGGGTGGTGGAAGTCTAGGGGGGTTGAGTAGTGTAATGTCCCTTCTGATAGTGTCAATTTTGTTTTTGAAGTGCTCAGCAATATCTTGAGCAGAGACAGATGTGCATGGAGGGGGTGGAGAAGGGGAAAGGAGAGGGTTAAAGGTGGAGAAAAGTTGTGCTGGTTTTTTAGAAAGGGAGTTAATGAGTGAAGTAAAGTAAGTTTGTTTGGCTTGGAAGAGGCTGGTGTTAAAGGAGCGCAGGGCAGATTTGTAGCTCCAAAAGTCTGATTCTGAGCGGGATTTGCGCCAGCGACGCTCAAGTGCACGTGAATGTCTTTGGAGCTTTTGTATGAGCAGTATGTCAAGGTTGAAGTGGTTTGGGTCGAGAACGTTTAGTTTTTATAGGAGCAGCTCATTTAGGGCAGTGGTGAGAGTACTATAGTAGATAGAGGTAGCCACATTAGGACATGAGATGGCTGAGATATTAGAGTGAAGAGAGTCAAAGGAAGAAGAGAGATGTGCCGCGTCTACAGCTTGCAAGTCACGGTAAGTACGTGTTTGGGGAATAGCAGGGGGTGAGGAGGGAGTTAGTGAGAGTTGAAATGTGAGCATATTGTGATCAGAGAGAGGAAATGGGGAGTTAGTAAAATTGGAGGTTGAACAGAGTATGGTAAATATGAGATCCAGAGCATTACCATTGGAGTGAGAGGGGGAGTCTGAGCACAAAATTAAGCCTAGGGAGGAGGCTAGTGAAAGAAGTTTAGAGACAGAAGATTTGTTAATGTTGTTAACGGGTATATTAAAGTCACCTAATATGATGGATGGGATGTTAGATGAAAGAAAGTAAGGAAGCCAGGCAGCAAAGTTGTCCAGAAATTGTGCAGTTGCTCCTGGTGGTGGATATATAAGAGCAATGCAGAGTGAAACAGGAGAAAAGAGCCTAATGAGACTCAAATGAGGAGAATGATAAAGAGGGAACAGGTGGAAGAACTTTAAAAGTACAGCGGGGAGAGAGAAGCAAACCTACCCCACCTCCAGGTCTGTTAACTGTGTAATAATAAAACAATAGCTTGTACTTGATCCCAACTAAGATATAATTAATCCTTATTGGAGGCAAAACCAGCCTATTGGCTTTATTTCATATTTATATGATTTTGTAGTAGACTCAGGCCAGGATGTGTGGCAAGGCCACAAAGGCCCGGGCCTAGGGCAGCACATTTTTCAGAACGGCATGCCACCCAGCCGCTTTATCGGGAGCACTGGGGATGCGCTGCTCACCAGTGCTCTGGCACTTGCACACCAGCTCTCTTGCACCTGCCCAAGGTGCCTAGCAAATCCAGCGCTGAGTAGACTTAAGGTATAAAGATCGAAGTTATGAAAAGATCTGTTATCCGGAAAACCTCGGATCCTGAGCATTCTGGAAAACAGATCCATACATGTACCCCCTTTCAGAAGGGCAGTGATCATAGATGCCTGGGTACCTTCTGAGATGAAATATTAATAAACATGCCTCATCGTAAGTCTGACATAGTCACACCTTAAACATCCGAGACATAGAATACGCCATTACAAACTGGTGCTAAAAGCAAATTCTTTTTATAGTGCAAAGTTTTGAAATTCTTTGAATGGGCCGAGTATAAGTTCTGAGAAGAGATGAGCAAATCTATCCTGTTTTACGTCACCAAAAATTTGCAAAACTTTGAAAAAGTTGCAAGAACTGCAAGACCCATTGAAGTCAATAGGCATGAAATTTGTTTTTATGCACTCAACAATTTTTTCTCACTCCAAATTCATTAAAGTCAATTGTTGCCTCTGTATCTCGAAAAGATTTGCAGATGGCGAAGGGCAGAATTTTGCTGCAAATCCATGCCTGGCAAAAAATTTGCTCATCACTAGAGAAACATGGTTAAACTCGGGAGGGTACAATGTTATATCCCATAGCAGCACGCCAATAGTTAAGTGCAAAGTTGCATTCACAATGGAAACAGTAGGTCAGTGGTTACAATACTATTATAGTCATTAACACTGTGAATATATGAGCTTCAACTTGCAGTACCGCAGTAAAGAGTGACAAAGGTTTATCAGAGCACAAGTCACATGACTGGAGGCAGCTGGGAAACTGACAATATGTCTAGCCCCATGTCAGATTTCAAAATTAAATATAAAAAATCTGTCTTTTGAAAAACAGATTTCAGTGAAGAATTCTGCTGGAGCAGCACTATTAACTAATGCATTTTGGGAAAAAAACATGTTTTCCAATGACATTATCCCTTTAAAACTTTGATCAGAAAATATATTCTGTACATACATGTATTTTTGTAAAGCTTTTAAAAGGCAGCACAATCTAATTGCTTTAATAGTCATTTGTTTAGTCTATTAGCAAACACCAGGCAGTGCTTTCTATGAATAGAAGACAAACAGGAGAGGCCTGAACAGAAAGCTAAGTAATAAAACTACAATAAAACTGTCAGCTCGCAGAACAAATATTTTTCATTGGCAGGGTCAGTGGCCTGACAACTAAATATCTTTCTTGGGGGGATTAATTGAAAACTCATTATAATAAGTCAAGAGGTGAGAACATGCTCTAACAGTAACTTGAAGACAAAATGTGAGCTCACTCAAATAACTGATTCCAATACAAACAAAATGTAACAAAATAACTGCCTTTTGCACAAATCCTGCATGTAGAGAGACATGATGTCTGGTGAGTTTAATAGAGTGAGCTCTAGGCAAAAGGAGCCTCCCTATAAGATATATTGGATCTAACTGTCAATAAATATCTGACACCCAACTGCTGGATGAAGAGAAACAGATGCTGAGAAAGGAATAGTGAAGATAAACTTGATTATTTCAGAAACAGTACAAAATGTTTAATTGATTGTATTTTCATTTCCCCAATAGTTCCCCTTTAAATAAAGTCCAACGAAAAGCAACTAAGCTGATAAAGGGAGTGGAAAGATCAGTTATGAGGAAGGGCATATGATCACAATATATAAATATATAAGGAGACTATATAATACTATATTCAGCAGCATTTCTAAGGTCTTTACCACTTGAAGCACCCTTTTGGATGCCCCCTTCCCTCTCACCTTTTTGAGCGCTGGAGCAGGTCAAGGGGGGCCGCATCGCTAGTGCAGAGAGCGCAATTACTCTTTCTGTACTAAAATAGACACAAATTCCCATTTAAACATCAGAATATTGGCTCTTTAAGTTA
This sequence comes from Xenopus laevis, assembly GCF_017654675.1. Lineage (NCBI taxonomy): Eukaryota > Metazoa > Chordata > Amphibia > Anura > Pipidae > Xenopus > Xenopus laevis. The sequence goes on from NC_054374.1 coordinate 166,819,591, forward strand.
CCAGGAGCGACTTTTTGCCACCCCTGATAACCTGAGGCCTCCTGACTATATTATACATGTTACAGTGAGAGCTGGGAGGCGACTGTATGAAATGATCTCCCAAAAGGCAACTGAATGGGCAGATACATTAGATATTTTGAAGAAAAGACTGGATGCCTTTTTAGCAAGGAAGCACAGGGTTATTGATATTAATGTCCTTGGTACAATGTTGATTAATGGACTGACCCAATTGCCCTTTTAAAGTCAGAAAGAAATGTTTCCCTTCTCTAAAGCAAACAGGAGATGGTTCTCTACGGGGGTCTCTTTCTGATTAAATTAGAGTTTGACAAGATGGATAAAAGGTTGTGACATTTTTCATGGTTGTCTTCTATGTAAGTGTGTAATTCTTCCTTTAGCAAAACAAGTCTTAAAATGCTTATTTTGCACTTTTTTTTAAACGCACAAATATATTGGGACCAACGGTATCTGCCAGTAATGCTGATTATGGTTTATTGTCATTAATTGTGCCTTAGGGCCCCTGACCCTCCTGAGAACACACGGCAGCTTCTTGCTTCAAGAGGTTCAGGAAGGTATTTATAGGGCACCCACATGCACTGGCTGTGACTCTAACCTAAATTTCGCATGAAACACTAAAGAGGCTACTAAGCAAGGAATGAGTCTGCAATGCACTGATAAAGCAGGAATCCAATATAGTGAAGCTCTTTGGGTTGCACTGAGCCACAGAGGGGACAGGATCAAACAAAACATGGAGAATGTGTTCAACACCAGCACCAGTTTTATCCTCCTTGGCATTGAGGAGATGGAACATTATAAATATCTGTACTGTGGCTTTGCGCTTGTCACCTACCTACTCATATTGCTGTTTAGCTCCCTGATCATCTCTGTGGTTCTGCTGGAAGAAAGCCTCCATGAGCCCATGTACACTCTCATAGCCAACCTCATGCTAAATGGGATATTTGGGGCTTCGTGCTTCCTCCCAAAGTTAATACTGGACTTGTTCTTATCAACCAAAGTGATCTCAAGAGCCGCCTGTTTCATTCAGTCCTTCTCTGTGACCCTTTTTGCCTTATGTGAGATCTCCACATTCACCATCATGGCGTACGACACCTATTTAGCCGTGTGCCACCCATTACGCTATCCCAACCTGATGACCAATAAAACTGCTCTGAAACTTATTGCAGGATTTCTGATCTTCAATATCACCTGTATATTGATTAGCAATCTGCTGTCTGCCAGGCTCCCTCTGTGCGGCTCTCACATTAACAACTACATTTGTGATAACTTGTCCATCTTTATCTTGTCCTGCGTCGACAACTCGATCAATAAGTTATATTCGGCCACAATGTTTGCAATTTATATCTCGGCCACTGTTTTAGTCATTGCCTATTCCTATGTGCGGATACTTCACATCTGCTTTAAGATCTCCAAGAGCGCCAGTAAGAAAGCCATTCACACCCTGGTGACCCACTTCTCCAACTTTTCCATTTTCTTGGTGGGAGTTTTATTCATATTTATCCGATACAGACTCGAGAACATTAACCTTCCTCTGATTTTCCACATTCTGCTCTCTATAACTGGCTCAACCATTCCTCCTCTTTTCAACCCCCTCATATATGGAATAAGGACAAAAGCGCTGAAAGTTAAAGTGATTTCAAACTTTCAGAAAATAATTGGGGAAAGATGAATATTTCCAATCATAACACGTGTATCCGACCATTATTTCCGCTCTTTACCAAGGTTTTTTGGTGCTGAATAACAAATGTTGGATTTGGAAATGCAGTTGCCTGTGTTTAAAATCTGTTGGCTCAGTAAATTATTAAGATTTTAACAATCTTAAAGGGTAACTATTACGGAAATTAAAATTTAATACAAGCTTCATCACACTGAAAAAATAAATTATAATCTAAATATCTTCATTCTCTCAGCATCTGTTTCTCTTCATTCTGTCTTAATGCAGCAGTTGGGTGTCAGATATTCACTGACAGTTAGATCCAATATATCTTATAGGGGGGCTCCTTTTGCCTAGAAGATGTATTAGAGGTCACTCTATTAAACTCACCAGACATCATGTCTCTCTACATGCAGGATTTGTGCAAAATACAGCTAATAAATCTTCTAGAAAAGGAAGCCCCCTATAAGATATATTGGATCTAACTGTCAGTGAATATCTGACACCCAACTGCTGCATTAAGACAGAATGAAGAGAAACAGATGCTGAGAGAGGAATAATGAAGATTAATTTGATTATTTCAAAAATGATGCTGAATATTTATTTGATTATATTTAGAAAGTTTCTTATATTAGTATGATGAATATTATATTACATTTTCATGTTCATGATAGTTCCCGTTTAAGGTTAGGACTTTGTGGACGATTTCCACGCGATCCGAAGCACTGCGCAAAAACGCAGGCGTCACGTCGGATGTGACAGAAATAAGGTAAGTAATGGAAATGTCGGATGAAGTCGCAGCGTTGATCAACGCTGCGACTTCATCCGACATTTCCATTACTTACCTTATTTCTGTTGCATTGGATGTGACCCCTGCCTTTTTGCGTAGCGCGTCGGATCGCGCAGAAATCATCTGCGAAGTCCTACCCTAAGATTTCAGATTGTGCTATAATATACGGGGGAGTTCGGCTGAATCAAAAATAATTTGCATTATTCTGCACATCCCATATGCCATGGTGTGACAGTCTAATAGTGCGTATATCTGCCCCTGTCCCTTTATTAGTAAAATGCCTTTTTATTGCCGGAGCATCAGCCAGCAAATTGCTTGAGCTTCCCTAATATGAATAGTTTTATGCTAGATAGGTGGGGAAACAAGAACGTCAACTTCCAGGGGATGTGATATATGTAATCTCCGACTGCTGTATAATCACAAGTGATACTGACACTAACATTTTTCTTTTCAAAATATTAATCTACATTAAAAGTTACCTATAGGTCATGTTTTTCACTGATAGTTCTGCTTTTGTAAGTAATTGTAAGTAATAGTTCCTAAACCTGACTGTTTTGCCCAGGGCCGCCATCAGGGGGGGACAGGGGGGGCAAGTGTCCCGGGCCCGGGCTTGAAGGGGGGCCTGGCAGTGCTGCACTTTTCGAAGAGCCTGGCCCCCCTTGACAGCTCGGAAGCCGTGCCGCTTGATCAAAGTCCCGAACAGCCGAATGCGGAAGTGCCGAACAGACGAAGTCCTGAAGCCGCGGAAAGACCCAAAGTCACGAAAACAGATATAATTGAAGTCCTGAAGCCACAAGTTCAATTCTACTAACACCAATGGGTTTTTTTGGGTTTTTTTTATCGCCTGGCCACCAATGTTTTATTTTAATACTCTATAGGCCCCTGCCAATTTTTAAAAAAAATATTTTATGGGGCCTGAATGTTTTTTTAAAACTTGTAAGGGGGCCCTGGCGCCAAAGTTTTTTAAAAAAATATTTTCTGTGGCCCCAATTTTTTTTTTACTTGTAAGGGAGCTCTGGTGCCAAGGTTTTTTTTAAAAAAATATTCTTTGGGGCCCCAAACTGTCACTTCTATCTGTCAGACATAACTACGATTTCATTCAAGATTCTTTTACTACATTATTTCATCTGAATGTTTAGTGGCAGGTCGGAAGATTGTTCGTTGGATACAAGGGTAAAATCTGGACTTCTGGGGTCATCTTAAGGGTCAGGGCAAACAGGCAGATTCAGGGAGATTAGTTGCCCGGACGACAAATCTCCTCTTCTTTGGGGCGACTAATCTCCCTGAACCCACAAGGAAACTTCGGACGACTTCGGAAAACGAATTGCTCCGAGTGCCATTCCGCCGGTGATTTACATTTTAGCGGACGGGAAGGCAGGGGAGGCAGTTTGGGGAGATTAGTCGCCCCGAAAAAGAGGAGATTTGTCGCTGGGCGACTAATCTCCCGAATCTGCCTGTGTGCCCTGACCCTAAATCAACTAAAAATTAAACAATATAGGATTATTTTCCCACCAATAAGGATTAATTATATTTTAGTTGGGATCAATGCAAGGTGTTGTATTTTTATTTTTGGGGGAAAAGTAAATATGTTTTGAAATATTTCAATAAAATGGGTCTATGAGAGATGACCTTCCCATAATTTGGAGCTTTATGGATAATGAGGTTCCGGATAACAGATCCTATGCCTGTGTTATACACCTATTATTTAAATCATATAAAATAAATGCTTTTATTTTGGTGCATTGTATACAATAGTGCACTACCGTATGGAAATATAGAAGGATATTATAAGTGAGCGTATTAAGGTGACTTATATTTTATGAAAGGAAGAACATATATATATATTTACTATATACTGTATATACTATACATTTCTATAGTGTTAAAGATTCGATCCACATGACGTATGTCATCACAAGGAACCGATCATAAAGACTCACTCTATAGGATATTCATGGCTCCCGTGTGTTTCTATGACATTTTTGATAGTCAAGTAGGATTGTTTATCTCATTTATGGCCTGCACTCGTTATGCTCATTAAAAGCTTTAGAACAGGGATTTCGGGGTGTTCTACACTTGGTTTTTTTTTTGCCTTATAAAAGAAAACCTAATTCTAAGCAACTTTACAATGTACATACCTTACACATTGTGAATGGTTTTTAATTACATGTATATGTATTGCTTTAAGCAGTATTTGTCTGTCCCATTCTATTTTCTGCACTGGAGGTTCAGACTGCTGATACAATGTAAAGTTGGCCAATGAAAAGTGGACAGATTTAAAGGGGTGGGTCACCTTTAGGATAATGTTTAGAATGTTATAGAATGGCTAATGTTAACCATATCTTTTGTATAGTTTTTTTTAAATTATTTGCCTTCTTCTTATTTTTTTTTACAGTTTTCAATTGGGGGTCACTGACCCCATCTAAAAAACAAAAGCTCTGTTAAACTACACATGTATCGTTATTGCTACGTTTTATTTACTTATCTTTCTATTCATTTTTTGTCGTGGCGACTTTTTTACCTAAATGCATTAACGTCAGTTTTCATGAAATATTTTGCAGAGGGCGAAGGCCAGAATTTTGCTGCAAATCCATGCCTAGCAATAAAATGTACTCATTACTAGAGAAACATAGTTAAACTCGGGAGGGTGCAGTGTTAAATCCCTTAGCAGCACGCCAATAGTTTGGCGTTATTTTCAAAATGGAAACTGACAATATGTCTAGCCCAGGGATGGGCGAATTTGACCTGTTTAGTTTCGCCAAAAATTCACTGCCGGCGAAATGACGCTGACGCCCATTAAATTCATATTTTTTGACACAACACCATACAAGTCTTTGGGCGTCATCTCAGTGAAATGGACACGACTCCATCACTGAAAAAATATTAGGAGCCTTTGTATTTTCAAGTGTCTGTTTTTCATCTTGCTGTTGGATTTCCTCGCCGACATATTGACTGTGATCAACAAATAAATGTGCACAGCTCAGACTGATCTCATATCAATCAATGATGCAAAACAATATCGTATATTTCTGTATTTCACTACAGGATACAGGAAGGGTAGGATGGGAGTCTTATTTATAATGGTCCAAATAAAGCTGAATTCTATATCAGTCCATTAGGCAGAGAAAAGCTCTACCCCTCAATGTGCAATGGCAATTTTGTCAGTCCCGTTACCTGATCGGGCAGGAACAGTTGCACTTGGAACCTAGACAAGGTCAGGTGTAGCCAGTAATAGGCTACTCTAATAGGTCAGTCTAGGAGTGATAGATAGTTAGGGGTATTTAGCAGAGCAGCTGAGGCTCCACCAGGGAGTGTTGAGTGGGACTAGGATGCCGGGTACTACTTGCCCAGAGTAGGGAATAAATTCAGAGCTAGGGTCTACAAATATAGCATTGAGGCTCCATGTAGGTCACAGGCTGAAAGCTGAGAGAACTTCCATTGATGCTGTGAATTCTCTTTTACCCTGCGGCCATTTATACTGACCATTGGTGCTGTGAGTATATGCTTAGGCACTGAGGTTCTACTTTCCTATGTGTTGAGCTCACTAATGGAAATTATACAGTCAGACTAGGCCAGTGGGACACAAGGACAAACTCACCCAGACCCGCTCCCTGCCCAGACTGCCCCTCTACTCTCCCCCGGCCAAACCCAATCACAGGGGAGTGTGAAAGAATTAGTTGCCACCGTCACGCACACACAACTCGGGCATCGGGAGGAGGGACCTTCAGACACCAGTCTGACCCTGAAAATAAACATGAAGAACCTGAAGGAGAGATGGGAAGTGTCCTGTGAGGTAACCAGGAAGTTCCTGAAGGAGAGATGGGAAGTGTCCTGTGAGGTAACCAGGAAGTACCTGAAGGAGAGATGGGAAGTGTCCTGTGAGGTAACCAGGAAGTACCTGAAGGAGAGATGGGAAGTGTCCTGTGAGGTAACCAGGAAGTTCCTGAAGGAGAGATGGGAAGTGTCCTGTGAGGTAACCAGGAAGTTCCTGAAGGAGAGATGGGAAGTGTCCTGTGAGGTAACCAGGAAGTACCTGAAGGAGAGATGGGAAGTGTCCTGTGAGGTAACCAGGAAGTTCCTGAAGGAGAGATGGGAAGTGTCCTGTGAGGTAACCAGGAAGTACCTGAAGGAGAGATGGGAAGTGTCCTGTGAGGTAACCAGGAAGTACCTGAAGGAGAGATGGGAAGTGTCCTGTGAGGTAACCAGGAAGTACCTGAAGGAGAGATGGGAAGTGTCCTGTGAGGTAACCAGGAAGTACCTGAGGGAAGAGACAGGACATGTTCTATCAGATAAACAGGAAATACCTGAAGGTGGAAAGTGAGATTTGAGATAACCAGGAAGTGCACTGTGAGGTAATCATTATCAGGGGGAGGGGCTGGTGAAACAGGATTTTTATCAGTGTCTGTAGGTAAAATTTCAAAGATGGCACAAAGCAGTGATGTCCCTAATGTGCAGAGTCTGTGTGTAACACATGGGGTTACTTCTCCCTTTGGATTGTCAGCTCTAATGAGCAGGGTCCCCCTATATCAGCATTTGTCTGTGATTTGTGTTTCTCTATACGCCTTTCCATTGTGTAATATGTTGATGTTTTATAAATATTTCCAAACAAGTAAAGATGACCATATAAAGGCACAAGGCTGCAGGCTGAGTTATACAGGGAACTCTGAGTATCACTCATGTATTATAAGGGATAATGTACCCCCTACTGTAAATGATAAGGATATTAGAAGTCACTGAGGGGTTGTTCTGTGACCATATAAAGGCACAAGGCTGCAGGCTGAGTTATACAGGGAACTCTGAGTATCACTCATGTATTATAAGGGATAATGTACCCCCTACTGTAAATGATAAGGATATTAGAAGTCACTGAGGGGTTGTTCTGTGACCATATAAAGGCACAAGGCTGCAGGCTGAGTTATACAGGGAACTCTGAGTATCACTCATGTATTATAAGGGATAATGTACCCCCTACTGTAAATGATAAGGATATTAGAAGTCACTGAGGGGTTGTTCTGTGACCATATAAAGACACAAGGCTGCAGGCTGAGTTATACAGGGAACTCTGAGTATCACTCATGTATTATAAGGGATAATGTACCCCCTACTGTAAATGATAAGGATATTAGAAGTCACTGAGGGGTTGTTCTGTGACCATATAAAGGCACAAGGCTGCAGGCTGAGTTATACAGGGAACTCTGAGTATCACTCATGTATTATAAGGGATAATGTACCCCCTACTGTAAATGATAAGGATATTAGAAGTCACTGAGGGGTTGTTCTGTGACCATATAAAGGCACAAGGCTGCAGGCTGAGTTATACAGGGAACTCTGAGTATCACTCATGTATTATAAGGGATAATGTACCCCCTACTGTAAATGATAAGGATATTAGAAGTCACTGAGGGGTTGTTCTGTGACCATATAAAGGCACAAGGCTGCAGGCTGAGTTATACAGGGAACTCTGAGTATCACTCATGTATTATAAGGGATAATGTACCCCCTACTGTAAATGATAAGGATATTAGAAGTCACTGAGGGGTTGTTCTGTGACCATATAAAGGCACAAGGCTGCAGGCTGAGTTATACAGGGAACTCTGAGTATCACTCATGTATTATAAGGGATAATGTACCCCCTACTGTAAATGATAAGGATATTAGAAGTCACTGAGGGGTTGTTCTGTGACCATATAAAGACACAAGGCTGCAGGCTGAGTTATACAGGGAACTCTGAGTATCACTCATGTATTATAAGGGATAATGTACCCCCTACTGTAAATGATAAGGATATTAGAAGTCACTGAGGGGTTGTTCTGTGACCATATAAAGGCACAAGGCTGCAGGCTGAGTTATACAGGGAACTCTGAGTATCACTCATGTATTATAAGGGATAATGTACCCCCTACTGTAAATGATAAGGATATTAGAAGTCACTGAGGGGTTGTTCTGTGACCATATAAAGGCACAAGGCTGCAGGCTGAGTTATACAGGGAACTCTCAGTATCACTCATGTATTATAAGGGATAATGTACCCCCTACTGTAAATGATAAGGATATTAGAAGTCACTGAGGGGTTGTTCTGTGACCATATAAAGTTAGGCTTTAGTGACAGGCAGTGTGCAAGGAAAGAAAGTTCTAGAAGATCACAGTAAGTAATAAATGACACATTTATAATGATGTAGGGGCTGTTTATATAGTGAATAAAGTACCCCCTCTTGTAAAATATAAGGATATTATAAGTTACCGAGGAGTTTCATGACTATATAAAAACACTCGGCCGAAGGCAGAGCGACCAACAGCCAATGAAATTTTAGCAATATTCTAAACGCTACTCCTCGCAGAGTTTTAGGAGTACAATTATGAAACTTTGCACACTTGTTGGGCTCATACCCGAATAGGTTGCTTGTGCTCTGTTAAGCAATCCCACCCTCTGTGGCCCTGTGGCGGCCCCCCAAAGACCCCATTTTTCCCCATAGACTTTCATTGGAAAATTTGAAACTTTTGCCACTCGTACAGCATTAAAGTTACACTCACCAAACTTGGGTCACTTAGTCATGGGGTCAACCTGAAAAGTTCTGTCACATTTTGGGGACTCCAAAAAGTGGGCGGAGCAACAAACAGCCAATCAGATTTTCCCTATTGACTTCAATGAGAAAATGTCAAACACTGTCATTCCCACAGTGTTAAAGCCAGAGACCCAAAACTTGGCACCATGGGCCACTGGGGTTACAATTTGGAAAAGTGGGCGGAGTCTACCACAGCCAATCAAATATTAGCCATTTGTTTCAATGGGAAAAGTTACAACTGTTGCCGCTCTTAGATTGTTCATGGGAGGGTCCTCAAACTTGGCACAGTTGGTCACTGGAGGACCCGGATCAAAATCTGGGAAAGTCGGTGGAGCCAAAAACAACCAATCAGATTTCTTTGATGATTTCAATGGGAAAAATTAAAATTGCTGCCATTTGCACATTATTGATGTCATGGACCTCGAATATCACAAATGTGGTCACTGGGTGTTTGCACTTCAAAGTTAGGAAAAGTGGGTGGAGCCACCAACAACCAATCAAATGTCATTCATTGATTTTCGATAGAAAAACATAAAATTGCTGCCATTTTTACATATTAAATGTCATGATTCCAAAACCTTAAAGTGTTAGTCACTTGGTGACTCTGGTTCAGAATTAGGAAAAAAAGGGGGCGGGGCAACAACAGCCAATCGGATTTCAGCCATTGACCTTAATGAAAAACGCCAAATTGCTGCTATTATTATGGCGTCCATGCCAAGTGTCCCAAACTCAGCACAATTACTCACTGGGTGACTGTGGTCAAAATTTAGGAAAAGTGGGCGGAGCAAATAACAGCCAATCAGATTTTACCTATTGACTTCAATGTAAAAGTTTCAAATACTGCCATTCTCACAGTTTTAAAGCCAGAGGCCCCAAACTTGGTACAGACCATGACTGGGTGACTGGGTTTAAAATTCAGAAAACTGGGTGGAGCTTAAAACAGCCAATCAAATGTTACCTATTGCTGATCAATGTCAATATATAAGTTGCTGCCATTCTTTCACAGTTAATGGCAGGGACATCAAACTTGGCACAGTCGGTCACAGGGGGACTGGGATTCAAATTTTAAAAGTAGGTGGAGCCAAAAACAGCCAATCAGGTTTTTTGATTGATTTTAAGGGTACAATTTGATCTGCTTCAATTTTCCCCGTTTTAAACCAGATTCTACCAACTTTGTGTACTCTCTATGCACCAGGGGCGACTGGCCCCAACACCTCTTGCATTTCAAAGCCAACATCTTGTGGTTTCTTCAGAAACGACACCATCTAGTATTATATTAGTTCCCCAAAATTGACACACTCCAGCGCTTCATAATGCAGTTTAGAAAAGAAAATTTATTGTCAACGTTTCGGTCTCAACCTTTCTCAAGAACTACTGGGGACGTACTGTCTACAATACATTTGACAGCACCCAGGCATGAAGAGAACGTTGGACTGAAGTGCACCACAGCAGGAACTTTATATAATATTATTATATTAAATATTTTTTGATCTCACCCCCCTCTCCTGCTCCTGGTGTAAAATCAGGAAATGTATTATGCACTCTATATTGGTGGGACCACAACAAATGGTATAACTTATAGAAAAACTCAAAATGAGGGTATGTAAAATGGAGGCTTCACTGTTTGTATCAGCTGTAACTAGAACTCTAGAGGGAATTACAAAGCGCTGACTAGTCACTGTGCTAAGAAATAGAAAATATCAAGTGATGTCCTGTTTGTGTTACTAATAGAATGACAATGCTACACCTCTACATGTGCAACACTTACTACTTTATATATTTTTAGAAAAGCTGTTGTTAGGTTTGTGTGGAAACCAAAATATTGGTACAATTCATTTGTGTAATATGTTTTGCCCCCTACTGTGGGTATGTGCTTGTCACCTACCTACTCATATTGCTGTTTAGCTCCCTGATCATCTCTGTGGTTCTGCTGGAAGAAAGCCTCCATGAGCCCATGTACACTCTCATAGCCAACCTCATGCTAAATGGGATATTTGGGGCTTCATGCTTCCTCCAAAAGTTAATACTGGACTTGTTCTTATCATCCAAAGTGATCTCAAGAGCTGCCTGTTTCATTCAGTCCTTCTGTGTTACAATTTTTGGCTACTTTGAAATTGCCACATTGACCATCATTGCATATGACACCTATTTAGTCGTGTGCCACCCATTACGGTTTCCCACCCTGATGACCAATAAAACTGCTCTTAACCTCATTGTTGGATCTGTGGCCTTCACTGTCACCTTTGTTAAGAAAATGTTAGTAAAAAGTCAGTCAATTAGGTTTACTCTCTTTTGCCGACCTTCCCGCATTCTCTCAGCTGTATCCAAAGTCTCCAAAAAATTGTACATAGATCAGCGCCTGTAGCGATAGAGAAAACAGAAACCAAAAAAAGTGCAATTGGTTTAAATATTGCGAGAGCACCCGGTGTCAAAAATTGTTCATTGAGGTATGTTTCCCCTTTAAACTTTCCACTTGTAGCAGTGATATTCACGGTTAATTTACTCTTCTTCTGGGTCCACTCTTGTGCTCCAATGGAGACAAATACAAATCCAAAATAGTGTAACACCATTTATTAAATTAAAATACTTTAAAAACAAATTGCACTCACATTTTGTTGTTTGAAGACAATCACACATAAATACATAAGTCTCACAAGTTGTTAGCTCCTTTAGAGGGACCCTGTGATCAGGTGTGATGTCACTTCCTGCCTGACGTTTTTCGCCGACCAATCGGCTTCCTCGGAGGCATCTGTGGTCTTCAATGTCACCTTTGTGTTGATCAGTGTCCTTTTTTCTACCCAACTCCCTCTTTGTGGGTCTAGATAATATGAGATTCAGTGTTAATAAATGTAAGTTTATGCACCTATCCTGTACCTTAAATAAGAAATTAGGCAAATCCTAACTGGGACCTGGGGGTAGTTGTGGGTAATAAACTTGGCTGTACCAAGTAATACTAATCATCAGCAACTTATTATCCTGTATTTAAAGTGCTATACATTCTCAAGAGGAGAGGGTCATCTAGAATATGCAGAACAGGTTCAGTTTCAGAGGGTTCCAGTTCTCAGACAGGAATTGAGAAAATTGACATTTGTTACACTGGAAAAGAGATGATTGAGGTATATGTGATTACTGTATATAAATACTGTATATAAGGGGGGGCAGTAATGAAATAGAGAAAGTACAGAGGAGAGCGACTAAGGGGATAGAAGGGATCAGTTATGGGGAAAGGCAAGTTGGGATTGGTTACACTGGAGAAGAGACAGTTAAGGGGGATATGATCACTATATATAAATATATAAGGGGATATGATCACTATATATAAATATATAAGGGGGATATGATCACTATATATAAATATATAAGGGGATATGATCACTATATATAAATATTTAAGGGGGTATGATCACTATATATAAATATACAAGGGGGATATGAAGGCTATATATAAATATATAAGGGGGATATGATCACTATATATAAATATATAAGGGGGATATGATCACTATATATAAATATATAAGGGGATATGATCACTATATATAAATATTTAAGGGGGTATGATCACTATATATAAATATACAAGGGGGATATGATGGCTATATATATAAGGGGGATATGATCACTATATATAAATATATAAGGGGATATGATCACTATATATAAATATATAATGGGAAATGATTAATATATATAAATATATAAGGGGGATATGATCACTATATATAAATATATAAGAGGGACATGATGGCTATATATAAATATCTAAGGGGGATATGATGGCTATATATAAATATATAAGGGGGATATGATCGCTATATATAAATATATAAGGGGATATGATCACTATATATAAATTTATAAGGAATATGATCACTATATATAAATATATAAGGGGAAATGATCACTATATAAATATATAAGGGGCAGTAATGAAATCAGTTCTCAGACAGGAATTGAGAAAATTGACATTTGTTACACTGGAAAAGAGATGATTGAGGTATATGTGATTACTGTATATAAATACTGTATATAAGGGGGGCAGTAATGAAATAGAGAAAGTACAGAGGAGAGCGACTAAGGGGATAGAAGGGATCAGTTATGGGGAAAGGCAAGATGGGATTGGTTACACTGGAGAAGAGACAGTTAAGGGGGATATGATCACTATATATAAATATAACGGGGATATGATCACTATATATAAATATATAAGGGGATATGATCACTATTTATAAATATTTAAGGGGGTATGATCACTATATATAAATATACAAGGGGGATATGATGGCTATATATAAATATATAAGGGGGATATGATCACTATATATAAATATATAAGGGGGATATGATCACTATATATAAATATATAAGGGGATATGATCACTATATATAAATATTTAAGGGGGTATGTTCACTATAAATAAATATACAAGGGGGATATGATGGCTATATATAAATATATAAGGGGGATATGATCACTATATATAAATATATAAGGGGGATATGATCACTATATATAAATATATAAGGAGATATGATCACTATATATAAATATATAAGGGCATATGATCAATATATATAAATTTCTAAGGGATATGATCACTATATATAAATATATAAGGGGATATGATCACTATATATAAATATATAATGGGAAATGATCACTATATATAAATATATAAGGGGGATATGATCACTATATATAAATATATAAGAGGGACATGATGGCTATATATAAATATATAAGGGGGATATGATCACTATATATAAATATATAAGGAGATATGATCACTATATATAAATATATAAGGGCATATGATCAATATATATAAATTTCTAAGGGATATGATCACTATATATAAATATATAAGGGGATATGATCACTATATATAAATATATAATGGGAAATGATCACTATATATAAATATATAAGGGGGATATGATCACTATATATAAATATATAAGAGGGACATGATGGCTATATATAAATATATAAGGGGGATATGATCACTATATATAAATATATAAGGGGGATATGATCGCTATATATAAATATATAAGGGGATATGATCACTATATATAAATATATAATGGGAAATGATCACTATATATAAATATATAAGGGGGATATGATCGCTATATATAAATATATAAGGGGATATGATCACTATATATAAATATATAAGGGGGATATGATCACTATATATAAATTTATAAGGAATATGATCACTATATATAAATATATAAGGGGAAATGATCACTATATAAATATATAAGGGGCAGTAATGAAATAGAGAAAGTACAGAGAGAGCGACTAAGCTGATAAAGGGATAGAAGGAATCAGTTATGGGGAAAGGAAGTTGGGATTGTTACACTGGAGAAGAGACACTTGAAGGGTTATATGACCACTATGTAAAGATTTATATGGAGACTATATAATACTTTATTCAGCAACGTTTCTGGGGTCTTTACCACCTGTAGCGGCCTTTTAGATGCCCCCCCTGCTTACCTTTCTGAGCGCTGGAGCAGGTTAATGGAGGCCGCATCACTAGTGCAGAGGACGCAATTGCTCTATCTGCTCTGGAAGAGACGAAATTCCGATAAAAATCTGAATTTTGGCTCTTTAAATTATTAGGAGTGACTTGTTGCCACCTGCAGCCTGCTGCCTCAGACAAGCTTCTAAACTGGCATCATGGCAGCAGTCCCCTGACTATATTATACATGTTACAGTCATAGCTGGGAGGCGACTGTATGAAATTATCTCCCAAAAGGCAACTGTATGGGCAGATACATTAGATACATTAGATAGTTTGAAGAAAGGACTGGATGCCTTTTTAGCAAGGAAGCACAGGGTTATTGATATTAAACAGAGGGTGGTTGTTAATGGGACATTCTCTACTTGGAGTAAGGTTCTGAGTGGGGTCCCTCAGGGCTCAGTATTGGGTCCACTTTTATTTAACTTGTTCATTAATGACTTAGGGGAGGGTGTTGTAAGTAATGTATCAGTGTTTGCAGATGACACAAAACTATCAGCCCAATTAATTCCATCCAGGGTGTGGCACTTGCAACAGGATCTTGACTAACTGGCAATCTGGACAGCTAAGTGGCAAATGAGATTCAATGTTGATAAATGTAAAGTCCTGCACCTGGAATGTAACAATATCCACTTATACCCTTAATGGGACTGCACTAGGCAAATCCATAATGGAGACGGAGCTTGGAGTCCTTGTAGATAATAAACTTGTCTGTAGCAAGCAATGCCAGTCAGCAGCATCAAGGGCAAATAAGGTCTTGACTTGTATTAAATGGGGCAGAGAGTCACGGGAGGAGGGGGTCCCACTGTATAGAGCACTGGTAAGGCCCCATCTAGAATATGCCCTACAGTTTTGGTCTCCATCACTCAAACAGGACATTATTGTATTAGAGAGGGGACAGAGAAGGGCAACTAAGCTGGTAAAGGGAAAATCTTAGCTATGAGGAAAGACTGGCCAAATTGGGGATGTTGGAGAAGAGGCGCTTAAGGGGTGATATGATAACAATGTATAAAAAGTAGGGAATTAGTACAGAACCATTATTCCTGTAAGGGCTCAGGCACAGAGCCTGTGTCTGTGTGCTGTAAGTGGTTACCTAGCAACCAGCTGTTCAGTGATCTCAGTGCAGCAGGAAGTGACAGAGCAGCTAGTGAGTGGCAGGCAGGAAGAGGAAGTCACAGATATTGGCAGAAAGAACCACGCGGTGGACAGAGAGAGAGACCAGAGAGACTTCACCAAAAGCATTCATTTGTATCAGACTGGCACAGGGAAGCCTCATACTGTGCCTGGATGGACAGAGAGTGTGAAATGAATCCAGACTGGAGGAACAACCAGCAGGAGATTCCTATCTGAGCCTCCAAAGGGGCTGGTAGTCTCACTGTATGTCTGACTGTGCTGGATTCACCTGAAGAGACCTCTAAAGTATCCAAAGAGAATTTGGAGTGAGTATCATGTTTAAAGGGACAGTACCCAGTCTCTCCCAATACCACTGCGGCGTGGCTCAGGTTTATCCCGTGCCATCAGGTAAGTACCACACGTGGAGTCTAACATCGACAAAGGGGTGTCGAAAGGGTTACAAATATATAAGGGGATCATATAATAATCTCTCTAATGCTTTATTTATCAGTAGGTCTTTCCAGCTGACACAAGGTCACCCATTCCGATTAGAAGAAAAGAGGTTCCGCCTAAATATTGGGAAGGGGTTTGTTACAGTGAGAGCTGTGAAGATGTGGAATTGTCACCCTGAATCAGTGGTACAGACTGATATATTAGATAGGTATAAGGAAGGGTCGGATGCTTTATTCACCAGTATCTCCTCCCAGCAGACAGGAGGGAGCCAATGAGATTAGAGGAGGGAAAGGGGTGTTACAGGGAGAGCTGGGAAGTGAATCAGGAGTACAGGCTGATACATTAGATAGGTATAAGAAGGGGTTGGATGGTGTTTAGCAAGTGAGGGAATACAGGGATATGGGAGATAGCTCATAGTACAAGTTGATCCAGGGACTGGTCCCATTGCCATTATGGTGTCAGGAAGGAATTTTTCCCCCTCTGAGGCAAATTGGAGAGGCTTCAGATGGGTTTTTTCGCCTTCCTCTGGATCAACTTATAGTTAGGCAGGTTATATATATACTTAAGGTTGAACTTGATGAACGTGTGCCTTTTTTCAACCAAACTTACTATGTTAATGTCCTTGGTACAATGTTGATTAATGGACTGAACCAATTGCCCTTTTAAAGTCAGAACACAATGTTTCCCTTCTCTAAAGCAAACAGGAGATGGTTCTATATGGGGGTCTCTTTCTGTTTCTGATTAAATTAGCGTCAGACGAGATGGATAAAAGGTTGTGACATTTTTCATGGTTGTCTTCTATGTAAGTGTGTATATAACTATGCCGTGTAATTCTTCCTTTACCAAAACAAGTCTTAAAATGCTTATTTTGCACTTTTTTTTTTAAACGCACAAATACATCGGGACAAACGGCATCTGCCAGTAATGCTGATTATGGTTTATTGTCATTAATTGTGCCTTAGGGCCCCTGACCCTCCTGAGAACACACAGAGAGGTTCATGAAGGTATTTATAGGGCACCCACATGCACTGGATTTGTCTTTAACCTAAATTTCGCATGAAACATTAAAGAGGCTACTAAGCAAAGAATGAGTCTGCAATGCACTGATAAAGCAGGAATCCAATATAGTGAAGCTCTTTGGGTTGCACTGAGCCACAGAGGGGACAGGATCAAACAAAACATGGAGAATGTGTTCAACACCAGCACCAGTTTTATCCTCCTTGGCATTGAGGAGATGGAACATTATAAATATCTGTACTGTGGCTTTGCGCTTGTCACCTACCTACTCATATTGCTGTTTAGCTCCCTGATCATCTCTGTGGTTCTGCTGGAAGAAAGCCTCCATGAGCCCATGTACACTCTCATAGCCAACCTCATGCTAAATGGGATATTTGGGGCTTCATGCTTCCTCCCAAAGTTAATACTGGACTTGTTCTTATCATCCAAAGTGATCTCAAGAGCCGCCTGTTTCATTCAGTCCTTCTCTGTGACCCTTTTTGCCTTATGTGAGATCTCCACATTCACCATCATGGCGTACGACACCTATTTAGCCGTGTGCCACCCATTACGCTATCCCACCCTGATGACCAATAAAACTGCTCTGAAACTTATTGCAGGATTTCTGATCTTCAATATCACCTGTTTATTGATTAGCAATCTGCTGTCTGCCAGGCTCCCTCTGTGCGGCTCTCACATTAACAACTACATTTGTGATAACTTGTCCATCTTTATCCTGTCCTGCGTCGATAACTCAATCAATAAGTTATATTCGGCCACAGTGTTTGCAATTGATATCTCGGCCACTGTTTTAGTCATTGCCTATTCCTATGTGCGGATACTTCACATCTGCTTTAAGATCTCCAAGAGCGCCAGTAAGAAAGCCATTCACACCCTGGTGACCCACTTCTCCAACTTTTCCATTTTCTTGGTGGGATTTTTATTCTTATTTATTCGATACACACTCAAGAACATTAACCTGCCTCTGATTTTCCACGTTCTGCTCTCTATAACCGGCTCAACCATTCCTCTTCTTTTCAACCCCCTCATATATGGAATAAGGACAAAAGCGCTGAAAATTAAAGTGATTTCCCACTTTCAGAAAATAATTCGGGAAATATGAATATTTCCAATCATAACACGTGTATCCGACCATTACTTCCGCTCTTTACCAAGGTTTTTTGGTGCTGAATAACAAATGTTGCATAAAGGATTTGGGCAAAATACATCTAATAAATCTGCTAGTAAAAAAGCCCCCCTATAAGATATATTGGATGTAACTGTCAATTATTATCTGACACCCAACTGCTGCATGAAGAGAGAATGAAGAGAAACAGATGCTGAGAGAGGGATAATGAAGATAAATTTGATTATTTAAAAAATGATGCCGAATATTTAATTGATTATATTTAGAAAGTTTCTTATATCAGTATGATGAATATTATATTAAATTTTTATGTTCATGATAGTTCCCGTTTAAGGTTAGGACTTCGCGGACGATTTCCACAGGCGTCACATGGATGTGACAGAAATAAGATGAGTAATGGAAATGTCGGATGAAGTCGCAGCGTTGATCCGGCGCGATACAACTATCGGATACAGACGCTGCACCTGCATCTGACAGTTGTGTCACGTTGGATCAACGCTGCGACTTCATCCGACATTTCCATTACTTACCTTATTTCTGTTGCATTGGATGTGACGCCTGCCTTTTTGCGTAGCGCGTCGGATCGCGCAGAAATCATCTGTGAAGTCCTACCCTAAAATTTCAGATTGTGCTATAATATAGTTCGGCTTAATCAAAAATAATTTGCATTATTCTGCACATCCTAATATGTGTAAATGCCATGGTGTGACAGTCTAATAGTGCGTATATCTGCCCCTGTCCCTTTATTAGTAAAATGCCTTTTTATTGCCGGAGCATCAGCCAGAAAATTGCTTGAGCTTCCCTAATATGAATAGTTTTATTCTAGATAGGTGGGGAAGCAAGAACGGCAACTTCCAGGGGATGTGATATATGTAATCTCCAGCACCTCCATGAGCTGAGTGCAACATGTTAAAGTGATACTGACACTAACATTTTTCTTTTCAAAATATTAATCTACATTAACAGTTACCTATAGGTCATATTTTTCACTGATAGTTCTGCTTTTGTAAGTAATTGTAAGTAATAGTTCCTAAACCTGACTGTTTTGCCCAGGGCATCAGGGGGGGACAGGGGGGGCAAGTGTCCCGGGCCCGGGCTTGAAGGGGGGCCTGGCAGTGCTGCACTTTTCGAAGAGCCGGGCCCCCCTTGACAGCTCCGAAGCCGTGCCGCTCGATTGAAGTCCCGAACAGCCGAATGCGGAAGTGCCGAACAGACGAAGTCCTGAAGCCGCGGAAAGAACCGAAGTCACGAAAACAGCTATAATTGAAGTCCTGAAGCCACGAGTTCAATTCTACTAACACCAATGTGGGTTTTTTTGTTTTTGTTTAATCCCCTGGCCACCAATGTTTTATTTTAATACTCTATAGGCCCCTGCCAATTTTTAATAAAAAATTTTTTATGGGGCCCCATTTTTTTTTAACTTGTAAGGGGCCCTGGCGCCAAGGATTTTTAGAAAATATTCTTGGGGCCCCAATTTTTAACTTGTAAGGTGGGCCCTGGCAACAATGTTTTTGTACAAAAAACTTTTATGGGGGCCCTGGTCACCAATTATTGTTTTTTTAACTTGTAGAGGGGGCCCTTGCGCCAAAGTTTTTAAAAAATATATTTTCTGCGGCCCCAATTTTTTTTTAACTTGTAAGGGGGCCTTGGCGCCAAGGTTTTTTTTTTTAAAAAAAAATATTCTTTGGAGCCCCAAATTTTTTAACTTGTAAGGTGGGCCCTGGCACCAATGTTTTTGTAAAAAAAAACTTTTATGGGGGACCTGGCGCCAATGTTTTTTTTTTAACTTATAGGGGGGCCCTGGTCACCAATTATTTTTTTTAACTTGTAGGGGGGCCCTGACCACCAATTTTTTTAAAAAAAAAACAAAAAAACTTTTATGGAGGGCCCTGGCACCACCGTTTTTTTTTACTTATAAGGGGGCCCTGACCATCAATAGCTTTTTCTAACTTGTGTGTGGGGGGGGGGGTTACCCTTTTTAGTGCTGATGTCTGTATGGTCTTTTAACTGTTGTGTGGAGTGGGCGGGATCTGGGGTGGGGTCTGGGTGGGCGGGGCCTAGGGTGGGCGGGGCCCAGGGGCCCCCAAAAATTTTGTTGTACAGGGCCCTGTGATTTCTAATGGTGGCCCTGGTTTTGCCAACCTGACTGTCCCTTCTCAATCTGTCAGTTAGAGATTCTAATGCTAATGGGCTCCTGCTGCACAAATATGGCCGCCCCCTCATACAGGAACATGAGCGTTAGAAAGATAATGTAAAAGCAAAAGGCAAATACTTTTATGGCAAAATTATAAATAGCATTCAAAGATAATGTTATGATAGACATTAAAAAAAGGTTATATTCTGGTGTCAGTATCTCTTTAAGTGATATTACTTGCAGGAAAGGAGATAAAAACAGGTATGGGACCTGTTACCCAGAATACTCAGGATCTGGGGTTTTCCAGATAAGGACTATTTCCTTAATTTGGATCTTCAAACTTTAAAGCTGGCCATAGACACCAGGACATAGTCGTAGAAATTAAAGTTTTCTTTTTTTGGACCATGTGTGGATCGTCCTGACATTTTTCGTACCATGGAGATCGGTCGTTTAGTGGATGGGACAGGTTAGAAGATGTCGGCTACTGATAATATCCCTGTATGTATTGCCTGACGATATCACTGGGTGACTGTCACTTCTATCTGTCAGAAATAACTATGATTGCTGTCAAGATTCTTTTACTACTTTATTTCATCGGAATGTTTAGTGGCAGGTCGAAAGATTGTTTGTTGGATACAGGGGTAAAATCTGCACTTCTGGGGTGATTTTAAGGGTCAGGGCACATAGGCAGATTCAGGGAGATTAGTTGCCGGACGACAAATCGCCTCTTATGAAAGTGCACTCGTTATGCTCATTAAAAGCTTTAGAACAGGGATTTCGGGGTGTTCTACACTTGGTTTTTTTTTTGCCTTATAAAAGAAAACCTAATTCTAAGCAACTTTACATACCTTACACATTGTGAATGGTTTTTAATTACATGTATATGTATTGCTTTAAGCAGTATTTGTCTGTCCCATTCTATTTTCTGCACTGGAGGTTCAGACTGCTGATACAATGTAAAGTTGGCCAATGAAAAGTGGACAAATTTAAAGGGGTGGGTCACCTTTAGGATAACGTTTAGAATGTTATAGAATGGCTAATGTTAACCAGCTTTTCAATTGGTCTTCATTATATCTTTTGTATCGTTTTTGTAAATGATTTGCCTTCTTCTTTTTTTTTTTTTCAATTGGGGGTCACTGACCCCATCTAAAAGACAAAAGCTCTGTTAAGCTACACATGTATCGTTATTGCTACATTTTATTTACTTATCTTTCTATTCATTTTTTGTCGTGGCGACTTTTTTACCCAAATGCATTAACATCAATGGGCGCTTTTTCTTGTCTCTGTAACTTTTTGCCTCAGTTTTCTCGAAATATTTTGCAGATGGCGAGGGCCAGAATTTTGCTGCAAATCCATGCCTAGCAATAAAATGTACTCATTACTAGAGAAACATAGTTAAACTCGGGAGGGTGCAATGTTAAATCCCTTAGCAGCACGCCAATAGTTAAGCGTTATTTTCAAAATGGAAACTGACAATATGTCTAGCCCAGGGATGGGCGAATTTGACCCGTTTCGTTTTGCCAAAAATTCACTGCCGGCGAAATGACGCTGACGCCCATTAAAGTCTATGAGCACAGCGAATTTTTTTTTCTTTGATGCGCGTCTTTTTTTTGTCACACAACACCATACAAGTTTATGGGCGTCATTTCCGCAATGAAACAAGGCGAAAAAATTCGCCCATCCCTTGTCTAGCCCCATGTCAGATTTCAAAATTAAATATTAAAAAATCTGTTTGCTCTTTTGAAAAACATATTTCAGTGGAGCAGGACTTTTGATGTGTTTTGAAATAAATAAACATGTTTTCCCATGACATTATCCCTTTAAGCCTTTGATCAGAAAATATATTCTGTACATACAGGTATTTTGGTGAAGCTTTAGAAAAGCAGCAGCAGCATCTAATTGCTTTAATAGTCATTTGTTTAGTCTATTAGCAAACACCAGGCAGTGCTTTATATGAATAGAAGATAAACAGGAGAGCGTGAACAGAAAGCTAAGTAATAAAACTACAATAAAACTGTCAGCTCGCAGAACAAATATTTTTCATTGGCAGGGTCAGTGGCCTGACAACTAAATATCTTTAGGAAAAAAAAGATTCATTGAAAACTCATTTTAATAAGGCAAGAGGTGAGAATATGCTCTAACAATAACTTGAAGTGTCTACACCCCACGATAAGTGTGAAAAGTGTGATGTTCAAAGAGTCCGTTCCTTCCGGCAGTTACTACCAATTGTGCCGACAGTTGGGTCCAGCCGCATCTCAGTGAAATGGACACGACTGCATCATTGAAAAAATATTAGGAGCCGTTGCATTTACAAGTGTCTGTTTTTCATCTGGTGGATTTCCTCGCCGACATATTGACTGTGATCAACAAATAAATGTGCACAGCTCAGACTGATCTCATATCAATCAATGATGCAAAACAATATCGTATATTTCTGTATTTCACTACAGAATACAGGAAGGGTAGGATGGGAGTCTTATTTATAATTGTCCAAATAAAGCTGAATTCTATATCAGTCCATTAGGCAGAGAAAAGCTCTACCCCTCAATGTGTAATGGCAATTTTGTCAGTACCTTTACCTGATCGGGCAGGAACAGTTGCACTTGGAACCTAGACAAGGTCAGGTGTAGCCAGTAATAGGATACTCTAATAGGTCAGTCTAGGAGTGATAGATAGTTAGGGGTATTTAGCCAAGCAGCTGAGGCTCCACCAGGGAGTGTTGAGTGGGACTAGGATGCCGGGTACTACTTGCCCAGAGTAGGGAATAAATTCAGAGCTAGGGTCTACAAATATACCATTGAGGCTCCATGTAGGTCACATGTAGCTGAAAGCTGAGAGAACTTCCATTGATGCTGTGAATTCTCTTTTACCCTGCAGCCATTTATACTGACCATTGGTGCTGTGAGTATATGCTTAGGCACTGAGGTTCTACTTTCCTATGTGTTGAGCTCACTAATGAAATGAAACAGTCAGACTAGGCCAGTGGGACACAAGGAAAAACTCACCCAGACCCGCTCCCCTGCCCAGACTGCCCCTCTACTCTCCCCCGGCCAAACCCAATCACAGGGGAGTGTGAAAGAATTAGTTGCCACCGTCACGCACACACAACTTGGGCATCGGGAGGAAATAAACAGGAAGAACCTGAAGGAGAGATGGGAAGTGTCCTGTGAGGTAACCAGGAAGTACCTGAAGGAGAGATGGGAAGTGTCCTGTGAGGTAACCAGGAAGTACCTGAAGGAGAGATGGGAAGTGTCCTGTGAGGTAACCAGGAAGTACCTGAAGGAGAGATGGGAAGTGTCCTGTGAGGTAACCAGGAAGTACCTGAAGGAGAGATGGGAACTGTCCTGTGAGGTAACCAGGAAGAACCTGAGGGGAGAGATGGGAAGTGTAAAGGAAAAGAAAGTTCTAGAAGATCACAGTAAGTAATAAATGACACGTTTTTAATGATGTAGGGGCTGTTTATAAGGATATAATACACAAAAGCCATGAGTATATTGTAAATTATATCCTTATAAATGGTGAGTTCTGATGTCATCAGTTATAAACGGTGAGTTCTGATGTCATTTCTGTCACATGACTCACTGAATCTTGTGTATTATAATAAATAAAGTACCCCCAGATGCAAAATATGAGGATATTAGAAGGCCTTTTATATGGTCATGGAACTCCTCTGTAACTTATAATATCCTTATATTTTACAAGAGGGGGTACTTTATTCGCTATATCATTTACAATTGTGCCCCATACAGAAATAATCAAATTGTAGTTGATAAAGACACATCATGGAACTCCAAGGTGGCTTTTTAAAGGCCTCATATTTTCCAATAGGATTATTATTATTAATAAACCATGTGACAAAATTACATTACAAGCACTGCTTACATATTGTAATGTATTCGTGGGTCTTGTGAATCGCAAGGATATTAAAGGCAAGTCTATAAAGGCAAAAGTTGAGACTGATACAGGTATGGGATCTGTTATCCGGAAACTCGTAATACAGAAAGCTCCAAATTACGGAAAGGCTGTCT
The DNA here is from genome assembly GCF_017654675.1 of Xenopus laevis. Taxonomy (NCBI): domain Eukaryota; kingdom Metazoa; phylum Chordata; class Amphibia; order Anura; family Pipidae; genus Xenopus; species Xenopus laevis. The sequence continues at coordinate 166,844,015 of NC_054374.1, forward strand.
CCCATAGACTCCATTTTATCCAAATAATCCGGATTTTTAAAAATAATTCCCTTTTTCTGTGTAATAATAAAACAAGCGCTTGTACTTGATCCCAACTAAGATATAATTAATCCTTATTGGAGACAAAACCAGCCTATTGGGTTTATTTAATGTTTATATGATTTTCTAGTAGACTTAGGGGCAGATTTACAAAATTCGAGTGAAGAATTCGAATGTAAAAAACTTCGAATTTCGAAGTATTTTTTGGGTACTTCGACCATCGAATTGGTTAAATTCGTTCGAATTCGAACGATTCGAACGATTCGAAGTAAAAATCGAATATCGAATATCGACCATTCGATAATCGAAGTACTGTCTCTTTAAAAAATACTTCGACCACCTACTTCGGTAGATAAAACCTACCGAAGTCAATGTTAGCCTATGGGGAAGGTCCCCATAGGCTTGCCTGTGATTTTTTGATCGAAGGATTTTCCTTCGATCGTTGGATTCAAATCCTTCGAATCGTTCGATTCGAAGGATTTAATCGTTCGATCGAACGAAAAATCCTTCGATCGATCGATCGCAGGATTTGCGCAAAATCGTTCGACTTCGATATTCGAAGTCGAACGATTTTAGTTCCCAGTCGAATATCGAGGGTTAATTAACCCTCGATATTCGACTATTGATGAATCGGCCCCTTAAGGTATGAAGATCCATTATCTGGAAAACCCCAGCATTCTGAATAGCAGGTCCCATACCTGTACCTTGCATTTTACAAGTGGAGGATATTAAAATATTCACATAGGAGTTTGTGTTGTAAGATAGGGATCTGAGTCGTTAATCACACAACTATAGAACCAATGAGGATTTGTAATGAATGTACATTGGCAACTTTATATTATGTTACATTATGCAAACGAAGATTTATTTCCCAGATGCACCACTAGATGGCACCAAATTATAAGTAGGAATTCCCAGGCACATCCTCCAAGGAGACTGAGCAGGAGGAGCGGAAATACACCTGGGAGGTTTCTCCAGGGCAAAGGGAAGGGCATATTACCCAAACCTGAATGTTATGACAGGTGAGTTACCTTTTTAGTACCATGCAGTGATATTCAGAGATGATTTGCAATTGGTCCTCTTTTTTGCATTTATCATCATCATCATCATCATTTATTTATATAGCGCTGTCAAGATACGCAGTGCTTTACTGCAGTTATAGCAAACAGGGAATAAATGGTGGCTAACAGACAAGGATTACAGAGTACAATAGGGTTTACAAACTAAAAGGTTAGGGTACAATTGAGACATTAGGATTGCATAAACACTTTGTCATTTTTGATACAGATTAATTAAGGTACATCGAATAGGCCTCTTTAAACAGATGGGTCTTTAAGGAGCGCTTGAAAGTTTGGAAAGAAGGAGAAAGTCTGACAGCTTGTGGCAGAGAGTTCCAGAGAAAAGCAGAAGCCCGAGAGAAGTCTTGTAGATGAGAATGGGCAGAAGTGATCAGAGGAGAAGTGAGGGAAGATCAGAAGCAGAGCGAAGGTTTCGTGAAGGAGAGTATTTGGAGATTAGAGATGAAATATAGGGAGGGGTTTCATTATTAAGGGCCTTGAATGTGAGTGTAAGTAATTTGAATTTGATTCTAGAAGAGATTGGGAGCCAGTGAAGGGACATACATATGGGAGCAGCTGATGTTGAGCGGTGAGATAGATGAATGAGTCTAGCGGCCGCGTTTAGAATAGATTGGAGTTGTGAAAGGTGACTTGCTGGAATACCTGTGAGGAGTAAGTTGCAGTAATCAAGGCGGGAGATGATGAGAGACTGAATCAGTGTTTTAGTTGATTCTGAACTGAGATAGGGTCGTATTCGAGCAATGTTGCGCAGTTGAATACGGCAAGATTTTGCAAGTGTTTGAATGTGTGGTGAAAAAGACAGATGTGAGACTAAGATGACTCCTAGGCAGCCTGTGTGGTGGAATGAAAGGTGGTGTTGTTTACGGTGAGTAATATCTGAGGGACAGGGGAAGATCTTGGAGGAAATATGATGAGTTCTGTTTTAGAAAGGTTCAGTTTCAGGTGGCGCTGTGACATCCAGGAGGAGACAGCAGAGAGACAGTCTGTGACTTGGGAAAGGGCAGAATTAGAAAGATCAGGAGTAGACAAGTAGAGCTGGGTGTCATCAGCATAAAGGTGATACTGAAGTCCAAATGACTGAAAGAGTTTCCCTAGTGAAGTCGTATAGAGCGAGAACAGCAGGGGGCCAAGAACAGAGCCTTGAGGAACTCCAACAGAGAGTGGGAAAGTAGTAGAAGTAGAGTTAGAGAAGGAAACTTTAAAGGAACGGTCAGACAGATAAGATGTAAACCATGAAAGAGCAGTGTCCCGAATGCCAGCTGAGTGTAGAATGTCAAGGAGGAGTGTGTGGTCAACTGTGTCAAAGGCTGCAGAGAGATCTAGAAGGATTAGAATGGAATAATGACCTTTAGACTTTGCCAATAGAAGATCTTTTGGTGAGTGCAGTTTCAGTCGAGTGTGATGGGCGGAAGCCAGATTGCAATGGGTCGAGAAGGGAGTTGTGAGTGAGATGCTGGATCAGGCGTTTGTATACAAGCCTTTCTAGTAATTTGGATGCGAATGGAAGAAGGGAGACCGGTCGATAGTTAGTGGGAGAGCTGGGATCAAGGGAAGGTTTTTTGAGGATAGGAGTGATTAGTGCTTGTTTGTATAATGATGGAAAGGTACCAGTAGAGAGTGAAAGATTAAATAGGTGGGTAAGTGCAGGAGAGAGTGTATCAGAGATTGGGTGGAGAAGGCGAGAGGGTATGGGGTCAAGGGAGCAGGTGGTGGGTTTTGAGCTGGCTAGAAGTTTGCTAACTTCATCTAGAGTTGCAGGGGTGAAGGAGTGCAAAGTAGATGTGAGTGGACTGCACGGAGACAAGGGAACAGGCAAAGATCGGTACACAGATAATCAGAATATAGAAACACACCCAGGAACACAAGTCAATGGAACCTATAATTGGGCAAGGAAGAAAAGGGGAATGGGGTTTAAATAGTCCATGGCTTGGCGCCAAAACGTTGACGCGCTGGCGTCAGACGCAGACGCCAGCGTCCCCACGCTGGCGTCCTGACGCCGGCACCCGATTCTGATGCCGGCGTCCGTTCCGTCGCCGACGACCAATCCCTGAGCGTGAAGATGCCGATGTCACAGGACAGCGCCCAGCAGGAGCCATGCGGTGGAGCAGAAGGTCGCCATCTTGGAAGCCATCTTGGGTGAGTGTAACAGTTTCCATTACAGTACCCCCTTCCCTAGGGGGGGCCTCAGGACCACCGGGACCAGGACGAGAAGGAAACTGCTTGTGGAACCTGCGGACAAGGATGGGAGCATGAACGTCAGAATTCCTCACCCAGGAGCATTCCTCAGGACCGAAACCCTTCCACTCAATGAGGTGTTGGAGAGCACCCCTGGAAAAGCGAGAGTCTAAGATTCTGCTAACTTCGAACTCCAAATGATCATTGACGACAACAGGAGCTGTGGAAGAAGAAGAGGGAGAAGAGACTGCAGGCTTAAGGAGAGATACATGAAACACATTAGGGATCCTCATCTCAGGCGGAAGAAGAAGACGGACAGCCACAGGATTGCTGACCTCGATGATGGGAAAGGGACCGATGAACTTGGGACCAAGTTTAGGAGTGGGAATCCTGAGACGAATATTTCGAGTGGACAACCAAACCTTGTCACCAAGAGAGTAAGTTGGAGAAGCAATCCTCTTTTTGTCGGCAAATTTCTTCTGGGAAGAAGCACTCTTTTCCAAATTAGCAGCCGTAGCATGCCAGATGGCCATCATATGGGCGGCTTGATCATTGGCGGCAGGAACGTTGGTGAGTAGGAGGTCCTGGGGAAATGCCAAAGGGTTTAAACTAAAAACACAGAAAAATGGAGACTTCTGGGAAGAGGAATGCAGGGAATTGTTGTGGGCAAACTCCGCCCATGGAAGAAGGTCTGACCAGTCATCCTGACACAAGGACACATGACAACGCAGGAACTGCTCTAATGCTTGGTTGACACGTTCGGCGGCCCCATTGGACTGAGGATGGTAAGCGGAAGAAAATTGAAGAGAAATATTCAAGGCTTTGCACAGTGACCTCCAAAACTTAGACACAAACTGAGGACCACGATCAGACACGATTTCTGCAGGAAAGCCATGGAGGCGGAAAATATGTTTGATGAAGAGTTCAGAAAGTTCCGGAGCAGATGGCAGTTTGCGGAGAGGAGTGAAATGAGCCATCTTACTAAATCTGTCGATCACCACCCAGATGACAGTGTGGCCGGAAGAACTTGGAAGATCGACAATAAAGTCCATGGCAAGATGAGTCCAAGGTCTAGAAGGAATGGGTAAAGGCAACAAAAAACCCTTGGGGGGAGAATGTCCAGACTTAGAAACAGCACAGGTGGAACAAGAGGAAACAAAGTCTTTAACATCCTTCCTTAAAGATGGCCACCAGACCAGACGAGACAAAAGTTCAGTAGTCTTTTTAATCCCAGGATGACCGGCCTGTTTGGAATTGTGAGAATGAGACAAAATGGCAAGACGAAACTCAGGAGGAACAAAAGCTAAACCCAGGGGAGTCTCTTCAGGAGCAGAAGCTTGAGCGGAGAGTAACTGAGGAGCACAGGAAGGAAATAAGGCTGCGATAATCTTGGAAGAAGGAACAACAGGTTCAGGGTCCTCGGAGCAAGAATCCTCAGGAATAAAGCTTCTGGATAGTGCATCGGCCTTCTTATTTCTGGAACCAGGGCGAAAAGTAATGACAAAATTAAAACGAGAAAAGAAAAATGCCCACCTGGCTTGCCGGGGATTGAGGCGTTTGAGGGACTGGATAAATTCGAGATTCTTGTGGTCAGTAAAGATCGTTACCGGAACAGAAGAACCCTCTAATAAGTGTCTCCATTCTTCCAAGGCCAGCTTAACAGCAAGTAGCTCCCGGTTGCCAACGTCATAGTTCTGTTCAGGGGAAGAAAACTTTTTGGAAAGGAAAGCACACGGATGAAGTTTACCATCAGAAGAAGATCTCTGAGATAACACAGCTCCAGCACCGATATCCGAGGCGTCAACTTCGATGAAGAAGGGTTGAAGAGGCTCGGGGTGTCTCAGGATTGGAGCGGAGGAAAATGCTTCCTTGAGAGACTTGAAGGCTTCCAAAGCTTGAGGGGGCCAGTGTTGAGGTTTGTTTCCACCACGAATCAAGGCAAGGATTGGAGAAAGTCTGGAAGAAAAGTTTTTAATGAACTGTCTATAGTAATTTGCAAAGCCGACAAACCTTTGAACAGCTTTAACCCTGGTAGGAAGAGTCCAGTCCAGGATTGCAGAGACCTTGGCAGGATCCATCTTGAAACCTAGAGAAGAAATGATATAGCCAAGAAAAGGGATAGAAGAGACTTCGAAGGTGCATTTTTCCAACTTGGCGTAAAGATTGTTTTTCCTCAGTCTGGATAGTACTTCACGTACTTGGTTGCGATGTTCCTGGAGATCCTTAGAAAAAATAAGAATGTCATCCAAGTAGACGACCACACACTGCCCCAATAAATCTCGAAAAATGTCATTAACAAATTCCTGGAAGACCGCAGGGGCATTACAGAGACCAAAAGGCATGACCAAGTACTCATAATGACCATCACGGGTATTGAAGGCGGTCTTCCACTCGTCCCCCTCACGAATCCGAATGAGGTTATAGGCCCCACGAAGATCCAACTTAGTAAAGAGACTGGCACCCCTAAGTTGATCAAACAGTTCAGAAATGAGAGGAAGAGGGTACCTGTTTTTAATGGTGATTTTGTTAAGTCCTCTGTAGTCAATGCAGGGCCGCAAACTACCATCTTTTTTTTCAACAAAGAAGAACCCCGCTCCTGCAGGGGAGGTGGAAGGACGAATAAATCCTCTCTGAAGATTCTCCTGGATATAGGACTTCATAGCAGAAGTTTCCGAGGGAGAAAGTGGGTAGGTGCAGCCACGAGGAGGCATGGAGCCGGATAAAAGTTCTACAGGGCAGTCGTATGGACGATGAGGTGGAAGATTCTCGGCAGAACTCTTATTAAAGACATCGGCAAATGCTTGATACACAGAGGGAAGTGAAGAGTTTGAAGACACAGAAGAAATTTTAACGACAGGGACAGCAGGTAAACAGTTCTGTAAGCAAAATTGGCTCCACCTGGAAACTTGTGTAGAGGCCCAATCGATAACAGGATTATGGAGACACAACCATGGTAGACCTAGAACAACTGGAGTGGAGGGGCAATCAATAAGAAGAAAGGACAGTCTTTCCAAATGCATAGTGCCCACCTTGAAAGAAAGTTCTTGAGTGGATTGCGAGATGATAGCAGATGACAAGGGACGATCATCAATCGCCAGGACTCGAAGAGGATTCGCCAAAGACTGGAGAGGAATGGAATGGTTTCCAGCGAAGACTCGATCCATGAAATTTCCAGCAGCGCCTGAGAAGAAATCTTTTTGGAACCAAACTGGATCTGCACTGGGAGGAGGAAACGTTGAGCAGAAGAATGGGGAGAACGACAAATCCCACCCAGGTAAGTCTCCCCAAACTTACCTAGGCCTTGGCGTTTCCCGGCTTCACTGGGCATTCATGAGCAAAGTGAGCTTTGCCCCCGCAGTAGAGACATAACCCCGCCGCCCTTCTCCGATTCTTCTCCTGTTCGGAAAGACGGGCCCGTCCGATCTGCATCGGTTCCTCAGCTGGTAACGAAGAAGAAGCAGAAGTCGCAGGAGTTGGCGAGGGCGAGATGTAAGCAGGATCATAGAGCAAGGGTCTCTGGAAGCGGGGGGCCAGGATAGGCTGAAATCGGGAATTCCTCTTGGAGCGTTCATGGTCTAGTTCGACCTGGAACTCTCTCTGGCGGGTATCAACCTTCACGGCCAAGGCGACCAGGTCCTCCCATCTGGAGGGAATTTCTCGGGACACCAGGTCGTTTTTTATCCGCATGGCCAATCCGTTGTAAAAGGCTGCATGGTAACCGTCGTTGTTCCAAGAAGTCTCTGTGACAAATACTGAGTGTGACCAAAATCCCCTTCTACTGGTCCCATTTTATCCATAGCTAATTGACTAGTACACATACAATCCAAGATGGTGTTTCTTCTTTGTTCTACTTTCCCGCCAAAAAGCTTTAAACAAAGGAGCTCCCAGGATAGCACTCCAGAAGAGCTGGACAACCCCCTCCAAGGTATTTCCCCCTCCCCTAATGATGCAGCAGGGCCCCTGCCAATCAGACCTGCTTGGGTGGGGTTAACCAGAAGCAAGGCCGGCCTCCCAGCCAATCAACCCTAGGGGGTGGGGAAAAGGCCAGGTATACCAGAGGGGAGGGCTAGAGAGTTGTTGTTGTTCGTCTGGGGTGTAACCTGGCTGCGGCAGGTCACCCTCCTCTGCGGTTCCTTGGAGTTTATCCTAGCTGAGGCAAGAAGACTCCCTCCAACAGTTTGGATCTCCCTACCTCCCAGAGGACTGTTTATACCTGGATCCCCTCGAGGTATGGTTATTCTGTGGATTCACCCAAAGGCACTTTGCTCCTTACCCCTTTGAAATTGCCCAAAGGAACTCCCTGACTTTGGATTTGGATTGGCCTGGAGGGCGTGTGCATCTTGGAGTGGATTGCTCCAAGGGAGGCTCTTTATTTCGGACCAGGAGTGTTTTGGGACTTGGGGGAGTTCACATGCTAATGCCGTGTTCCTGATCTACTGTTTGTTGTATATCGGAAATAAACCCCTGTGTAAACCCCTCTTAAAGGTGTGGTATTTCCCGGTGTGTGCTAGTTGGTCATACGTCACACGTTACGTGACATTTCTGGTGGCAAGCGGTGCGGATAATGGAAACTAGCACATCAGGGAACTTCGCAAACCTTACAGCTCAGGAGATTACTGAGCTCAGGCTACCAACGCTACAAAGGCTCTGCCACACATGCGGTATTGACACAGTGGGAAAGCGGAGACAGGAACTCATAGAACTTCTCACACACCATTCTCTACCTACCCAGGAAGGTGATGCCCAGGGTGACCCAGAAACCCCTGAGGAGGGAGAAGAAAACTATAATTTGCACCAAGATGCAGCTGGGGAACCTGAGGACAACACCGTTACCTTGTTTCAGAAACACCTTGCTGCTATTGGTCCAGGGCTGACCCCAGCAGAACGGCTAGAGGTATTGCGCCTAACTATACAGGGAAATCAGCCTAGGAACTTGAGTTCTGGGCCCACAGCAGGCCCAACCATTGCACGACAGCCAGTTGTGAAACTGACTCATGCTGCCTTCCCTGCCTTTGATGAGTCTAAGCAGAGCATAGACAGCTTCCTTCGCTCCTTTGAAGGTTTATGTGAGGACCACCAAGTTCCCCAGGATGAGTGGGTGCTTATTTTGGCTGGTAAACTCACTGGTAAAGCTAGCGAAGTCTATTTGGAAATTCCATACCCCCAGCGAGCAAATTATTGGAAAGTGCGTCAGATTCTCCTCGCCAGCTACGCCATCACTCCAGACTTCTACAGAAGAGCTTTCCGCACCCGGCGTAAAGCCTCCCAAGAAACTCACCAGGATTACGGGAATAAGTTGCAGAGGGATTTCCGCAACTGGGTACGGGGGAATAAAGTTAATTCCCTTGAGGATTTGTGCCAGTTGATGCTAAAAGAACAATTCTTCGAAAACTGCTCCATTGAAGTGCGACAATGGGTTGGGGACCGTAAGCCTGGTACCTTGGAGGAGGCCACCCAGTTAGCAGATGAGTACCTGGAGAATCATGTCCAGTCCCAGCCACTTACCCTACCCCTGAGTCCTACAAACCACTCCTGTGAGGCTGATCATACCCATGCTCTACATGCCAGCCATGTGACAGTTAGGGCCCTTCCAGATTCTAAACCTATTAGGATTCCTCGGGCCTGTTTTATTTGTGGTTGTACTACTCACTTACAGGCAACATGCCCACGCAGACTCCCTAACCTGACCCCAATAAGACTGGCACCTGCCAAATCTGCAAATATTGTATCACAGGGGGTCACTGAGTGTCAAGTGCAGGATGCCGAAGAGACTGGTCCCCATATCTACAGGAAGCAACAAGTGAATATTGATGCATCAGACCTAAAAGAATTTAGAGTGTCAGCAGTCAACTTGTGTGCCCCAAAAAGGTGGGAGAACAACTGTGCACCCAGGAGAGGACACTGGGGTGTTCCACAGACAAGACTGGAACATCAAACAAAACTTATAACCCCTACTCCAATTCATAGTAACAAACACAAAGTCACCAATTCTCCAAACTGCAAAGTCTACATTGGAAACCTTGGCAAGCATGGCCATAAGACTATATTGGAGCAGGCATTTGGCTATTATGGCCCTTTATGTAGTGTGTGGGTGGCCAGGAGCCCCCCGGGTTTCGCATTTGTGGAATTTGAACACCACAGAGATGCTGCTGATGCAGTACAAGAACTAAATAAACGGACTTTGTGTGGGCGTCAAGTTAAGGTGGAATTTGCATCCACAGACAGACGAAGTAGCAATAAGGCTCCTCAATACCCATGCAAATGGCTCCCAACACAAAGGAGAATATGGACTGAGAGAAACAACTATGTCACCCAAAGATTTCACTGAGCCAGTGGGGCCTTCAAAGTGCAGCCGGGACTCACCCTACAAAGGGGATCCCCGGCAATGCACTTACTCTGGGGGGGAAGAAATGTGACAAATACTGAGTGTGACCAAAATCCCCTTCTACTGGTCCCATTTTATCCATAGCTAATTGACTAGTACACATACAATCCAAGATGGTGTTTCTTCTTTGTTCTACTTTCCCGCCAAAAAGCTTTAAACAAAGGAGCTCCCAGGATAGCACTCCAGAAGAGCTGGACAACCCCCTCCAAGGTATTTCCCCCTCCCCTAATGATGCAGCAGGGCCCCTGCCAATCAGACCTGCTTGGGTGGGGTTAACCAGAAGCAAGGCCGGCCTCCCAGCCAATCAACCCTAGGGGGTGGGGAAAAGGCCAGGTATACCAGAGGGGAGGGCTAGAGAGTTGTTGTTGTTCGTCTGGGGTGTAACCTGGCTGCGGCAGGTCACCCTCCTCTGCGGTTCCTTGGAGTTTATCCTAGCTGAGGCAAGAAGACTCCCTCCAACAGTTTGGATCTCCCTACCTCCCAGAGGACTGTTTATACCTGGATCCCCTCGAGGTATGGTTATTCTGTGGATTCACCCAAAGGCACTTTGCTCCTTACCCCTTTGAAATTGCCCAAAGGAACTCCCTGACTTTGGATTTGGATTGGCCTGGAGGGCGTGTGCATCTTGGAGTGGATTGCTCCAAGGGAGGCTCTTTATTTCGGACCAGGAGTGTTTTGGGACTTGGGGGAGTTCACATGCTAATGCCGTGTTCCTGATCTACTGTTTGTTGTATATCGGAAATAAACCCCTGTGTAAACCCCTCTTAAAGGTGTGGTATTTCCCGGTGTGTGCTAGTTGGTCATACGTCACACGTTACGTGACAGTCTCCGCCACCAGAGTGCGGAAGTCTATGGCATACTCGGAGACTGAGCGGATGCCCTGCTGCAGCTGGAAAAGCCTAGCGGAGGATGCAGTGGCACGACCTGGAGCATCAAACACCGTACGGAGTTCTTGGACAAAGGCCCTGGCGTTGTCAATCAGCGGATCCTCCTTTTCCCAAAAGGGTGATGCCCACTCCAAAGCCTTTCCCTGCAGACGAGTGATTAAATAACCCACTTTTGCACGTTCAGAAACAAACTGACCTGGCAGCAGGGCGAACTGAATCTCGCACTGGTTGATAAAGCCTCTGCACGCTTCAGGATCACCGCTGAAAAGAGGTGGAGCAGGAAGGCGTGGCTCAGAAACCTGAAGCGGAATTGAAATGGCCGGAGCAGGCACAACCGCAGGGGCCGCAGGAGACAGAGCAGTCAGCTTCTCCAGGATCGCTTCAAGGGCCTGGTCAAAATGGGATTGTTGAGCTTCATACGTTTTCATCCGAGAAGCCAATCCACGAATGGCCCCTCCGACATCAAGAGGTGCTTGGGCCTCCTCCGAGGGGTCCATGGCCCAATTATACTGTAAGGGGCCCGAAGGCACAGCAGTAATAGTTGTGGACCAAAGAGGAGACCAAACCAGGTTCGAAGTACAAAAGGGTTTATCCAGAAGAATCGTCAAGGTACAGGCAAAATATCAGTTCAGGCGGCAATCAAACGGAGACAAGGGAACAGGCAAAGATCGGTACACAGATAATCAGAATATAGAAACACACCCAGGAACACAAGTCAATGGAACCTATAATTGGGCAAGGAAGAAAAGGGGAATGGGGTTTAAATAGTCCATGGCTTGGCGCCAAAACGTCGACGCGCTGGCGTCAGACGCAGACGCCAGCGTCCCCACGCTGGCGTCCTGACGCCGGTGCCCGATTCTGACGCCGTCGTCCGTTCCGTCGCCGACGACCAATCCCTGAGTGTGAAGATGCCGATGTCACAGGACAGCGCCCAGCAGGAGCCATGCGGTGGAGCAGAAGGTCGCCATCTTGGAAGCCATCTTGGGTGAGTGTAACAGTTTCCATTACACATAGTAGATATTAGATAAGAGAAGTATTGTTCTTTGGCTAATGATAGAGCTCGGTTATAGCAGGAGAGCATGAATTTGAAGTGGATGAAGTCGGGGTCAGTTCGTGACTTTCTCCACCGTCGCTCAGCTGATCTACTACATCTTCTGAGGTACCGTGTTACACTAGTGTGCCAGGGTTGGGGTCTAGCTGGCCGGCTGTGACGGGTGGTAGAAGGTGCAAGGGAGTCAAGTGCTGTTGAAAGGGCATCGTTGTAGAGAGAAGCTGCCATATTGGGACAGGAGAGGGTATTAATATGAGATATGGATTGTGCTGATACTGTTGATAATTGTTGTGGTTCAAAGGCATTAAGGTTTCTGTACGTGTGGGTAGAGAGAGATGGTTGTGAAGGTGCAGGTGAAAGCAGTATCTGAAAGGAGAGTAGATGATGGTCAGACAGAGGGTAGGGAGAGTTAATTAAGTTGGATGGGCAGCATGAGTGACAGAATATAAGGTCAAGAGCATGACCCTCGATGTGGGTAGGTGAGTCGGTCCACTGAGAGAGACCAAATGAAGTTGTTAGAGAGAGAAGTTTAGAGGTGGCAGCAGAAGCAGAGTTGTCAATGAGGATGTTGAAGTCCCCTAAAATGAGAGCAGGTGTCTCACTGGAGAGAAAGTATGGAAGCCAGGCAGCAAAGTGATCCAAGAAGGTGGAGTAGGGACCTGGGGGGCGATATATAACAGCAACACGCAGAGAGATTGGAGAAAACAAACGTATGCTGTGGACTTCAAAAGAAGTGAAGGAGAGAGAAGTCGGTGTAGTTAGATTTTGAAACCTACATTTGGGGGAGAGAAGAAATCCCACCCCACCACCATGACGCCCATCCGGTCTAGGAGTGTAAGTGAGAAGCCTCCATAGCAGAGGCAGCAGGTGAAGCGGTGTCTGAGGGGGAGAGCCATGTTTCAGTGATTGCAAGAAGGTGAAGGGATTTAGCTATAAAGAGGTCATGGACTGCTGTTAGTTTATTGCAGATTGACCGTGCATTACAGAGGGCACATGAGAAAGGCAGGGAGGGTGCTGGTTTTATGTGAATTAGGTTTGCAATATTAGAAGTGCGTAAAGTCTGAGAGACTGTAAAAGACCTTGTTGAATGCCTGAGAGTAGGAATAAGTACTAGCTGTGCACCATTTCCTTCCATGCCTGAGCAGTTATCTGGTACAACTCTAAAGGTGGCCATACACGGGCACATAATGCTGCCGATATCGGCCGATTTGACAGCTTATCTGCCCGTGTATGGGGGCTTCCGACGGGCCTTCCCGATCGATATCTGGCCACGACAAAAAGGTGAATGTGCCTCCAGCATTGCATTATTTCACCTGTCACTCACAGACTGTAAGGGGCACTTGCACTAAGGTTCAAATGGTAAATTTCAATTTTAGAATTTTTCATTTGGTCAAAAAATTTAGAATTCAAAACCTCCAACTCGAATTTGAATGAGAGATTTATCATACCCGGACCCTGGAAACAGTTCAAATTCAAATATTCACTACCTAAAACCTTTCCGAGTTCCACATTTTTGACAAGTTTCGCAGCGAAAATGATGCCCCATAGACTCCAAAGTCAAGCGTGAAAAAAATTTGATGTGTAAAAATCAAGGTTTTTTTCAGGACCAGACTATTCGGATTTTAGACGTTTGAATTTTTTCATAAATAACATACCATTGGAATTGTGAATAAAATTTGTTAGATTTTTAAAAAATAACCCCCTAGATGTACAGTTTATTTATGCACCTGCTATGCCAGTCCTGGCCACAAGGTGGTGCTGTAGCCAAACATAAAGGAGATGAAGAATCACTGGCTAGTAAGGTGCAAGGCCGGATAGGAAATACATGTAACACACTTGCAGTTTAAAGAAACAACAAACAAGGGGCTGGTACTAAAAGGGGAAGTTTGTGTTTGTCACTATCACACCAAATGTATTATGGCTGAAACAAAGTATCTATAGTTATCAATATTATCTATATACTGCCAGTGTTGGACTAGGGCTCCAGTTCCCACAAAGGGCTGCCATATTGGCACTGGTCACCTCACCCAGGCCCCTTGCCCCTGCCGCAACCCCCTGCGCCCCTGACCCAGAGCAGGTCTGTTTTTCCCAGTGTCCGATCAGCCCAGTCCCACCCTATAAACTGCACAGTGTCAAAATTTGCTGCACTTTTTTGGCTTAATTTGGGGTGCTTTCAGGGCACCCGTGTGGACCAGGGTTGAGCATCATCGTCAGGAGGGAGCTGACCTTAAAATAAACGTATAGTAATAACTGAATTATTAGGTGCAGGCCGGATATTAAGGCTAATAATTAGAAAAAAACAGAAAACAAAAAAAGATATATATATATATATATATATATATATATATATATATATATATATATATATATATATATATATATATAAAGCTTTCCTAGCAATTTCTGATCCATCGATGGATTAAAATCCTTCGAATCGTTCGATTCGAAGGATTTAATCGTTTCCTTCAACCGAATTGCGGTAAATCCTTCGACTTCGATATTCGACCCATAGTAAATGTGCCCCTAAATGTTGCAAAATTGTAACAGTTCAGAGTCTGCACCTGAATTACTGAGCTGCCAGACTCAAACACCTGAGACACCAACATTCAACTTTACACTTAGATTTTGGAAAAACAGTAAAAAATAAATAATGGAAAGTAATTGAAAAAAGTCTTTATTTCTGGGGAACAATCTGAAAACAACTGAATTGAAAAAAGTGTTTACTAAGTCTACTAGAAAATCATATAAACATGAAATAAACCCAATAGGCTGGTTTTGCCTCCAATAAGGATTAATTATATCTTAGTTGGGATCAAGTACAAGCGACTGTTTTATTATTACACAGAAAAAGGAAATCAGTTTTAAAAATTTAGATTATTTGAATAAAATGGAGTCTATAAGAGCTTTCTGGATAATGGGTTTCTGGATTACAGATCCCGTACTGATGGGCGGGTGCAGAGGACCTTTTGTCTCTGTATGAATCTTGTATTCACACCCTCATTGCACCCCCCGTCTAATGGTTTAAGGGCAGTGGCTGACGGGGAAATTTGTCGCCCGCAATAAAAATGCGCGACTGCACCTGAAAATGCCTCTCCATTGGATAAAACCAAACATCGCTCCTGCCAGTGAAGGAAACGTTGTGCGACTTCCCGATATATAGGTTTTACCACCATCGATTTCCGTTATTCCCAATGGAGAGGCATATTCGGGAGATTTCTCTCCAACAATCAAATATAAATAATCACAGGCGATAAATCTCCCGCCGCCACGGCACTAGGATTGTTGGGTGGTGAGCGCAAACTCCCCATTTTTGTTCTACTTTATATCTGGCTACTCCACTCCCTGCAGCCAATGGAAACTCTGCCTCATTACAGGTTCATTTATTGGCAAGGATTTCTCCCACGTGGCCCCTCTATCTCTTACTGTGGCCCCAAGAGAAGAATGAGGCAAGAGGCGCAGTGGGTGTAACAGAAATGCCATTTATTTAGAACACAGGAATTACAATCATTAGAAACTCACAGAAATGTAGAGTAACTTAAAGCAACACAAGTGGTGTAACACACAGCTCACCACTAGGGGCAGCACAACACCATGAGGTAACAGAAAATAGAATGGGGAGATTATGGGGTTGTTTATGCAGTCTCTCCCAATGCCAGGGTTTAGTTTAGACTACCCAAAAGGCCACTGTACAGAGAATCAGTACTGGGTAAGTACCAGGGGCTGGGAAATTTCATTCATTTACCCAGGGGGATGTTCCTGCTTGACCAAGGGAAAGAGAGCAGCTCAGGAGCAGGAAGTACAGCAAATTAGCTTCCTATACCTGGTTATGGGGGAGGGGTCCTCATGACCAATGGAAAGAAAGCAGCCCATAAGTAGGAAGTAAAGAGAAGGAGAATGTTTATGACGACTGCTGTTCAATCAAAAAAAAATTATGAAAAAAGGCACAAACACTAAGTAGTCAGAAAAAAAGAGGCTGCTCTGATGTTCTTCTGCTTAGGAAAGATGTGAGAAAGGTTTCTAATTTTATTCCTAAGCAGAAGAACATCAGCCTCTTTCTTTCTCCTGACAACTTCCTTGACTACTTGCTGGTCAGACTGGTGGGAAACTGACCAGCAGATGGCGCTGTTGTAACAAAATTCATTCATATTAACAGCACATGTATCCCTTAATATCTTGGAATTAAAACAAAATAATGAATGTACATTACAAAAGTGCTTAGAATAGACCCCTCATCAATTTTACATTCACTTATTTTATAGTTTACTTATCCTTATCAGAATTAGCAGAGGGTCAGTGGCATTGTTTGTGCCTTACAGCAGGACTGATCAAACCAATTACTGGCACTTCAAAGACATTTTCCAGTTGCGATTTAATTTTACAACCAAAAAAAATGTCCTTTCCCTAAACAAATCTGCGTCAATTCAATGCTGTTACGATACTTACCAAATCAAAGAATGGAGGAAAAAAATGTAAATTCTGTGTCATATCATATCTGTGATGTCATAATCAAGTATAACGAGCGTTCATTAAACTAAATCACCATAATTGGGAACGTTTTTTCCCTAATTCCACAACGGGTTATCTGTTGGAAATGTATTTGAGAGCCAAGTCGCAAATTCTTGTTGGCTGTGAAACAGCCGCTAAAGGGGAGCGATTGTGACGTCACTATTGTACAAGGAAACAGTGCAATTTAGAGAAAGAAGTGCAAACCAGGCAGCCGGGGCCTGAGGAATACATTCATAGGTGCTACACAAAGTGCAGAGGCTTCTATACACTCACACATTATATATACACAGCACAAAGGCTGTTAGAAATCCTGGTGTCACTGCCGTATACAGTATGACCATCCCCGGGGGATTTTCCATCTAGGTAAGCCAATCCAATTAGCCAAGGCAATTACATGCTTGTACTTCCTATTTCTTGGCTGCTCTCTTTCCCAAGGCCATACAGGGAGCAGGCAGATCCTGGAATTAAATGGGATTTTACCTCAAAAAGGCAGGGAATGGTGGTTTGGTAAAGCAAGATCCAACCCTAGTGGGCAAGTCTCTTAGAACTTCTCAATCAAATCTAAGCTCCGCCCACTAGGTTATGGGAAAGAGAGCAGCCCAGGAACAGGAAGTACAAAGAACCAAAGTACAAAGAACCTTGCTCATTCGGGGAGTTAGTAACGGGTCAAATGCAAATGGAATTATGATTTATCTCAAGTACTTAACCTTTAATCTAGGGCAACCTCCTACGACTCCCACAGAGCCAATACAATAGGACTACTAGATACCCCAATTCTACTTAAAGTGACATCAGCTTCCTTACCAGCAATAACATTAAGCAATAAAGCCCCTTGCTGTAACTTATACGGCACCACTTTTGTAGGTGCAGTTTTTTCTGATTGCCATCAATATAGATTGTATTTATGCTGAGGGCAGGGCTGTGTCTGATATACAACAGGAACACAGGCTGGAGAAGGGCAAAAAGGCAAACTCAGTCAGCTCCGCGTGGGCAGGTTTATAACCAATGGAAACTCTCTTTATAAAGCAGCCAATCATCTGTGTGTACTTCAGCTATGAAATCAAAGTGGTTTATCCCAGCCCTGTCCCTTTAGGACAAACACACACGTGGAGATTCAGGGAGATTTAGTCGCCGGGCGACAAATCGGCTCTTCCTCGGGCAACTAATCTCCCCGAAAACTGCCTTCCCACCAACTAGAATCTAAATCGCCGGCGAAATGGCACTCGGAGTGTTTCGTTTTTCGAAGTCGCCCTGCAAGTTCTGAAAACGAATCGCTCCGAGTGTCATCCTGCCGGCAATTTCGATTGTAGCCGGTGGGAAGGCAGTTCAGGGAGATTAGTCACCCGAAGAAAAGCGATTTTTCACCAGGCGACTAATCTCCCCAAATCTCCACTTGTGTCTCTGCCCTTAAAGTCGCTGAACTATGTTGTTTATAGCTAATGTAGCTAATTGTTTATAAGTAATTTGCTACTTGTCTGTGCCCTCTCTGTAGACAACAGAGTCAGAAACAACACAGAAATTACATTTCCAAGTGATCAAACAGAATCAATACTCTATTGTTTTAAAATAACACAATAATATTGTTCTAGAGTTTCCTTAAAGCTGCGCCAGAGATTGTTTACAAAGATATCGGTGTTTGCCCGTCTTATCAGCTGTGCACCGAAAAGCCTAATTATACCGAACACTGGCCGAATTTGCACCAACCCAGATAGTCGCAGCAATCAATGAGGTTATTATTAATTGTGCTATACTCAATATACTGGTTGCACCATTCCCCCAGCAATAAATGGATCGCTCTAGAGCGTAATCACTGGCCCACCTCTCTGCAATAATCTTGCATCACGTTTGCAAACAACTCCAGCATCCCTAAAATAACTACAATAATTGTCTTCGCAATTAGAAAGTTCAAGAGCGCCTGCGTCTTTAAGCACAACGCGCGTGTTAAATCGAACACAACTAGGGTATTTACCGCTACCCTCGTTATCTCCAGAAACCGACGCCAACTCTACGACAAACCCAAATGCTCTGTCGTTGCGACTCTTCTCGTCTGTAAAATATTCATATATAAAACACAAAAGCCTTATAAATCCTTATAAATGGAGCTTAGTGATGTCATTTGTCACATGACTCACTAAAACTCGTGTATTCTAATAAAATAACCCTTTGTTGGAAAATATGAGGGTTTTAAAAGGAACCCTCGGAGTTCAATGACCTGTATGAAAGCACTCAGCCTTCAGCCTTGTGCTTTTATATGATCGTGGAACTCCTCCGTGACTTATAATTAGAGATGCACCAAATCCACTATTATGGATTCGGCTGAACCCCCAAATTAGGATTCGGTTCGGCCAGACAATAGGATTCGGGCGAATCCGAATCCTGCTGGAAAAGGCTGAATCCTGGATTTTGTGCATCCCTACTTATAATATCCTTACCGTATATACTCGAGTATAAGCTGAGTTTTTCAGCCCCCAAAATATGCTGAAAAACTCTACCTCGGCTTATACTCGGGTCAAGCGCAAAAGCGGTCGCCGGCGTCTAAGAATAGTCGCCGGCGTCTAAGAATAGTCGCCGGCGTCCAAGAATAGTCTTCAAGAATTGTCGCCAGCATCCAAGAATGGTCGTCGGCATCCAAAAACGAGACGCCGGCACCTCCAATGGGAGCAGAAACCCTCAATTTTTTGACTGAAACTTACCAGAAGCTGCTGCATTTCTCACCCTAGGCTTATACTCGAGTCAATAAACTTTCCCAGTTTTTGGAGGTAAAATTAGGTACCTCGGCTTATACTCAGGACGGCTTATACTCGAGTATATACGGTATATTTTACAACAGGGGTACTTTATTCACTATATATTACACAAAAGCCTTATAAACGGCTCTTAGTGATGTCATCGGTTATAAACGGAGCACAGTGATGTCATTTTTGTCACATGACTCACTAAAACTCGTGTATTATAATAAAACTACCCCTTGTTGGAAAATATGAGGATATTGGAAGTCACCTTGCACTCATGGTCATGGAACTCCTCAGTGCCTCTAATATCCTTATACTTTACAATAGGGGGTACTTTATTTACTATATAAACGCATGCAATACAGGAAGAAAACAGAACAGAGGAGGCGTGGCTCCTGTACAGAATATTTATACATCTTATAACATGTATATAAAAAAATAATAATAAATTAACATGAAAAAGGCAAAACAGAAAGACAATGATCAAGATTGTAACCGTTTGGTTTACTCTGTCCCCCGCGCCACCTAACAGGACAGGGAGAGCAATGGGGCCCTCTGCGACTCCTGCCAGGCTGAGGGCTTAGTGCAACACATACAGAACATCAAGCTCTTGAACAAGATGTTGTAGATGATTTGGTCAAAGACAAATACAAAAAGAGCGAGCTCCGAGTAATATCAAGGGCAATTGCGGGAGTAGAAATTCCCCTCCGTCCGCTCTTCAGCTTATAAAGAGTTCTCTTGGGGTATTAAGGGCCGCCCAGCTAGGAGCAGGTACATTACTGCTGTCAGTAGTTGGGACACCCTATGGCTTAGCCAAGACAGGAACCAATTACTAATGGTAATCGCCATTTCATTTTAGTCTTTGTAAGGTGCGGACGCCGTAATATTACCGACACAGGGATGGCGTGCTTTGGTTGGGGAATTATTTGAGATAAAGAAGTCTTTACACACAGCGGCAGATCAGGCCGTTCCTGCTCGGTTCCAGGAAGTTCTCCACCAGGGCATCAATGACCTTCTTCAGCTCTTCTTCCAAGAAAGACTTTTCTCTAAAGGAAGAGAAGAACGGCCAAGAATTTGCACCCATACAATATTCTCAGTGGCTACTTGGAAGGCTGGAAGCAGTAATAATAAAACAGAAAGGGCAGTGAGTGAAGGACTGGTGACTTACCCTCGGCCTGGGGTTCCGCACATCTCAGCATAGTACTTTATCTTGGGCTCCGTGCCGCTGGTTCTCAGGGTGGCAATACATCCGTTCTGAAAGGTGAAGGTGACCATCTGGCTACTCTTACTCACCGGCAGGACCTGCACATATGGAGAGCCCAGTGAGACAATGTTAGTATCTACACATTGTGCATTAAAAGGGGCATTTGGGTAAGTGATGGCGTTGCTAGTCATAAGCACTAAACAAATATCAAATAGGGATGCACCAAATCCAGGATTTGGTTCCGGATTCTGCCTTTTTCAGCAGGATTCTGATTAGGCTGAATGCTTGTGCCTGGCCAAACTGATCCAAAACCTAATTTGTATGTGCCAATTAGGGTCAGGAAGGGAAATCCCATGACTTGTCATCACAAAACAGGGAAGTAAAAAATGTTTGTCCAGATTTTCCTTTCCCATCTCTACTTTGCATATGAAAATTAGGATTCGTCCAAATCTTTAGTGAAGGATTCTGGGATTCGGCTGAATCCGAAATAGAGGATTTGGCGCATCCCTAATACAAATAACTAGCTGTGAAGGACCCTTAACACCCTTCTGGAACAGGGACAATGAGCCCAATATATCCCTTGTCTGAACAGCCCTAAGGAAAGAGTGAAGAGATTTTATGTAGAAAGAACGATTTCAGCATTTCTTGTATCATTTCTGGATAAAAAGCTCCATGAGTGTTGCTTTGTGAGCTGAACTACTACTTTCTGCAAAGAACCGGAAGCAGAATCATGTGCCCTGACTGTCTAAATCTAGCCAATAATCAGCAGCATGAGGCGCGGGGCTGTCTAGAATAAGACGTACAGATTTCTTATTCAGCTGGCTGCTGTCGTAGCCCGTGGTCACATCTCGAACATGAAGGATGCCGTATGGCCCGCAGAACTCGGGGTATCTCTTTGGCCCGTTGTAGTTCCGCAGATGCTCAAATATCCTTCTGATGGTCACAGGGTCGTAGCACAAGAAATAGGAGGTCTTTGAAATGTGATAACCATATCTGGAAAAAGAAACAATTTACAGCGTTGCTTACTTGCTTTACGGCAGATGAAATCAGATACACTTCCCATCAGAACAAAAAGCATAAAGAAATGTTAATGTCATTATATGGCGCTTGCTATTGACTCATTTATTATCAGACAGGTCTTCTACACTAGTGATGTGCGTCAGGTAAAACCCGACCTCCACCTGCGCCGACCAGCCCCACTGATGACGTCACAAAAGGGGCGTGGCGAGCAGGCGCACATCTATAAAAAAAGGAAGCCCCCCCCGCAAATGGGAGTCCGAAGTCAGCCCGAACCTGACCAACCAGCGGGTATATCACTATTCTACATACCATCTGATTAATTGCATGAAAGAGAAGAAGCGGTAACTCTCCTTACGTTTCATAGATTTTCTCCAGCTGCTGCTCCAGGGTCACACTGTTACTGTCCAGAAAGGCGGCCATTTCTGCCACAACCACAGCAGCGCTCACTCCATCTTTGTCCAGCACGGACGTTCCACACATAAAGCCTTAGAGAAATAGCAAATGGCAATTGTAAATGAAATTGAGCCCAAATAAAAGGAACAATGAGCTCCCATGGGGCAAAGCAGCACATTCGGCATTGATAAAATATATACAAAACAAATCCATTGTTGGGCAGCCGATGGCATGAAAACTTGGCCTTTAAACTGCTTGCCCTCCACTAATGGCTGAAGATACACTGAGCCCTTGGCCAGCAGTCAGCTCCATATGGCTACCACTGGGCTCAGTCTGTCGTGGCACAGAATCACATTGCCCTGGTTATCTGGTGTAGTTGTTTTTTTACACAACATGGAAGTGAACTGATAGTGTTACAGTGAAGTGTCAGACTTGACTAATGCAAATGCTACAGCCAACCACCCTGCATTAATGTCCAGCCCTCCAGCTATAAACAGCTCACCTATAGATTCTTCAAATGCGAATACAACGGTTTTCCCCTCATCCAGGAGACTTTTCACCCTGTTTCCTATCCATTTAAATCCAGGAAGGGTTTCCTGTAATGGAACAAAAACAGTCAATTAAGTATAACCTGTATAGCCTGCAGCCTTGTGCCTTTATATGGTCACAGAACAACCCCTCAGTGACTTCTAATATCCTTATCATTTACAGTAGGGGGTACATTATCCCTTATAATACATGAGTGATACGCAGAGTTCCCTGTATAACTCAGCCTGCAGCCTTGTGCCTTTATATGGTCACAGAACAACCCCTCAGTGACTTCTAATATCCTTATCATTTACAGTAGGGGTACATTATCCCTTATAATACATGAGTGATACTCAGAGTTCCCTGTATAACTCAGCCTGCAGCCTTGTGCCTTTATATGGTCACAGAACAACCCCTCAGTGACTTCTAATATCCTTATCATTTACAGTAGGGGGTACATTATCCCTTATAATACATGAGTGATACTCAGAGTTCCCTGTATAACTCAGCCTGCAGCCTTGTGCCTTTATATGGTCACAGAACAACCCCTCAGTGACTTCTAATATCCTTATCATTTACAGTAGGGGGTACATTATCCCTTATAATACATGAGTGATACTCAGTGTTCCCTGTACAACTCAACACTTACCTCATAGTTGAAGCCTTCTTTGCTGGCAATAGAGTGCAGGATATTAGAGGACACAGTAGTCGCCAGCATATAAACATCACTCACATCAGATCTATCAGAGCAGGACTTATTCCAGCAGTAGAACATCCACCAGCCCAGCAGTGCAGCCAACTCATTGCCAGTGAAGACCTTCCAGCGGCCCCTGTAGGACACAAGCCCAGAGTCACTAACCAGTGGCCTCCAGTACTGGACATTAAACATGCAGCTAACTAGCTAACTAAACCTGACACTGCACAATGAGAAATCACAGTAACTAGTCCCTTCCCTTTTAACCAAACTCCACCCTATTCGTATCCAATAAGTATAATGGTAGTGGTGGAATTTATGTTTTAATGTATTTTTAAATTATTTAAATCAACTAACGACTAAAAAAACACAATGGGTTGAAGCTTCTCTTCCCGTTCTCAGGCCCTCTGGCACTTGTCTTTCCGTTTGTCATTTAAACCTTTGTCTGGTTGCTAGGGTCAATGACCACAGCAACCAGGCAGAGGTTCTCTAGCCACAAAATAAAAAACAAAACAAAAGGAAGGACCCCAGGCTGCCAAATGACTTGATGTTCCACATGCCCTGAAATCAGTGTGTAATAAAACATAACCTGTATCTATTCTATATGTAGAATAAAGGCCAAGGCGAATATAAACTCCGTACATGTCCTGCAATTCAGCAACTGCCAGTCTGTCGGCATCTGGATCAGTTGCCACCACAACCCGGGCACCTTCCTTCTCTGCAAGCCTGAGAGACAGCGCCTGGATGGGGCAGAAGCATTCACGTGAGCGTCATTGTGCCAATACGGAGAGTACAACAGGGTGGGACAACCTCGCACGACAAAAACATCGAATCAGTCTCTGGATTCACAGGCTAAAGCAGCATAGAAACTGGTGCAGTCTGCAGCAGAAATGATTAACCATTCCTACAGCATCAGCAATTCTCCTATAAATGGCTCTTATATAAAGCTACTTACTACTTACCATGAACATTCTAGTGCCCTAATGACCATCTCTAGCCCTGACGAAGTCCATTGAACCCTGAACTACTTGCGTTGCACGTGACCCCATAGCTGATCTCCTAAAAAGCATAAGCCCCAGCTGCCAATCTCAAACCCCTGAATGGCTCCTAGCCCTGACTTCTGAGCCGCAAGGTGCCAGCTGGAGCCATAGGGAGTAAGCCCAAGAAGTATAAGAAGTGATGTTATTACCAGGACGCATTCGCCTTCCTCTGGATTCGGGCATTTCACCGTGGAGAAGTCGGGATCAGGATCTTTTTGCTCGGGGACTGGAAAGGGAGGGCTGAATCCGAAGACTTTGAATGCTGCCTGAACGTAATCGTGGCCGACGCCGTGAAAGGACGTGTGAACAAACTTTAGGGGTGTCTTTGTATTGAGGTGCCTGACAACAGGACGACAAAAGTTGCACAGTAAGAAAGACGGGCTTTTCCCATGACTAAGGATGTTCATTCGATCGTCTGAGCGACACCCACCTGTGGAAACAAAGTGACTCCAGATCCTCCATGT
This sequence comes from Xenopus laevis, assembly GCF_017654675.1. Lineage (NCBI taxonomy): Eukaryota > Metazoa > Chordata > Amphibia > Anura > Pipidae > Xenopus > Xenopus laevis. The sequence goes on from NC_054374.1 coordinate 166,868,212, forward strand.
AACTCCTGCTTATCTCCTGCAGGGGGTCTCTAGCCAGGGGGCTGCTGTCGGGCAGATTCTCCTGCCAGGATTGGTCCCACGGCTCTGCATGTTGCTCTATGGACTTCAGGATTTCCTTGTCATGGGGTGATGTGATCTGGGCCCCGTTTGCCCAATACACCTGAGAGTTCAGATAAAAGCCACATTTCTATTTGGTTCCTGATTCAGCAGAGACACAGGTAAGTGACGGCCTTGGGCTACTCACCTTATAGCCATTGTCCTCCTTACGATTGTGCGACGCTGTGACCATGACCCCGGCTACTGCTCTCAGTTTGTGCACAGCGTAGGGCTACAATGGGCAACAAGAGTCATCTGATTAGCTCAGCCAATGGGGTAACAGTCCTTTCCCAAAGGAACCCTGCAAAATGAATCCAACCCAGTACTTCTGCTCTCTACCCAATGATAACGACTGGGGCTCAATTAAATAGGTGATGGGGCTTCAATTATCTCAGAACAGGAGTTTTCAATGCTTTACACTAAAGGTGGCCATACACGGGCAGATAAAGCTGCCGATATCAGTCGTTTGGACCAATTTTACAGCTTATCTGCCCGTGTATGGGGGCTTCCGACGGGTCTTCCCGATCGATATCTGTCGGGAAGGTTTGATTTTTAACCGACTGACCCATCGAGCCCCTTAGCGTATCGTAATTCGATCGTTTGGCCATACGGCAGAACATTCGAATTACCGCCGATATAGCCCTGCCGTTAGTGGCATATCGGGGAAAGATCCGCTCGTTTGGTGATGTCGCCAAACGAGCGGATCTTTGAGTCTATGACCACCTTTACATTTAATGCATCTGCTCAATCAACACTGCCTGAACATGGGAAGGAAAGCAAATAATCTGAGCTCTGAACCGAGTATTGAGTACTGGGGGTGGTTCCTGCCTGACCATGGGATAGAGAGCAGCCCAAGGGAAAAAGTACAGATAATCAGAGCGTTGGACTTCGGTAAGTACTAGGGGAGATTAGACTCAGTTACTCAGGAGATGTTCTGTCTGATCAGGGGAAAGGAAAGTTCTGAATTGGAAACTGGGTTTGGCTACATTCACTTAAGGTGGCCATAGACACACAGATCCTATTGTACGAATCGAGGATTCGTACGATTTTCGGATCGTGTGTGGCGTGTGCCGACATCTTTCGTCCGGCGGAGATCGGTCGTTTGGTCGATCGGTCAGGTTTGATTTTGACCCGACTGATCCCGCCGGAGGCCACGGCACATCGTAATCGGATCGTTCAGCCATATGGTCGAACAATCAGATTACCCCCGATATAGCCATGCTCGTTAATGGCATATCGGGGAAAGATCCGCTCGTTTGGCGATGTTGCCAAACAAGCGGATCTTTGCGTCTATGGCCACCCTTACACATTTTAGTGAAAATGGGCTGAAGAATTCTAAAACGGATTAATCAACCCACATTTCCAGGCAATTCTGGCCTGTTCCCTATCCACTCAAGTCAATCAGACCAATTACTTATGGGAGCCATCCACTAGAGTGCACAACATTGCTGCCGATGAAGTTGCAGATAAAATGTAAACACCAAATCCAGACGCGAGCGGACTGCTATGTGTGATTGGATAGAATGCCCCCCCAGTGCAAGAGGGATTAAAGTGCAGACGTACCACGAAAGGAGTGGGGACATATCTGGAGAAAAGGTGCACCGGGACCCCTTTGCTCAGGAGAACAGCGGCTGTGAGTTTGGCAAACCTACAATAATAGAGAATACGTTACAGACTGGAATAAGCGAGCGCTGCCCAAGCACAACACTGTCAGGCTTTATCTGCCGGAGCCCCAAGCTCAGACTGGGATTTATCCAGTTCCTACTGGAACCCGCCCAACCCAAACCTGTGCATGTGACAACTAGGAGCCCTGTCATATTTCTGCTTCTGGGCCATTACTTCTGCTTTTAACATTAAACTTCAGCCCTGAATAATACAAATTTACCCCTCATTTTCATAAATGGGAATTTTATTTAGCCTAACATTTTAGATTGCAAGCTCTTGCAAACAGGGCCCTTCTTAAAGGGGTTGTTCATCTTCAAACACTTTTTTCTGTTCATTTGGTTTCAGATTATTCACCAGAAATAAAGACTTTTTACAATTACTTTCTGTTTTCTATATGTGACAGTTTTTATGTTACTGAAGTGTAAAGTTTCATTTTTCACCTAAAGCAGCTCTGGGAGGGGGGGTCGCCGACCCTGTAACTGATCCATGAGTTGATCCACGTGTTTGTCCCTGCTGAGCAGAATCCCTGAGTGTCATTAAAGGCAACTGTTAGAATTGATACAATAGTTGCACTTATATTCCCCATAGATCCTACTGAGAAATGGAGCAACTAACTGTATCAACTAAATGTAACAAACAAGGGGCCCATTTACTTAACTCGAGTGAAGGAATAGAGGGAAAAAAACGTCGAATTTCGAATGGTTTTTTTGGCTACTTCGACCATCAAATGGGCTACTTCGACCTTCGACTACGACTTCGAATCGAACGGTTCAAACTAAAAATCGTTCGACTATTCGAACATTCGATAGTCGAAGTACTGTCTCTTTAAAAAAAAAAACTTCGACCCCCTAGTTCGCCACCTAAAAGCTACCGAAGTCAATGTTAAGTCTACGGGGAAGGTCCCCATAGGCTTTGCGGTCTTTTTTAGCTCGAAGAAAAATCGTTCGAATGATGGATTAAAATCCTTCGAATCGAACGATTCGAAGGATTTAATCGTTCGATCGAACGATTTTTCGTTCGATCATTCGATCTAACGAATTGCGGTAAATCCTTCGACTTCAATTCGGCAGTTGAATATCGAGGGTTAATTAACCCTCGATTTTTGACCTTAAGTAAATTTGCCCCTAAATGTACTTAGTAATTGTATCAACCAAATGTATCAACTGAATGTATCAATTAATTGGGTCAACTAAATGTATCAACTAATTGTATCAATTAATTGGATCAACTAATTGGATCAACTAAATGTAGCAAATTGTAACAGTTCAGATGCTCCTGGATCACTAAACTGCCAGATTGAGACATCAGAGATACGAACATTAAAGTTAAATTTTGGGAAAATGGTAAAAAATAAAAGATTGAAGGTAATTGGAAAAAGTCTTTGTTTATTGCAAGCAATCTGAAACCAACTGCATTGAGAATGACTACAGTACCCATGATGCACAGTGCCTACAATCAGGTTACACCCCTACGCTGTCTCTGTACCCCAACCCCATGGGTTTATCATCTTCACAGACTTTGGCTGCCCTAATATGGCTCAGACAATGTAACCAGAGGCAGTGCTTATAAGGAGCAATTACTTCATTGTGATGGTGCCGTATACAAAGAGGTGCCTGTACCTGACACTGCTGCTGTTGCTGGTCACCTGACCTCGTGTGTCATATCCAATCACAAGGCCCTTCTTCTTCAGATCGGGGAAACTCCTCTCCAAGTAGTGGTACATTCCCTGCACAAACACACAGCTTTAATACAGGGGTCACAAATAATAATGCAAAAAATGCTGTTAAGAAAAAACTGGCAGTTTGGGCAGCAATTAGCTGGCAGATTCAGCGGTTTCAGTAGATAAGAACTCTTGAGTGGCTAAATGTGCGTCTGTTCTGGGTGCCACTTCATTTTCAGCTGAATATTTCTGTCCTACCCTACCTTGTAACTGGCAGCAATGACTGACCGGGGAAGATGGGAGTTGTACAAAGCGAAGCTGCCGTAAGAAGAAGCACACCTCTAATGGCATTTAATGGGGAACTATCGCGAAAATGATAATTTAATATAAACTTCATCATACTGAAATAAGAAATACAATCAATTAAAAATTCTGCATTATTTCTGAAATAATCAAGTTTATCTTCACTATTCCTCTCTCAGCATCTGTTTCTCTTCATTCTCTCTTCATGCAGCAGTTGGGTGTCAGATATTCACTGACAGTTAGATCCAATATATCTTATAGGGGGGCTCCTTTTGCCTAGAAGATGTATTAGAGCTCACTCTATTAAACTCACCAGACATCATGTCTCTCTACATGCAGGATTTGTGCAAAAGGCAGTTATTTTGTTAGATTTTGTTTGTACTGGAATCGGTTATTGGAGTGAGCTCTAATACATCTGCTAGGAAAGGAGCCCCCCTAAAAGATATATTGGATCTAACTGTCAGTGAATATCTGACACCCAACTGCTGCATGAAGAGAGAATGAAGAGAAACAGATGCTGAGAGAGGAATAGTGAATATAAACTTGATTATTTCAGAAACGGTACAGAATATTTAATTGGTTGTATTTAGAAAGTTTCTTTTTTCAGTATTGTGAAGCTTATATTACATTTTCATTTTTCATTCCCCTTTTGAAATGAAAGGGAACTAATTAGGTGGCAGTTGGCAGGATTCCAAGCTACTAGTTAGAGAACTACACCTCTCCTACCCCACGCCAGCCCCAAACTCCATGGGAAATAATGCAGCAAATATGTAAACTGCCCTAAACACATGAATTGGAAATGCACTTTATTGTGCTCCTGACTCACAAGGATCCTGGGAAAAAGCTGCATCTTTATAAAAAGAATTTAAAAAAAACCCCAAGTGACTACATGATAACACTGAAAAGAAAACTTGTATTCAGGCAGCAAAACATAGAACTGGTCAAAGGCTAAATATAACTAAATTCCCAGGAATTGGCTCATTATTCAGAGAAGAAGGAATTTGTGAGGAACAGACTCAGTGTTTTGCTCATTGTCCAGCAGCTCTGCCAAATTATTTCCATTAACTTCTCCCTCCTCTTACACAATCTGCAATGTCATTGGTCCATGCTCCTACCACACGTCCAAAACAAAGGCAACACGTGCTGAGCAGTCTCTCCCTGCATGGGACTCTTCTGACTCACGTTTCATTCTATCCACCAGCAACGCATTCCTCATCCCAACGCATTTAATCACTGCCCCTATATACTGCTTCCCCTTATGGCTCTGTGTATATACACAGCAATATATATACATACATAGAAACCCTTGTATGCAAGTGTAACCACTATAAATTCACCCCCTACTGTAAATGATAAGGATATTAGAAGTCACTGAGGGGTTGTTCTGTGAACATATAAAGACACAAGGCTGCAGGCTGAGTTATACAGGGAACTCTGAGTATCACTCATGTATTATAAGGGATAATGTACCCCCTACTGTAAATGATAAGGATATTAGAAGTCACTGAGGGGTTGTTCTGTGACCATATAAAGGCACAAGGCTGCAGGCTGAGTTATACAGGGAACTCTGAGTATCACTCATGTATTATAAGGGATAATGTACCCCCTACTGTAAATGATAAGGATATTAGAAGTCACTGAGGGGTTGTTCTGTGACCATATAAAGGCACAAGGCTGCAGGCTGAGTTATACAGGGAACTCTGAGCATCACTCATGTATTATAAGGGATAATGTACCCCCTACTGTAAATGATAAGGATATTAGAAGTCACTGAGGGGTTCTGTGACCATATAAAGGCACAAGGCTGCAGGCTGAGTTATACAGGGAACTCTGAGTATCACTCATGTATTATAAGGGATAATGTACCCCCTACTGTAAATGATAAGGATATTAGAAGTCACTGAGGGGTTGTTCTGTGACCATATAAAGGCACAAGGCTGCAGGCCGAGTTATACAGGGAACTCTGAGTATCACTCATGTATTATAAGGGATAATGTACCCCCTACTGTAAATGATAAGGATATTAGAAGTCACTGAGGGGTTGTTCTGTGACCATATAAAGGCACAAGGCTGCAGGCTGAGTTATACAGGGAACTCTGAGTATCACTCATGTATTATAAGGGATAATGTACCCCCTACTGTAAATGATAAGGATATTAGAAGTCACTGAGGGGTTGTTCTGTGACCATATAAAGGCACAAGGCTGCAGGCCGAGTTATACAGGGAACTCTGAGTATCACTCATGTATTATAAGGGATAATGTACCCCCTACTGTAAATGATAAGGATATTAGAAGTCACTGAGGAGTTGTTCTGTGACCATATAAAGGCACAAGGCTGCAGGCTGAGTTATACAGGGAACTCTGAGTATCACTCATGTATTATAAGGTATAATGTACCCCCTACTGTAAATGATAAGGATATTAGAAGTCACCATATAAAGGCACAAGGCTGCAGGCTTAGACGTGTGTTTGGAGAATGCAGTCTCGTTGCTATAAGGACACACTGTGAGTTTCTTCGTGGAATAAACAAGGTGTTATGAACATTGCGTTTGATACATCTCTGCAGAATTCCATCTCTTGCCTGAAGGTGTTTATATTGTCAGTAGGATAATGTATGTTTGGATTAAACCAGTGTGAGTTTAGTGAGATAAATATGCACACGCCCCAGTGATTCCTGTAGACGCGTGCCGTGTATATACGGAAAATAAAGAGACGCGCAGTGATTTATGTGATATTAACATGCAGTGGAGCAGATGAGCCTCAGCCTGTCCGTCTCTCCCTTCTCTCTCTCTTATTAAAAATAAGATAATGACTTTAAATGATCTGGTAGGAAACCTGCGTATGTACAGACGTCAACTACTAGGCCTGCAACTCCCAGGCAGCCTTTATCTGGGTCACAAATGGCTGAAGTATTGTAAATAATTCTGCAGTTGGTCCTTTTTTCTTGCTCTATTTTGCCAGACGCCAATTCAAAAAAAAGTCTGGTTTCTAGGGACAGTGACCCAGGCAACCAAGTCTGTGGTTAAAATGTGACCTAGTTACTGCGCGCTTAATCTGTGTTGTCTATTGACCCTCGCTGCCCACCCTACAACAGGGTATATTTATTAACTGCCAAAAGTCTGGGGGGTAAGCCCTGGCAGAGGGCTGCTTAAATACGTCCATATCCCAGCATGCCTCTGTAATCTCGGGTAACTGCCATAACAGAACAGATGTTTTACAGTGAAATTCCCCCTTAAAGGGGGTTGGTCACCTTTGAGTTAACTGTCAGTATGATGAAGAGAGGGATATTGAGACACTTTGCAATTGGTTTTCATTTTTTTTTATTTGTGGTTTTTGACTTATTTCGCTTTTTATTCTTCAGTTTGCAATTTTAGCCATCTGGTTGCTAGGGTCCAAATTCCCCTAGCAACCATACATTTATGTGAATAAGAGACTGGAATATGAATAGGAGAGGCCTGAATAGAAAGATGAGTAATAAAAAGTAGCAATAACAATACATTTGTAGCATTCGATTTCCGAAGTAGCCCAATGTTTCCTTGTGAGGCAACTTAGGGCGACTTTGGAAATCGAAACGCTGTGAGTGCCATTGCGCTGGCGATTTTTCATTTAAGCAGGCGGAAGGCAGTTCAGGGAGATTGTCGCCCCACAGAAGAGGCGATTAGTCGCCAGGCGAGTAAATCTCCCCGAATCTGCCCGTGTGCTAACTCCCTTACTGTAACAGACTGAGGTGCTACAAGCTGACCAGCTGGGTTTGATTAGCCTCGGGTGACTCCTTAAAGGAACAGTTCAGTGTGAAAATAAAAACTGGGTAAATAAATAGATTGTACAAAATAAAAAATGTATCTAATATAGTTACTTGTCAAAAATGTAATGTTTAAAGGCTGGAGTGAGTGGATGTGTAACATAATAGCCAGAACACTACTTCCTGCTTTTCAGCTCTCTAACTCTGAGTTAGTCAGTGACTATAAGGGGGGCCACATGGGACATAACTGTTCAGTGAGTTTGTAATTGATCCTCAGCATTCAGCTCAGATTTAAAAGCAACAGTTATGTCCCATGTGACCTCCCTGAAGTCTAGTGTCTGGTAACCAATCAGTGGAAAGCAAGAGAGCTGAAAAGCAGGAAGTAGTGTTCTGGCTATTATGTTACACATCCAGTCACTCCAGCCTTTATACATTATATTTTTGTCTAACTAACTATATTAGATACATTTTTATTTTGCACAGTCTGTCTATTTACCCAGTTTTTATTTTTATACTGAACTGTTCCTTTAAACCCCAGGCAGGTGAGTCTCTGGAAATCTCTGACTGGGAGAGATTCACATTGAGTGTCTGGGATCTTGACACAAGGGATCCTATGTGCCTGTACACACACAGTCACCACGTGGAAGCTCTGTAATTGCACTGCCTTTTTGTTATTATTGAACTTATACTGCTGCTGTCAGCCATTTCTTTTATTTTTGGAAAGAAAACTGCCTTTATTATGTACCCGTTGCTGCCGGCTGGAATATTTTATATATATTTTTTATATTTTAAAGAGACTTTTGCTGTCCTGACGCTTACTCTGTGGGAACCTGTCATACTTCCCAACTGTACTTGCACTTTGTAATGTAACCTTTGCTCAGACTAATGGGAAAGGAGCTCCGAGCATCCGATACGGCACCTGCACTTCAGCGTTCCGCCCTCATGATAATTAAAGGGTAAACAAAGTGCTTTTTAATCTATCGGTGATCGGGAAGGTGAATGTGAAGAGCAAAGCCAGTAAATAAATTGCTAGGGGAGCGAATGCAGAGAGAGGAGTGCGGGTGTTGTTAGTGGCAGCACAGACTGATACTGCAGATCAGCACCTTGGACAGAGGTCAAAACATACAGTCAGGTCGTATCAAAGGCCCAGCAGGGTTTGGACACACATTATTGGCTACTCATGAACTGCCCAGCAAGGCAAAGGTTAATCAGTCTCAGTCTGTGCCCATGGGAGTTGCCATTACCCCGGGGCATTATTTTTCTGTGCTTAGGGCTGGCACCTGTTGTCATATCTACAGCCCCATGGGGAAGACTGATCCCAATTAACACTTAACTGCACAACATAAAACACAAGGGCAGGAGCCGTCAAACACCCAACCTGCACCACTAGCCAGGGGCTAGCTCTTGTGTGCCACTTACCTGGGTGGTCTGTATAATGGTCAGATCATTGATGCGGCTGAAGCCGGCGCCCATAGCAGAGCGCAGACCCGCGGTGCCAAACGACATGCGGCAGCACAAACGCTCACGGAGCTCCTTGTTCTTCCCATTCTGGAGCAACGTCTCTATCTGGGCTTTGGTCTTTGGATTCTGTCAATATAGAGGGAAATCCTTCTTATTGCTGTCAAATATCAATTTATTTCTTGGGTGAACGGATACCAAAGCATCGTTATTATAGCGTCTCTGTATAATATAAATGCAAAATGGGTCTCTTCAGCTGTTGCTTAACTTCCAGCAGCCCCGAGAGTGGAAGGGTGCTGGGAGTTACTGTGGAACAGCCACAACATAGTAACATAATTACGTCCATCAAGTTCAACCTTTTAAGTCAATATATAACCTGCCTAACTGCCAGTTGCCCTTAACAAAAGCAGAAACACAAGTATCAGTACTGGCTCCCGTACGACTGCCCTACATACTGAGCAGACACAATAAAGGCCAAATATCCCTAAATCACACATTCCCCTCTCCTGGACTAAATTCACTCTGGTAACTGTCACAGTTATTTGATCAGAAAGTTAAATAGAGCATCTGGCATGTGAAACATAAATCCATGTGATATTTCCAAACTCGAGGTCAGCCAGCTCCCAGTGTGCTCCCTGCTCAGCCAAATACATTCAGTACAGCCGCACGGCTACTTGCTAAACATTCAGTAGGTCATGGGCACAAGCAATCAAAGCTTAATAACAACAGTGTGTTGTACAGAACTGATCAATACAGACTACAAAGGCCTCTGGGTAAAGGCACAACCAATCAATGCTAAGTATATCACTGGCCATATAGGAACAGCACTACTAATACTTCCAATCAGTAGCAAGAGCTTTACTATTCAGTGACTGCTAAAATCTCTCTCTATGTTTCTTATTCTTTCAATATCTATTTTTAGTATTAATATAGAGATTTTTAACCCCTTCACATTAAATATAATCTAAAAATATCACCCTGCTATAGTTCCAGGGTACAAATAAGCACTCACCCCAAATCTCCCCCTAACTGACCTTCAGACTGGGCCCCCTTAGCTCATAACAAGGTTACAGATATATAGAAACATTGGGGTGTCACCCTGCTATAGTTCCAGGGGTACCCAGGGTACAAATAAGCACTCACCCCAAATCTCCCCCTAACTGACCTTCAGACTGGGCCCCCTTAGCTCATAACAAGGTTACAGATATATAGAAACATTGGGGTGTCACCCTGCTATAGTTCCAGGGGTACCCAGGGTACAAATAAGCACTCACCCCAAATCTCCCCCTAACTGACCTTCAGACTGGGCCCCCTTAGCTCATAACAAGGTTACAGATATATAGAAACATTGGGGTGTCACCCTGCTATAGTTCCAGGGGTACCCAGGGTACAAATAAGCACTCACCCCAAATCTCCCCCTAACTGACCTTCAGACTGGGCCCCCTTAGCTCATAACAAGGTTACAGATATATAGAAACATTGGGGTGTCACCCTGCTATAGTTCCAGGGGTACCCAGGGTACAAATAAGCACTCACCCCAAATCTCCCCCTAACTGACCTTCAGACTGGACCTCCTTAGCTCATAACAAGGTTACAGATATATAGAAACATTGGGGTGACCCTGCTATAGTTCCAGGCAGCAGTAAATGCGGTTGATGAATAATAATGGGATGGAAGAGAAGAAAATGAAATTAGCACATTAATAACAAGAACAGAAAGTAAATTAACAGATGATCTTATTTCTGGTTGTCAGAGTCATTTACCAGAGAGGAAGTAAAAAAGGCTGAGTTTGAAAATAAAAGTGACAAAGAGTGAAGACCAACTGCATAGTTGTGCAAATGAACCCCATCAACAAGATAATAAAAGTTAATTAATGGGAGGACATCTTTCTTCACCTACAAGGAAACTGTAAAATGACCACTGTGGGGGGTCCCTAATAGCAGGGGGGGATGAATATACATTCAAATAGAGTCACATCGAAATGATGATGAAAAGAGGAAGAAGTCTATAAAGTTGAACCTACAGAGGATGGAAATAAAGATCCAGGAGACACACGGTGCAGTCACATGCAAAGAGCTTTGTCCGCTGCTCTAGTGCTCATATCAGGTCGCTGTACCTTTAACAGAACGCAGCAGAACAGGGAGATTGAGATAAGAAGCAGAAGGACTTGACTCATTAAATACATAATTATTATTAACGAGCAGTAGGGACCTGCTGGAAAGAGAGAGGGGGAGAACTTAATGTTCTCTGTTGGTGCCAGCACATAAATGAGGCATATGGAGATAATGGATTTAACGTTCTTTCCTTGGTCAGAACTGACAGTGCAGGGAGGAAACAAGTCCCACACTGGAGATGTTTGGGCAGCACAAGCCACTGTTCCCACACCCCGTGCATATTTAATGGCTCACTAGAGGCTACGTGATACTGAAGATCCTCCCGGAGGAACAAAGAACTTTATTCCCTTCGGCCCATAAACAATTCATAGTGTGGAATGTGCCAGTGGAGCCCACAGAGGGGCCGCAAACCTTAGCCAGCCTGAAAGACTTGGAATGAGGGCAAAGTTGCCCCACTTTATTTTAAATTATTTTTGGGAGGTCGGAGATCTTGTGGGATCTGACAAATCGTCAAATTACTGTGAGGTTAGTGGGGATCGAACGATCGCGGATCTAACGATTTTTCGTCTGACATCGATCGCAAAATTGATCGGCCAGGTTAGAAAATTTTCATTGGTCACAGTGGGGCTCATTTATAAACACTGGGCAAATTTGCACCTGGGCAGTAACCCATAGCAACCAATCAGTGACTGCCTTTTTCCAGCCAGCTACAGGTTGAACAATGAAAGGAAACATTTGATTGGTTGCCATGGGTTACTGCCCAGGTGCAAATTTGCCCAGTGTTTATAAATGAGCCCCAGTGAGATCTATCTATTGTCCAATTGTTTGCAGGGCCAAGCAGACAGCTACCCTCAGTTTTCCTGACTTCAACTAGAGAACATTGCTTGAAATGATCCAAACATGAGCAGATATAAACTGCCCACAGATTAAGTCGGAAGCTTATTGGGCAGAGTATGGGGCTGAAAGTCGGGGCCCACAATCAGATCAGCTCGATATTGCCCATTTCAGGGAGAGATCCACTCGTTTGGCTGGCTTTAAGGTGGCCATACACTGGTGATGTCAGCAAACAAGCCAATCTCTCCCCAATATGCTCACCTTTCAGGTGGGTGATATAGGGGTGATCCGATCGTGGGCCCTAGGTAGGGATGTCAACTTTTTTGGAAAAAAATACCGGCCTTCCTATATATTTATCTTTATTCCCTATTAATAACATTGGGATCACTGACCTTCCTATATATTTATCTTTATTCCCTATTAATAACATTGGGATCACTGACCTTCCTATATATTTATCTTTATTCCCTATTAATAACATTGAGATCACTGACCTTCCTTTATATTTATCTTTATTCCCTATTAATAACATTGGGATCACTGACCTTCCTATATATTTATCTTTATTCCCTATTAATAACATTGGGATCACTGACCTTCCTATATATTTATCTTTATTCCCTATTAATAACATTGGGATCAACCATAATTTTTACTGGCCAGGCCAGTAAAATACCGGGCAGGTGGCAACCCAAGCCCTAGGGCCCAACGATCAGCTCATACCGAAGGGTAAATGGGCCGTCGGATCGCGGGACTGCATCAACGAACAAATGCAGCCACGATCCGAAAAGATTTTTAGTCCTGTCCGATCGATATCTGCTCGACTTTCGGACACATATTGATCGGGAAAGCCGTCGGAGGGCCCCATACATGGGCCAATAAGCTGCTGAGTCGGTCTGTCGGCAGCTTTTATCACCCCGTGAATGGCCAGCTTTAGTCTGCAACTTATTGGGCAGTGTATGGGCCCTCTGATGGGCTTCCCCAATCCATATCTAGCCATAAGTAGGCCGGGTGACGGTCGGGCAGGTTTTAAAATCCTGTTGGATCGATGACAGATTCAGTCAATTGATACGGTCCTGGATCTGACTGACTGTATTCTGCTTGTTGTGATCCAAACATTGAGCCCTAGGGCCCACAATCGGATCAGCCCGTGGACATATGGGGGACAGATCCGTTCATTTGGCAACCTCTCCAAATGAGCGGATATCTATATGTATGGCCAGCTTAAAGGACCAGTAACATCAAAAAATTAACTTGTTTTAAAGTAATACAAATATAATGCAGTGTTTCTCTGCACTAGTAAAACTGCTGTGTTTGCTTCAGAAACTCTACTATTGTTTATATAAATAATCTGCTGTGTAGCCATTGGTGCATCTATTCATAGGAGAAAAGGCTCAGGTTACACAGCAAATAGCAGATAAACTCTGTAGAACATAAAGTTATCTGTTATCCACTATTTATCCTGTGCCATATAGTCTTTTTTCAATTTCCGCCATTGCTCCACAGCAGCTTGTTTATATAAACTATAGTAGTACTTATCTGTTATCTACTGTGTATCCTGTGCTTGAATGGCTGCCCCCATGGCTACACAGCAGCTTGTTTATATAAACTATAGTAGTACTTATCTGTTATCTACTGTGTATCCTGTGCTTGAATGGCTGCCCCCATGGCTACACAGCAGCTTGTTTATATAAACTATAGTAGTACTTATCTGTTATCTACTGTGTATCCTGTGCTTGAATGGCTGCCCCCATGGCTACACAGCAGCTTGTATATATAAACTATAGTAGTACTTATCTGTTATCTACTGTGTATCCTGTGCTTGAATGGCTGCCCCCATGGCTACACAGCAGCTTGTTTATATAAACTATAGTAGTACTTATCTGTTATCTACTGTGTATCCTGTGCTTGAATGGCTGCCCCCATGGCTACACAGCAGCTTGTATATATAAACTATAGTAGTACTTATCTGTTATCTACTGTGTATCCTGTGCTTGAATGGCTGCCCCCATGGCTACACAGCAGCTTGTTTATATAAACTATAGTAGTGTTTCTGAAGCAAACAGATCAGTTTTACCAGTGCAGGGCAACACTACATGATATTTTTATTACTTTAAAACACTTTCATTTTTTGGTGTTACTGTTCCTTCAAGCCCAGGCGTATCAGGAATTGTCTAAGGGAAGAATTTAAAGGGGTTGTTCACCTTTGAGTGAACTGTGAGTATGATGTAGAGAGGGGTATTCTGAGACAGTTTGCAATTAGTTTTCATTTTTTATTATTTGTGGTTTTTGAGTTATTTAGCTTTTTATTCAGCAGATCTCCAGTTTGTCATGTCAGCCATCTGGTTGCTAGGGTCCACATTCCCCTAGCAACCATGCGCTGATTCAATAAAGACGGGAATATGAATAGGAAAGGCCTGAATAGAAAGATGAGCAATAAAAAGAGGCAATTACTATACACGTGTAGACTTACAGAACATTTGTTTTTTTAGATGGGGTCCCATCTGAAAGTCAAGACTAATTGAAAAGTTGTTCAGAGTTAGCCACTACTTAACATACTAAAAGTTAACTTGAAAAATATATAGGACGGCAAATACCTGGTGTCCCCAAAATTAATTCGAATTTAAGCTTCATGCCAGGCTTTCAGGTGTATGTAGAGACCAAACAGACATTCCCTAAATCTCACCCTACTTGTCCTTTACTCTTCCAGTACTGCGCCAGGCAACAAAGGTAACCTGCTACACAAGGTGTCGGCCAACGTAAAGGAATCGGTCAGGACTTCTGCGTCAGATAATTAGTTATTGCACCAAAATCATTCATTAAACTTAACTAACCCCAAAGTATAACAAGAAGCTGCCGGGCATTGGGCAATTCACCTGTCTGTGAGGTCACAACACAACACCAATAGCATCACAACTGATCACTTGGTACTATAAGAAGCAGCAGAATGACCTCTCCTATTCTCACACTGTACAGGGGGAACACGGAGTGTCACGGTCTATTTACACGCGTGTGACAGTCATGCACCTGTACAGGTAAATGTGATGCAAATGCAGCAATGGGACAATGGCTCACTCTGGCCGCAACATATAAAGTAAATACTTGTTTGTATGGAAAGAGAAAATGAACGGACACTATAGACACCAGACCATTTATTCAGTATTAGAGCAGCTCAGAGAAACACACGCGGGGCAGGTGTAAAAAACATTAACATTATATAATACAGATCATATTCTGATCTCATTAGCTGGAGAGATACACAGACACATTAAGTTACACACCTTATCCCACTACAGTCACTTACTGCTATTGTTATTATTATTATTGTTATTATTATTGTTATTATTATTATTGTTATTAGTCTTATAGAGATAGAGACACACACAGGTGCCATGGGGCTGCTACACACACAGTTATATCCATGAGACTCTATATACCCTCCTCCCCTTATCCCAGTGCAGCCAATCACACTGCTGTTATTATTATTATTATTATAGGAATAAGTGATACACACATATATATGAGACACATATAAAATACACACACACATATATATATATATATATATATATATAAGACACAGACACAGTTGCAGCCAGTGATACTGTTATTATTATTATGATTATGATTATTATTACAGGAATAAGTAACACACACACATATATATATATAAGACATACATATAAAATACACATATAAAAGACAGTTGTAAGTCTGACCTTATCCCAGCGCAGCCATTGGCAGAGAGCGAGGTCGAGGTCGGGGTCGCCGGTGGAGCTGGGGAGGATGAGGTTGGAGTTGACGTCCCCTCCGGTCTCCCCCATGGTACCGCTCAGACCTCTCTGCAGTCGCTGCAATTGCTCTTGTGTCTCAGCCGCTTACACTGCGCGTGCGCACAAGCAGGACTCGGTCTGTTTCACTCAACTCCGGCACAAAGCGGACGCGCGCTGATGGGAGCTGAGCCAGACCTACATGCGCATGCGCACACGGCTTCGCAGGGGACCCATAGTGGATTAGCGCGCATGCGCCAGTGTGGCAGCTGCTTTATGCGAACTGGTAGATTTGTGCTGCGTAACAGTGAGTTTCTAATGGGCCTTTGCGCTGGGTTTTAATTTACTCTCATTGCCCTCCCTCCCCCACTCACGTGTTCCCTGCAGGAGACTGTGCTCAACTATCACTCTCACCTCCACAACTATCAGCTCCAGGACTATCAGCTGCTGGGAACACTGGGAATACTCGTGAGCAGCCCAGTAATGTCTCCAGTAGAGAGTTTTACTTGTGTCCCTAATAAGCAGCTCCCTGAGTTCTACTCTGACCAACTGCATAGAAGTCATTTCTCTTACACACCAGTCTCGTGTCCCTGAGTAACCTGTGAGTACAGACCATGACTTTAGTTTATATATTATACATTGGCTAAATCTCAGCAGATTTCAATTGGTCTTCATTATTTTTGTTGTTTGTAATTATTTACCTTCTGCTGACTCTTTCCAGCTTTCAAGTAGAGGTCGCTGACCCCCATGTAAATAACAAATGCTCAGTAAGGCTACACGTCTATTGTTGTTGCTGCTTTTCTTATTCAAATCAATGAATGGTTGCTAGGTTAATTCGGACCCTAGCAACCAGATTGCAGAAATTACAGACTGGAGAGCTGCTGAATAAAAATCAGAACCAGTATAGACATTTAGCCCCCGCCCAATAAATCTCTAGCCCCCCAGATGCCCCATACACAGGTCACCTTTATACCTAATCCTCCTGTGATTCGCTGAGACTCCTGTATAACAAATATTATCCCTCCCCCTCCCCCGGGACTTTTGTTTTTCTTTCCAAATCATTTCCCCGTAATGTCTTTTATTTCAACACACAATCAATTAACATCCTGATCTGCTGCAACAATTGCCCGGGATCTTCTGTAACTGACAACAACTAATTAACCAATAGAAAACGTTTTGTGCCATTACCATAATGTACCCCCTACTGTAAATGATAAGGATATTAGAAGTCACTGAGGGGTTGTTCTGTGACCATATAAAGACACAAGGCTGCAGGCTGAGTTATACACTGGATCACTATAGATATACACAGTTGATGGAGCTCAGAGACCACAGACTTGAGATCAGGGGTAGAAACATAATTAGTGTCAGTAGATACAAGTTGTGACACTAGTGAAATAATTGTTGTACATTATTGTTCCATTCAATTAAAGAAATATCTGATAATGTTTATTATTTGCTTCTGAATGGACAATAAATCAGATTTGCTTTGCTGGAGACACGGCCAGACTGTGACAGAGGAGTCGTTCCCAGGAGACATTGTTTCTTCTGCTGATGTAAATGGGCCCCGTGTTGCTACAACCGACGCTTTTTATCTCCAGCCTCTCCCCCCACTAAACTGAATCACAAGTTGTTGCTGCTGCAGCCGCTGCTGTAATAAACCTGCTGCTCTGACCCTTCCAACATGGAGAGTTGCGCCCTCTGGTGGAGAAATGTCAGAATACAACAAATATCTCTAATTAAAGGTTCATTTTCTAATCATTTATGTGCTTTAAAGCCGTGGCGTAATTGGCTGTGGCAGCACCCAGGTGCAAGATGTGCCCCTCACCCTCCAATCACACGGCCGCTACACCCTTGAAGAATTTCATGTGCCACCCAATACCTGTTTATTGTGACCCCAAGTGGCTACTGGCCCAGGTACAATCCCATTCCCCACAGTCCTTATTCCACTGGTTTAAAGATTTACACAGTCTTGTCTGCAGTCAGGCTCCACAGTGCAGGCTACACAGATTATCCTTATTGTTCCAGGGTTGGACTGGCCCAGTCCCGCTCCCCCCGATCTGCCGGCCCCCAAAAGAAAACAACATGTGGGACGTCACAATGGATTTTGCACATGTGTGTGGGGGCCCCGGGAATTTGGAACCCAGTGGGCCCCAGTTGCTCCAGTCCGACCCTGATTGTTGCTAAATATGTGAGAGACAGATATATGTGAGTTATGTATGACAGTTTTGCTTTACTGCACACATCAACTGTCAGTATCAGAGAAGGGTCCGTTATCTGAAATGCTCATTCGCATGGACTGCACTGCTGCTTGTGATCTACATCAGGGGTCCTCAACCTTTTTCACCCCGTGAGCCACATTCAAATGTAAAAAGAGTTGGGGAACAACACAAGCACGAAAAATGTTTTTGGGGTGCAAATTATGAGCTGTGATTGGCCTATGTGGATTGTCAGCCTACAGGAGACTCTGTTTGACAGTACAACTGGTTTTTATACAACCAAAAGTTGCCTCCAGGGGGGTAACTACAGAGGTAGCAGACCCTGCAGCTGCAGGGGGGCCCAGGTGGTATAAGGGGCCCCATGCGGCCCTACTTAATGAGCAATTTCAATATATATTGGTAAAACAGTAAAACCTCTGAGTGTTTTGGGGGCCTAATATAAATTTGCTGTGGGGCCCAGTAACATCTAGTTATGCCACTGGTTGCCTCTAAGCCAGGAATTCAAAAATAATCACCTGCTTTGAGGCCACTGGGAGCAACATCCAAGGGGTCAGAGAGCAACATGTTACTGGTTGGGGATCACTGATCCAAATAAACCCCCCACCTGCATTCAACAAAATTCCATTGGAAAGGGGTTTTTTTTTTCTGTTTTAGTGAAAATCACTCAATTATGCAGAAATAGACAAATGTGTCATTGAAAAAAGTTTCAAAATGAGGTGAAAATGGGATCTTGATCAATTTATCAATTTGCATAATAATAATGCGTCATTCTAGCACTGGCCAGCAGAGGGAGCCACTTGCATGCAATATTGTGTTTTATTATATTTGATGAATTTAGTGCAGGGTGCGGAGCGCTACAGGGCAGGTGGGATTCATTCCTGCCGGGGGGAGATCTTACTCCCAGTTCTCTAACTGAGCTGCACCCACACTCCTGACTCACTTGCACCCAATGATTCTCACATCTGTTTTGTAAATCCTTTATGGACGGCACTTGCACATCACATCGCCTTTGCATCCTAACATGCAACAGAAGAATTCTGGGAAAACCATGTTGCATGTGGGTTAAAAAATATCACTTTGTTAATAGCGTCAGCACAGGTATAGGATCCGTTATTCAGAAACCCGTTATCCAGAAAGATCAGACGTACAGAAATGTGTCTCCGATTTTATCCAAATAATCCAAATGTTTAAAACTGATTTCCTTTTTCTGTGTAATAATAAAACAGTCGCTTGTACTTGATCCCAACTAAGATATAATTATTTCTTATTGGAAATAGAGCCAGCCCGTTTGCGTTTATTTCATGTTTATATGATTTTCAAGTCCGTATTTAAATTAAAAAAAGTGCAACCAAACGATTGGACCATATTTTATTATTTTATTGGGTAAAAACTCAATAAAATTGAACGGAAATCTGAATTGTGCAATTTATTCAGATTTTTTTTCCAGAATCACTGCATTTTTCTGACTTTTTCCCAAAAGGTCTGAATTTTTTGCATTTCTGCCTGAAAAGCCCCAAATAGTTGGATTTTCTGTCTAATTCCAGTACAGGCCACAGAAACTTCCAAATAGGATAGCGACCGCTCCCATTGACTTATATACAACCTCACCAGGTCTGACTTGGAGTATTTGGACTTTTTCCATCCTTGGGGTATAATATATCTCCAAATATTATAGGTTTTTTTTCACAAAAAATTCAGATTATAATAGTTAAAAAAACGAAAATGTTTTGAGATTTTTGGCGTCAGACTTTAATAAATAACCCCCTTAATGTATGAAGATCCAAATTATGGAAATATCTGTTATCCAGAAAGCCACAGGTCCCATATTTGTATGTAAATTAAACACCTCATGTGTCCCACCCGGGGCCTAATCCAACCCCCATTTGAAGAGCCATAGGAACCATCCTGCACCCCAACCTTCATGTGACTCTCACTGCTCGTTAGGAGGAACTTCTACTGATTTCTTTACATTATAAGTATAAATCCTTGGTCTAATTAACAGTAAGATAAGGGATTAAAGGGAAATAAACAAATTGTCTACTAAACGTGATATTTTACTATAGGGGCAACTGGTAATTCTGATTTATCCCTTTGTTGGCTCTGAACATGGAGGGGAGTCTGTTCTGTCTGAATACTTTATAGAGTTTTGTTCCCCTTTAAAACCTATTCAGGGTCAGTTAATAGAGGTGGGGGGAAATCTTAGCCAATGAGAAGCACAAACAGGACAGGCTGAACGGACTCATCCCAGGGAGGGAATAATATTATAGCGCCGGCAGGTAAATAGCAAATAAGCACAAGGGAGTTTCTCCTGCTCTTATTGAAACAATGAGGTGTGAAGTGAGGACTTTGGGTTGGAATAGATTCACTTCCTGCTGTTAAATCAGCCACAGGAGTAGTGTGGCCTGGATCTGACTGCCAGTGAGGGTGGCTTCTGCTTCAAATAATGAATGGGCAAGTCTGATAATATGATATCAATTTATATAGGTAACAGTAACAACACAAGGATTGGCACCATCATGGATAGTGATGTATCTACGGTTGGTTCCTAATAAATTGCTGTGACTAGTGATGAGCAAAATTCTTGGGAATGGAAGGGATCAGTTAAGGGGGATATGATCACTATATATAAATATATAAGGGAGATATGATCACTATATATAAATATATAAGGGGATATGATCACTATATATAAATATATAAGGGAGATATGATCACTATATATAAATATATAAGGGGATATGATCACTATATATAAATATATAAGGGGATATGATCACTATATATAAATATATAAGGGGGTATGATCACTATATATAAATATATAAGGGGATATGATCATTATATATAAATATATAAAGGGATATGATCACTATATATAAATATATAAGGGGATATGATCACTACATATAAATATATAAGGGGGATATGATCACTACATATAAATATATAAGGGAGATATGATCACTATATATAAATATATAAGGGGATATGATCACTATATATAAATATATAAGGGGATATGATCACTATATATAAATATATAAGGGGATATGATCACTATATATAAATATATAAGGGGATATGATCACTATATATAAATATATAAGGGGATATGATCACTATATATAAATATATAAGGGGATATGATCACTATATATAAATATATAAGGGGATATGATCACTATATATAAATATATAAGGGGATATGATCACTATATATAAATATATAAGGGGGATATGATCACTATATATAAATATATAAGGGGGATATGATCACTATATATAAATATATAAGGGGATATTATCACTATATATAAATATATAAGGGGATATGATCACTATATATAAATATATAAGAGGGATATGATCACTATATATAAATATATAAGGGGATATGATCACTATATATAAATATATAAGGGGGATATGATCACTATATATATAAATATATAAGGGGATATGATCACTATATATAATTATATAAGGGGATATGATCACTATATATAATTATATAAGGGGGATATGATCACTATATATATAAATATATAAGGGGATATGATCACTATATATAATTATATAAGGGGATATGATCACTATATATAATTATATAAGGGGGATATGATCACTATATATATAAATATATAAGGGGATATGATCACTATATATAATTATATAAGGGGATATGATCACTATATATAATTATATAAGGGAACGTACACAAGATGACGCGTTGGAGAGAGTAACTAGTGAGGTGGACGAAGATACCGAGAGACGACTGACCTTTATAACCACCTACACCCCTGATAACAAACCGCTGGTGGATGCCATACATTCACATTGGTCCGTTTTGGAGAATGATAGAACCTTACCACCTATATTCAGATGCAAACCACGGATCTCATACAAAAGGGGACGAAATTTACGGGATCTCCTGGTCAAAACTGACCCCACACATTGCTATCAGAGTGTGGAAACAAACACGTGGTTAACGACAGCCAAGAATGGATGTTATAGGTGCCCTTCATGTATCACTTGCAGTCATCTGATAGTAGGATCGTCCTTCAATCATCCACATACAGGGAAGAAGATTGAAATCAAATACAGGCTCACTTGTACATCTAAATTTCTGATTTACTTTATTAAATGCCCCTGCGGACTGTTTTATGTGGGGAAAACGATTACTACCTTACGAGACCGGATGGCTAACCATCGAAGTGCAATACGACAAGCATTGGAGACTGGCAAGGCTGAAACCCCGGTGGCATTACATTTTTTGAAGTATAAACACACCCTAGCGAGTTTTCGATGCATGATTATTGATCATATTCCAAGACCTACGCGAGGTGGTGATCGTGAAAGACTACTTCTGCAAGCTGAATTGAGATGGATCCATAGGTTAAATACGATCAACCCTGGTGGCTTGAATGAGATGGTGTCTTATTCTCCTTTTTATTAGGGGTGTTTACAATATATGAGTGAAGTTTAATTGTTCTACTCCCTTTTATTAGGAGTTCCCAGTTTCTGGGATTGCAGTTTGGTATGAGGGTGGGTAGCTACCATTTAAGATCAAGCAGATAGTGGATATCGGATGACTTTAAGCTATTTTGTCTAGATTTATACATTTCTTTACTAACCCGTTAAAATGGCAACTATAACAGAGCCATACGGGGTGATTAGCAACATAGGATTGTATCCTCTTGTTTTTATTATAGTAATTGTTGTAATTTCACACATAGATATACTTGTGCAACAATTTCCCACATTTAGTGGTTAACTTAGGTCCATTTGGGGGGACTATACCGGACAGAGGGAGGTCATTTATACCAACAAGGATCACTTTCCCCTTTTCGATCTGGCTAGTGGAACAGTGAGGGAGCGTGATTTTCCTCCGATTTAGCTAGGTCTACATACCCTGGGGTGTCTAATATGACCCTAGTTACAATAAATTTTTAGTATTAGTATTATTGATTGAGTTTATACACACTTTAGATATTGAGGAAAGTATAGTTTTGTCAATCTTTTTAATTTGTTTTTGATGGTATTTTGTTTGTTCTTTATTATTCTGTTTGTTTATTATTTTTTGCTTATTTTTAGCAACCATTCTTGATGGGTTGTGATGGGGACACGTCTATACGAGTGATCTTGAATAATTACACAAATGGCCCTGATAGACCTTTCACCTATGAGCGCTACGTGACTTCCTGCCCGATGTTTTGGCACGATGGGAATCGTGAGATCCGTTTGACAGATCGAGGATGTTATTTCTACTACAATACTCATTATGGTGATGACGCGCACACGGATGCAGAGGGATGAATGAACAAGAAATCCTATTGGACACGAGCATGAAACTGACGCACTAATAGTGCGCGCAATGACTCTGTTCATATGTCTGATTAAGGGCTCATTGGGTGATGTAATTCACACCGGGTGATCGGTTTTACACGGGAAGTACAGTGTCGGAGAGTCTCTTTTTTGTTTATAAGGGTTTTCACTGGGGTGATCATGAGGCAGATAACTGACAGGCTTGTCACACGGACACGACGGATGACGCTACACAGCAGCGGTAAACTAGCTCGGACCTAATTTCTAATGTTTAATCTAATCATTAGCGTCTTAGTCTTTTAAAGGATGTGCATTTTAATTGTATTCCATCAATATTTTACTACACTTTTTATGATGGGTATGTTTGATCACTGTTGTATAAACACTTGTCCTCCTTGCAACCTTGTATCGGATGGATATTCCAGTAGATATTGAAACAATTTTAGCTTTTGACACTTTTTATTATGTAGTGTTGAGTTCACTTACTGAATTGATATGTATGTTACAATTGTTGATTGAAGATCTTTGGGGTTTTCTTGGTAGGGGAGTACTCTGTCAGTACTTTTATAGATATACACGTCAGAGTGGGAGGGTTTGTAACAATTTCGCGCCACTGGTGGGGTATTTATAGGCAAATGTTTTAACATTTTGTTACTTTGACAAAGGCTGGTGTGACAGCCGAAACGTTAGTGTAATTTAATAAATTCACCATTTCTTTATAAGTCCTGAGTTGTGCGGCTTCTTTGGAGGAGGATTGATAATTATATAAGGGGATATGATCACTATATATAAATATATAAGGGGATATGATCACTATATATAATTATATAAGGGGGATATGATCACTATATATAAATATATAAGAGGGATATGATGACTATATATAAATATATAAGAGGGATATGATGACTATATATAAATATATAAGGGGGATATGATCACTATATATAAATATATAAGGGGATATGATCACTATATATAATTATATAAGGGGGATATGATCACTATATATAAATATATAAGGGGATATGATCACTATATATAAATATATAAGGGGGATATGATCACTATATATAATTATATAAGGGGGATATGATCACTATATATAAATATATAAGGGGATATGATCACTATATATAAATATATAAGGAGGATATGATCACTATATATATAAATATATAAGGGGATATGATCACTATATCTAAATATATAAGGGGATATGATCACTATATCTAAATATATAAGGGGATATGATCACTATATATATAAATATATAAGGGGATATGATCACTATATATAATTATATAAGGGGGATATGATCACTATATATAAATATATAAGAGGGATATGATGACTATATATAAATATATAAGAGGGATATGATGACTATATATAAATATATAAGGGGGATATGATCACTATATATAAATATATAAGGGGATATGATCACTATATATAATTATATAAGGGGGATATGATCACTATATATAAATATATAAGGGGATATGATCACTATATATAAATATATAAGGGGGATATGATCACTATATATAATTATATAAGGGGGATATGATGACTATATATAAATATATAAGGGGATATGATCACTATATATAAATATATAAGGAGGATATGATCACTATATATATAAATATATAAGGGGATATGATCACTATATCTAAATATATAAGGGGGATATGATCACTATATATAAATATATAAGGGTATATGATCACTATATATAAATATATAAGGGGATATGATGACTATATATAAATATATAAGGGGATATGATGACTATATATAAATATATAAGGGGATATGATCACTATATATAAATATATAAGGGGGATATGATCACTATATATAAATATATAAGAGGGATATGATGACTATATATAAATAGATAAGAGGGATATGATGACTATATATAAATATATAAGGGGGATATGATCACTATATATAAATATATAAGGGGATATGATCACTATATATAATTATATAAGGGGGATATGATCACTATATATAAATATATAAGGGGATATGATCACTATATATAAATATATAAGGGGGATATGATCACTATATATAATTATATAAGGGGGATATGATCACTATATATAAATATATAAGGGGATATGATCACTATATATAAATATATAAGGAGGATATGATCACTATATATATAAATATATAAGGGGATATGATCACTATATCTAAATATATAAGGGGGATATGATCACTATATATAAATATATAAGGGGATATGATCACTATATATAAATATATAAGGGGATATGATCACTATATATAATTATATAAGGGGGATATGATCACTATATATAAATATATAAGGGGATATGATCACTATATATAATTATATAAGGGGATATGATCACTATATATAATTATATAAGGGGGATATGATCACTATATATAAATATATAAGGGGATATGATCACTATATATAAATATACAAGGGAATATGATCACTATATATAAATATATAAGGGGGATATGATCACTATATATAACTATATAAGGGGATATGATTACTATATATAAATATATAAGGGGGATATGATCACTATATATAAATATATAAGGGGGATATGATCACTATATATAAATATATAAGGGGATATGATCACTATATATAAATATATAAGGGAATATGATCACTATATATAAATATATAAGGGGGATATGATCACTATATATAATTATATAAGGGCATATGATCACTATATATAAATATATAAGGGGGATATGATCACTATATATAATTATATAAGGGGGATATGATCACTATATATAATTATATAAGGGGGATATGATCACTATATATAAATATATAAGGGGATATGATCACTATATATAATTATATAAGGGGGATATGATCACTATATATAAATATATAAGGGGATATGATCACTATATATAAATATATAAGGAGGATATGATCACTATATATATAAATATATAAGGGGGATATGATCACTATATCTAAATATATAAGGGGGATATGATCACTATATATAAATATATAAGGGGATATGATCACTATATATAAGGGGATATGATCACTATATATAAATATATAAGGGGGATATGATCACTATATATATATATAAATATATAAGGGGATATGATCACTATATAAATATATAAGGGGATATGATCACTATATATAAGGGGATATGATCACTATATATAAATATATAAGAGGATATGATCACTATATATAAATATATAAGGGGATATGATCACTATATATAAATATATAAGAGGGATATGATCACTATATATAAATATATAAGAGGGATATGATCACTATATATAAATATATAAGGGGGATATGATCACTATATATAAATATATAAGGGGATATGATCACTATATATAAATATATAAGGGGATATGATCACTATATATAAATATATAAGGGGATATGATCACTATATATAAATATATAAGGGGATATGATCACTATATATAAATATATAAGGAGGGACAGTAATGAAATAGAGAAAGTACAGAGAAGAGCGACTAAGCTGATAAAGGGAATGAATGTTACTCTGTTGTGCTGATGGATTTCTCTGCAGGTAGAGGATTGTTAGTAAGAAAGAGGTGGATTAAATAAACATTGTTTCCTTTGAGTTTAATTAAAGACAAGAAGAAGAGCTGTTGGCACGGGGGCATTTAGTTGTTGGACCATTGTGTGGAATTGGCAGTTGGAAGGCAGAGTTGTGCCATTTTCATTTGTTAATCATCGTTACAATCCATTAACATCTGGAGGAATTGATTTAAATCCTGGGGAGGATCATCTTGGATTTGTAACTGATTCTTTACAAGAGTCTTAAAAATCCCAATAAAACGTAAGGGACCCACAATGTGAGGCAACGGGACCTGCACACGAATTTCTGCACATTTGCACCTTCATTATAACAGACATTTCACTATTGATTTCAGCTCTTCTGGTGAATCTCCCACATACCTGTAAAGTAGGAGGGGCTAATAGAGTTTCCCAGCAGCTGATTGGCTAAGAGGAAGGAAACTGTCGCACCTAAGTGGCAGGACAGATGGTTCCAAACTTACCTGCAAAGTCACTGAGCACTTACACCCACCAGTCATTATAGTGTGGGAGTCACTCACTGGCTGTGTAAATCTTGGGAAATATTTGCTGTACATGTGAAACTGCCGGGAATGATTTACTGCAAGTGGCACTTGGGATACCAAGGAAATGTCTGTCTCGTGCCAGGGCTCTCCCTGCCCAATAAAGACATCACAGCAGCTGTGAGTGATGGGATTAGTTTACTTATACAGGGAACTCTGACTATCACTCATGTATTATAAGGGATAATGTACCCCCTACTGTAAATGATAAGGATATTAGAAGTCACTGAGGGGTTGTTCTGTGACCATATAAAGGCACAAGGCTGCAGGCTGAGTTATACAGGGAACTCTGAGTATCACTCATGTATTATAAGGGATAATGTACCCCCTACTGTAAATGATAAGGATATTACAAGTCACTGAGGGGTTGTTCTGTGACCATATAAAGGCACAAGGCTGCAGGCTGAGTTATACAGGGAACTCTGAGTATCACTCATGTATTATAAGGGATAATGTACCCCCTACTGTAAATGATAAGGATATTATAAGTCACTGAGGGGTTGTGTGACCATATAAAGGCACAAGGCTGCAGGCTGAGTTATACAGGGAACTCTGAGTATCACTCATGTATTATAAGGGATAATGTACCCCCTACTGTAAATGATAAGGATATTACAAGTCACTGAGGGGTTGTTCTGTGACCATATAAAGGCACAAGGCTGCAGGCTGAGTTATACAGGGAACTCTGAGTATCACTCATGTATTATAAGGGATAATGTACCCCCTACTGTAAATGATAAGGATATTAGAAGTCACTGAGGGGTTGTTCTGTGACCATATAAAGGCACAAGGCTGCAGGCTGAGTTATACAGGGAACTCTGAGTATCACTCATGTATTATAAGGGATAATGTACCCCCTACTGTAAATGATAAGGATATTACAAGTCACTGAGGGGTTGTTCTGTGACCATATAAAGGCACAAGGCTGCAGGCTGAGTTATACAGGGAACTCTGAGTATCACTCATGTATTATAAGGGATAATGTACCCCCTACTGTAAATGATAAGGATATTAGAAGTCACTGAGGGGTTGTTCTGTGACCATATAAAGGCACAAGGCTGCAGGCTGAGTTATACAGGGAACTCTGAGTATCACTCATGTATTATAAGGAATAATGTACCCCCTACTGTAAATGATAAGGATATTAGAAGTCACTGAGGGGTTGTTCTGTGACCATATAAAGGCACAAGGCTGCAGGCTGAGTTATACAGGGAACTCTGAGTATCACTCATGTATTATAAGGAATAATGTACCCCCTACTGTAAATGATAAGGATATTAGAAGTCACTGAGGGGTTGTTCTGTGACCATATAAAGGCACAAGGCTGCAGGCTGAATTATACAGGGAACTCTGAGTATCACTCATGTATTATAAGGGATAATGTACCCCCTACTGTAAATGATAAGGATATTAGAAGTAACTGAGGGGTTGTTCTGTGACCATATAAAGGCACAAGGCTGCAGGCTGAGTTATACAGGGAACTCTGAGTATCACTCATGTATTATAAGGGATAATGTACCCCCTACTGTAAATGATAAGGATATTAGAAGTCACTGAGGGGTTGTTCTGTGACCATATAAAGGCACAAGGCTGCAGGCTGAGTTATACAGGGAACTCTGAGTATCACTCATGTATTATAAGGGATAATGTACCCCCTACTGTAAATGATAAGGATATTAGAAGTAACTGAGGGGTTGTTCTGTGACCATATAAAGGCACAAGGCTGCAGGCTGAGTTATACAGGGAACTCTGAGTATCACTCATGTATTATAAGGGATAATGTACCCCCTACTGTAAATGATAAGGATATTAGAAGTCACTGAGGGGTTGTTCTGTGACCATATAAAGGCACAAGGCTACAGGCTGAATTATACAGGGAACTCTGAGTATCACTCATGTATTATAAGGTATAATGTACCCCCTACTGTAAATGATAAGGATATTAGAAGTCACTGAGGGGTTGTTCTGTGACCATATAAAGACACAAGGCGGCAGGCTGAGTTATACAGGGAACTCTGAGTATCACTCATGTATTATAAGGGATAATGTACCCCCTACTGTAAATGATAAGGATATTAGAAGTCACTGAGGGGTTGTTCTGTGACCATATAAAGGCACAAGGCTGCAGGCTGAGTTATACAGGGAACTAGAGTATCACTCATGTATTATAAGGGATAATGTACCCCCTACTGTAAATGATAAGGATATTAGAAGTCACTGAGGGGTTGTTCTGTGACCATATAAAGGCACAAGGCTGCAGGCTGAGTTATACAGGGAACTCTGAGTATCACTCATGTATTATAAGGGATAATGTACCCCCTACTGTAAATGATAAGGATATTAGAAGTCACTCAGGGGTTGTTCTGTGGGCAGCCCTATGAAGGCTCTGATTGGCTGGTCAGTAATTGGCAGGGGAAGGCTGATGTCCTTGGTTGGAAGAGTAACAAGACATAACTTACTAAACAGACAATGATAACAACAGCTATTTAAGGGCATATTCCCTGCACAACTTTATAAACATTCATGAGGTCTGAGGCCGGCCGGGCTGCATCATCACATAATTAATTCTCACAATAAAATGAATTAAGTGGCAGTTTAGCTGGTGGAGCAACTCCAGGGGGAGAACCAGGCAAAACCTACTTCACATGTCACATCCAGTAGGGGAGAAGTGTAGGTACTTAGAGCTGAGGTGGAGCTTAGGGAGGAGTTGCTGTCCTTGGTAATACTGGAGGCAGGAGTTGATTGGGTGACCCTATGTTAGTTCCAGGGGGAGGTTTCCCCAAGAAATCTCATGTTCCTCACTAAGGGTGCTGAGCAGAAAGTTAAGGGTGAAGAAGTTTCCTTCTGAGAGGGAACCATATCTACTTAAAGTTCAACAGCTGGTTCAGGAATTGCCGATTGAATGATAAGTCTGCTAAATAAAGCACCTCAATATCAGACAGCTAATGGAATGGTACAGATATAGGTAAATACTGGGTTATCAGTCATAGTTCCAGGAATAGCTTGGAGAGTAAATAAGTGATCTAGTAGAGTGAATGGCCATTCTCCTCAATTTTCACCCCAACTGACCTTCATCCGAGCTCCATTGTCACTGCTTCAAGCGCCCCCCCCCCCCCCCCGAGGGGCAGTCCCACATTTTGGGAATTACCACCATACAGATCTAGAGTCTCATTACTTTCAAGCGGCCTCTTCAGGGCCACTTTTTTCAGAGCTTCTGTTAGCTCATAATAAGATTTCAAATATAGAAACACATTCCTGGACCTGGTGCTTATCACTAGTGTAAACAATATATTGGGGGATCAAATAAGAGTTCGCCTCCAAATGTCATCACAACTGACCTTCTAGCTGGGCTTTTAGGGCTCGATATTGGGTCCACTTTTATTTAACTTGTTCTAAGTAATGTATCAGTGTTTGCAGATGAGACAAAACTATCAGCCCAATTAATTCCATCCAGGATGTGGCACTTGCAACAGGATCTTGACTAACTGGCAATCTGGGCAGCTAAGTGGCAAATGAGATTCAATGTTGATAAATGTAAAGTCCTGCACCTGGGATGTAACAATATCCACTTATACCCTTAATGGGACTGCACTAGGCAAATCCATAATGGAGACGGAGCTTGGAGTCCTTGTAGATAATAAACTTGTCTGTAGCAAGTAATGCCAGTCAGCAGCATCAAGGGCAAATAAGGTCTTGACTTGTATTAAATGGGGCAGAGAGTCACGGGAGGAGGGGGTCCCACTGTATAGAGCACTGGTAAGGCCCCATCTAGAATATGCCCTACAGTTTTGGTCTCCATCACTCAAACAGGACATTATTGTATTAGAGAGGGGACAGAGAAGGGCAACTAAGCTGGTAAAGGGAAAATCTTAGCTATGAGGAAAGACTGGCCAAATTGGGGATGTTCACACTGGAGAAGAGGCGCTTAAGGGGAGATATGATAACTATGTATAAATATATAAGGGGATCATATAATAATCTCTCTAATGATTTATTTACCAGTAGCTCTTTCCAGCTGACACAAGGTCACCCATTCCGATTAGAAGAAAAGAGGTTCCGCCTAAATATTGGGAAGGGTCGGATGCTTTATTCACCAGTAGCTCCTCCCAGCAGACAGGAGGGAGCCAATGAGATTAGAGGAGGGAAAGGGGTGTTACAGGGAGAGCTGGGAAGTGAATCAGGGGTACAGGCTGATACATTAGATAGGTACAAGGAAGGGTCGGATGCTTTATTCACCAGTAGCTCCTCTCAGCAGACAGGAGGGAGCCAATGAGATTAGAGGAGGGAAAGGGGTGTTACAGGGAGAGCTGGGAAGTGAATCAGTGGTACAGGCTGATACATTAGATAGGTACAAGGAAGGGTCGGATGCTTTATTCACCAGTAGCTCCTCCCAGCAGACAGGAGGGAGCCAATGAGATTAGTGGAGGGAAAGGGGTGTTACAGGGAGAGCTGGGAAGTGAATCAGTGGTACAGGCTGATACATTAGATAGGTACAAGGAAGGGTCGGATGCGTTATTCACCAGTAGCTCCTCCCAGCAGACAGGAGGGAGCCAATGAGATTAGAGGAGGGAAAGGGGTGTTACAGGGAGAGCTGGGAAGTGAATCAGGGGTACAGGCTGATACATTAGATAGGTACAAGGAAGGGTCGGATGCGTTATTCACCAGTAGCTCCTCCCAGCAGACAGGAGGGAGCCAATGAGATTAGAGGAGGGAAAGGGGTGTTACAGGGAGAGCTGGGAAGTGAATCAGGGGTACAGGCTGATACATTAGATAGGTATAAGAAGGGGTTGGATGGTGTTTAGCAAGTGAGGGAATACAGGGATATGGGAAATAGCTCATAGTACAAGTTGATCCAGGGACTGGTCCCATTGCCATTTTGGAGTCAGGAAGGAATTTTTTCCCCTCTGAGGCAAATTGGAGAGGCTTCAAATGGGTATTTTTGCCTTCAACTGGCAGTTAGGCAGGTTATATATAGACTTAAGGTTGAACTTGATGGATGTGTGTCTTTTTTCAACCTGACTTACTATGTTACTATGTTACAAATAAGCAGATGTTACCACTGAACGTTACCCCGCTCCATGTGCCGCAGTTGTTCTCCATTGTTCTGGAGCCAGTGCTTTAAGGATTTGGATTTGGTTGAAATGTTTAAGATTCTGCCAAACATGAATCCCTCAAAAATGCTTGGGATTTGGCCACATCCCAAAATAAAATCTTCAATAAAACACTAAGAGGGAGACTTTACTGTTCCTTTAAAAGTGTTTGTGATGCATTTGGTTCCCATGTAAATGAGGCACAATGTAGGTGAGGGGTAAGTGCCCATTGCACAACAGGACTTGTGGCTCTTATCAGACATTTGTCCCTCATTCAGTTGATCCGTCACCAGGGAGAGGGTAAATATCATGCCCAGCACTCAGACACTCCCAAATTACCCAATTACCCATGATGCTCTTGGGAATTCCAGGCAGAAGGTGAAGGTAACAATGAGCCACCGGCATTCCAGCACCAGAGCCACGACTCTCCGACGGTTGGGCTTATTGCTTAAGTGCTTGAGTTGTGTAATTTCTCCGCTTCCACATTAAACATTAATCACAGTGTGAAAAATAAATAAATACAGTGTTGGGTTTGTACTGAATCCCCTGCGCTTCCTGGCAAAGGCCGGCGTCATTGGCTCATACTTGCCAACTCATTAACTTCACCAGCCCGTGAAATATGTGAACAAGAATAAAAGAGCCTGAGCTGAAGAGCAAACACTCAAGGTTTCAACATTTACCTGTAATGAGCTCAGGGAACCCAATAAAATGCCCCCTGAACAGCATTGTGGGAAAAAAACCCTCCACCAGCTGCTTTGGGGGTCTCTGCACCAGGCTCATAGCAATACTGATAGTGACTGATAGTGGTCTCACAGCCTATCCCTTGTTTGTAGCTGGCAAACTGCAACATTTATCACTGTGCCCCTTAAATCAATTTATATAATCCAAGATTTCGGGGGGCTCATATTTAACGCAGCTGCCCCCCTCTGTCTCTCACATACACGGCCTCATGTACACTTGTAATAAATGTGCAACTGCCTGCACTCTCATAGTAACACTCATTTCATTTTACTAATAATAGTTTACTTATAATAATTAGTGATGCTCATGCAAAGGGCCCCCATTAGAAATCACGGGGCCCCGTACAACAAAATTCTCAACAAACTGGTGTTTAGCTGAACCAAACTCATGGCTTCAGGAATTAAACTTCGGCTCCTTTCGCGGCTTCTGGTCTTTTTGTGGCTTTGGGTCTTCAACTTCTGCTTCTTTCGTGGCTTTGGGTCTTTTTGGGACTTCAACTTTGGCTTCCTTCATGGCTTCGGGTCTTTTTGCAGCTTTGGGACTTCAACTTCAGCTCTTTTTGTGGCTTTTAGGTCTTTTTGGGACTTCAACTTTGGCTTCCTTCGTGGCTTCGGGTCTTTTTGCAGCTTTGGGACTTCAACTTCAGCTCTTTTTGTGGCTTCGGGTCTTTTTGCAGCTTTGGGACTTCAACTTCAGCTCTTTTTGTGGCTTTGGGTCTTTTTGGGACTTCAACTTTGGCTTCCTTCGTGGCTTCGGGTCTTTTTGCGGCTTCGGGACTTCAACTTCGCCTCCTTTCGTGGCTTTGGATCTTTTCAGGCCTTCGGGACTTCAACTTTGGCTTCTTTTGTGGCTTCGGGTCTTTTTGCGGCTTCGGGTCTTCAACTTCAGCTCTTTTTGTGGCTTTGGGTTTTTTAGGACTTCGGCTGCCCGGCTCGGCTATTTCCAAAAGTGCAGCACAGCTGGGCCCCCCTTTGCTGTCTGACATGCAGCTCTCAAAGTATCTGTACAGATTGCAGTGGGTGCAAGACAACACTATGGGGTGCAGCCGTGGCCTGCGCCCACTTCCACTCCCTAAATTGTACAAGTGAATGTGGGTATAGGATAAGAAGGGGGACACCTACGTGCTATCCACGTTCTACCCCATTTATATACAGAATATTCAATCACTAGGGATGCACTGAATCCATTATTTTGGATTCGGCTGAACCCCCGAATCCTTTGAAAAAGATTCAGCCAAATACCAAACCGAATCCTAATTTGCATATGCAAATTAGGGGTGGGAAGGGGAAAACATTTTTTACTTCCTTGTTTTGTGACAAAAAGTCACGTGATTTCCCTCCCCATGTATAATTTGCATATGCAAATTCAGATTTTGTTCGGCCGGGGAGAAAGATTCGTCCGAATCCTGCTGAAAAAGGCTGGATTTCCTGGATTTGGTGCATCCCTACCAATCACAGCGATGTATTGACAGGAGTGACCTCAGGCCTCTGCTCTCCGAAGAGGTGGATTTCTGGCGCTTGTCTGCTCCACCTTCCCCTGTACCTACTGATGGAGAAAACTGGATTATTCACTAATGGAAATGGATATAGTCATATGTACTCAGAGGAATGGAGAAACAACACAATATAAAGGGTTATTATGTTTAGAATGTAGTGATGGAATGTTCGGTTAGGATTTTTAGAGGGGGATTTGGGGTGGAATGAGTTTAAAGATTCTGGGGTTTACTTGATTGGTGGATTGAGTTAGAGTTTGGTTGACTATGAAGCTGAACTAATTGATTTGAGGTGGCCATAGATGCACTGATATTATCCTACGAAAGATCTTTCCTACAATAATGGGTTATAAGGACCGTTATCTCTTTCACAAAGTTCATTTATGATTCCCCTAAAGGAACTTACTTGATATAAAAGAGACGGGTTGGCTGACAAAGGCTTTTTGAGATCTAATCTCCCACTCCTATTAGAGTTTTTAACAGTAATTGGACAATATGGTTTATTAAATTAATTTACAGACAATATGGTTAATCAATTTTCATTGAAAGATTACGGCTTTTTGATTAAGTTTGATATGTTAATTTCTTTTTTGATTTAATTTGTACATGAATTCAGTTATTTATAAAATTCGGCACTAATTTATGAGATTTAGATAAATGATTGTAATAAATTAAATTCATTTTTTGGATTCATTTGGCAGTTCATAATAATAAAATGTAATGATTTTTTTGCGGTATTTGAGATTCTTTTTCATAAATTTAATTTTGTCTATCTTTATCTCACGCACCGCTGGTGATTTGCCGGATAATGTGAATGTCATTAATGCGGTTGAGTGCACAGTCCTTTAAATATTTGTATACAATAATGGCGCATGTATGGTGGGAGACAAGGTGACCAAAGTCAGTAAAAAGCCTGGGATATCGGTCATCTAGTAGATCGGGTACCTTTGAAGGCTCCGGAACATCTTAATTTTAATGCTGAATCATCAGATAGAGCTAAAGAATTATTTTTGTTTTTACCTGCACATCTGACCATTTAGCTCTTAAAGGAAAGCTATACTCCCAAAATGAATATTTAAGCAACAGATAGTTTATATCATATTAAGTGGCATATGAAAGAATCTTACCAAACTGGTATATATTTTTAAGTAATTATTGCCCTTTTACATCTTTTGCCTTGAACCACCATTTCATGGTCTGTGTGCTGCCTCAGAGGTCACCTGACCAGAAATACTGCAGCTCTAACTGTAACAGGAAGAGATCACCTGACCAGAAATACTGCAGCTCTAACTGTAACAGGAAGAGATCACCTGACCAGAAATACTGCAGCTCTAACTGTAACAGGAAGAGATCACCTGACCAGAAATACTGCAGCTCTAACTGTAACAGGAAGAGATCACCTGACCAGAAATACTGCAGCTCTAACTATAACAGGAAGAGATCACCTGACCAGAAATACTGCAGCTCTAACTGTAACAGGAAGAGATCATCTGACCAGAAATACTGCAGCTCTAACTGTAACAGGAAGAGATCACCCGACCAGAAATACTGCAGCTCTAACTATAACAGGAAGAGATCACCTGACCAGAAATACTTCTGCACTAACTGTAACAGGAAGAGACCACCTGACCAGAAATACTGCAGCTCTAACTGTAACAGGAAAAGGTCACCTGACCAGAAATACTGCAGCTCTAACTGTAACAGGAAGAGATCACCTGACCAGAAATACTGCAGCTCTAACTGTAACAGGAAGAGGTCACCTGACCAGAAATACTGCAGCTCTAACTGTAACAGGAAGAAGTGAGGAAGCAAAAGACATAACTCTGTCTGTTAAATGGCTCATGCGATGTAACGTTTGTTTGTTATGTTTGTGTGCACCGTGAATTGTAGGATCCCAGGGGCGGCCCTTATTCTTTAAAATGGCAATTTTCTATTTATGATTACCCAATGGCACATACTACTAGAAAAGTATATTATTATGAAAATGGTTCATTTACATGAAGCAGGATTTTATGCAATGTCTTTTTATAGTGACCTACATTGTTTTGGGGGGTATAGTTTTCCTTTAACGTTAGTAGAGTGGAGGAAGATCTTTCATACGATCAAATGGTCATGAGAAAGATCATATTTGTAGCATGTATGGCCACCCTTAGAAGTTGCAGTGACTCTAGAGTTGAAGCACATCTTGACTTTTCACCACCATCATCATCATCATATTCAACAACATTTACTTATAAAGAAATTTAGACAGAAGTTCCATTATACTTGTGTATTAAATTAATAGAGAAGGTGACTGAATTTTCGTGTTTCTCCGCCGGCGAAAAAAATTGCGATATTGCTGCGAAAATTCACCTGCGAATATTCACCGGCGTCAAATTCTGACCCTGTCAACAATTGACTAATCTGCATTGGAATGGTCAATGTCGTTAGAATTGTCGCCAGCGTCGAAAACATTTTGACGCCGGCGGGAGAGATTCCCCATCACTAGACAGAAAAAGACAGGAGGGTTAGAGTGTTGGAAGTAATTGATGCTGTTGAGGGACATCAGCACTGACCATGTTTATCAATGAGGTGGGAGTGTGTGTGTTGGTGAGGGTCTACTTGGGGCAGGTATAAAGGTCGGTAGAAAACATAACATAACGCTGTGAATAGTTTCCTTTTTTAGCAGATCTGTCCCGTCTGTATAACAACTAAACAATCCGACCCCATCTGGAACCAATGTCTTGACTTCAACTGTAAATATTTCTCTGGGTCCCAGGCACAAAGAAATGAAGAAAGTCTGTGGATTTTGTTATAAATAGAAATGTAACGAGTCCTGGAATGTTCAAAATATGTTGTGTTTAATTAAAAACCTGGAATTTTAAAGAGTCTCGTGCCGTTCTGCTTCCCCCAAACTCTTCCCTCCTCACAATCTCTCTCTGCTCTTCCATAAGCCGCAAAACTCTGGATTTCTTGCACTTTAGGGACATTTCTTGTACGGCCCAATGTTCTGCTCTCAGACGTCTCCTAAACCTGCACTTTTACAACTTCCATTGGAACTGATGCCAAGAAAGGAATCCAGAACTTTCAAAAACCCTTTATATCCTTTCCCCTATAGTTCAATTGTCCCCTGAACTGATCTACTTATAAACAAGGCTTATAAGAAATTACTATAACCCCCCTAAATTATCCTTCCAGACCCCCCTCTCTCTTCTCCAGTGTAACCAATTCCAACTTGTCTTTCCCCATAACTGATCCCTTCCATTCCCTTTATCAGCTTAATTCCCCTTATATATTTATATATAATGATCATATCCCCTTATATATTTATATATAGTGATCATATCCCCCTTATATATTTATATATAGTGATCATATCCCCTTATATATTTATATATAGTGATCATATCCCCTTATATATTTATATATAGTGATCATATCCCCTTATATATTTATATACAGTGATCATATCCCCCTTATATATTTATATATAGTGATCATATCCCCTTATATATTTATATATAGTGATCATATCCCCCTTATATATTTATATATAGTGATCATATCCCCTTATATATTTATATATAGTGATCATATCCCCCTTATATATTTATATATAGTGATCATATCCCCTTATATATTTATATATAGTGATCATATCCCCTTATATATTTATATATAGTCATCATATCCCCCTTATATATTTATATATAGTGATCATATCCCCCTTATATATTTATATATAGTGATCATATCCCCCTTGTATATTTATATATAGTGATCATATCCCCTTATATATTTATATATAGTGATCATATCCCCTCATATATTTATATATAGTGATCATATCCCCCTTATATATTTATATATAGTGATCATATCCCCTTATATATTTATATATAGTGATCATATCCCCCTTATATATTTATATATAGTGATCATATCCCCCTTGTATATTTATATATAGTGATCATATCCCCTTATATATTTATATATAGTGATCATATCCCCTCATATATTTATATATAGTGATCATATCCCCCTTATATATTTATATATAGTGATCATATCCCCTTATATATTTATATATAGTGATCATATCCCCCTTATATATTTATATATAGTGATCATATCCCCTTATATATTTATATATAGTGATCATATCCCCTTATATATTTATATATTCCATTCC
Source organism: Xenopus laevis (assembly GCF_017654675.1). Classification (NCBI taxonomy): domain Eukaryota; kingdom Metazoa; phylum Chordata; class Amphibia; order Anura; family Pipidae; genus Xenopus; species Xenopus laevis. Next base: position 166,907,069 of record NC_054374.1, read on the forward strand.
CTTTATCAGCTTAGTTGCTCTTACCAGTGATTTGCAATGAAGATAAAATGACACTTAACATGACAACAACCACATTTTTTATATTTATTCTTTAAAATCAAGTTAGAAAAACCTGCTCTTCTTTATACCATGTGATCAGTGTAGATTGATATCCTGGGGGCGCAGTATTGTCCAGTAAATATAAGTCTCTGCTTCTTTCCCAGTGTAATATCCTATAAAGACGAGGTCGGTCCTGCTCTCTTCTATACACAGATAATATTACTACTAACCCTACTGAGTTCATTTGGTCTGAATGGTTGAAACTCTCTAATGTCTCTGGGAGTCTTCGCTCGCTGGTGTACAAAGGGTTAAATCTGCACTTCACTAATGGCCTTTCATATTATTCTCCAATGTTATTTTCTGTTATTTGATTCTAAGTTCTTACCAAGGTGTGAGGAACACAAGAACCAAATCGGTGGCCCCTTTTCTGATTCCGCCGGCCACATCGCTGTTTGTTGTACAGACTGACCGGCCAGTGACTCCTTTGTACCAATACTTTTGGGGCCCATTAGACCCCTGGGGCCTCGTCCAACGCTCATATCACAGAAATGCGGTTGTTTTTTATGTAAACGTGATACGGGTCACTGCGCTTGTCCACTTTCTTAGACCTGGTGTAGCCCAGTATCAAACTCCCCACGGTGGCCGCAAAGAGAAACAGAACAAAGAGGATGAATATATAGGCGTTGTCGTGTCGGTGCTCCTTATTCGCTTTGGCGTCCGTGTGGTTCCCTTGTGGGTCCGGCTGGCACGGCAAACTGTTCAGCGTCTTGTTTATGGCCAGCAGCACATTGTGCAGGTTCTCCAGCAGCTTTTCCATTGGTCGGGCCGTCTCCATGGTTTGACGGTGGAACTACAATCCCACCTACAAGCAATAGAAAAGTGAATAGTGAAACTAAGCGCCACCATCAATTGTATTATAAATGTGCGTGTGGCTTTAAGTGACTCAATAAATGCGGCTGTTGCAAAGGTGCCAATGTTGCGCCCGTAGAATAAACTCTTTTTTTAAAAACATTTATGTTCAACGACAGAGCAGAAAAGTTGCCTCATTTTTTTATTCTTCATTATAGAAACACAGAGGGGCAGATTTACATAGGGTCGAATATCGAGGGTTAATTAACCCTCGATATTCGACGGCCGAATTGAAATCCTTCGACTTCGAATATCAAAGTCGAAGGATTTAGCGATATTCCTACGATCGAACGATCGAAGGAATATTCGTTCGATCGAACGATTAAATCCTTCGAATCAAACGATTCGAAGGATTTTAATCCATTGATCGAAGGATTTTCCTTCGATCAGAAAATTGTTAGGAAGCCTATGGGGACCTTCCTAACATTGGCCTCGGTAGGTTTTAGGTGGCGAACTAGGGGGTCGAACAATTTTTTAAAGAGACAGTACTTCGACTATCGAATGGTCGAATAGTCGAACGATTTTTAGTTCGACTATTCGAAGTCGTAGTTGTAGTAGTCGAAGGTCGAAGTAGCCAATTCGATGGTCGAAGTAGCCATATTCGACCATTCGAAATTCGAAGTATTTTTTCTTCAATTCCTTCACTCAAGCTAAGTAAATGGGCCTCAGAGTGTTTGGTGTTTTCTGTTCGCTATTCTCTCCAAAAAAAAAACTAGTGTTTATTCCTGAGTAAACAAAACAGAAAAATACCTTCAATTTCACCCATTCTTGAGAAGAAGTGGTGTTTCTCAGGGGTCCCCAACTGCCGGGCCGTGGCCCACAATCGGGCTGCGGGCAGTCCTTTAGTGGGCCACCGAACAATTAATGCGGGGCACTGAATCGAACGCCGACCCCCTTCCCCCGGTCCTTGCAAAAATAATTTGGCTCTTCTTTGGTCCCTGGGCCAAAAAATGTTGGGGACCCCTGGTGTATCTCACCCCTATGATCATGCCTCGAGGGTGCATTGGAGGAATAGAAGTGACAGTTAGAGAGGGCAGTCGGCTCCTGAAAGCAGGAAGCTACAGAAACAATATAGCAGACATTATATCAATGTGCAAATCTCAACATTAGAGATGGGCGAATTTCTCCCGTTTCACTTTGCAGAAAAATTCATGAATTGCAAAACGGCAAAAGAAAATTTGACGCCCGCATCAATTTTGACACCATTGTTAAAGTGAATGGGAAGCCGAATAGTGTTGACGCGTGGTGTTTTTGACGCACGCAACTTTTTGGACATGCATCCAAATAATAAATAACCGTCAAATTTTCATTGGAGTTTCGCAAATTTATTCGCCGGCGGTGAAACGTGGGAATTCGCATCAGGTGAATTTATTCGCCAATCACTGCTCAACATCTTTTGTTTTATTTTTCAGGCTTGTTCCATCTGATACATCCGTCAGCCTTACTGGACTTATATTGTAAGTCACGACATGAGCAAAGAACTAGAGGTTCCTACTGAAGTGTAAGCGACAAACCCAGACTAGGACTGTATTTCTCCAGAGGAGGGGTTTTCATTTTAAAGGGATCCTGTCATGGGAAAACATGTTTTTTTCAAAACACATCAGTTAATAGTGTTACTCCAGCAGAATTCTGCACTGAAATCCATTTCTCAAAAGAGCAAACAGATTTTTTTATATTCAATTTTGAAATCTGACATGGGGCTAGACATTTTGTCAATTTCCCAGCTGCCCCAAGTCATGTGACTTGTGCCTGCACTTTAGGAGAGAAATACTTTCTGGCAGGCTGCTGTTTTTCCTTCTCAATGTAACTAAATGTGTCTCAGTGAGACATGGGTTTTACTATTGAGTATTGTTCTTAGATCTACCAGGCACCTGTTATCTTGTGTTAGGGAGCTGCTATCTGGTTACCTTCCCATTGTTCTGTTGTTAGGCTGCTGGGGGGGGAAGGGAGGGGGGTGATATCAGTCCAACTTGCAGTACAGCAGTAAAGAGTGATTGAAGTTTATCAGAGCACAAGTCACATGACTTGGGACAGCTGGGAAATTGACAATATGTCTAGCCCCATGTCAGATTTCAAAATGGAATATAAAAAAATCTGTTTGCTCTTTTGAGAAATGGATTTCAGTGCAGAATTCTGCTGGAGCAGCACTATTAACTGATTCATTTTGATTTTTTTTTTCCCATGACAGTATCCCTTTAAGCTCCACTTGAAGGTCCAACCTTTGGTCAAGCCTCAAAGATGGAGCCATTTGCTTAGCTCATGAAATAATTACAGATATATATATATATATATATCAATGTATCCATCATTCATTCACAGTTCCAGTAATATCCAGGGCACCAATCAACTGCCAGTTTTTAGTGGTCACCTGTAGCGATGAGCAGATTTATTCGGAAGCCTGGATTTGCGGCTAAATTCCAAACTTCATGACCTGAATATTTTTTTTTTGCGAAACTGCTGCAAAAATTCCCTGCGGAAAACTATGCCGCGAGCTGAAAGTCAGTGCTACAAAGTTGTCGGCAAGACAAAAAAGTCACTGTAAGAAAAAAACGCTCCATTTGGACAAAAAAGTCGCCAAGACAAAATTGTAGCTGAGATGAAAAAGTCGCCATAAGAAAAGCTAAACTGCCAGCAAATGTCTCCGCCCTACAGGCTGAATAATAAATTCCCTCGGCATCAGCCTTGTGTTTAATTCATTGGAGAATAAAAGCAATTAAACCAAATCTCCGTCGTTATCTTTATTAGGAGAAATAAATTCGATAAAACAAAGGATTCATTAGTCGCTCCCCCTGGTGCCTCGATGGAGACGCAGCGGAACTTGGAAAGTCCACACAGAACTGACGGAACCTCGGGGAAACGCAGAACAATATGAATTGTTTCAACAAGTTTGTACAAAGACGTGTCGCTGAATATCTGGATGAGAAATAAATAATTGTGTTTATCCCCCGTATCTGCCCCATGTCCATAGAGGGGCCTCCAGCTGTTTATTCCTTCACTACAAGGGGCCCCCCAACTCTATCTCTGCACCTCGTATCGACCAGGGACTCTACTATAGGAAACCTCTCAGCTTTGACTCACAAAGAATGCTGGGAAATTCCATTTTACATCATTTAGAGGCAATTTCAGTAAATATTTCTGCACTTGCCTTAAATTCACTGGCAATTCCCTCTCATTTCAACTGATTGAGAACCTGAGAGAAAGGAAATACTGACAGAGGCTTGAAAATATCCCTCAGGGACTGCTGGAAATCTGTCTGTCTATGTCTCCTGCGTGTGGAACTGTATATAGTGATACTGTGTAACACCCATAATAAGTGATTCATTGGTGGGGAGGAAAGGAGATCTCACCATCAGCATAGGAAGGGGTTCTTTACTGTAAGGACAGTCAGGTTATGGGATTCCCTACCAAGAGAGGGGAATGAGTGATTCATTGGTGGGGAGGAAAGGAGATCTTACCATCAGCATAGGAAGGGGTTCTTTACTGTAAGGACAGTCAGGTTATGGGATTCCCTACCAAGAGAGAGGGAATGAGTGAACTGTAGTGTAGATGTGGAACAGATCCAAGGCGGCAGTCAAACTGCAAAAAATCCGTTTATTGGGGAGTGTACAACATGTTTCGGGACAAGCCCTTTATCAAGTGTATAGGAACAAACAAAACATCCAACCAAGGGAATGAGTGATTCATTGGTGGGGAGGAAAGGAGATTTCACCATCAGCATAGTAAGGGGTTCTTTACTGTAAGGGCAGTCAGGTTATGGGATTCCCTACCAAGAGAGAGGGAATGAGTGATTCATTGGTGGGGAGGAAAGGAGATCTCACCATCAGGTTATTGGGGATAGTCCATTTCTATCGGAGACAGTTATAAATGTGGTTTCCCTATAGAGGCAGAACTGGTTTATTTTCCTTCCAATAAAACATTTAGTAGAGAAGTGAAGTGAAGGGATGAAATGTTCATGTGATGCTTCTGATACTTTATATAATGTGTTTGTAGCAAAGTTACTTCCTGGTGTTTAGCAGCTGTCACACTGGGGAGATGTTAGTGTGAGTGAGTGTGAGTGAGTGAGAATGAGTGAGAGAGAGTCAGTGTGTGAGTGAGGGTGAGTGAGAGTGAGTGTGAATGAGTGCAAGTGAGTGAGAGGGTGAGAGAGTGTGAGTGAGTGCAAGTGAATGAGAGGGTGAGGGTAAGTGAGAGAGTGAGTGTGTGAGTAAGAGGGTGAGTGAGTGTGTGTGAGAGAGTGAGTCAGTGTGTGAGTGAGAGAGTGTGAGTAAGTGAGAGTGAGTGAGAGTGTGAGTGAGGGTGTGACTGAGAGTGAGTGAGTGTGAGAGTCAGTGTGTGAGTGAGAGGGTGAGTGTGAGTTAGTGCAAGTGAGTGAGAGGATGAGTTTGTGAGAGAGTTAGTGTGAGTAAGAAAGAGAGTGTGAGTGTGTGAGAGAGTGTGAGTAAGTGTGAGTGAGAGTGTGTGGGAGGGAGTGATGCCCTAAGTACAGGGAGGTACCAGTAATTTCTGGGGGGTGGGCAGGACTGTACTAAGAGAGAGGCAGGAGGGGGGGTACAAGTAACAAATAACTGCCCTTTATTTCTCAGTTGTGACAGTTTAATTCCCAGTACAACCCAATTCCTGCTAGTGCCCCCCCAGTGCAGCTCTCGCCCCCAGAACAAAAACCAACCCCCCCATGTTATTGAGTGAATGAGTGGGGGGGGGGCATGTTCCCATTATATATAAATAAACAGTGGGGAAATAATAAGCAACTGTGTCCTTCACATATTTCATAATCAGTGCGGGGGGGGGGTGCAGAGTGTTTGGCAGAGAAGCTGACCTTCTAATTTCTACCCCCCCCCCATGCCGCTTGTTTTATCCACAGAGACAAATAGACCAGAAACATTGGGAAATATCGACTGTCTGAGTCTGTCCCATTAATTCAGATATTGACCCAAATATTGATCAGAAAACTCATCCCCAATATTCATCCCCCAACATTCAGGTTCTGCCTCTCTGGTTGTTAAGGACAGTCACCCCGGCAACCAAAACCCTCGCATTCATTTCTAGGCTGTTTAACCTTCGCAGCCATTAAACTTAGACACTGGGAATAGGAGAGAAACTCACAAAAGAGTTAATTTAAAGGGACCTTTTCAATTAGTCTGACACGGGCTCTGGTGGCGGCAGTGTTACAGGATCACTAATATTATTCCATTCAGAGGAGACACTATTCCACATGAACAGACACATTTAAATGAATTCTCTTTGTTTCTTTGGAATTTCAGCACATTTTCACCTTTAAATATTCATCTTCATTATTCAGGGTTAAACGTTAAAGGGCAAGTATGACAGCTGATGAGTGTGAGGGAGATGCAGTTGCACAACAGTGTTAGTAGCTTTGTCACCTGCAATGTTGTGCAATGGGACAGCATTATGATTGACAGCAGACCATGGAACAGCAGAGCTGACACTCTACTCTGTGTAAAGTTTCTATATGAATATTTATAGACAGAGAAAGAAAACAGCAGCATGAAAGCAATGTATTATGTTACAGGTATAACCGTATCTATAGATTTATATACTGCAATTATCTGTTAACCCTTTCTTCTCCACGCTCTTCTTACCTCTGGGGCTGCAGGAATCCCACTCTCCAATCAAACTGAATTCAGAAGGTAAAATTGTGCTGCTGAGCTGCAGGTAAGAACTTCTCTTCCTCCTTGTGATGTTGGGATCTCTACTCAGTGGCTGTCAGTCTCTCAGATGACAGTTAGTGTGCGGGGCAGACTCTAACACCTGCTGCTACTCTCAGTATCTGACACTGCCCCCAGCTCTGACTTCTCCTCTTCCATTCAGTTCCCTGTCTTGCTCCTCCTCTCCCTTCTCCTTGTCCCTCCTCCTTTCTCAAGTCTTCTCCCAAAATCTGCTGCCCCTCCCCTTTACCAGCACAGTCTGTGCCAATCACATAATGACCAACCCCCTGCCAGTGTAAAGGACACACTAACCCTCCCTGTACAATACTTGGCACTTGTGTAAGTTGCAGGTTATAAAACTCCATCAAATGCAGCAGCAAATAAATGCAATGATTTTGTAATGAGGTGCAAATAACCCAAGGGTCCCCCCACAATCAGTGACCCCAAACTCTTTACGGCATATATTGGCTATACACACTCAAACAAAAAGTGGTACAGAAAAAAATCTCTTTTTTATATATATTGCAGCTAGGGATGCACCCAATCCACTATTTGGGGTGAAAGATTCGGCCGAATACCGAAACGAATCCTAAATTGCATATGCAAATTAGGGACAGCAAAGGAAAAAATTCTTCTTTTGTGGTGAAAAGTCACATTATTTCCCTACAGCCCCTAATTTACATATGCAAATTAGGATTCAGTTTGGCCAGGCACAAGGATTCGGATGAATCCGAATCCTGCTGAAAAAGGCCGAATCCTGGATTTGGTGCATCCCTAATTGCAGCAGTAAAATATACATCAATCAGATTAGTGTCTTATCAAAGCAATTTATACACAACACTATTATCCATCATATATATATATATATATATATATATAACACCCAGTTATATGTTATATGTATTGGAATGCGAGGGGTGCAAAATTGGGTCCCATGCAGGGATCAGTTGCACCAGCTGCAGCTGGCACACATGCATTTGCCTTCGGCAGGAGATTTTACCTCTAATATCATGTACCTTGGGGCATCCTAGGGGCACCCACACCCCACCCATGTGGCACCCATATAGTATTCATTGCATTTCATCTTGCAAGTAAAATGCAGAGGCGCAAGCTTGTGTTGCACCTTCCCCTGACAATACAAGTGACATGCTGGGGAAACCAAGGGTTGTAATTCCAGGGTTGCCACAGTAGGTGGCGCCAATAAATGCAGCTTATCACATACAGGTATGGGATCCGTTATCCGGAAATGTTATCCAGAAAGCTCCGAATTACAGAAAGGTCGTCTCCCATAGACTCCGTTATAATCAAAGAATCCAGATTTTTTTAAATTGATTTCCCTTTTCTGTGTAATAATAAAACAGTCGCTTGTACTTGATCCCAACTAAGATATAATTAATCCTTATTGGAAGCAAAACCAGCCTATTGGCTTTATTTAGGGGCACATTTACTAAGGGTCGAATATCGAGGGTTAATAAACCCTCGAATTCGACAGTCCAAGTAAAATCCTACGAATTCGAATATCAAATTTAAAGGATGTACCGCAAATCCTAAGATCGAACGATCGAAGGAAAAATCGTTCGATCGAACGATGAAATCCTTCCAATCGAACGAAAAAAACCTTAGATCAAAAAAACCTTAGAAAAGTGATGGGGAAGGTCCCCATAGGCTAACATTGTAGCTCGGTAGGTTTAAACTAACAAAGTAAGTAGTGAAAGTTTTTTTTAAAGAGACAGTACTTTGACTATCGAATGCTCGAATAGTCGAACGATTTTTAGTTTGAGTCGAAGTCATAGTCAAAGGTCGTAGTAGCCTATTCGATGGTCAAAGTACCCAAAAAAAATACTTCGAAATTCGAATCCTTCACTCGAGCGTAGTAAATGTGCCCCTTCATGTTTATATGATTTACTAGTAGACTTAAGGTATAAAGATCCAAATTACAGAAAGATCCGTTATCCGGAAAACATTCTGATAACAGGTCCCATACCAGTACTACATTATTAACACTGTTAGCACCTGATTAGTCAACATGCAGACAAACTTATTATAACGCTTTATAGCCACAATGATACTGGGGGAATATAAATCCAAAAAACTGTGTCTACCTGGTTATATGATCTGCACTGCTGATTCTGACTCCTGAAACAATGCAGTAGAAGCTGAAGCCAGCAGGTTAACAGACTTGGAGAAGTGACTTCAGCTGCAGAATGTTAATCTTTTTTTTATTTCTCTGGAAATCTGACCTGATCTATAAACAGACCGGTTCTGCTTTCAATGAAAATTTCTACTTTTAGCAAAATTCCCTAAACTGTTATTTCTCCGCAATTAAACCACAGGCTCATTTCCTGCTGAAAAGTCTCGGGTGTTGGCGAGTGAATGTGCGACTCACGCAGGAAAAGAAATTCCGTCTCGCCTGCAGCACAAAATGGAATTTCCCATATGAAATAGTTCTGGGGGGTCGGTCCCTTCAGCCGAGTTGCCATAACAATCAGAGTAACGTCTGGATATTGGGGGGCAGCTCCCCTTATGGTTCACTTTACTGGCGCTTCATGTGATCAATTAACACTGACACATACTGGACCCCTGGATATGATCACTATATATAAATATATAAGGGGATATGATCACTATATATAAATATATAAGGGGATATGATCACTATATATAAATATATAAGGGGGATATGATCACTATATATAAATATATAAGGGGCATATGATCACTATATATAAATATATAAGGGGATATGATCACTATATATAAATATATAAGGGGATATGATCACTATATATAAATATATAAGGGGAAATGATCACTATATATAAATATATAAGGGGGGTATGATCACTATATATAAATATATAAGGGGGATATGATCACTATATATAAATATAAAGGGGGATATGATCACTATATATAAATATATAAGGGGGATATGATCACTATATATAAATATATAAGGGGATATGATCACTATATATAAATATATAAGGGGATATGATCACTATATATAAATATATAAGGGGGATATGATCACTATATATAAATATACAAGAGGATATGATCACTATATATAAATATGTAAGGGGGATATGATCACTGTATATAAATATATAAGGGGGATATGATCACTATATATAAATATATAAGGGGTATATGATCACTATATATAAATATATAAGGGGATATGATCACTATATATAAATATATAAGGGGGATATGATCACTATATATAAATATATAAGGGGATATGATCACTATATATAAATATATAAGGGGATATGCTCACTATATATAAATATATAAGGGGATATGATCACTATATATAAATATATAAGGGGATATGATCACTATATATAAATATATAAGGGGTATATGATCACTATATATAAATATACAAGAGGATATGATCACTATATATAAATATATAAGGGGGATATGATCACTATAGATAAATATATAAGGGGGATATGATCACTATATATAAATATATAAGGGGATATGATCACTATATATATATATATAAGGGGGATATGATCACTATATATAAATATATAAGGGGATATGATCACTATATATAAATATATAAGGGGATATGATCACTATATATAAATATATAAGGGGATATGATCAATATATATAAATATATAAGGGGGATATGATCACTATATATAAATATATAAGGGGTATATGATCACTATATATAAATATATAAGAGGGATATGATCAATATATATAAATATATAAGGGGATATGATCACTATATATAAATATATAAGGGGATATGATCACTATATATAAATATATAAGGGGGATATGATCACTATATATAAATATATAAGGGGGATATGATCACTATATATAAATATATAAGGGGGATATGATCACTATATATAAATATATAAGGGGGATATGATCACTATATATAAATATATAAGGGGGATATGATCACTATATATAAATATACAAGAGGATATGATCACTATATATAAATATATAAGGGGGATATGATCACTATATATAAATATACAAGAGGATATGATCACTATATATAAATATATAAGGGGGATATGATCACTATATATAAATATATAAGGGGGATATGATCACTATATATAAATATACAAGAGGATATGATCACTATATATAAATATGTAAGGGGGATATGATCACTGTATATAAATATATAAGGGGGATATGATCACTATATATAAATATATAAGGGGTATATGATCACTATATATAAATATATAAGGGGATATGATCACTATATATAAATATATACGGGGATATGATCACTATATATAAATATATAAGGGGGATATGATCACTATATATAAATATATAAGGGGATATGATCACTATATATAAATATATAAGGGGTATATGATCACTATATATAAATATATAAGGGGATATGATCACTATATATAAATATATAAGGGGTATATGATCACTATATATAAATATATAAGGGGATATGATCAATATATATAAATATATAAGGGGGATATGATCACTATATATAAATATATAAGGGGGGACAGTAATGAAATAGAGAAAGTACAGAGAAGAGCGACTAAGCTGATAAAGGGAATGGAAGTGATCAGTTATGGGGAAAAGACAAGTTGGGATTGTTACACTGAGACAGGTGTAATTCTGTCTGATTTACAAGTGACACTTGGGATTGTGGGTGATTATTAGTAAATCAGGTGCTGGTACTGGAGGGGACACAGTAGAAATATTGTTGGTTCCCTGTATTAATGGGCGGGGCTAAATCAGCATCACTGTATAAGCCCGAGGGTCAGCAGAGACCGAAGTGCTTTGTGCCCCTCCAGGTGTCACAGAGTTAATCCCAGACACTGGCTTTTATGTAAAACTTCCTCTTGAGCAACTGTCAGACTCTTCCTTTTCCTGAGATTTTCCTGTGCCACCAACTGTCACCCACATGTACAGATCTATGGACGGGAGGATCAGCATAAAACTGCCGTGAAAAACAAGACGATTTGGCTCTTTTCCACGTTATGTTATTATTCTTTTTCTGAAACTTACCCCTGGAGCTGAGAATTTGGAATTCAACCCTTCCCGTCACTAAGAATGTTCTATATCATTCCAAGTGCCTATAACGATCCTTCTTAGAGCAGGTTCGTTGGCTAGCAAAGCATGCTGGGAGATGTAGTTTGCCAACAGCTGGTGCATTGCTTACTGCCAAGATTCCAGTTAGCACAAGCTTCTCCCCTGCTTTGTTATACAGCTTCCCTCTGCTACATTGTTTCAATAGTCAGAACCAGCAAGGCAGGGAATCGAAAGGAGAACTACGCTACATTTTTGTGTTTATCTCCCCTTTATATATTGTACAGTAGACTGGATTATATGATCAGTTACAATATTGTCCCCTGTCTGACAGAGTCGGGCCCCTACAGGCCGGTCGCTGAACTGCAGCTTTATCTCCAGTATTTGTGGCATTTCCCTTAGTGCTGCTGCCGATGTTCCGACCCCGCAGCTGAATTAGGATTTATTTACTCACCTGTGTCCCCTAAATGATCCCACACTCTCTCTGATACTGTTATTGGGGGGGCTAAGCATGCTGGGAGCTGTAGTTCTTAAAGGGGTAGTTCACCTTTCATGAATACATCTGGAGCAGGCACTCAAATAAAGGCAATCTTCCAACAGAAAAGATTTATTGTGTCCTCTGCCTTACGCGTTTCGTGTTACAAACACTTAGGGGCACATTTACTAAGCTTGAGTGAAGGAATAGAATTAAAAAAACTTCGAATTTCGAATGGTTTTTTTGGCTACTTTCGACCATTGAATTGGCTACTTCGACCACGACTTCGAATCAAACGTTTCGAACTAAAAACCGTTCGACCATTCGATAGTCGAAGTACTGTCTCTTTAAAAAAAAACTTCGACCACCTACTTCGCCACCTAAAACCTACCGAACCTCAATGTTAGTCTATGGGGAAGGTCCCCATAGGCTTTCTAAGCTTTTTTTGGACGAAGAAAAATTGTTCGATCGATGGATTAAAATCCTTCGAATCATTCGATTCGAAGGATTTAATCGTTTCTCCTTCGATCGTTCGATCATACGAATTGCGGTAAATCCTTCGACTTCGATATTCAAAGTATTTAACTTCGACAGTCGAATATCGAGGGTTAATTAACCCTCGATATTGGACCCTAAGTAAATCTGCCCCTTAATCATATAAGCCTATGATTAAGGGGCAGATTTATCAAGGGTCGAATTTCGAGGGTTAAAAGACCCTCGAATTCGACCCTCAAAATAAAATACTTCAAATTCGAATATCGAATTCGAAGGATTTTAGCGCAAAAGCTTTGATCGAATAAAAATCGTTCAAACGATCGAATAAACGATGAAATTGTTCAAATGGAACGATTCAAACGATTTTAAGTGAACGATCGAAGGATTTTTATTCGACAAAAAAAAACTTAGAAAAGTGCTGGGGAAGGTCCCCACAGGCTAACATTGGACTTCGGTAGCTTTAATATGGCATTGAAGTTTTTTTAAAGAGACAGTGCTTCAATTATCGAATGGTTGAATGACTTTTACTTCAAATTGTTCGAATCGAATTTGACCAATTCGATGGTCGAAGTACCCAAAAAATTTCTTCGAAATTCGAATATTTTTTTATTCGAATTATTCACTCTAGCTTAGTAAATCTGCCCCTAAGTTTTTTCAACACTAAACGTGTAAGGCAGAGGACACAAGAAGGGGCATATTTATCAAGGGTTGAATTTCGAATTGAAAATACTTCGAAATTCAAAAAGACCAACTGAAATGTCGAAGGTTTTTTTGGGTCGAAGATTCCCGTATTTGAATCGTGCCATCGAAGGAATAGCGCATTTGATCGAATTCGATTTATAGTTTTTCCCCCCAAAAACCGTTGATTTCTCAAAGTCCACCAATTGACTCCAAACAGGTTCTAGGAGGTCCCCCATAGGCTAAAACGCCACTTCAGCAGGTTTTAGATGGCCAATGGTCGAAGTCGAAGTTTTAAAGAGACAGTACATGATAAATATAGATATATTCGAAGTTTTTTTGAATTTCGAATCGAAAGTACACAAAAAATAGCTCAAAATTCTAAGTTTTTAACTTCGGAAATTCACCTGGATTTGATAAATCTGCCCCTAAATCTTTTTTACTTGATTTCAAGTGTCTGTTAGAAGATTGCCTTTATTTCAGTGCCTGCTCCAGATTTATTCACAGTTGTCCGAGGGCTCAGGGCTGAGTAAATATTCCACTTCATGGAGACCCCCCCTCTTCATCTTATCACAATGTATATCTTTCAGTTAAGTTGTAGTATGTTATAGAATGGCCCAGTGTAAGCAATTGTAAGCAATTGTAAGTTTCAATTGGTCTTATTTATTTCTTAGTTTTTAAACTTCTTCTGACTCTTTCCAGCTTTGAAATGGGGGTCACTGACCCCGTCTAAAAAAACCAAATGCTCTGTAAGGCTACAAATGTATTGTTATTGTTACTTTATTATTACTCAAGTTCCATTCCAGTCTTTTATTCAAATCAGTGCATGGTTGCTAGCGGAATTTAGACCCTAGCAACCAGATGGCTGAAATTACAAACTGGAGAGCTGCTGAATAAAAAGCTAAATAAGTCAAAAACCACAAATAATAAAAAATGAAAACCAATTGCAAATTGTCTCAGAATGTCCCTCTCTACGTCATATTAACAGTTAATTTAAAGGTGACGCACCCATTTAAGGTTGATGAGTTTCTCCTGATTTACTAACTGTGTGGCTGAAGCAAAGTGCCTTGTGCAGGGGGTTGGGGTGGGTCTAAAATGAAATTTGGGTTCCCAAGATCAGTCACAATGGGAGGTCGGTTGTCATGGAAACACCAGCAGGACGGGTATTGGATCTATTGGGGCAAAATGTGAGTCAGGAATAAAGTTCTGCCCCCCCCCTGGAAACAGTAACTGAAGAAATTTTGATTTTTTTTCAGATTTTATTTTAAAATATATGATCCAGCCCAGCCCCCTTCCTGCACATTGTCCCCCCTATACACAGCGACCCCCTATACACAGCCGACCCCCTATACACAGCAGCAGAGCAATAATAAAGGCTCAGATATAACAGGAGTCCCAGTCGGGTCAGTTCTGCTCCATCAACAACGAGCACTGAAATTCCTCCTCAAACGCCTCCAGGAAGGCCGGGATGATGTCATCGATTGTCACCTGTCGGCCGAGCTCCCGAGTGAGAGAAGTGACGCCTTTACCCACAATCCCACAGGGGACGATGTGACTGAACCAGCTGAGATCAGTGTTACAGTTCAGCGCCAGCCCATGTGATGTGATGTATCTGGCGCAGTGAACTCCTGCAGCAACACAAGTACAGGGGTAAGTACAGCAGCACTGGGACAGATACTAGGAAATATACTATATAGTAAGGATATGAGGGGTAATACTATATAATAAGGAAATGAGGGGTAATATTATATAATAAGGAGATGAGGGGTAATATTATATAATAAGGAGATGAGGGGTAACACTATATAATAAGGAGATGAGGGGTAATATTATATAATAAGGAGATGAGGGGTAACATTATATAATAAGGAGATGAGGGGTAATATTATATAATAAGGAGATGAGGGGTAATATTATATAATAAGGAGATGAGGGGTAATATTATATAATAAGGAGATGAGGGGTAATATTATATAATAAGGAGATGAGGGGTAACACTATATAATAAGGAGATGAGGGGTAATATTATATAATAAGGAGATGAGGGGTAACATTATATAATAAGGAGATGAGGGGTAATATTATATAATAAGGAGATGAGGGGTAATATTATATAATAAGGAGATGAGGGGTAATATTATATAATAAGGAGATGAGGGGTAACATTATATAATAAGGAGATGAGGGGTAACATTATATAATAAGGAGATGAGGGTAATATTATATAATAAGGAGATGAGGGGTAACATTATATAATAAGGAGATGAGGGGTAACATTATATAATAAGGAGATGAGGGGTAATATTATATAATAAGGAGATGAGGGGTAATATTATATAATAAGGAGATGAGGGGTAACATTATATAATAAGGAGATGAGGGGTAACATTATATAATAAGGAGATGAGGGGTAATATTATATAATAAGGAGATGAGGGGTAACATTATATAATAAGGAGATGAGGGTAACATTATATAATAAGGAGATGAGGGGTAACATTATATAATAAGGAGATGAGGGGTAACATTATATAATAAGGAGATGAGGGGTAACATTATATAATAAGGAGATGAGGGGTAACATTATATAATAAGGACATGAGGGGTAACATTATATAATAAGGAGATGAGGGGTAATATTATATAATAAGGAGATGAGGGGTAATATTATATAATAAGGAGATGAGGGGTAACATTATATAATAAACAGATGAGGGGTAACATTATATAATAAGGAGATGAGGGGTAACATTATATAATAAGGAGATGAGGGGTAACATTATATAATAAGGAGATGAGGGGTAATATTATATAATAAGGAGATGAGGGGTAACATTATATAATAAGGAGATGAGGGGTAATATTATATAATAAGGAAATGAGGGGTAACATTATATAATAAGGAGATGAGGGGTAACATTATATAATAAGGAGATGAGGGGTAACATTATATAATAAGGAGATGAGGGGTAACATTATATAATAAGGAGATGAGGGGTAACATTATATAATAAGGAGATGAGGGGTAATATTATATAATAAGGACATGAGGGGTAATATTATATAATAAGGAGATGAGGGGTAATATTATATAATAAGGAGATGAGGGGTAATATTATATAATAAGGAGATGAGGGTAATATTATATAATAAGGAGATGAGGGGTAATATTATATAATAAGGAGATGAGGGGTAACATTATATAATAAGGAAATGAGGGGTAACATTATATAATAAGGAGATGAGGGGTAACATTATATAATAAGGAGATGAGGGGTAACATTATATAATAAGGAAATGAGGGGTAACATTATATAATAAGGAGATGAGGGGTAACATTATATAATAAGGAGATGAGGGGTAACATTATATAATAAGGAGATGAGGGGTAACATTATATAATAAGGAGATGAGGGGTAACATTATATAATAAGGAGATGAGGGGTAACATTATATAATAAGGAGATGAGGGGTAACATTATATAATAAGGAGATGAGGGGTAACATTATATAATAAGGAGATGAGGGGTAATATTATATAATAAGGAGATGAGGGGTAATATTATATAATAAGGAGATGAGGGGTAATATTATATAATAAGGAGATGAGGGGTAATATTATATAATAAGGAGATGAGGGGTAATATTATATAATAAGGAGATGAGGGGTAACATTATATAATAAGGAGATGAGGGGTAACATTATATAATAAGGAGATGAGGGGTAACATTATATAATAAGGAGATGAGGGTAACATTATATAATAAGGAGATGAGGGGTAACATTATATAATAAGGAGATGAGGGGTAACATTATATAATAAGGAGATGAGGGGTAACATTATATAATAAGGAGATGAGGGGTAATATTATATAATAAGGAGATGAGGGGTAATATTATATAATAAGGAGATGAGGGGTAATATTATATAATAAGGAGATGAGGGGTAACATTATATAATAAGGAGATGAGGGGTAACATTATATAATAACATTATATAATAAGGAGATGAGGGGTAACATTATATAATAAGGAGATGAGGGGTAACATTATATAATAAGGAGATGAGGGGTAACATTATATAATAAGGAGATGAGGGGTAATATTATATAATAAGGAGATACAGGGGGCGGTACCTATAGCGCAGATCTTGTTTCCGCGGACCCAGACTCCGGTCTCAGGGTTTGTCTCCCCGGGGAGGCCGAGGCGGTTACAGAGGGAGATGACGGAGGACTCGAGGCCGGACACGTAGGAGCGGAGGGAGAGGCGCAGGTCCCGCAGGTGGAACACGGGGTAACAGACGAGCTGGCCGGGCCCGTGGAACGTGATGAGACCCCCGCGGTCTGTTCTGTGGAAATCCGCCCCCAGAGCTCTCAGCCGGGACTCTTCCTCCCCGGGATACGCGGCCCTCCGGATCCCAACCGTATAGACCGGCGGGTGTTCACACAGCAACAGCCTCCCCTCCCTCCCGACCCTCTCCTCCCTCACTGCCCGGACACACCGAGCCTGCTCCGCCAGCGCCTCCGCGTAACTCACCAGCCCCAAGCGCCTCACCCGCAGCACCGACATCCCCCGAGTCTCACCGGGACCGACGCGCGGCCTCCTCACACTCACAGCCCGGGATATTATTAGTGGGACAGAGAGAGGCCCGTGTGGGACTAACGCCACTGACTTCCCTATACACTGAGGCCTGGAGGGAGGGGAGAAGCCTGACTGGGAGTTCTGGGGGATTGAGGCCTACTGGGACGGATAAAGCCTGACTGGTAGTTCTGGGGGATTGAGGCCTAGTGGGACGGATAAAGCCTGACTGGGAGTTCTGGTGGATTGAGGCCTAGTGGGACGGATAAAGCCTGACTGGGAGTTCTGGGGGATTGAGGCCTAGTGGGACGGATAGAGCCTGACTGGGAATTCTGGGGGATTGAGGCCTAGTGGGACGGATAAAGCCTGACTGGGAGTTCTTGGGGATTGAGGCCTAATGGGACGGATAAAGCCTGACTGGGAGTATTACCAACAGCACTGGTCTTACTACAGACTGAGACTTGGGGACAGGAGACAGTGGCCTGACTGGGGGGTTTGGAGCAAACTGGGTTTTTAGGGCCAAAAAAAAGATTTGCACCGGGCGTGGTGGGGGATGGGAATAAAGGGGGCGTGTCATGAGATCAAAGGGTGCAGAAACACGACACACCCCCTTTATTCCCACCCCCCACCACGGCCGGTGCAAATCTTTTTGAAAGGTGGCTGCGCCATCTGGTTGCAAGCATGCACGCGAGCTAGATGTTCGTGCATGTGTGTGAATGGGTGGGCAAAAAGACGCTTCTGCGCATGCATGAATAGACGCTCTTACACATGCGCGAATAGGCACTCGCGCATGCGCGAGCGACTCGCATAGATGCGAACAAGTGGGGGGTCGGCAGAGAAGGGACCGGACTAGGGGTAGGAGTAAGTACGTGCCTGTCGCCCCTCCACCCTTGCACCCTAGGCACGTGCCTACTCTGCCTACCCCTAGTTCCAGCCCTGGTGGCAGCCCTAGTTACAACTGAAGCAGGTACCAGTGTCAGTATCAGCATCTCAGGAAAGTGGAGCCTGCCGTTTGAGAGGCCTGAGTAGAAAGATGAGAAATAAAAAGCAGCAATAACAATATATTTGTAGCCTTACAGAGAATTTGTTTTTAGATGGGGTCAGTGACCCCCTTTTGAAAGCTGGAAAGAGACAAGAGAAGAAAAGAAGGCAAATAATAAAAAAAAAAAAACCTATAAATAATAAAGACCAATTGTAAAGTTTCTTATAATTAGCCATTCTATAATATACTAAAAGTTAACTGAAAGGTAAAGCTCCCCTTCAATCAGTACTGGGCCCTTTTCTCCAGCAGCCTGGCAGATCAAGGAAGCCTAACTGGCAGTTTGTGGGTCAGACTGTAGAGTCACATAGTAAAATATGTATTTGAATAACACAAAGGCCCTAACCCAATTCTCTCTCTTCATCATGTCAAAAAGCAATTTTCTTGTGCAACTGCATTGTTTTTTTTTTTTTGCCCACAATGCGTTCCCCTCTCCCAGATTTCCAGAATTATTGTTGGTGCCAAGACACTGTTGCGTTGGATGTGTTAAAATTAGGGCAAATACCTAACCAAATCCTAATTTTCTTATGCGAAACCTTTTTTACTCCCTTGTTTTGTGACAAAGTCACGTGATTTCCCTCCCTGCCCCTAAATTACATAAGCAAGTTAGGATTTGACCAGGCAGAAGGATACAGCCGAATCTTAATCCTGCTGAAAAATGCTGAATCCTGGGATCAGCGCATCCCTAATTAAAATTGCTGCAGTTGAGGTTTCTGTTCAATGGCAATTGCCGGTAATTGTACTGAAAAAGTTTCAGTGTTCAAACATGAGTTTTCAAAATGTTTTTCTTTTTTGCAGCATCTACACTGCGTCTGTTGGTGCAGGACAGATCTGCTGTCGGGTTTAGAGTTGATGGTAGTGCCAGGGATCAGCTGTATGAGTTGTATCAGTAGGCTCAGCAGGGCTTGATTCAGAGATGGAGGCACCAGTGCAACTATTCAGACGTGCAAGGAGCACATGTTGGCTCAAGAACATTTAATAATACGGATTTTCACTCAACTGCCGAATGTGTGAACTTTTTGAAAGACTTGATAAACAAGGTGGAACCTCAGTAGAGAAGATGGGACATGAGAGAAGGGGGATGAAAGAAAGGAGGGTAAATAATGTGGGAAATGTGGAAAGAGAAAGATGAAAGAGAAACAAGAAGGAAATGGCCAAGAAGAGTTTGAGATGAGAATAAAGAGGGAGAAGCACACAGGAGACCAGAGTCTTGGGGGGGGGGGGGTTGTATATAACAGTGTCAGTTGATAACTTGAAAGACCTGTGGAACCTTCTGGTCAACCCTTGTGTGAACTATAACAGCGGCTCATTCACAGTAAAACAGGGCAAGCAAGTGGCACCCAATAGAGATCAGCCAACTGATAGGGCCTGCCAACTGCGTCATCCACAACCCAAGCCACAAATACATAGACCAGACTTAATATAACAGAAATAAACAAATACTGAGTAAAAACAGATTATTCAAACGATAATATAAGGTCAAATACCTGGGGGGTGTTCTAATAACAACTATATTAAAATGAACTCACTCTACTCAAAGACTTAAGCCCCAGATAGAACAGTATTAATAACGGCCACTCACCAATTCATATAACATGGCAATATTTATTCCAAATGTAACAATTAAAATCACCCGAAAATAAATTTGGTATCAGTAAGAGGAGGGGCCTCTTCTTAACAATAGTAGCCATAAATTAGCTCAGATTCTCATAATATTCGACCACAAAAAAATGAAAGTATACGTATAATAAATGAGGTTATGCTCCAATAGTACAAAAGTTGAGATCCTATGGAAGTATGGAATAAGTCTGAGCAACTATTTTCATTAGTATTAAAGTGCTTTAATTGAGATTAAGACTACTAAATTATAAATGTATCCATCGAGATCCGGTAGTGGAAATGCAGTCATTCAGTTCGATGCACAATGATGAACTTCAGCAGTACGATTCTAAATTCAGTAGCGTATATTTCATGGCAATAGGATACACTCGGGCTACACAGTATCTTCAAATACAGTTGTGTTCAGAATACTCTCCGACATCACTTACCTGATCAATTGCTGTTTTTGGTAGAAATTATATTTCTACATGGCAAATCATTTACTAGTAGGTGTAGTAGAGTAATAGAAACCAACAGTCCCGACATGCTGCTGATTCTGTGTCATTGAATCATTCATTGTTCCAAATAATAGCAGTGTTCCACATAATAACACACTTGATAAAGAGTTGTTATACCCAAAAAGTATTGTCAATAAATGCACATTGCAGTTATTGTGCCTTTGGCCGTATCCTTTCCTAATATACAATACTGAAGTTGCACATACGTTTGGACGGGACGTGGAAAGGTGGCCTTGCTGAAATGTAATTGTTGGGTATGAAATAGTTATTGTTCCAAATAATAGCAGTGTTCTGCATAATAATAGCTCGCTCCAAATAATTACAGTGTGGGTTTACATTTGTGAGCTCATTCATTCTGGGGAAAAACAGGAGTCAATTCTGGCCCTTATTTAAAGAAGGAAAGAGCACATTTTTGTGCTGCTGGTTATAGTGCATTTCTCTCTAAAACTCTCACTCATATGGCTCCTTCCACACAGAGGAACAGCCGACTCATTCAAAAGTTGATTGGAGAGGGAAAAACCATATAAAGAAGTGCAGAAAATAAGAGGCTGCTCAGCTAAAATGATCTCAAATGCTTTAAAATGGCACCAAAACCTGAAAGACGTGGAAGAAAAGTGAAAATGACAATTGAAATGGATAGAAGAATAGCCAAAATGGCAAAGACTCAGCCAATGATCAGCTCCAGGAAGATGAATGGAGTAAAGTTACCTGTGATACTGTTATAATTAGAAGGCACCTACAGTATGTGAAGCCAAACTATCAGCAAGAAACCGCCGCAAAGTTCTGTTGTTGAAAAAAGGCGTGCTGAAGAGCTAACAATTTGCCAAAGAACACATTGACTGGCCTAAAAATTAGGGATTCACCGAATCCAGGATTCGGTTTGGGATTCGGCCTTTTTCAGCATTCGGATTCGGCCGAATCCTTCTGTCCTGCCGAACCGAATCCTAATTTGCATATGCAAATTAGGGGCAGAGAGGGAAATCGTGTGACTTTTTGTCACAAAACAAGGAAGTAAAAATGTTTTTCCCTTCCCACCCCTAATTTGCATATTCGGGCAAATACCGAACTGAATCCTAATTTGCAAATTAGGATTCAGTTCGGTATTTGTCCGAATCTTTCTCAAAGGATTCGCCGAATCCAACATAGTGGATTAGGTGCAGCCCTAATTTTAACACATCAAAATCAACAGTGTCCTGGCACCAAGAATAATTCTGGAAATCTGGGAGAGGGCAATGCATTGTGGGCAAAAAAAAAACAATGCAGTTGCACAAGAAAATTGCCTTTGTACCCTGGCATGATGATGAGAGAGAATTTTGTTAGGGGGTTCGGTATTCGGCCAATCCAAACTAGTGGATTCGGTGCATCCCTAAAATAAATGGCGAAACATTTGGTGGGCTGATGAAAGCAAGATTGTATTTTATTTTTTGGGTGTAGGGGCCACAGGCAGTTTAGTTTGTCAGACGCCCCCCAAACACTGAATTGAAGCCCCAGTACAGAGTGAAGCCTGGGGCACAAGTATCATGATATGGGGATGGGTCTCATATTGTGCCCAAGTGCAAATGTCCTTGAAATGTGAGGTTCAACAAGACAACAAGCCCAAACACACCAGTAAAGCAGCAACAACTTGGTTCCACACCAACAAGATTGAGGTTATGGCCCAATCCAATAGAAAACTGTGTGTGTGGGGGGTGACATGGGGTGTGAGGCAAAAGCAAGAAATGCAGAAGAATTGTGGAAGAGGTTGTTGGAAGTTGGTGGAGTCCATACAACACAGATGTGCAGCACAAACAACTCAATATTAGTTGAGTCATTTAAAGCAACAGAAACAATTTTCACTTGATACGAGTTGTAGGGACTGGTATTTTTGGAACAGCCTAATATTCACTTTTTTTTAAACACACTGCTATTATTCTGAACACAACTGTATGTTTCCTGATAGCAATGAGAAGTCGTCGTATGCATCTAAGCATCCAAAAAAATGCCCAAATTGTTAGTCACTGGTACCATATAAAGTGCTCAGACTTGTAGAACAAAGTTCACAGTGTTATGGAATAATAATCCGCCATAACGATCATGGCATGGATCAGCCAGGTTCAGCTCGGCAACGCTGGTTATTTCTGAGACCAGAAAGGATATAAACATAACATTCATGCGAACATAACTTCTGGGATCACATTGTTATCCTCATAGAGAGGGTCTTCCAGTGGCACCAAAGAAACCTTGAAATGTTGCTGCCTCCAACCCAGGATGTACAGTAGATGTTCGGATAAGTCATCCAGGTAAGTTTCTGAAGATACAACTGATTTGGGTTAAATGTGACTTTTGTGTAACAAAGATGTTGCTGTGAATGTCAACTGTAGAATTGTGTTGGGCTTGTATTCCATTATATGGCTGCGCAGAGAATAATATGTGGTGCGGGGTACCCCGAGGAGCTTGCAATTTAACAATTCCATATATCCCTTCTTCCAAACAGACGTGTTACAGTAACTATTCATTTTCCAAGGCCCCAAAAGTGAATTGATTAGACGAGGGGCACCCAGACTTTATCATGATGGGTTGTTATTATAATTATAGTGAAATGACTTCACCAAGATGTACCCTCGTTGTTACTGGAAGACATAATTGTGTGCCCTCATCCTGCCTATTTGGCACCATTAGCTTCATTTAGAGATGCTCCAAATTCTTAGAGACGCAGTGCTCAGCTGAACGAATCCGAAGCCATGAAGTCATGTGACTTTAATCTGAAGGCAATACATTTTTTTCAGATAATGCAGATAAATTGAACATGCATCTTCATACTTGAATTAATTGAAACATTCAATCACATCTTTTGTAAATCAATCAGTATTCATTAAATGCTGACTTATCTTCCTAGTGTTACCCCTAGCCCAGGCCTTTGAGAGCGACCTTGGGTGTTAATGGCTTATTATTCTCACAGAATGGTGAATACCTGCATCCAGTGTCTTGCACTCGTCCTCTTTTCTCATTAAGACACCTGCTGTTCTTTCTTTAGCACCATTTCCCCTTTGTGAGGAAGAGAAACTATTTGCCAGATGCACATCCTTTGCAATGTACTCCAACCAGAGAGACATCAGGAAAAGTGTCTCCGGCACGTTAAGAATGTGAGTAAATATATAAAATCCCCAAATTAGCCTGATGGCGTCCGAGTTTGCCTTGAATATCCTGCTTCTCAAGCTCGGAGGATAAGGAAATGCTAAATGAGTTTGTATATAAATATCTCAACATCCCTCGGAATCAAAGGACACAATTAATCGGAAAAAATGTTTTTCACAACTTTTTAACGAGAATGCGCGTAACTTTTTTTAGTAGCAACAGTCTGGGTGCCATAATTAGGATTTATCATAATTACGCAACAATAATAATCACATGGCACTTTATTGTGATTATTTTAAAGTGGAATAAAACCTTAACTAACATCAAATTCAAAAACAAGGTACTGTGGCCATTGGAGAGCAGGATAGAAGAATGGGGTAAGCTCCCTTTTATTGGTTAAAAAAAGTGTTCTTCTTCAGAACCGTTGACCACCACCTTTTTGAGTACAACATTGGTGTGTATTGTAGGGTTGCAAGGAAAAAAACATTACTATCCTTAAAGAACATTGCTACCCATCTCCAGTTTGCTAGAGACCATGTGGATAAGTCAGAAGGGTTTTTGAAAAATGTTTTAGGGAAAGATGAGACCAACATAGAACTTTCTGGCTACAATGACAATTGTAGTCATCTGTGAAATATGGTTCTCAAAGTATCATGATTTGGGCCTACTTGACTGTCTCGGAACCAGAAGAGTTGATCATCAT
This sequence comes from Xenopus laevis, assembly GCF_017654675.1. NCBI lineage: Eukaryota > Metazoa > Chordata > Amphibia > Anura > Pipidae > Xenopus > Xenopus laevis. The sequence continues at coordinate 166,931,953 of NC_054374.1, forward strand.
TGACTGAGATAAGAATTCTGAATTGTAACAGCAAATTCTGGGGAATAATATCAGTGTATCTGTTAATGAACTGATGCTCAAAAAAAGTGGGTCATGCAGCAAAACAACCATCCTAAAGACACAAGTTGTTCTACCAAACAATGGTTAAAGCAGAAGAAAGTTCATTTTTTAGAATGGTCATTGAGCCTTGACCTTAATCTTACAGAAATGGTGTGAGAGGAGCAGAAGGGGGCAATTCCTGCAAGAAAGCCCACAAACATCCTTGAGCTGAACCTACTCTTAACGGAGAAATTGGATAAAATTCCAGCTCCGAGCAGATATGTTGGAATGATCAGCACATACTAGAAATGTTTAGTTGCAATTATTGCTGCCCAAGGCGGGTGCACCAGTGAAAGCAAAGGTCTCATAGATTTGCCTCACAAATATGTAACTTTGGATAATTTTTCTCAATTAATAAATGAAGAACCATTAGGTTTGGTTTATTGCATTATCATTATCTAGTGAAAAACAGATGGTCATATTTCAGCAAAAAAGGTTCACAAGCCTCCCGTAGATGGATTTTGGGTACAAGCGCAGTGAAGGATAAGAAAGCAACAATTCATTATAAACACAAATATAAATATAATTGCACTTTCATGCCGCTCCCTTGGGCTGGGCAGGGTGGAGACATAAAAAAATGGCTTGACCCTATTGCTTCCCACCAATGATTTTTTGGGCAAGAATGGAAAACTTGCTCCCAGTTTTTCAACATGATCAGGTGATCACATTGTTCATGGGTTGAATGTTTTAAAAAATTCATAAAGAGTCAAAGCCCTGAGAACTGTCTCCTTTGTGCAAGTACATATGGGAAGGCCCAGCCGCCATTCCCACGTTGACATGTGGTGGAACAGTTATGGAGCAGGAAGCAGGTGCAAACTCATTGGCAGAAGATCTTATACTCTTTCCTGTCTTTGGAATCAGATGAAAGACTTAGCTCTATTGTTAATGTTTTTTGATACAAACACACCCAATGAAGCAGCTGAATAACGTCCCCCACCGGGTGTCATCACAAATTAGTTATTAGGCTGAAGGACTTCCCTTAATGAATAGATATCTAATTCGGGTGGCTGGGTGAGCAATATACAACACAACCACAACTAAAAGTGGGCCAGATTCATTGTGATTGGTGCTAATTCAACTCCAGATTCTACTGAGTTTTTCTATTGAGTTTTCATGAGATACACTTCATTTTGCACCAATTTAAAGAACCAGTGGAGATCTCAATAAACCAAACATATTCAACCCATTTTGTATTTGGGAGTGCCATCTGATTCCCTTCTTGATTTTGTTATAAAGAACCAGTAAGCCCTCCTTAAAGTCCCTCCTTTCATACCCGATTACCTTGGGCATTCATTCTATTACTGGTGCTGGTGGATAGAGCATTTCCCGTTGTCTCTTGGGGTACCTTGTGCCACCTCCATATTCAGCTGTTCCAAGGCCCTAGTGTGCACAATACCACAATTCTCTTCTGGTTCACTAAGTTCACCATTGTTCCCAAAAATACCTTTTCACTCTGTAAGTGTGCCATGTTTAGAGGGGTCTACGGGGGTATGGTGAGGAAGGACTCTGGAATCAGTTTTGATTCAGGGTTTAGTTCTCCTTTAACTACCCACACAGCAGAATCAGTAGAGAAGTAGATTCATTCTGGTTTTTCTTTAAACTGCTGGGTTAATCCCATGTGATTAAATGTCTTTTCTGAACCCCCCCTCTTGCTGGAGCCCAAGTCACCCCAACTCTTTATCTCAGTAATTCTTCCATAGCAATTGAGTTGGATCCTTTCAGTGTTGGGCAAGACTTTCTCCTGGAATGGGGAAATGTAGAATCTCCACTGCCTGGCACTTTGGCTCTAACCCTACTTATAACCAAGATGTAGTTTTGGTTCAATACCATGAAATCCAATTTATTTATACTAACAGTCTAGACCCATGCTAATAATTCTTGCCAGTCATGTGCCACCCGAGACCACTGCATACTGTGAGCAACAAGATCTCCCAAGGCCAACGACTGTGTGTAAGTCTGATCCCAGGGGCCAGCGAGTGTGGCATTGATGGATACAGTAAGAGGGGGGCTACAAAGCACTTACACACAATGGCTTCCCACATCACTCGTGTACAGAACAAAGGGAAGCAGCGGCCAGTGATAGAGAGAGCGCTTTTGGCGGAACAGCAAACCCAAAATATTTACTGCTTTCAGGAAACCTTCCTCTGAAAATCACTCATAACAGGAAAGGAACGTGGGGAGAAAACAAGGGATGACAAGAAATGAATGTGTTCTTGAGTGAAGCAAAGACAGAAGCCCAGAAAGGAATCTGACAGTTGCACCAGGGGCTTCAGTGCCAAGGACAAGAGCTGAGGGGCAGGAAACACTAGAGCACAATATAAACAGCACTAGGAAAGGGATGTGAGAGCTGTTTCTGCTTCCAGACAAGCTTCTCCTCTGATAATATGTTTGTTTTGATCATCAAGGAAAAGAAATCCACGTAATCGTTGGAGCAAAATGCGTCACGATGTTCTTTTGATTTGCAGATGGGCTTTGTTTGCACAGAAGGCATGTGGGCAAGTTCCGCTCTAGAACAGCTGGCACATTCATGTTAACGCTAGGGCAGATAAGATAATGGGGGTCTGATCATCTTGGGGTCACTCACTGCAGTGGTTGTTGGTAAGAAAAGTAAAAATGTTATCCATGGAGAAAGGAAAATACCACTTGTAATGGAAACAACTGCTGCTCTGAGGAAAGGACTACCCTACAGTCCTTCAGTTGTAGAAATCCAGGCACCCACCTATAGCCAACAGAATCACAGATTCACCTTTTGAGCGTGCGGATAGAGAAGCCACATGGGACTGTAGCTGTGAGATAGCAGGTATAGTAGGGAGAGATGGTGCCTATAGTAACAGTGGATAATAGTCTCTGGGAAGGGAGTGTGACTGTGGGATAGCAGTATAGTAGGAGAGATGTGCCTATAGAACAGTGATAATAGTTCTGGGAAGGGAGTGATGTGGATAGCAGGTATAGAGAGAGATGGGCTATAGTAACAGGATAATAGTCTCTGGAGGAGGTGACTGTGGATAGCAGGTAAGAGGGAGAGATGTCTATAGTAACAGTGGATAATAGTCTCTGGAAGGAGTGTGACTGTGGATAGCAGGTAAGTAGGGAGAGATGGTTCTATATAACAGTGGATAATGTCTCTGGAAGGGAGTGTGACTGTGGATAGCAGGTATAGTAGGGAGAGATGGTGCTATAGTAACAGTGGATAATAGTCTCTGGGAAGGGAGTGTGACTGTGGATAGCAGGTATAGTAGGAGAGATGGTGCCTATAGTAACAGTGGATAATAGTCTCTGGGAAGGGAGTGTGACTGTGGGTAGAGTATAGTAGGGAGAGATGGTGCCTATAGTAACAGTGGATAATAGTCTCTGGGAAGGAGTGTGACTGTGGGATAGCAGGTATAGTAGGAGAGATGGTGCTATAGTAACAGTGGATAATAGTCTCTGGAAGGAGTGTGACTGTGGGATAGCAGGTATAGTAGGGAGAGATGTGCTATATAACATGGATATAGTCTCTGGGAAGGATGTGACTGTGGGATAGCAGTATAGTAGGAGAGATGGTCCTATAGTAACAGTGGATAATAGTCTCTGGGAAGGGAGTTGACTGTGGGATAGCAGTATAGTAGGGAGAGATGGTGTCTATAGTAACAGTGGATAATAGTCTCTGGGAAGGAGTGTGACTGTGGGATAGCAGGTATAGTAGGAGAGATGGTGCCTATAGTAACAGTGGATAATAGTTCTGGAAGGGAGTGTGACTGGTGGATAGCAGGTATAGTAGGAGAGATGGTGCTATAGTAACAGTGGATAATAGTCTCTGGAAGGAGTGTGACTGTGGATAGCAGGTATAGTAGGGAGAGATGGTGCCTATAGTAACAGTGGATAATAGTCTCTGGGAAGGGAGTGTGACTGTGGATAGCAGGTATAGTAGGGAGAGATGGTGCTATAGTAACAGGGATAATAGTCTCTGGGAAGGAGTGTGACTGTGGGATAGCAGGTATAGTAGGGAGAGATGGTGCCTATAGTAACATGGATAATAGTCTCTGGAAGGAGTGTGACTGTGGGATAGCAGGTATAGTAGGGAGAGATGTGCCTATATAACAGTGGATAATAGTCTCTGGGAAGGGAGTGTGACTGTGGATAGCAGGTATAGTAGGAGAGATGGTGTCTATAGTAACAGTGATAAAGTCTCTGGGAAGGAGTGTGACTGGGATAGCAGTATAGTAGGAGAGATGGTCCTATAGTAACAGTGGAAATAGTCTCTGGGAAGGGTGTGACTGTGGATAGCAGTATAGTAGGAGAGATGGTGCCTATATAACAGTGGATAATAGTCTCTGGGAAGGGATGTACTGTGAATAGCAGTATAGTAGGAGAGATGGTGCCTATAGTAACATGGATAATAGTCTCTGGAAGGGAGTGTGACTGGATAGCAGGTATAGTAGGGAGAGATGTGCCTATAGTAACATGATAATAGTTCTGGGAAGAGTGTGACTGGGGATAGCAGGTTATAGTAGGAGAATTGTCTATAGTACATGGGATAATAGTCTCTGGAAGGAGTGTGACTGTGGTATAGCAGGTATATAGGAAGAGTGCTATGTAACAGTGATAATAGTCTCTGGAAGGATGTGACTGTTTAGCAGTATAGTAGGGAGAGATGTGTCTATAGAACGTGAAATATCTCTGGAAGACTGTTGGATAGCATATATAGGAGAATTGCTATATAACAGGAAATAGTCTCTGGAAGGGATGTGCTGTGATACAGTAAGTAGGAGAGATGTCTATAGTAACAGTGGATAATAGTCTCTGGAAGGATGTGACTGTGGAACAGATGTAGGAAATGTATAGAACAGTGGAATCTGAAGAGGACTGTGGGATACATATAGGAGAGATGTCTATATAACAGGTAATAGTCTCTGAAGGGTTGATGGATAGCAGTATAGTAGGGAGAATGTGCTATATAAAGGATTTTCTGTGGATAGCAGGTATAGTAGGGAGAGATGGTGCCTATAGTAACAGTGGATAATAGTCTCTGGGAGGGGATGTGACTGGGATAGCAGTATAGTAGGAGAGATGTGCCTATAGTAACAGTGGGATAATGTCTCTGGAAGGGAGTGGACTGTGGGAATAGCAGGTATATAGGAGAGATGGTGCCTATAGTAACAGTGGATAATAGTCTCTGGAAGGGAGTGTACTGTGGGATAGAGGTATAGTAGGAGAGATGGTGCTATAGTAACAGTGGATAATAGTCTCTGGGAAGGAGTGTGACTGTGGATAGCAGGTATAGTAGGAGAATGGTGCTATAGTAACAGTGGATAATATCTCTGGGAAGGAGTTGACGTGGGATAGCAGTATAGTAGGGAGAGATGGTCTATAGTAACAGTGGATAATAGTCTCTGGAAGGAGGTGACTGTGGGATAGCAGGTATAGTAGGGAGAGATGTCCTTATAGTAACAGTGATAATAGTCTCTGGGAAGGGAGTGTGACTGTGGATAGCAGGTATAGTAAAAAAAAAAAAAAAAAAAAAAAAAAAAAAAAAAAAAAAAAAAAAAAAAAAAAAAAAAAAAAAAAAAAAAAAAAAAAAAAAAAAAAAAAAAAAAAAAAAAAAAAAAAAAAAAAATTGACTGTGGGATAGCAGGTATAGTAGGGAGAGTAGATGGTGTCTATAGTAACAGTGGATAATAGTCTCTGGGAAGGGAGTGTGACTGTGGGATAGCAGGTATAGTAGGGAGAGATGGTGCCTATAGTAACAGTGGATAATAGTCTCTGGGAAGGGAGTGTGACTGTGGGATAGCAGGTATAGTAGGGAGAGATGGTGTCTATAGTAACAGTGGATAATAGTCTCTGGGAAGGGAGTGTGACTGTGGGATAGCAGGTATAGTAGGGAGAGATGGTGCTATAGTAACAGTGGATAATAGTCTCTGGGAAGGGAGTGTGACTGTGGGATAGCAGGTATAGTAGGGAGAGATGGTGTCTATAGTAACAGTGGATAATAGTCTCTGGGAAGGGAGTGTGACTGTGGGATAGCAGGTATAGTAGGGAGAGATGGTGCTATAGTAACAGTGGATAATAGTCTCTGGGAAGGGAGTGTGACTGTGGGATAGCAGGTATAGTAGGGAGAGATGGTGCCTATAGTAACAGTGGATAATAGTCTCTGGGAAGGGAGTGTGACTGTGGGATAGCAGGTATAGTAGGGAGAGATGGTGCTATAGTACAGTGGATAATAGTCTCTGGGAAGGGAGTGTGACTGTGGGATAGCAGGTATAGTAGGGAGAGATGGTGTCCTATAGTAACAGTGGATAATAGTCTCTGGGAAGGGAGTGTGACTGTGGGATAGCAGGTATAGTAGGGAGAGATGGTGCCTATAGTAACAGTGGATAATAGTCTCTGGGAAGGGATTTGTGACTGTGGGATAGCAGGTATAGTAGGGAGAGATGGTGTCTATAGTAACAGTGGATAATAGTCTCTGGAAGGGAGTGTGACTGTGGGATAGCAGGTATATGTAGGAGAGATGGTGTCTATAGTAACAGTGGATAATAGTCTCTGGGAAGGGAGTGTGACTGTGGAAAAGCAGGTATAGTAGGGAGAGATGGTGCCTATAGTAACAGTGGATAATAGTCTCTGGAAGGGAGTGTGGACTGTGGGATAACAGGTATAGTAGGGAGAGATGTGTCTATAGTAACAGTGGATAATAGTCTCTGGGAAGGAGTGTGACTGTGGGATAGCAGGTATAGTAGGGAGAAGAATTTTATTAAAATATTAAACAATTACAAAAGAAATACAATTACATTTCAATCAGATCAGAAGTAAGCAATAAATCAATATACATCAAAAAGGAAAATAAACATTCCTACAAAGCATCATGTTTCCGCCATCAGCCCATAAACAAGATTTAACATTCTGGTTATGTTCATATAATGCATATCAGGAGCCATCTTTATGTTTCTTATTTAAAGACTTGTCAGAACTTTTGCCTCCTGATCTTTTCACCTGAATCCTTATACCCGTCTCATGGCTCACAATCCCTCCTTCTCCTTTCCTCCTCCTCCTCCTCAAGGGACTCCCAATCTGCCTCCTGGGATTCAGAAATCTCTTCCCTCTTACTTCTTTTTCCTACTGGAAATAACGGAAGGGAGACTTTTCCTTTTCTCAGGTGTTTCCTCTATTCTCGCCTCTTCTTCCTCTGCCAATTCCCCCCATGATTTCCCCCCTGGCAAAACAAACCTATTTTCAGTTTCAATGGGAATTACACCAGGGCACTTATTCTCTTTAACTTTCTTCTTTGATTTGCTGCCCACCACTTTCCACTCATCCCTTCGTCTCCCCTTCTCATGGGACATCAGTACCTTTGTCTTTTCACTCTTCCCTGTGTCACTCTTCCTTCCATCTTTCTCTGCCTCCTTCCCTCTCACCTCTGTTTGGGCTTCTCTAGCTGTTTCTCTTACCCTTCTGCTCTCTCTCCCTCCTTGTCTCAGTCTGTGGCAGGTTCTCCCCTGGCATTGGGTGCTTCATCTCCTGTGCCAAATTGGGACAAGCTCGCTGAATGTTGCGCCAGGCTTCGGGGCATGATCTATAAGCATGGCCTGACTTCATGCACAGGTTACACTTTATTTGCCTGGACACATTCTTTGCTCGGTGCCCAGTCTCCCCACACAAAGCACATTTCTGTACATTACATTTCATGGCATAATGCCTGTTGGACCCACATTTATAGCATAGTCTGGGCTGACCCACATAGAAGCAGACACCCCTTGTTTCCCAATGAAAAACGAATTTGGGAGATGACTCTGAACATTTTTCTCTACATGCAGTTTAACTTGGACTTTATATCCCCCCGTCCAGAAACCCTCCTCATCAAACAGTCGCACCAGGGGGATAAGACAGTGCACTGGCGCCTGAGCCATATGAGGACGTCCTGCTCATGTACCGTCTCATTCTTCATCATTATAGTCACTACTTTAGTTTCAGGTTTGGAGAACAGGTATTACCCTAAACCCCTCCCACTCCTTGGCCTCTTTCTTCAGATGATACCTCCTCCAGAATTCCTCAACCCTTGGGATAATTTAAAACTGACGTCAAATTCAATATCTGTGACACTTGTTAGAGCATAAATATCTTGTGGGTGAAATCCAACAACTGTTTAATTATGTTTCTGGCAACAAACCTGCGCCCCGGGAAATCCTCTCTCTCATTCTCCCACTTAATTTAACTACATTTATTCTCTTATCAATCTGATCATCAGAGTCATCTTCCCTCTCACGTGCGAAGAACCTCCTCCCTTCCCAAACATTACCTCCAGCAGCCCTCTCACTCCCACCTTGCACATTGCTCTCCCCAGCAGAATAAACACCATTTTTTCCCTGCCCTCCCCCACTCACTTGCATTGCATCAACCACATGCACCTCAGCTGCACCTCTCTCTGCAACTTGCTCCACACTGCCCCCAGCACTCACAGCATTTCATTGCACTCACTCCCCCTTCAGCCAAAGCAGCCTCATCACTCACATCATTGTATTAATTGCATTTATTGCATTCACCTGCACCTCACTGCCCCAGCACTCACAGCAGCTGCACACACATTATCAGTATGGTTATCAGGATTATTTTCAACACTATTATATTGTGTAATGTCTGTAGCACTGCAACATTCAGCAACAGTTTTTGAACCCTCTGTTTCATTAAGCAGTTCAGTAACTTTAAGCAGAGTCTCAGCAGTCACTTTGCCTTCCTGCATCTCCTTAAACCTCTGCCGGTTTCCATAAAGCTCCTTCCATGGCTCAATAACATTCAGAATGTCTTTAATGTAAGTCTCGGTCTCCTTCAAATCCATATCAAGGAAAGTCAAACTCCCGTAAAACCTGGTTTCTCCTCTCTCCTTTCAGCGACTGCAGTTCATCTATCAGATTATCAATGTCTCTGTTTAAACAGTTTGTTTATCTTCCAAACTCCTCAGGTCCTTCAATGCTTTAATAATAGTGTCATACTGTATCACAGTCTCAGTCACTTTGGGAAAATTCCCTTCACTCACTTCTGCTTTCCCCAGGGGGGTCACAGTCATTACCTGCTCAGTGTCCAGGGCCTCACGGTTTCCATGTTCCTCACTGCGCAGCCGCCATTTCCAGGTCACCCAGAACACTTTCTGCAACCTCCAGGGCCATACTGCACTCAGGCTCCATGTTGTCTGTAGCCATCTCCTGGTTGGTCAGAGCACTTTCTGCAACCTCCAGGGCCACACTACTCCTAGGCTCCTCACTGTCAGCAGCCATCTTGCAGCCATCAGACTCCACTCTCTCCTCCTGGCTTGCCTCTGTTGTAGCTCCGCAGCTCCCTGCAGTCACTCCAACACCAGCCTCCAGTTCCACAGAGTCAGAGTCACTCTCCATGCCGCTTCTCGGACAGCTTTTCTTTTCTTTTTCTTTCCTTTAATGAGCAGGAAACCTTGCCCTTTGTTGTGCGTTCCACGGTCACCTCTATATTAGGATCAGTAGCCCTCCTGCTACTGCCTCAAACGGGTCTTCACTGAATAACTTGCAGGCATAGTCTCCTTCTTCCCCATGGAGTGGGGAAAGGCAATAAAAACAAAGCAGAAGTGTCTACAATACTAACCCCCAGACCCAGCCGGGCCTAGGAAAAAGCCACAACTCCACAGAGCTCTCCAAAACACCTCCTCACAGTAGCAGTAGTGATTAGAAAATGGCCTCTGGGAAGGGGGTGTGGCTGTGGATAGCAGGTATAGTAGGGAGAGATGGTGCCTATAGTAACAGTGGATAATAGTCTCTGGGAAGATAGTGTGACTGTGGATAGCAGGTATAGTAGGGAGAGATGGTGCCTATAGTAACAGTGGATAATAGTCTCTGGGAAGGGAGTGTGACTGTTGGATAGCAGGTATAGTAGGGAGAGATGGTGTCTATAGTAACAGTGGGATAATAGTCTCTGGGAAAGGACTGTGGGATAGCAGGTATAGTAGGGAGAGATGGTGCCTATAGTAACAGTGGATAATTAGTCTCTGGGAAGGGAGTGTGACTGTGGGGGATAGCAGGTATAGTAGGGAGAGATGTGTCTATAGTAAGTGGGTAATAGTCTCTGGGAAGGGAGTGTGACTGTGGATAGCAGGTATAGTAGGGAGAGATGGTGCTATAGTAACGTGGGATAATAGTCCTGGGAAGGGAGTGTGACTGTGGGATAGGCAGGAAGTAGGGAGAGAGGGGCTATAGTCGTGGATAATAGTCTCTGGGAAGGGGTGTACTGTGGGAGAGGGTTAGTAGGGATAGATGGTCTCTGTAAGGAACAGTGGGATAATAGTCTCTGGGAAGGGATGGGACGGGGGGATAGCAGGTAAATAGGGAGAGATGTGTATAGTAAAGTGGATTAAATCTTGGAAGGGAGTGGTGACTGTGAATAGCGGATAGTAGGGAGGATGTGTCTATGAGTAACAGTGGATATAGTTCTGGGAGGGAGTGTGATGTGGATAGGGTATAGTGTGAAGAGGTGTATAGTAACAGTGGGTATAGTTCAGGGAGAGTGTGTGGGATAACAGAAGTAGGGAGAGGATGGTGCTATAGTACAGTGGTAAAAGTCTCGGGAGGGTTGTACGTGGATAAGGGCTCTGGGAGAGATGGGCTATAGTAAGGGGTAATAGCTTGGAAGGGTGTGACTGTGGGGATAATAGGTTAGGAAGGGAGAGTATGGGGGGATAGGTACAGTGGGAAATGTTCTGGGAAGGAGTGGTGCTGTGGGATAGCGGTATAGTAGGGAGAAGGTGTCATAGTAAAGTGGGATATATAGTCTCTGGGAAGGGATTGATGGGATAGCGGTAAGTAGGGAAGATGGTGCCTATAGTAAGTGGATAATAGTCTCTGGAAGGGAGTGGACTGTGGAGCAGGTATAGTAGGAAGATAACAGTGATAAAGTCCTGAAGGGATGTGCTGTGGATGCAGGTATAGAGAGATGTGCTATAGAACATGGATAATAGTCTTGGAGGGAGGTGATGTGGGAAGCAGGTTAGTAGGGAGAGATGGTGCCTATAGTACATGATAATAGTCTCTGGGAAGGGAGTGTGACTGTGGGTAGCAGGTATAGTAGAGAGATGTGCTATAGTAACAGGATAAGCTCTGGAGGAGTGTGATGTGGATAGCAGGTATATAGGGAGAGATGGTGCTTAGTAACAGGATATAGTCCTGGAAGGGATGTGACTGGAGAGGTATAGTAGAGGATGTCCTATAGTAAGTGGATAATAGTTTGGGAAGGGAGTTGACTGTGGGTCAGTTAGTAGGGAGAGGGTCTATAGTAAGTGATAATAGTCTCTGGGAAGGGAGGTGACTGTGGATGCAGTATAGAGGGGAATGTGCTATAGTAACTGGATATAGTCTTGGGAAGAGTGTGCTTGGGATCAGTATAGTGGAGAGATGGTCTATAGTAACAGTGATATATTCTGGGAGGGAGTGTGACTGTGATAGCAGGTATGTAGGGAAAGGTTCTAGAACAGTGGATAATAGTCTCTGGGAAGGGATGTGGATACGGTATGTAGGAGAGATGGGCTATATAACAGTGGATATAGTCTTGAAGGAGTGACTGGAAAGGTAAGTAGGGAATGGTTAGAAAGGGATATGTCTGGGAAGGGAGTGTGCTTGGGATAGCGTATATAGGGAGAGATGGTGCTATAGTAAAGTGAAATAGCCTGAAGAGTGTGCTGGGATAGCGTTAGTGGGAGAGAGGTGCTATAGAAGTGGATAATAGTCTCTGGGAAGGGAGTGTGACTGTGGATAGCAGGTATAGTAGGAGAGATGGTCTATAGTAAAGTGGATAATAGTCTCTGGGAAGGAGTGTGACTGTGGGTAGCAGGTTAGTAGGGAGAGATGGTGCCTATAGTAACATGGATATAGTCTCTGGGAAGGGAGTTGACTGTGGGATAGCAGGTATAGTAGGGAGAGATGGTGCCTATAGTAACAGTGGATAATAGTCTCTGGGAAGGAGTGTGACTGTGGGATAGCAGGTATAGTAGGGAGAGATGGTGCCTATAGTAACAGTGGATAATAGTCTCTGGGAAGGGAGTGTGACTGTGGGATACAGTATAGTAGGAGAGTGGTGTCTATAGTAACAGTGGATAATAGTCTCTGGGAAGGAGTGTGATGTGGGATAGCAGTATAGTAGGGAGAGATGGTGCTATAGTAACAGTGGATAATAGTCTCTGGGAAGGGAGTGTGACTGTGGATACAGGTAAGTAGGAGAGATGTGCCTATAGTAACAGTGGATAATAGTCTCTGGGAAGGGAGTGTGACTGTGGGATAGCAGGTATAGTAGGGAGAGATGGTGTCTATAGTAACAGTGGATAATAGTCTCTGGGAAGGGAGTGTGACTGTGGATAGCAGTATAGTAGGGAGAGATGGTGCCTATAGTAACAGTGGATAATAGTCTCTGGGAAGGGAGTGTGACTGTGGGATAGCAGGTATAGTAGGGAGAGATGGTGTCTATAGTAACAGTGGATAATAGTCTCTGGGAAGGGAGTGTGACTGTGGGATAGAGGTATAGTAGGGAGAGATGGTGCCTTAGTAACAGTGGATAATAGTCTCTGGGAAGGAGTGTGACTGTGGATAGCAGGTATAGTAGGGAGAGATGGTGCTATAGTAACAGTGGATAATAGTCTCTGGAAGGGAGTGTGACTGTGGGATAGCAGGTATAGTAGGGAGAGATGGTGCCTATAGTAACAGTGGATAATAGTTCTGGGAAGGGGTGACTGTGGGATAGCAGGTATAGTAGGGAGAGATGGTGCTATAGTAACAGTGGATAATAGTCTCTGGGAAGGGAGTGTGACTGTGGATAGCAGGTATAGTAGGGAGAGATGGTGCTATAGTAACAGGGATAATAGTCTCGGGAAGGGAGTGTGACTGTGGATAGAGGTATAGTAGGAGAGATGTGTCTATAGTAACAGTGGATAATAGTCTCTGGGAAGGATGTGACTGTGGGATAGCAGGTATAGTAGGGAGAGATGGTGCTATAGTAACATGGATAATAGTCCTGGGAAGGGAGTGTGCTGTGGGATAGCAGGTATAGTAGGGAGAGATGTGCCTATAGTAACAGTGGATAATAGTCTCTGGGAGGGAGTGTGACTGTGGGATAGCAGTATAGTAGGGAGAGATGGTGCCTATAGTAACAGTGGATAATAGTCTCTGGAAGGAGTGTGATGTGGATAGCAGGTATAGTAGGGAGAGATGGGGGGGGGGGGGGGGGGGGGGGGGGGGGGGGGGGGGGGGGGGGGGGGGGGGGGGGGGGGGGGGGGGGGGGGGGGGGGGGGGGGGGGGGGGGGGGGGGGGGGGGGGGGGGGGGGGGGGGGGGGGGGGGGGGGGGGGGGGGGGGGGGGGGGGGGGGGGAATAGTCTCTGGGAAGGGAGTGTGGGCTGTGGGATAGCAGGTTATAGTAGGAGAGATGGTGTCTATAGTAACAGTGGATAATAGTCTCTGGAAGGAGGTTTTGACTGTAGGATAGCAGGTATAGTAGGGAGAGATGTGTGTCTATAGTAACAGTGGATGATAGTCTCTGGAAGGGGGTGTGACTGTGGATAGCAGGTATAGTAGGGAGAGATGGTGTCCTATAGTAACAGTGGGATAATAGTCTCTGGGAAGGAGTGTGACTGTGGGATAGCAGGTATAGTAGGGAGAGATGGTGCCTATAAGTAACAGTGGATAATAGTCTCTGGGAAGGGAGTTGACTGTGGGATAGCAGGTATAGTAGGGAGAGATGGTGTCTATAGTAACAGTGGATAATAGTCTTCTGGGAAGGAGTGTGACTGTGGATAGCAGGTATAGTAGGGAGAGATGTGTCTTATAGTAATAGTGGATAATAGTCTCTGGGAAGGAGTGTGACTGTGGATAGCAGGTATAGTAGGGAGAGATGGTGTCTATAGTAACAGTGGATAATAGGTCTCTGGGAAGGAGTGTGACTGTGGGATAGCAGGTTATAGTAGGGAGAGATGGTGCCTATAGTAACAGTGGATAATAGTCTCTGGAAGTAGTGTGACTGTGGGATAGCAGGTATAGTAGGGAGAGATGGTGCCTATAGTAACAGTGGATAATAGTCTCTGGGAAGGGACTGTACTGTGAGATAGCAGGTATAGTAGGAGAGATGGTGCCTATAGTAACAGTGGATAATAGTCTCTGGGAAGGGAGTGTGACTGTGGGATAGCAGGTATAGTAGGGAGAGATGGTGTCTATAGTAACAGTGGATAATAGTCTCTGGGAAGGGAGTGTGACTGTGGGATAGCAGGTATAGTAGGGAGAGGTGGTGTCTATAGTAACAGTGAATAATAGTCTCTGGGAAGGGAGTGTGACTGTGGGATAGCAGGTATAGTAGGGAGAGATGGTGCCTATAGTAACAGTGGATAATAGTATCTGGGAAGGGAGTGTGACTGTGGGATAGCAGGTATAGTAGGGAGAGATGGTGCCTATAGTAACAGTGGATAATAGTCTCTGGGAAGGAGTGTGACTGTGGGATAGCAGGTATAGTAGGGAGAGATGGTGTCTATAGTAACAGTGGATAATAGTCTCTGGGAAGGGAGTGTGACTGTGGATAGCAGGTATAGTAGGGAGAGATGGTGTCTATAGTAACAGTGGATAATAGTCTCTGGGAAGGGAGTGTGACTGTGGGATAGCAGGTATAGTAGGGAGAGGTGGTGTCTATAGTAACAGTGAATAATAGTCTCTGGGAAGGGAGTGTGACTGTGGGATAGCAGGTATAGTAGGGAGAGATGGTGCCTATAGTAACAGTGGATAATAGTATCTGGAAGGGAGTGTGACTGTGGGATAGCAGGTATAGTAGGGAGAGATGGTGCCTATAGTAACAGTGGATAATAGTCTCTGGGAAGGGAGTGTGACTGTGGGATAGCAGGTATAGTAGGGAGAGATGGTGTCTATAGTAACAGTGGATAATAGTCTCTGGGAAGGGAGTGTGACTGTGGGATAGCAGGTATAGTAGGGAGAGATGGTTCTATAGTAACAGTGGATAATAGTCTCTGGGAAGGGAGTGTGACTGTGGGATAGCAGGTATAGTAGGGAGAGATGGTGTCTATAGTAACAGTGGATAATAGTCTCTGGGAAGGGAGTGTGACTGTGGGATAGCAGGTATAGTAGGGAGAGATGGTGCCTATAGTAACAGTGGACAATAGTCTCTGGGAAGGGAGTGTGACTGTGGGATAGCAGGTATAGTAGGGAGAGATGGTGTCTATAGTAACAGTGGATAATAGTCTCTGGGAAGGGAGTGTGACTGTGGGATAACAGGTATAGTAGGGAGAGATGGCGCCTATAGTAACAGTGGATAATAGTCTCTGGGAAGGGAGTGTGACTGTGGGATAGCAGGTATAGTAGGGAGAGATGGTGTCTATAGTAACAGTGGATAATAGTCTCTGGGAAGGGAGTGTGACTGTGGGATAGCAGGTATAGTAGGGAGAGATGGTGTCTATAGTAACAGTGGATAATAGTCTCTGGGAAGGGAGTGTGACTGTGGGATAGCAGGTATAGTAGGGAGAGATGGTGCCTATAGTAACAGTGGATAATAGTCTCTGGGAAGGGAGTGTGACTGTGGGATAACAGGTATAGTAGGGAGAGATGGTGTCTATAGTAACAGTGGATAATAGTCTCTGGGAAGGGAGTGTGACTGTGGGATAGCAGGTATAGTAGGGAGAGAATTTTATTAAAATATTAAACAATTACAAAAGAAATACAATTACATTTCAATCAGATCAGAAGTAAGCAATAAATCAATAATACATCAAAAAGGAAAATAAACATTCCTACAAAGCATCATGTTTCCGCCATCAGCCCATAAACAAGATTTAACATTCTGGTTATGTTCATATAATGCATATCAGGAGCCATCTTTATGTTTCTTATTTAAAGACTTGTCAGAACTTTTGCCTCCTGATCTTTTCACCTGAATCCTTATACCCGTCTCATGGCTCACAATCCCTCCTTCCTCCTCTTCCTCCTCCTCCTCCTCAAGGGACTCCCAATCTGCCTCCTGGGATTCAGAAATCTCTTCCCTCTTACTTCTTTTCCTACTGGAAATAACGGAAGGGAGACTTTTCCTTTTCTCAGGTGTTTCCTCTATTCTCGCCTCTTCTTCCTCTGCCAATTCCCCCCATGATTTCCCCCTGGCAAAACAAACCTATTTTCAGTTTCAATGGGAATTACACCAGGGCACTTATTCTCTTTAACTTTCTTCTTTGATTTGCTGCCCACCACTTTCCACTCATCCCTTCGTCTCCCCTTCTCATGGGACATCAGTACCTTTGTCTTTTCACTCTTCCCTGTGTCACTCTTCCTTCCATCTTTCTCTGCCTCCTTCCTCTCACCTCTGTTTGGGGCTCTCTAGCTGTTTCTCTTACCCCTTCTGCTCTCTCCTCCCTCCTTGTCTCAGTCTGTGGCAGGTTCTCCCCTGGCATTGGGGTGCTCATCTCCTGTGCCAAATTGGGACAAGCTCGCTGAATGTTGCGCCAGGCTTCGGGGCATGATCTATAAGCATGGCCTGACTTCATGCACAGGTTACACTTTATTGCCTGGACACATTCTTTGCTCGGGTGCCCAGTCTCCCCACACAAAGCACATTTCTGTACATTACATTTCATGGCATAATGCCTGTTGGACCCACATTTATAGCATAGTCTGGGCTGACCCAATAGAAGCAGACACCCTTGTTTTCCCAATGAAAAACGAATTTGGGAGATGACTCTGAACATTTTTCTCTACATGCAGTTTAACTTGGACTTTATATCCCCCCGTCCAGAAACCCTCCTCATCAAACAGTCGCACCAGGGGGGATAAGACAGTGCACTGGCGCCTGAGCCATATGAGGACGTCCTGCTCATGTACCGTCTCATTCTTCATCATTATAGTCACTACTTTAGTTTCAGGTTTGGAAACAGGTATTACCCTAAACCCCTCCACTCCTTGGCCTCTTTCTTCAGATGATACCTCCTCCAGAATTCCTCTAACCCTTGGGATAATTTAAAACTGACGTCAAATTCAATATCTGTGACACTTGTTAGAGCATAAATATCTTGTGGGGTGAAATCCAACAACTGTTTAATTATGTTTCTGGCAACAAACCTGCGCCCGGGAAATCCTCTCTCTCATTCTCCCACTTAATTTTAACTACATTTATTCTCTTATCAATCTGATCATCAGAGTCATCTTCCCTCTCACGTGCGAAGAACCTCCTCCCTTCCCAAACATTACCTCCAGCAGCCCTCTCACTCCCACCTTGCACATTGCTCTCCCAGCAGAATAAACACCATTTTTTCCCTGCCCTCCCCACTCACTTGCATTGCATCAACCACATGCACCTCAGCTGCACCTCTCTCTGCAACTTGCTCCACACTGCCCCAGCACTCACAGCATTCATTGCACTCACTCCCCTTCAGCCAAAGCAGCCTCATCACTCACATCCATTGTATTAATTGCATTTATTGCATTCACCTGCACCTCACTGCCCCCAGCACTCACAGCAGCTGCACACACATTATCAGTATGGTTATCAGGATTATTTTCAACACTATTATATTGTGTAATGTCTGTAGCACTGCAACATTCAGCAACAGTTTTTGAACCCTCTGTTTCATTAAGCAGTTCAGTAACTTTAAGCAGAGTCTCAGCAGTCACTTTGCCTTCCTGCATCTCCTTAAACCTCTGCCGGTTTCCATAAAGCTCCTTCCATGGCTCAATAACATTCAGAATGTCTTTAATGTAAGTCTCGGTCTCCTTCAAATCCATATCAAGGAAAGTCAACTCCCGTAAAACCTGGTTTCTCCTCTCTCCTTTCAGCGACTGCAGTTCATCTATCAGATTATCAATGTCTCTGTTTAAACAGTTTTGTTTATCTTCCAAACTCCTCAGGTCCTTCAATGCTTTAATAATAGTGTCATACTGTATCACAGTCTCAGTCACTTTGGGAAAATTCCCTTCACTCACTTCTGCTTTCCCCAGGGGGGTCACAGTCATTACCTGCTCAGTGTCCAGGCGCTCACGGTTTCCATGTTCCTCACTGGCAGCCGCCATTTCCAGGTCACCCAGAACACTTTCTGCAACCTCCAGGGCCATACTGCACTCAGGCTCCATGTTGTCTGTAGCCATCTCCTGGTTGGTCAGAGCACTTTCTGCAACCTCCAGGGCCACACTACTCCTAGGCTCCTCACTGTCAGCAGCCATCTTGCAGCCATCAGACTCCACTCTCTCCTCCTGGCTTGCCTCTGTTGTAGCTCCGCAGCTCCCTGCAGTCACTCCAACACCAGCCTCCAGTTCCACAGAGTCAGAGTCACTCTCCATGCCGCTTCTCGGACAGCTTTTTCTTTTCTTTTTCTTTCCTTTAATGGAGCAGGAAACCTTGCCCTTTGTTGTGCGTTCCACGGTCACCTCTATATTAGGATCAGTAGCCCTCCTGCTACTGCCCAAACGGGTCTTCACTGAATAACTTGCAGGCATAGTCTCCTTCTTCCCCATGGAGTGGGGAAAGGCAATAAAAACAAAGCAGAAGTGTCTACAATACTAACCCCCAGACCCAGCCGGGCCTAGGAAAAAGCCACAACTCCACAGAGCTCTCCAAACACCTCCTCACAGTAGCAGTAGTGATTAGAAAATGGCCTCTGGGAAGGGGGTGTGGCTG
Source organism: Xenopus laevis (assembly GCF_017654675.1). Classification (NCBI taxonomy): domain Eukaryota; kingdom Metazoa; phylum Chordata; class Amphibia; order Anura; family Pipidae; genus Xenopus; species Xenopus laevis. The sequence continues at coordinate 166,950,676 of NC_054374.1, forward strand.
TGGGATAGCAGGTATAGTAGGGAGAGATGGTGCCTATAGTAACAGTGGATAATAGTCTCTGGGAAGATAGTGTGACTGTGGGATAGCAGGTATAGTAGGGAGAGATGGTGCCTATAGTAACAGTGGATAATAGTCTCTGGGAAGGGAGTGTGACTGTTGGATAGCAGGTATAGTAGGGAGAGATGGTGTCTATAGTAACAGTGGGATAATAGTCTCTGGGAAAGGACTGTGGGATAGCAGGTATAGTAGGGAGAGATGGTGCCTATAGTAACAGTGGATAATAGTCTCTGGGAAGGGAGTGTGACTGTGGGATAGCAGGTATAGTAGGGAGAGATTGTGTGATAGTAACATGGGATAATAGTCTTGGGAAGGGAGTGTGATGGTGGGATGAGTGCAGGTATATGTAGGGAGAGATGTGGTGGTATGTGAAGTGGATATAGTTGGGAAGATAGTGTGATGTTGGAGTGGAAGTAATGAGAGGAGAGTGGTAGTATAGTAAAGTGGATAATCGTCTGGAAGGAGTGTGACTGTGGATAGCAGGTTAGTAGGGAGAGATGGGTTAAGTAACAGTGGATAATTAGTCTGGGAAGAGTGGCTGTGGGATAGCAGGTATAGTAGGGAAGATGGTGCTATAGTAACAGTGGATAATAGTTTGGGAAGGGAGTGTGACGTGGGATAGCAGGTATAGTAGGGGAAGTGTATAAGTGGATAATAAAAGTCTTGGGAAGGGATGGAAGTTGAGTGGATGCGTATAGTAGGGAGGATGTGTCTTAGTAAGGGATATGTCTGGGAAGATGTATGTGAGAGAAGTGGAGATGGTATAGTCTGGAGATGTTGGGAGGGAGTGTATGTGAAGAGGTTAGTAGGAAGTGTGTTAGAAGGATGCTTGGAAGAGACTTAGAGTAGGAGAGATGGTGCTATAGTAAGTGGATATAGTTGGAAGGGAGTGTGATGGGATAGCAGATGAGGAAGATGTGCTATAGTCATGGAAATAGTTGGGAATTCGTGATAAGGATGTAGGAGATGTTATATAATGGATAAGTCTCTGGAGGAGTGTGACTGTGGATAGATAAGGTGGGAGAAGTGTATATAGTGGAAAGCTGGGAGGTATGGGTAGAGATGTGAGAATGCATAGTAGTGATAAGTTCTTGGGAAGAGACTGGGAAGAGTATATAAAGGGTGTATAGTAAAGGGAAAGTTGGAAGGAGGTATATAATTAGTAGGGAGAGATGTGCTATATAAGTGGATTTCTTGGGGTGTGACTGGGATAGAGGTATAGTGGGAAATGGTTGAAGGGAGTCTGGAAGAGTGGATGGGTAGTATATGGGAGAGTGTTCTTAGTAACAGTGGATAATAGTCTTGGAAGGGGTGACTGGGTAAGGTAGGGGAGAGATGGTGTCTATAGTAAAGTGGATAATAGTCTCTGGGAAGGGGAGGATGTAGGGAGATGGTGTTATAGTAAGAGGAGTAAGTCTGGAAGATTGCTTGGGATGTGCGGGATAGGTAGGGAAGTGGTGCTATGAGTAAGGATAATAGTTTGGGAAGTGGAGTGGTGAGTTAGGGGAGATGGTGCTATAGAGAGTGGATATGTTCTGGAAAGAGGTCTTGGGAAGGATGTGAGGTGGTGCATAGTAAGTGGAAGATTCTGAAGGAGTGTTGAGGGAAGAGGTAGATGGGGATGGTTAGTAGAAGAGTGGATATAGTACTGGAAATGTCTGGGGGAGGTGATGTGGATAGCAGGATATGTAGGGAGAGGATGTTCTAAGAAGTGATAGATTGCGGAAGGGGTGATGTGGGTCTAGTATAGTGGGAAATGTGCTAGAAGATGTGGTATAGTCTGGAAGAGTGGATGTGGTAGCAGTAGTAAAGTGGAAAGATGGTCTATAGTAAAGTGGATAATGCTAGAAGGGAGTGGATGTGGATAGAGTAAGTAGGAGAGATTGGGTATAGTGACGTGGGTAATAGTTGGGAGAGGGATGTGCTGTGAAGTAAGTATGTAGGAAGTGTGTGATATAGTAATGTATAGTTGGGAAGAGGTACGTGGGATAGCTATAGAGGGAGGATGTGTGTAAGTATGGGATAATGTCTTGGAGGAGTGTGGATGATAGCATTAGAGGGAGATGGTGTAGACAGTGGAATATGCTTGTAAGGAGTGTGAAGTGGGATAGCAGGTATAGTAGGAGAGTGGTGCTATAGTAAAGTGGATAGTCTCTGGGAAGGGAGTGTGACTGTGGATAGCAGTATAGTAGGGAGAGATGGTGCTATAGTAACATGAGTATAGGAGAGTGTGCTATAGTACAGGGATAATAGTCTTGAGAGTGACTGTGGATAGCAGGTATGTAGGAGAGTGTCTATAGTAACTGGATATATCTCTGGAAGGAGTGTGATGTGGATAGAGTTAGTGGGAGATGTGCTATAGTAAGTGGATAATAGTCTTGAAGAGTGTGATGTGGATAGAGGTATAGTAGGGAGAGATGTGCTATATAACAGTGATAATAGTTCGAAGGAGTTGAGTGGATAGCAGTATATAGAGAGATGGTGCTATAGTAAGTGATAATAGTCTTGGAAGGACTGTGATAGCAGGTATAGTAGGAGAATGTCTATGTAACAGTGGATATAGTCTCTGGAGGAGTGTGATGGATAGCAGTATTAGGAGATGTGCTATATAAAGTGATAAATCTCTGGAAGGATGTGCTGTGGATAGCGTTAGTGGAGAGATGTGCTAATAACAGTGATATAGTCTCTGGAGATGGATGTGGATAGCAGGTATGTAGGAGAGATTGCTATATAAAGTGATAATGTCTGGAAGGGAGTTGATGTGTAGCATATAGTAGGAGATGGTGCTTATAGCATTGAGAGTGAGGGATAGCAGATAGAGAAGATGTCTATAGTAATGATATAGTTGGAAGGAGTGGACTGTGGATACAGTATGTAGGGAGATGTGTATATAAAGTGATAATAGTTTGAGTTGACTGGATAGCATATGTAGAAGATGGCTATTAACATGTATATTTGAGAGTATTGATAGTATATGGAAGATGTTATAATGATATGCGGAGAGTTGCTAAGCTATATAGAAATGTCTATCAGGAATAGTTGGGAGTTGTGGCAGTGAAGTGATATGAATACTTTGTGAGAGTATGTAGGAGATGTGTAGTAGTGTATAGTTTGGGAGGTTGTGGATGGATGGAATGGTAACAGTGGATAATAGTCTCTGGGAAGGGAGTGTGACTGTGGGATAGCAGGTATAGTAGGGAGAGATGGTGCTATAGTAACAGTGGATAATAGTCTCTGGAAGGGAGTGTGACTGTGGGATAGCAGGTATAGTAGGGAGAGATGGTGCTATAGTAACAGTGGATAATAGTCTCTGGGAGGGAGTGTGACTGTGGGATAGCAGGTATAGTAGGGAGAGATGGTGCTATAGTAACAGTGGGATAATAGTCTCTGGGAAGGGAGTGTGACTGTGGGATAGCAGGTATAGTAGGGAGAGATGGTGTCTATAGTAACAGTGGATAATAGTCTCTGGGAAGGGAGTGTGACTGTGGGATAGCAGGTATAGTAGGGAGAGATGGTGTCTATAGTAACAGTGGATAATAGTCTCTGGGAAGGGAGTGTGACTGTGGGATAGCAGGTATAGTAGGGAGAGATGGTGTCTATAGTAACAGTGGATAATAGTCTCTGGGAAGGGAGTGTGACTGTGGGATAGCAGGTATAGTAGGGAGAGATGGTGTCTATAGTAACAGTGGATAATAGTCTCTGGGAAGGGAGTGTGACTGTGGGATAGCAGGGATAGTAGGGGGTGCCTATAGTAACAGTGGGAGAGTGCAGGAGTTACACACTGTTAGTAAAGAATCATATATATGAGGTGAGGGATCTTTATGAAAGAAGAAACAGACAATAGTAGGGCTAAGTGTGTCCCATATTTAGCATATATTAGTAATAAAGCCACAATGCAATGGGGTTTGGAGATTATAAATGAATTATTTTGAATTGAAACAAATTTTGCTCTGTGCAATTAAATTCATAATTTTCCTCCCCGGTTAGTAAATATTTCAGGATAAGTTACAATTTGCATTAAAATCATTTCATCCCCTTAAATCAAAGACTCTCCTTATTGGCTAATTCATTTAGTGATTAATTCATGTGTCTCTCATTAACCAACAACTGGACAATTGACTGGGTTTGTTCCTGGTCCCATGATATGAGCCTGCAGGTCCCTCTCCTTCCTCTGGCCTTTGGGCTCATGAAATTGGGCTCATGTGTTCTGCTCAGACTCAATACAAAGAAACCCATTCACGTGTTGTAGAGAGAGAGAGAAATGAAATTAAAGTTTAGTCACAGAGACGACCCCCAACCCATTATTTATCTGGTTCTGCTCTCAGAAGCGACTTCAGATCATTTGCTCGTTGGACGGACACAATTTGTACAGAACAATGAGATCAGTGGCCGGGTTCCTGCTGGTTCTGCTGGCGATGCATGGGCTTTCCAGTAAGTATTCAGTTCTACAAGAACATATTTAAAGTAATATACAATCAGTTGTACAGTAATATACAGTCAGTTGTACAGTAATAGTCAGTTGTACAGTAATAGTCAGTTGTACAGTAATATACAGTCAGTTGTACAGTAATATACAATCAGTTGTACAGTAATATAGAGACATAGTAACAACAGTCACAGGAACTTGTATAGCCGATATTAATGGAAAGAATTGATGTTTATTTGTAGCCCCTGGTGAAGGTTCCTATGGGGCTTTCACTCTGGATTGTGACGTGTAGTTCTGCACTGACATCCAAGTAACATTCTATTTTTTTTTATATGGTCATGGAACTCATTGGTGTCTTATAATATCCTTATATTTTACAATGGAGGTACTTTATTCACTATATAATAAACATTGAATTTAATTGTATTTTCCTTGGGAGGGGCTGAGACATAAGAAAGAAAAATGTAGGCAATTTGTCTCAGGCTAAAAGTTTCCAGATGCTGCAAGTTTTGGTTTTAGACACGGGCTGCTGGGAGTTATAGTCATCATGAGCCTTGTTATGAGCTAAGGGGGCCCAGTCTGAAGGTCAGTTAGGGGGAGATTTGGGGTGAGTGTTTATTTGTACCCTGGGTACCCCTGGAACTATAGCAGGGTGACACCCCAATGTTTCTATATATCTGTAACCTTGTTATGAGCTAAGGGGGCCCAGTCTGAAGGTCAGTTAGGGGGAGATTTGGGGTGAGTGTTTATTTGTACCCTGGGTACCCCTGGAACTATAGCAGGGTGACACCCGAATGTTTCTATATATCTGTAACCTTGTTATGAGCTAAGGGGGCCCAGTCTGAAGGTCAGTTAGGGGGAGATTTGGGGTGAGTGATTATTTGTACCCTGGGTACCCACTGGAACTATAGCAGGGTGACACCCAATGTTTCTATATATCTGTAACCTTGTTATGAGCTAAGGGGGCCCAGTCTGAAGGTCAGTTAGGGGGAGATTTGGGGTGAGTGCTTATTTGTACCCTGGGTACCCCCTGGAACTATAGCAGGGTGACATCCCAATGTTTCTATATATCTGTAACCTTGTTATGAGCTAAGGGGTCCCAGTCCTGAAGGCCCAGTTAGGGGGAGATTTTGGGGTGAGTGTTTATTTGTGTCCTGGGTACCCCTGGAACTATAGCAGGGTGACTGTTACCTCCAATGTTTCTATATATCTATAACCTTGTTATGAGCTAAGGGGGCCCAGTCTGAAGGTCAGTTTAGGGGGAGATTTGGGGTGAGTCTTTATTTGTGCCCTGGGTACCCTGGAACTATAGCAGGGTGACCCCAATGTTTCTATATATCTGTAACCTTGTTATGAGCTAAGGGGGCCCCAGTCTGAAGGTCAGTTAGGGGGGAGATTTGGGGTGAGTGTTTATTTGTACCCTGGGTACCCCTGGAACTATAGCAGGGGGACACCCCAATGTTTCTATATATCTGTAACCTTGTTATGACATATATATATATTTGAAGGTAGTAGACAAATAATAGATGTAAATGTACCTTGTTAAAATGTAATATTTGCCATTTAAGTACTTTTAATTATAAATATCATTCATGTATAAAACATTGGTAACAGCGCAGGAGACGCACTAATATTATTAGTCACTAGGTGGCACCAGAGCACATATAATGGCTGGAAATAGACACAATGTTGATTATTAGTGACATTTCACTCACACTCTATAGTCTCATCACATTTGATCCACAAAACTTTTATGTTGACAGATGTTGAGGCGTCGGAGGGAAAGGACTTTATCTGGGGATGTGACGTTTTCCTGGGATTCTGCCGGATCGCCTGCTTTGTTCATGAAAAGTCTGTGGGACCCAAGAATTGTGCTGAAGGCTTTGTGTAGGTTTGGTTGGGTTTATATTGGCCCTTATGTTCTGTTCCATCAGGCAGAAGCCCAGTGATGCAGGATTAAAGGGTTAATATAGTAGGTGCAGAATATAATCCAGATTAAATCCATGTTCCAGTCTGAGCCACTGGCAGGTAAATGCAGGAGCCTTTGGTTCTGCCCCAGGTACAGGTAGAGGCACGAGCAGAAGGATTGTCCTTATAGTTTGCTCTGGAGATAGAAAATCAATGGTCCCTTTCTCTCCCAACTCCCCTGAAACATTGGGAAGAGAACAGTAACATGATGAGGTGCAGGGACAGGCTGACCCCAAACACTAACACATCCCCCCATCCGTTGCCTGATTATTCCGTATGATTATTCCGTGTGATTATTCCATGTGTCTCCCCATCAGGTGCTGTATCCCCGGGGTTTACGGGAGACTTTGGTGAACGGAAAATAAAAGAAGATTCAGCAACAGGAATAGAAGAAAAGAATATAAATTGGCCCCAGATTCTGGAGACCGAGTGATGTTACATAAACAGACACCAGGGGTCGCTGTTTCACTACAGTCTGGGGTTCTATTGTCTGCGCTGATCATATGAACTGACACAATCACGTTCCCAGCGACTCCTCTTATAATAAACATTTGTAGAAAGAATAAAAGAAAACAATAAATGTAACCCCTTTGGTACATACGGTGGGTGTGAGTGTCCAATCCCGAGGCACAAGGGCAGAGTCTGGGATCATGTAAGTGGGGGAGGGGGAGAAACATTGGCCCCAGTCCGGGGTGCCCTGGGCGTGGCTGTTGCTGGCCAATGGGCTTTTCCCACAAAATATGACAAACCCAGTTTGGCAGTTTGTTAACCCCTTGCCAGCCTTGTAGTATCTATCCTGTTTGACAGGGAAGGGGTTAAAGATCACCCCTTTAAAGGAGAAGGAAAGGCTAAAAGTAATTAAGCTTTATCAGAAAGGTCTATATAAATACACCAGTAAAGCCTCAAAGTAATGCTGCTCTGAGTCCTCTGTCAAACAGCACATTTCTTTCCTTCTATTGTGTACTCATGGGCTTCTGTATCAGACTAACTGTTTTCAGCTTAAACCTCCAGGGCTAGGGCTTGAGCATGCTCAGTTTGCTCCTCTCTCCCTCCTGTAATCTGAGCCCAGAGCTATGAGTGAGCAGGGAGAGACTCAGGCAGGAAGTGATGTCACAACAAGCTAATATGGCAGCTGCTATCCTAAACAAACAGAGAGCTTCTAGAGCTGTTTACTCAGGTATGGTAAAACATTCTGCAGAATAAATATAGTGTTATAGCTTGCACAATTGTGGTTAATCTATTGCAAATAAACTGCCTCCGTAGCTTTCCTTCTCCTTTAAGAAGGGAGATTCCTGAAAGCGGCTGAACTGGCAGATACATTATATAGATTCAAGAAAGGGCCGGATGCCTCTTTAGCAAGGGAAACATACAGGGTCAATGATATTAATATTCATAGTACAAAGTGGATTCAGGGACTGATCTCATTTTCCTTTTTGGGGTAACCTTCACACATCACACCCCCCCTCCACTTGTCACTTCACTTTTGGCAGGGGGGAGGGGCTGCTGTTCAGGGTGGAGGGTGGGGGTGGTCACTTAACCTGGGCCTGGCACTGTCAAACTTAAACTTGGGTGAACCCAGCAAGGTCTGTCACAAATGAGCCCCAATCTATTGATGGCACACACAGCTAGAGCAACTGTCAGCTTCTCTGCCTAGTGCCGCCTCACTGCCACCTATTACTGACCCTCTGCACGTAAATTACCCATAATGCCTGAAATAACACTCGCTGTTACATACATGCAATGGTGGAGACTGGGGTTCATTTATAAACACTGGGCGGTAACTAATATCAACCAATCAGTGATTCGCTTGTAACTGCCAACTGCAAGTTGAACACTGAAGGCAATTGTCAGATTAGTTGCAATAAGTCTCTGCCCAGGGTGAAAATTTGCTCAGAGTTAATAAATTAGCCCCCGATGTCTCTGTGTATGAAATTCTCAGGAATGAGAGACAAATACAGAATTGACAGTTGGGGTTTTGGTGCCTCATCACCAGATCAGGGGGGAAGTGATAGAAAGACAAAGAGACACAGGAGCCCCCAAGGTGACAGTCGGAAGCCCCAACAGAAACGGCAGTTCTTACCTTGTGCTTTTCTTTAAGTCAACGCCCACTTCTACTAAAGTTGTGTTACCCACCAACAGGTTAATAGTCAATAGTTAGTGGGTTTGTGACCCCTTAGTGTTCATACCTCCCAACTGTCCCATTTTTCACGAGACAGTCCTGATTTTGACAGTTCAACCCGCAGTCCCAGGTTTGTTACTAAAATGTCCCGACTTTCTCTTTAATCTCCTGCACTGACACCAGAAACAGATACAACGTTTCTGAAAAATAATTAAATAAGAGGCTTTTGGCAGAGAGGACGGAATACTCAGCCCCTGCACTGAGATACAATTGTAACTAATAAGATAAACAGGTCTCTTGGGGAAACTGAGACTCACAGCTTAAAGGGCAAGTTCACCTTCATTAACAAAACTGTTATAACACATAAAACATTAAATCCCCCAGAAATGTGTTCATAATTTCATAACCTGCCAAATTTAGTAAAATGGACATGTCATTAGGGGGTGTGGCTATAAAATGGACATTTCATTAGGGGTGTGGCTATAAAATGTACATGTCATTAGGGGGTGTGGCTATAAAATGGATATAGTCATAAGGGGTGTGGCTATAAAATGGATATGGTCATTAAGGGGTGTGGCTATAAAATGGACATGGTCATAAGGGGTGTGGCTATAAAATGGACATGGTCATTAGGGGTGTGGCTATAAAATGGACATGTCATTAGGGGTGTGGCTATAACATGGACATGGTCATTAGGGGGTGTGGCTATAACATGGACATGGTCATTAGGGGGTGTGGCTATAAAATGGACATGGTCATTAGGGGTGTGGCTATAACATGGATAAGGTCATTAAGGGGTGTGGCTATAAAATGGACATGGTCATTAGGGGGTGTGGCTATAACATGGACATGGTCATTAGGGGGTGTGGCTATAAAATGGACATGGTCATTAGGGGTGTGGCTATAACATGGATAAGGTCATTAAGGGGTGTGGCTATAAAATGGACATGGTCGTTAGGGGGTGTGGCTATAAAATAGGTGTGTTCAGGCATTTTTTGGCCATAGAGCTAAGTGGACCCTGTAACTGCTTGGGGTACGGAAGCCCTAGTGCAACACAAACTCATCGGCAGCTTCAATACAGACTTTGCTGTGTGGCCTGTTCCATTGCAGTTAAGCCGCTATAAACTTTCGCTCATGATGATAAAGAATAATAATGAATCTCTGGCCTCTGTTCTACAGAAATCTCCTTTATATAATGACACGAGAGATGTATCAGCCCCACGTTCCCTTATTAACACTCAACGTTTCATTGACTTTATGGACTTGGTGAGTTCAGTGGTTTTGTTTCCTCTTCCTCAGCGAAACCTTCTGATTTCTCAGCTAAATCCTCGGCGACCCCCAGGCTGCAATGCGACTAAATATATTTAACGCTGCGTCTGGTTGCCGGGGTCAGCGACTCACCCAGTTTCCACTTACACAAGGCTGACGTTATTTATATGACTAATTCACACATTTAGCAAATAATATTAATAAAGTAAATGGAATTGTAATGAACTCTGAGACTTTACTGCACAAAAAGAAGCCCAGGGGGAGTCGCAGCCCTGCACAACAGGGTCCAGGGAGTTCAAAGGAGACAGGGAGTTGGGAAAGTAACAGCTCAGGGTGAGGAGGCAGTGGGGTCGGAAGCAAAGGGATGTTCTCAGTCGGGTCGGCAGCTGAACCAATAGGTAGTGGGAGGCAGGGGTAAGAGGGGGACATAGGGGTCCCCAACTGAGTGCAGAGGGGTCTGTTTATTCTATTTCTCTCCACTCAGTCAACTTGATCTTTAGATTTTATTACTGGACTTGTATGAACAACGATTGTTATATTGTCTTCTACCAGCAGATGTCACTGTTATATCTACAGCATAAAATATGCCCATAAATAAAAGGTATAGTTCACCTTTAAGTTAACGTTTAGTATGTTAGACAATTGCTAACTCGAATCAACTTTTCAATTGGTCTTCATTGTTTATTTTATATTGTTTTTGAATCATTTGCCCTTGTCTTCTGACTCTTTCCAGCTTTCAAATGGGGGGTCACTGACCCCATCTGTAAGGCTACAAATGTATTGTTATTGTTACTTTTTATTACTCATCTTTCTATTCAGGCCTCTCCTATTCATATTCCTGTCTCTTATTCAAATCAGTGCATGGTTGCTAGGGTTATTTGGACCCTAGCAACCAGATGGGTGAAACTGCAAACTGGAGAGCTGCTGAATAAAAATTTAAAGGTGAACAGTCCCTTTAATTCCAATAAGGTGGAGAAATCTTTTGAATAAGGAAGACTCTGCCCATATATATTTATATATAATTCTACTTATCCAGCGGAAAGCAATTGGCAGTCCCCCAATTCTAAAGTATCACTTCCCTCCATTTCTTTCAGGGTTTGCCTGAGGCATATGGTCAGTCCCCTCTGGAATGTGGCCCCTGGCAGGGCTCCAACCTCTCCCTTTTCATGCTGGAGCTGTAGATACTGATTTATGGTTGGACACACAAGGAGCCAATTGGAAACAAGTTCACATACTGTATATAGGCACAATGTGTCCTCACATCTCATTGGCTTCCAGTGCAAGAGTGGAACATGTGACCATATTCAACATCATCATCAATGAGATTCTTAACCCTTCCTTGAAGCTCCCTATTGTACTACCGCTGTGTTACTAATGCCCCCCTCTTTCCCCTTTACCCCAAAATGAATACTTAAAGGGGAACTCCACAAAAGCATAACTTGAGCTTTCTGAAAACAAAACATAATTTCAAGCAACTTTGCAATATACATCAATTAAAAAATATGCAGACTTTTCCTGATTTTTAATGGTTTCTGACAGTTCCTTAAGCCCAGCCCCCTGCTCTCCTGCTGATCTGTCTGACTACTTTGATGAGCTGTCTGACTACTGTTACTTTGTATCAACAGCCATCTGTCCTCAGCCTGCATCCTCCAAACCCCACAATTCCCTGCACATGTGATTTCAATAAGGAAAGGAACATCCCAGTGCAATGCATTGTGGGTTATGTAGTTCCTGCATGCTGTCTGTAAGTACAATGTGTAACATCAGTGTTTAGTCCCTCCTTCCCTGCCAGGATTTCAAATGATGCAGAAAGAGAAGAACTGTTAAACAGCTGGATTTCAGCATAGAAAATGCCATTTATTTATACTTTTTAAGAAACCGGTGACTGTGATGGGGATATTAGGGGTTTCTGGGTTATGTGGCCTCTTTATAAAATTTTGGTTTGGACGTCGGAGTTCCCCTTTAGTTCATAAAATGGCAATTTTCTATTAAGGATCACCCAACGGCACATACTACTAAAAAGTATATTATTGTGAAAATAGTTAATTGATATGAAGCCGGGATTTACATATGAGCTGTTTCATTCAATATAATTATGTAGACGCCTACATTGTTTTGGGGGTGTATCTTTCCTTTTAATTCTGTCATGATCAAACCTCCTTTAGCCATGGGGAATTCTTTTGGGGTGATATACAACATTACAGACATATTAGTCCAACTCACAACTGAGCTCAGTGTCAAGATGGGGCTGGTGGTCCTCACTCTCCATTGTCTCAGTTGTTTCCTCTTTAGCATCAGACGGGACATCTTCTTCTTCTCCACTCCTCCACACAGACATCTTCTTCTTCTCCACTCCTCCCCACAGACATCTTCTTCTCCACTCCTCCCCACAGACATCTTCTTCTCCACTCCTCCACACAGACATCTTCTTCTCCACTCCTCCCCACAGACATCTTCTTCTCCACTTCTCATCTCAAGGACAATATCCCCTATGTGCTCGTTGCCCACATGTTCATTAAGAGACAGTCTACCTCTCTCAGGTCTCACATCAGCTGTTTCTATTGGGATCTACTGACTGAATGACATGAGTCTTCTAAAATTACCTGGGGTGCCCAACATAGCTCTACACAGAAACATCATTGGGCCCATAAACTCCGGGAACAATACATTTTCCATGAATATATACTGCACCTTCTTATCAGTCCCATGGGTCTCCCTACAGTTCCAAGTCCCTCCAGAGGAAGAGCCACTACCCTAAGGTCTATGAAACTCCCCACTTGCAAAAAAAGAGACGTCCATAGCAACGAAGAGAAGAATTCTCCTTTTATCCAGTGGCACAAAGGGTAAATTATTCCCAGTGTTTGTAACATTCCTGGCGACTGTGGAACCTTCTCAGGACTAGAATGATGGAGGTACTCACTAATTCTCAGTGTATGAAGGTACAAAATGAGTCAAAGTTCCACAGAAACATTTGGTATCTTTATATAGATATATCAGTGGTAGAAAGACTGTACATATGGAACAACAGAGTGCTAAAGAACACAGGCACATATAGACTCAAACGTCACTCCCTTCCAACTTCTCTTTGTGCAATTGCTTCATTTGTCCTTTCACTGAGAGCAGAAAACAAAAACAAATGGGTAGAATTGGCTATGGCACCCCCCATTGTGTTTATAATTGCACTGGGAAAGGGTTCACACAGTTATCATGGCATTACTTGCCTCTTGTTTTTAATGTAAAACAGGAGCAAAAAGGAGAATTTGTTTATGTTGGACTGGGACACCACAGGGTCATTGTTCATGTTCTGTCTCTGCAGTACCTGGGTTTGGTCCAGCAGAAGACTGGATATTTATCAACTTGTCTACTGTAAGATCTCTGTGTTTCTGCAATGATTTCAGTGGTCTCCAATTGGTACCGTAGCCTAAACCTCTAGTTCAGTTGGTTTCAGTTCAAGGCTTAGCTCACAACTAGGCTACAAACACGTGGACACAGCAAAAATGTTCACTATAAGTCTAACTCTGACCTTCAAGATGGGCTTCCAGAAGTATCTAGTAGAGTAGTTAGCCATTCTATCCTAATTGAGCTTCTGTGCCTCTCTCTCTTGGTGAAGTCCATTTGCTGCAGCCCTCGTAGACAGTAGAGAATGGTACAGCCACTAAGACATTGGTTACAAAACTGGTGGGTTGGCTTAACTTTAAGTACTGTAGGGGGAACTGATCCTACAGACTAGAAGGGTTATAACACATGGACTGTGTTCATCATCCGGCACCGCTGCCTCCAGTTGACATCTTGAGTCTTGGTGCTTGTCAGCCCAAAATCACTTGGAAACTCCAATAACCCTAGAGATGTCACAGGCCTGCTAATCTGTCAGTGTGAGAGGTTTGGCATTGATACATCAGTCATTGACAATAATATCACTATTTACAATAAATATTTCTGTTCCAACGCCCCAGAGCTCAGCAGCTTTTATATCAGTATAAAAATAAGTCATTACATAACTTTGCAGCGGTTCCTCCAGTTACAGAATTTAGTAGCATTCACAGGACTAAAGCCAGGCACAAGGAGAGGCCACAATGCTGTAGGTTGAAACAAGCCTTCCTCTGAACCAACAATGTTCAGCCTACAGCAACGTGCCTCTGCTTGTGGCAAGAAAGACCTCCCTTCTTCTGTCTTCTTCATGGCCATGACGAAATGCAATGAGAAACTAAAACCCCTAAAGAATTTGGCTAGAAATTACCCAAGGGGCTTATTGTACCAGCCCAGAAACCCAGAAGTCCACTCTACTCCTCAAACGTTGGCCCACGTGTTCACTGGGTCTTTGTATGGACCTGCCGTTGACATGATTGAGATTGTTGATGGCCATCAAGCATAAACTAAATAGAAAGGCCTCCTTTTAATGATATATACCCCTGGGTGTTTTCCCCTTGATGTTCCATTATTTTGGGGTTACCAGGCTACAGTTGATATTATTAGAAGTTGTATTTGAGTTTAATGTCTATTCCTAGCAGTGCATTTTAATTCAAAGGATCATGAATTCATTCATGCCACCAGAGATGCCTACATGGTTTGAGTGCACCAATATACCACTTTTCTGAAACGCCCCTAGAACAGACCACAGCTCACTAAGTATGTGCGGTGACACAAACACCAGTCAAAGGACCAACTTGAGAAGTGCGGATCTTCATTTATACGACTTCTGTACCCCTGGGTTGGACTCACTCACTTGGTACTTAATTACTCAAGAAGAACAGACACATGGGCAGTGCCTGAAAGGGCAGTTTGGGAGAGAACTGTGGGGTTCTTAATGCAACCCAAAATGTTAACTAAGAAGTAGCCCTTCATACAATCGTACAGTGTGTATGTATGTGGCTCAGAACACCTTCAACAGCCAAAAATAAATTTAGAGAATACTTTGAGAGTCACACGTTGAAGATTCACTTATCTCTAGACAAGTGTGGACCTCTCTGTAGGACCATGTGGAGGCCTCCAGCTACAGCCAGTGGTTCAGTTCAAGATACAAAAAGATATAGTGGTCAACTAGATTATGGGCCACATGTTCCAGAAGAATTCAATCTGGAGATATTCCATGAATCTGTTGCCTCAACAATGAATGTGTCCTCTTTTAACAAATGACATGGAAATTACCACATTGGCCAAAAAAATATGTAGAGTAACTAGTGGCTACTCATTGGCAACTGGGAGAGGAGGGGCTCTTTTTTTTCGCCCCAACCAAAAATGTCTGTTAAAGGGACCCACAACCAGTAAATACCTGTGGCATGAGAATGTGGGTAATACTAACACCCCTAAACAAACAGTTGCCTTGAATTGATGGCATAAAACGAACCCTGCATTGGGTAGTTTAGTTTAACTATGGTCAATTTAGGGCTGACCACTGCCTGTTACAGTTAAATAAATAACGCCCTCAGGCAGTTCACAACTGAAAGTCCGATAACACTCTCTGGAGAACAGAACAAGTGTTGGACCTGAGCTGTGAAACACAGAGGGTGTATTTGAGGAAAGTTAGGTGTCAGTAAAGCGCAACAAACATTCATAATAAGCTAAATAGTGACCCCCTGCATTGCATTTAAATACAATTTCATGAACTGAATACCTCTCTGAGGATGCTGGGAGTTTTATCTGTATGTCGCCATCCCTGAGCTGAGTGTGTGCCCAGTTAAACATGTATGTGGCCAACTCCACTGAACTCTCTACAAGTCCAACGCTCCTCATATTCAGTTAGCTTCCATGAAGTTAAAATGTGCTTTGGTTCTCCAGCTGGCATAACAGAGAGGGGGTCCCTAAAAAATGGAGGTGGCATAGGAGAGAAGCAAGTATAGGTGAGAGGGAAATGGGAAAGCTTCTGTTGGGCCACAGGTATCAGTAATAAGGTGCCAAGACGTGGGGTCAGTAACATTCTGTACATTTTTGGTTAATTGGCCAAACAGGGAGAAGAGATTCCGAAATCCCACCATTAGAACTTTCTCAGGGGTGAAGAAGATATATCAGTGCTTTGGCGTGGGGGAGGGGGAGTTTGGAGGGGGGGCAGTAGTAGATTACAATAGAGAAGGTAGATGATCGTGTTGGGTGGGGTAGTAGCAAAAACCATTAATGCTTCCCCAAACTGGCAACCCACCAAGGTCCCTCATGGGCAGCCAATCCCATCCTAGTTTAGAGAATTCACAAAAAGTCTGAACCTATTAAAATGTCCCATTCCCGAAAGTTCTGTCCGTGAAACAATTTTTTTTGAGGCAAGAAGAGTTTCTTCAGTCAGGATCATTCTGATTGGCCAGAGGCCATTGTGGCTTTGTGCAGCTCACAGGAGGCAAGTTCGAGACCTGGGCACTCGGCCGCTCTTCACACTGAGGCTATAAAGACTTGTGTAAGAAAATGAGGGTGAAATGGTCTCACTGTCCCACCCATTAGTCGCCCATAACAGATTCCTTAGACTCCACACAACCGTTCATATTCAGTTCATCGAGCAAACCCTCCTGTATGTCATATTCCTCCTCCAAGAAGTCCAGGGAGTTGTTGCTGGGCAACCCCCTAATAGTAAATTTGTGAGAGACGCGTGTCCACTTTTCTCTGTTGACCGCCACCCTCTCGTACAACTCGGCAGATTTCGGGAAGAGATCCTTGAGCAAACTGATAAGACGGAAGAGACAATGTGTTAATCTCAATGGATCTTAAGCATAAAAGCTGTGTAGGGTCTTTTAGCCTTGGGCCTACAGGGCACATTTATCATTGGCAGGTGCCCATTAAAATGCCACCCACCTGCACTTCACTATATGAGCACCCAACAGAGATGTGCTGGATACACCTAGCTTGACATGTGAGGCACAAGGCAACCAATAAGAAGCCTCGAGTGGATGTGAGGCCATCACCTGAATACAAGCTTGGTCAGTACTGTACCTCAGTCTTGATTTAAGGTGGCCATACACGATAAAAAACACTCGTTTGGCAAAGTTGCCAAACAAGCTGATCTTGCCCTGAAATGCCCACCAATGGCAGGGCGATATCGGGTTAATCAGAATGTTTGGCCCTAGGGCCAAACCATCGAATTATACGAAGGAAGGAAATGTGCACCAATGGGTCATCAACTAGCCGATGTGGTCCTCGATAGCATGACAAATCAAACCTTCCCGATCAATATCTGCCCAATTTTTGGCCTTATATCTATCGGGGAGGCCTGTCAGAAGCTCCACACACGGGCAAACAAACTGCCAAATCAGTCTAAAGGACTCGTATCGGCAGCTTTAATCTGCCCTTGTATGGCCACCCTTAGAGTGCCTCTCAACAGGCTGCAACCCCCATGTGTAGTGCGTAAAGTTCCAAACACAAATATGTAACCCAGAGAGCAACACACGACTTATAGCATCATAGTGAATTTATTGCAGGAATGTCTGGCACAACATTTGCACCGGAGGAATTTTATTAGGCCACAACATGTTGCACCAGAGGAAGGCTATTAGGCCACAACATGTTGCACCAGAGGAAGGCTATTAGGCCACAACATGTTGCCCTGAGGAAGGCTATTAGGCTACAATATGTTGCCCAGAAGAAGGCTATTAGGCTACAATATGTTGCACCAGAAGAAGGCTATTAGGCTACAATATGTTGCACCAGAAGAAGGCTATTAGGCTACAATATGTTGCCCAGAAGAAGGCTATTAGGCTACAATATGTTGCCCAGAAGAAGGCTATTAGGCTACAATATGTTGCACCAGAAGAAGGCTATTAGGCTACAATATGTTGCCCAGAAGAAGGCTATTAGGCTACAATATGTTGCACCAGAAGAAGGCTATTAGGCTACAATATGTTGCACCAGAAGAAGGCTATTAGGCTACAACATGTCACCCTGAGGAAGGCTATTAGGCAACAACATGTTGCACCTGAGGAAGGCTATTAGGTTGTTGTGCCAGACATTCCTGCAATAAATACACTATGATGCTATAAGACATGTGGTGCTCTCCGGGTTACATTTTTCTCTATTTGAATATGAGGTCAGTGATTCACAGAAAGAGAGTCTGCACATAATGCAAGATAGGCTTCACAAGTGACTGCAGCCAAAGCTTTAGGAGAAGTTGTGACTCACTTGTATATGGGCATGGCAATGTGCTCCATGAAGCTGATCTGGAGTTCAGGGATGTAAGCCTTCTCTCTGTCCATCATCTCAACCGGTCTGTTTCCCATTGCTTTCTCCTGCACGACAACAAGGTAAAGCATCACACTCCACTCACACTCACACTCACCCCAACATACTGGAAAGCCAGAGCCCGAAAGTTCCCAAAGTTCTGGCTACTCACCAGGTCTCCCTGAGAGAAGAATTCCTTGTAGATCAGTTCCTGCAGTAAAAAGAGGGTTCAAATGACACCTATTCGGCTGGACATGATTCTGAGCAGAGAAGCACCTCTTAAACTGTGGGGGGACCCCGAGACTCTGCCATGTATGAGATATTGCTGCTCTATGTGAAACAATATGGCAGCTTCTACTGTATGTGCAGCCCCACTATGTACAGAGCATCAGATTGTAGTGCGCCAGACTGTGCTGAAATCTCTGCACCCCACATTAGGTGTACCCCCTCCCCAATATTCCCCTTTTTATAGGAACTCAAGGGGAACACACTGTGTCTGGGCAGCCAATACAAACTCACCGCTATCTTCCTGGTGGTCGTCCAGCCCTTGGTTTGGTCGGAGAGGTCACTGGAGGTCATTAGGAGGCAGATCAGGAGATAGTGGTGATGTTTATTTTGGGGATCAAACCCGTCTGCAAATGAAATCCCAGCAATAAGATCATTCCTATCCCCTTAAAGTCATATGGGATGTTTTGCCGCCCCTGTGAAATTTTTTCCCATGCAGTCGACAACATATAAGAAAACCCCTTGCGACTACTTTTTTTGACTTTTATGGGCAGAGCCAACTCTCAGGGGTAAAACATAATGGTGTCACTCTCAGCTTTCATGTTCTATATGATTCCATTTCATTGGTCCATTCATGGGCAGAAGGTGGGGCTTTACCTTGGGACATCTTTGTGAGCTCTTTGAAGATCCGTAAGTGATGTGCAAGGTCGGTGGCCAAGATAATGTCTCTCATCAGATCCAGCATCCTCTGGTAATCCTGGGGGGGCAACAACCACTCATTCAGTCTCCCTGTACCACCTGAGTGACAGCAGCTCAGCCAATGAGCAGAGAGAGAAATGCATGTAGAAATAAACTTATGGTCACCCAAACTAGCAGCCTAGATGGGATGGGAGAGAGTCTATGCCTGGGCAAGAGGCGGGACTAGAGTAATAAAATCATGGCTTGGTGCTGAAGTCTGTGACTCAAGCAGTGGGTGGGACTAGGACACACTGATGGCAGCTTAGAGGGGGGAAGTACAGGGAGTCTATAATTGAAGCAGGGGGTGGGACTACAACACTTACAGTGGGAGGGGCAGGTATGTTTGTAACTCACAGTGGGTGGGACTAATAAGATCTAATGGCCGCCTACAGGGGGAGATGAAGTAAACGTTACCAGCTAGTTAATAAAGGACAATGGAGTGGTGATTCATGTAGAAAGATGAAGAAGTTGGATTCACTTTCCTGTATTAAATAGAAATGAAATACAAACTGGGGCAGGAGCACTGGGTACTGTAAGTAATGAAATCTACAGGGAACACATTTCCATTGATATTGAACTAAGTGGGTCAATATCTCCTTAATAAACACAGAGCGGCCCAGGGGGGTCTGTAATATTCTTTTCAAATGAGAAATAGGAAAGTATTGTCAGGTCCCGTAGGGCCGGCGTTTAACCCTGTTGTAGGACCTTGTTAATAAGTCAGTCTGCCCTCGGGCGCCTATTAATGGACTCACCTTTCTGGAGAAATGTTCTAGGATGTTACAGCCGTGGGAATTCAGGATGGCGATGGCCTGAGCAAAATGATGTCTCTTTGGGAGGCGAGAGAACAGAAATGATTGAACAGATAATGAGCCGACTCATTTACACTGACTGTTATTCATTATTCATTGGCTTCTCCTTTATTAAATCACTGAATATTCTATGCACATAAGTTCAGTCTATGGACTTGTGTTTAGTAAAGTAATATTCCTGCCCCATTCCCAGCACAGTGACCCCTACAATTCTAAATTCAAACTTTAAGGGTTACAAGCCCCGCCCCAGATCCCGCCCACTCAGACATCAGCATTAAAAAGGTAACCCCCTTACATACACAAGTTATAAAAAGCTTTCGGGGACCAGGGCCCCCCTATAAGTTAAAAAGAAATTGGGCCCCAAAGAACATTTTTTTTAAAAAAAACCATTGGTGCCAGGGCCTCCCTTACAAGTAAAAAAAAAAATTTAGGCCGCAAAAAATATTTTTTTTAAAAAAACATTGGTGCCAGGACCCCACTTACAAGTAAAAAAAAAAATTGGGGCCCCAAAGAACATTTTTTAAAAAATGTAATATTGGTGGCAGGGGCCTATAGAGAATTAAAATAATACATAATAATACATTGGTGGCAAGGGGATTAAAAAAAACTAAAAAACACACATTGGTGTTCGGTAGAATTGAACTCGTGGCTTCAGGACTTCAACTTCACCTCCTTTCGTGACTTTGGGTCTTTTCGCCGCTTCAGGACTTCGGAACTTTCGTCATTTCCGTATTTCTGAAGTTCGGGACTTCGGAAGGAGACGGCACGGCTTTGGCGCTGTCAAGGGGGGCCTGGTTCTTTTATAAAATTCAGCACTGCCGGGCCCTCCTTCAGGCCCGGTACACTTGTACCCCCTGTGCCCCCCTGATGGTGGCCCTGAAGGCACCCACCATCCTAAAAAACAGATCTGCCCTACTGGAATTCTCTCTCTATACTGTTGCACATCAGAAGGTATGTAACCACCTTGACAACCAATCCCTTGTAGACCCAAAACAGAAGTACAGTGAATTGGGGTCACACTTTATACATTAGTTCAGCTAAAGACTTCTTACCTCCATGACAGACCCTTCAGAGCTGTATAAAGCTGCCAATACTGATTTCTGAAAGGAAAAAGACAGGCGTCTATCAGTTGGGAGATCATCCCTGGGAAACATGGTGGAATATTCTGAAACCATTGGAAGGTCCATCATCATCATCATCATCACAGAAACAACTTACGGAGGCGACTTGGAAGGAATTGTTGGTTCCTCTGTGATCCAAATCATGACACAAACAGGAGACAAACAATGCAAAGATTTCAATGTACCTGGAAGGAGATAGACATATGAGATCAGTAATAGCAAACAAAATGCTCTAAAGATCCACCAGGAGAAAGAAACTTCAGACAGAAGGACAATCATCTCATGAGATTATTATTAAAAACAAAGAGCCTTGAACTACAAAGATACTTTGAGGTGCAAATACTTGTTTGGAGGAGCCTCCTGCTACTTGTATGTTCCAATTAGTGTTCTAATAAAATGTCCCAATGTTATAATGTCACCATATCAATAAGTTCTCTACTGGTCTAATGAAAGTCCCATTAACAAGTGTTCCAATTAATAGTCTAATGTCCCAAGGAGACTTCTTCTCCTCTAAGGAATCTTCTCCTATTCTTATGAGTGTCCCGCTCTTGCCATGACCCTTTCACTATATTTCAGTGGAATAAATGAATGTCCAGCTGAATTCTATTGGTCAATGTTCCAGTAGACTAGTGAGTGTTGGGTATGAAAGAGACTACAACTCACTCCAGGTAATTCCCGAGCTCCAGGTTCTTGTGGAGGAGGTAACAGAAGTGGGAGACGGAGAAGGCATGCATCCAGTTATGGTAAGGGGGGTCTCTGTATCCTTTCTTCACCATAAGGCAAAACCTGCAGAAATACAGCAAATACTATACCAAATACCTTCTATAAAATGTGGAGGAGAGAGGCAGGAATTTGTAGCCCTGGGCTCAAACGGGTATAAAACTATCAAAGTTCTTACATAAACTGTCTTCAAGAGGTCATTGGGGAAGGCAGAACATTTAACTAACTGGGATACTGACAGTTGTGTTGTATAATGTTCCAATGACCAATAGGAACTGTCAGATACTACTGGTTTAGGGCTGTTAGAATAATGACATTTAATCTACAGATTTTGGCTACTGGACTCTATAAAAAAAAGTAGTTAGTCAGACCCCCTTACAGAGGCTCAAGAGACATGGAGAAGTCCCACACTATCATGAGCCGCAGCAAGAGGTTTCACAGAGACAAAGCAGTCTCATCTGTCAGCTGCTCTACACAAGCAGTCTCTTCTGTCAGCTGCTCTACACAAGCAGTCTCTTCTGTCAGCTGCTCTATACAAGTAGTCTCATCTGTCAGCTGCTCTATACAAGCAGTCTCATCTGGCAGCTGCTCTACACAAGCAGTCTTATCTGTCAGCTGCTCTACACAAGCAGTCTCTTCTGTCAGCTGCTCTACACAAGCAGTCTCTTCTGTCAGCTGCTCTATACAAGCAGTCTCATCTGTCAGCTGCTCTACACAAGCAGTCTCATCTGCCAGCTGCTCTACACAAGCAGTCTCTTCTGTCAGCTGCTCTACACAAGCAGTCTCTTCTGTCAGCTGCTCTACACAAGCAGTCTTATCTGTCAGCTGCTCTACACAAGCAGTCTCTTCTGTCAGCTGCTCTACACAAGCAGTCTCATCTGTCAGCTGCTCTACACAAGCAGTCTCTTCTGTCAGCTGCTCTACACAAGCAGTCTCTTCTGTCAGCTGCTCTATACAAGTAGTCTCATCTGTCAGCTGCTCTATACAAGCAGTCTCATCTGTCAGCTGCTCTACACAAGCAGTCTCTTCTGTCAGCTGCTCTACACAAGCAGTCTCTTCTGTCAGTTGCTCTATACAAGCAGTCTCATCTGCCAGCTGCTCTACACAAGCAGTCTCTTCTGTCAGC
The DNA here is from genome assembly GCF_017654675.1 of Xenopus laevis. Lineage (NCBI taxonomy): Eukaryota > Metazoa > Chordata > Amphibia > Anura > Pipidae > Xenopus > Xenopus laevis. Next base: position 166,973,384 of record NC_054374.1, read on the forward strand.
TGCTCTATACAAGCAGTCTCATCTGTCAGCTGCTCTACACAAGCAGTCTCATCTGCCAGCTGCTCTACACAAGCAGTCTCTTCTGTCAGCTGCTCTACACAAGCAGTCTCTTCTGTCAGCTGCTCTACACAAGCAGTCTCATCTGTCAGCTGCTCTACACAAGCAGTCTCATCTGTCAGCTGCTCTACACAAGCAGTCTCTTCTGTCAGCTGCTCTACACAAGCAGTCTCATCTGTCAGCTGCTCTACACAAGCAGTCTCATCTGTCAGCTGCTCTACACAAGCAGTCTCATCTGTCAGCTGCTCTACACAAGCAGTCTCTTCTGTCAGCTGCTCTACACAAGCAGTCTCATCTGTCAGCTGCTCTACACAAGCAGTCTCATCTGTCAGCTGCTCTACACAAGCAGTCTCTTCTGTCAGCTGCTCTACACAAGCAGTCTCATCTGTCAGCTGCTCCACACAAGCAGTCTTATCTGTCAGCTGCTCTACACAAGCAGTCTCTTCTGTCAGCTGCTCTACACAAGCAGTCTCATCTGTCAGCTGCTCTACACAAGCAGTCTCTTCTGTCAGCTGCTCTACACAAGCAGTCTCTTCTGTCAGCTGCTCTACACAAGCAGTCTCATCTGTCAGCTGCTCTACACAAGCAGTCTCTTCTGTCAGCTGCTCTATACAAGCAGTCTCATCTGTCAGCTGCTCTACACAAGCAGTCTCATCTGTCAGCTGCTCTACACAAGCAGTCTCATCTGCCAGCTGCTCTACACAAGCAGTCTCTTCTGTCAGCTGCTCTACACAAGCAGTCTCTTCTGTCAGCTGCTCTACACAAGCAGTCTCATCTGTCAGCTGCTCTACACACGCAGTCTCTTCTGTCAGCTGCTCTACACAAGCAGTCTCATCTGTCAGCTGCTCTACACAAGCAGTCTCATCTGTCAGCTGCTCTACACAAGCAGTCTCATCTGTCAGCTGCTCTACACAAGCAGTCTCATCTGTCAGCTGCTCTACACAAGCAGTCTCTTCTGTCAGCTGCTCTACACAAGCAGTCTCTTCTGTCAGCTGCTCTACACAAGCAGTCTCTTCTGTCAGCTGCTCTACACAAGCAGTCTCATGTCAGCTGCCCACCAGTCAGTCCCACCACGCTATGCACTCTCACAGAGACAGAGACAACCCATGTACCATGACACAACATGCAGTCACCCACACTCTACTGGTACAAAGGGAACACACAACAAACTGTCATAGGCCATCAACTGCCATATCAGCAGTGAGTAGACCCAGACATTCTCCTACCACTTGGTCCATTGGCCATAAGTAGGATTCACATGACACTTTAGAGTTCCTGTTGGAAGCAGACAACTTCACCTTTGCTTCTTGGGGAGTCCAGAGTAAAGAACATGTGTCAGAATAAGAATAATGAGGCAGTGGATATACCCCACTAAATACATGGAGCAAGGAGCCCTCCAGATGCACCATACTCCATTGTTACTTTTTAGAATGGACTATAATAAAGAACTGACAGTCAGCAATGGGGCGACCACTTTCCTATTTCCTTGAGCAAAACAAGAGCAGGTCATACGCACCTAATAAGAGTTGTGCGATCAATCTTGTAGTTGTTGACAAAGCCCATGTCTTCACACATACTTAATACACACTGAGAATAGAAGAAAACATATTGGGGGGGGGTGTTATTTGCAGGTAGAGCAGTGATCAAAAGGCAACCTGGAAATTCCATCGATTCTGATGTTTATAAGATCACATGAGACTCCTTTCTTGAAACAATATAATGATCATTTAGCCTGAATTGCAGGTGATGAGGTTGTGTGTGTGTCCAGGCTTCTATAATCCCCCCCAGTTACTCACCTTTCTGTTTGTAACTCAACTGGCAAATGTGTTACACCCAAGTGTCCGTGATCACAAAAGCTCTAGAAAATCCCATTGTAACTCGGCTCAGTATTACTGTACAGCACTTGGCTCAATATTATTATTCCTACAGCCTTCTCATTAGTAGGGATGGGCGAATTTGACGCGTTTCGTTTCGCCAAAAATTCGCAGCCAGCGAAATGTCGTAGACGCCCATTTAAGTCTATGGGCATCAAAAAACTTTGTTGCGCGGCGAAATTGTTTTGATGCGCGTCTTTTTTTTTTACGCACGCCACCATACAAGTCTAAGGTCGTCATTTTTTTGGCGAAACGAGGTGAAAAAATTCGCCCATCCCTACTCATTAGATACAGAGTGAATGACTAAGCAAAGGTGTGAGGGTCCTGCACCTGGAGCATCATGGACATTCCCTGAACATTCTGTCTCCTTAAAGGGGTTTTTCTACATTTAAATTAACTGTCAGTATGATGTAGAGAGGGATATTCTGAGTCAATTTGTCATTGGTTTTACTTTTTTATTATTTGTGGTTTTTGACTTATTTCGCTTTTTACTCAGCAGCTCTCCAGTTGACAATTTCATCAGTCTGGTTGCTATGGTCTGAATTCCCCTAGCAACCATGCATTTATTTGAATAAGAGACTGAATTTGAATAGAGAGATCTGATTAATGAGTAACAAAAAGCAGCAATAACAATACATTTGTAGCCTTACAGAGTATTTGTTTTTTAGATGGGGTCAGAGACCCTCATTTGAAAGCTGAAAACAGTCAGAAGAAGAAGCCAAATAATTAGAAAAAAAATTAAAAATGAAATAATGAAGACCAACTGAAAAGTGGCCATTTTATCACATAGTTATCTTAAAGGTGAGGCACCACTTTAATGTTGTCTCAAACTTTACTTAAGTAAACTATTAAAATAAGTAAATGTAAAATTGATGAGGGGTCTATTCTAAGCGCTTTTGTAATTTACATTCATTATTTATTTTGTTTTAATTCCAAGATATTAAGGGATACATGTGCTGTTAATATGAATGAATTTTGTTACAACAGCGCCACCTGCTGGTCAGTTTCCCACCAGTCTGACCAGCAAGTAGTCAAGGAAGTTGTCAGGAGAAAGAAAGAGGCTGATGTTCTTCTGCTTAGGAAAGATGTGAGAAAGGTTTCTAATTTTATTCCTAAGCAGAAGAACATCAGCCTCTTTCTTTCTCCTGACAACTTCCTTGACTACTTGCTGGTCAGACTGGTGGGAAACTGACCAGCAGGTGGCGCTGTTGTAACAAAATTCATTCATATTAACAGCACATGTATCCCTTAATATCTTGGAACGAAAAAAGAATAAATAATGAATGTAAATTACAAAAGCGCTTAGAATAGACCCCCTCATCAATTTTACATTTACTTATATACTTACTTTATACAGGACTATGTGGTAGAAAAGAGTGACAAGTTGTGACGTGTGTGTGAGGGCAATTGCTTTCATTACTCACCATTATAGTATCATCTTCAGGGAGGGATCTGGGGGTGTAGGTAAAGCTGGAGAAGTCGGGGTCGATCTGAGACACTAGAGTGATGCCATTGCTCTGCAGCTTCTTGGTTTCATCTTCACAAACCTAAGAACAACATTAGGTCAATATCCACTAAACACAGCTAAGCGTCTCTTATTCTAATCAACAATCACCCCAATTAGATTTAACATGGCCAATCTCCAGAGGTGCAGTGGATCCGAGCATTCTCTCTCCAGCCAAGCTGAGGCTTTTTTGTTGAGCTTCAACTGCAACTCCCAGCATCCTCTGTTCTGCTGGTAAATAACTGGAATGCCCATGGGAGTCATGTTATGGCTCTTGTTGAAGCTTTGCTTGGAGCTATGGGCCGACACAATATCACACAGAATTGTATTGCTCAGAGGCCCCATTATATTTGCAGGCGTGGGGCTTTTCTTTTAATTAACTACAGAATGGATAATGTCTTCTCACTTATATAAAGACAGGATATTATTTATTGGGGAATCAAAGCTTTTCATATCCTAGAGAATTAGAATTTATCTTCATTCCAAAGGCCCCGCTAATTAAATTCCAATCTGAAGCTGTTTATTGTAGATCAGCCTGTGATTAAGTGTCCTAGTGACACGAAACGCATCAGGCAAGAGATGATTATATAAATAAAGTGTCCATTTTTTATCTACAAACTTTGGTCTGATCAATACGTGAGTTACCAGTGTGTCCGGCACCTACATTTACGCTTTGTATACGGATTGTCCTCTCCCCTGAGCTGAGGGCCTGGAGCATCTGGGCCACGTTTCTACTTTGGTGAGTGATTTTACAAGATTGATGTCGTCTTATCCTTAAAATATTTTTGGTCCAGACTATTGTAGATCAGACCTTGTCTCTCTCTCAGATATGGACGTCTCACTGTCTAAATGGAATCCCAGCAGAGAGAGTGTATATTCATTTATGTGAATAAGCAGAGAGATAATACAGTGGGAAGAAGGCAACGTCCCTTTAGTAACACATAAAGACTGTTAATAAGGAAGGAAAGTCACCCTCTATTTGATGATTCTCAGGAGACTTCCCAAGTCGGGGAAAAGCTTTGGAGGGGGCAATGGTCCTGACTGATAAAAGAGGCTTTGAGGAAGAAGATAGTTTAGAGGAAGAAGATAGTTTAGAGGAAGAGAAAAACTGCAGTTCCTGTAGAAGCAGTGAGTTGCCCTGGAGGTTTGGGGGAGCGCAGGAATTCTGAGACAGAGGAAAGTGATGAAGAGGATGGTCTGATAGGAAGAGGGGAGTTGCTGAGGAAGAAAGTGGTAACTAAGGAATCAGTGATGGTTTAAGGGAGTGGAGGAAATAAAAAATGAAAGTTTCCCGGGTAGAGGAGAATTTCTAAGTAGAGACAAGAAGACACTGAGGAATCCTTTAGGAAGATCATAGTTGGGGAAGCTGCTGAAATGCTGTTGGCCAAGACACAGTAAGGAATGGTGCCCTGTAGAGTTTCATTTAACAACCGTGCATGTTGGGTTGTGGCTTTTGGGGTGGACAAGGATCATTGGTGTCTACAATAACGAGGGAGATGTAGGGTTTCTTCAAACAGAATCAACAAAAGATGTCTGCTTATGTAAAGCTCCCCATAGACGCGACGATTCTTTTTGCCGAACGACCGATTTTAGTGAAGTCCAACCAATCCTTCCAAATTATCGTGCGGTTAGTGGTATTCGAACGATCGTACATCTTATGATTTTTCGGCCGACATCTGTCGGGAAATTGATCGGCCAGGTCAAAAAATCTTTGTGGGTCCCAGTGCAATGTATCTATGTTTGCAGGGCCAAGCAGCTCCCCTTTGTTTTCCTGGTAAATTGGTCTTTTTAGTTGATGGTCAATTCGTACGATCGTTCTGAGAAGATTGTGGTCTCACGATCAGGATCTGATCTTTTAAAAATCTCAACATCTATGGCCAGCTTTAGAGAACATACAATGGTACAAAAATACAAGTTGCAGAAGTTTATAGAGACCGGAGTTGACAAGAGGTCCGAGAGGTGGAGATCCAGTTTCTGAACTTCTGCAACTTTCATGGCAAATATTATATTTATTTTATTCTACATTGTTTTGTTTTACTTCATCTATTTTTTACTGCACATATTTATCTTTCACCATTTTGGCACACATTTATCGTTAGCAAGGCACAAAGCTAATTTTATATTTTGTATTCACCTAATTGTGTTGTTTGTAACGTTTTTATTTGGATGTGTTAAGTATATGTGATTCCTATTGGTTAAGGCGTTGTATGATGTAACCTTTTCTATCCAATAGACACATGTCCTAATAAACAATTTTTAATTTTTAGAATTGCCTTTGCTACATTATTTATTATTAGTAGGCCTCCGTGGCATTGTTATATGTCATGAGGTTTCTTTAGTTACCCAACTTATTGACCATCAACGCTACTCTAGACAAAATAAACAAATTCCCTTATTGAATTGGGGTGCAGGTAGATTCAAGCCCAATAATAATCGTTACCTTCATGTGATACATCATCATTTCATTCGCCAAGTGACTCCGGAACTGAGCCTCTCGTACTTGCTTGTACAACAGCGACTGGGAGAAAGGAGGAAGAAGAGGACCTTGAATGACTTGGCACCATTGTAATCTGATTAATTGGACAAGAGTGAGGCTTAAAGGAGAACTAAAGCTTAACCAAAGAAGTAGCTATAAATGTTGTATGTTTTGTGCTTCTGTACCAGCCCAAGGCAACCACAGCCCTTTAGCAGTAAAGATCTGTGTCTCCAAAGATGCCCCAGTAGCTCCCCATCTTCTTTTCTGCTGATTCACTGATTCACATGCTCTGTGCTGCTGTCACTTACTGAGCTTAGGGAGCCACTCACAATATACACATAGAATAGAAATGTCACAATATAAGGCTGATTAGTAATTAATACACATAATTACTACATGGCAGCACAGAAACCAGTGCAATTAGCATCAGAATTTAATAATCAGCAAACCTGTAGCATCAGCTTATATTACAGCCAGGGAAGCTCATTTTCTGCTGGATAATTAGTGACGAGCCCTAAGCTTAGCTTCTCAACAGCCAATCAGAGCCCACTGAGCATGTGAGTGTCACAGACACTTTCCAAGATGGTGACCCCCTGTGACAAGTTTGAAGTCCTGGATCATTGCTGCTATTGACAAGCTCAAACTTTAGCCTCGTGCAATAAGGTCACTATATAAAATATGCTATTTGTAGCCACATTCATTTTTTAGGGTTTAGTTCTCCTTCAACAGGCTGATTAAAGGGAAGGGAGATGATTACATGATCATGTGATGACATTGGACAGGAGGGGTGGAGCTTACATGAGCAATGCTGATTCCACAATAGATGGAGAAAGCCGTAGCCAAGTCCTCATCAAACTTAGTGAAGCCTGGGCCATTAATTTTATTGACCAGTTCTGACACTCCAATGACCTCTGTACAGGAGAAAGAAGTTGTGTGTCACAATCTAATAGACAACGACCCACCCCAAATAGTAAATTGATGTCATTCCTGGAAGCCCCATTCTGTTCTTGGGTGGAGTCTAATCCTACTCCATGACCTCTGGAGAGAAACCAGTTTCCAAAGACTGTTGGGCAAGTTGAATCGCAGGTAATCTGTCCAAAATGAAAAGGTCTATTTCTATCTGATCTGATTTTATAGCCACATTATCCACAATTCATCTGTTTGCCCTTGGGTTGGTGGCTTGGATGCCTTTAAGGTTGGCGACTACATAGGAACATTCTCAGACAATCTCACTATAGTTCCAGTGAAGCTGCATTTCCCTATTAACTCTCACGTGCTTCAGAAGACAAGATAAAAATAGAAACATTTCCCTATGTGCCGTTGCATTTAATGTGTATAGAAACGTTGCCGTGATTGGTGAGTTCAACTTCTGACCAATCAGGATAAAGTCATGTCCTTAGATGTTTCTGCTACTGAAACTGATCAGGAATATGAGGAACAACATTCAGAAACAACAGCCTGTTGGTGTTAAATTCGTTTTTGATACCCCACTTACCTGCAGGTGTTGCCATTAGAACTGCCCTTTTCAACCAACACTTTCTTAGATTAAAGAAGACTTGACCCAACTGGCCAGAAATCATCCCTAAATAAGTGCCCAGAAGTTAAGATCGGGCAAGCCTATGCCAAAAGAAAATGGAAATGATTCCAAAGTCTGCATCCAACTGACTATAAATTCCTCAGATTCCTAGATTCCTCCAATAGTGAAGTTGAGGCCATGAGAAAGGTCATCACCATCACTGTAAGTCCATTCCTGTTTCTATATAAGTAACTAAGTCACATATTGTCTAGGCTCATCTTTAAGAGGCCACCAGAATGGGAACTTATCTGGTGAGGCTACCAAGCAAGCAGATGTTTGGCCACCTACCCACTCTATTGGACCATTTGATCAACTGCCCTGGCCAAGGACTGGATTATAATGGAGACCTGTTTGGCAGAACATTAACGGACCATTGTAGTCCTCACCTAACAGGATTTTCTATGTTTCCTGAGATATATAACCAGATAAAGAATGGACAGTCTGCTGGGAAGCCCATACCTGAGCCAATAAACTGTCGACTCAGTCTGGAGGGTCCAAGACAAAGTAAAAGCCTCCATGTGGTTGAACCCGAAGAGCAACTTACCGTTACTTTCATTTTTAATAGGGAAACACAAGATGTTGCGAGTCCTGAATCCTGTGCTGTCGTCCACCCCCCGGTAGAAGAGCGGATGTGAATAAGCATCCTTAATGTTCAGGATCTGGCCCGTGGTGGCCACATGGCCGGCTATACCCTGGTCTGCTGGGATTCTTATCTCGTAGCTCTGTAAGGTAAATGTTTAGCGAGAACATTCAAAACCAAAGACAAGAAGTAGCCGTGCATTGTCTAACATCAACATATGACTATGAACTGCTGACTGCTCCTGATTGGATGGATTTACATGAGGCACAACGTATCAGACACACACACTGCGATGCTTGTTATGGTGCAACATTGTATGTAAGGACTAAGTACCACTAGGCATTCAGTCCCACGCAGGGTTCCCAATAAAGTCATAAAACCCTACGGTGAATATGATTGGCAAGTTACGGATATCAGGAGTGTCTGACTCGAAATAATGTTGCTGTTTGTTTCTAGGATTAGGGGTAACCAATCAGGGTGCTTGTTATAAACCCTATCATTTGTACCTATTCAGCTTAAAAGGATAAGTATATGTAAAATTGATGAGGGGGCTCTTCTAAGCACTTTTGCAATGTACATTCATTATTTATTTTAAGATATTAAGGGATACATGTACTGTTAATATGAATGAATTGTGTTACAACAGCACCACCTGCTGGTCAGTTTCCCACCAGTCTGACCAGCAAGTAGTCAAGGAAGTTGTCAGGAGAAAGAAAGAGGCTGATGTTCTTCTGCTTAGGAATAAAATTAGAAACCTTTCTCACATCTTTCCTAAGCAGAAGAACATCAGCCTCTTTCTTTCTCCTGACAACTTCCTTGACTACTTGCTGGTCAGACTGGTGGGAAACTGACCAGCAGGTGGCGCTGTTGTAACAAAATTCATTCATATTAACAGTACATGTATCCCTTAATATCTTGAATAAAAACAAAATAAATAATGAATGTACATTGCAAAAGTCCTTAGAATAGCCCCCTCATCAATTTTACATACACTTATTTTAAAGCTTTACTTATCCTTTAACGCCAGGGGTTGTTTAATCACTCACCTCATCATCGACGACCCCTCCATCAAACACTTTGGCTACGAGCTCATGACTATGTCGCTCCAACAGGAACACTGAGCATCTGGCAGGAGAGGAGAACAGTAGTGCAAGGGTTAAACGGCACAGTCCATTTGTGGCTTTGGAGAGGGGGACAGTGTGATGGAAAGATGGGTGGGGGGGTTGTGGGAGCTTACAGTCTAGGAATGAGGCAAAGCAGAGAATTATGGGATGGATCCTAATGTTGCTTCTTATAATGAATTATTGCCTGTTGCACTGAATCTGTCCAACCAAGTGACAGAAACACGTACAATATATACTTATATATATATATATATATATATATATACACAGTATCAAACCTGGGGCCCAGTGGAGGGGCTGCCCTTAACCCCGCATTAATTCACAGGCCATTTGCCTTAAGTCTCAATAGGGATCTTCAAGAGGAAATAACCTTCCAACATTATTTCTGTAATACCTTTTATTTTCTATTCCGTGCATCTGCTGAACTACAACTCCCAGCATCCCCTGATGCCTTTGCTTGATATTGGGTGCTGTGATTTGTAGTCTAACAGGATGAACATTATCCCTAAAGGCATAATAACCTGGATCACGGGCCTATCAGCACAATGTTGCAGAATTAGATGCACAAGAGCTTGCAGTCAGGTGGGTTGGGGGGTTCAGGCACAGAGATTTGGGTTCATCATGTGATAAACGTACATTTCTGCATTGCTGAGATTTCTGGCCTCTGTGATGATTTCCTGGAGAAGGACGGACACGTCGTCTGTAATGAAAGAGCAGAGAGAAGAATGTTAGCTCTTGGGCTAACAGGTAGATATATCCCGGCTGTGGCTTATAGTGATAGATATTCTGCAGTCACGACAAAACACTGCTGAGTAGGAAATCCATTTGTTCCTGCAGAGTAAGTGCAAATCATTCACTTCAATCAATCTAACAAGGGGGTAGCTACAGAGGAAGCAGACCCTGCGGCCCTACTTAATGAGAAATTTCAATATATATTGGTAAAACAGAACAACCTCTGGATATTTTGGGGGCCCAGTAACATCTAGTTACACCACTGACTTTATAGGAGCCCCAACATTCTCTGCCTGACATCCATCAATTCTCTGCCCGACATCCATCAATTCTCTGCCCGACATCCATCAATTCTCTGCCTGACATCCATCAATTCTCTGCCCGACATCCATCAATTCTCTGCCTGACATCCATCAATTCTCTGCCCGACATCCATCAATTCTCTGCCCGACATCCACCAATTCTCTGCCCGACATCCACCAATTCTCTGCCTGACATCCACCAATTCTCTGCCTGACATCCACCAATTCTCTGCCTGACATCCACCAATTCTCTGCCCGACATCCACCAATTCTCTGCCACCAATTCTCTGCCTGACATCCATCAATTCTCTGCCTGACATCCACCAATTCTCTGCCCGACATCCATCAATTCTCTGCCCGACATCCATCAATTCTCTGCCCGACATCCATCAATTCTCTGCCCGACATCCACCAATTCTCTGCCCGACATCCACCAATTCTCTGCCCGACATCCACCAATTCTCTGCCCGACATCCACCAATTCTCTGCCCGACATCCACCAATTCTCTGCCCGACATCCACCAATTCTCTGCCTGACATCCAATAATTCTCTGCCCGACATCCACCAATTCTCTGCCCGACATCCACCAATTCTCTGCCCGACATCCACCAATTCTCTGCCCGACATCCACCAATTCTCTGCCCGACATCCACCAATTCTCTGCCCGACATCCACCAATTCTCTGCCTGACATCCATCAATTCTCTGCCCGACATCCATCAATTCTCTGCCTGACATCCATCAATTCTCTGCCCGACATCCATCAATTCTCTGCCCGACATCCACCAATTCTCTGCCCGACATCCACCAATTCTCTGCCTGACATCCACCAATTCTCTGCCTGACATCCACCAATTCTCTGCCTGACATCCACCAATTCTCTGCCCGACATCCACCAATTCTCTGCCACCAATTCTCTGCCTGACATCCATCAATTCTCTGCCTGACATCCACCAATTCTCTGCCCGACATCCATCAATTCTCTGCCTGACATCCATCAATTCTCTGCCTGACATCCATCAATTCTCTGCCTGACATCCACCAATTCTCTGCCCGACATCCATCAATTCTCTGCCTGACATCCATCAATTCTCTGCCCGACATCCACCAATTCTCTGCCCGACATCCACCAATTCTCTGCCCGACATCCACCAATTCTCTGCCCGACATCCACCAATTCTCTGCCCGACATCCACCAATTCTCTGCCCGACATCCACCAATTCTCTGCCTGACATCCAATAATTCTCTGCCCGACATCCACCAATTCTCTGCCCGACATCCACCAATTCTCTGCCCGACATCCACCAATTCTCTGCCCGACATCCACCAATTCTCTGCCCGACATCCACCAATTCTCTGCCCGACATCCACCAATTCTCTGCCCGACATCCACCAATTCTCTGCCTGACATCCAACAATTCTCTGCCTGACATCCACCAATTCTCTGCCTGACATCCACCAATTCACTGCCCGACATCCACCAATTCTCTGCCTGACATCCACCAATTCTCTGCCCGACATCCACCAATTCTCTGCCTGACATCCAATAATTCTCTGCCCGACATCCACCAATTCTCTGCCCGACATCCACCAATTCTCTGCCCGACATCCACCAATTCTCTGCCCGACATCCACCAATTCTCTGCCCGACATCCACCAATTCTCTGCCCGACATCCACCAATTCTCTGCCTGACATCCAACAATTCTCTGCCTGACATCCACCAATTCTCTGCCTGACATCCACCAATTCACTGCCCGACATCCACCAATTCTCTGCCTGACATCCACCAATTCTCTGCCCGACATCCACCAATTCTCTGCCTGACATCCAACAATTCTCTGCCCGACATCCACCAATTCTCTGCCTGACATCCACCAATTCTCTGCCCGACATCCACCAATTCACTGCCCGACATCCACCAATTCACTGCCCGACATCCAACAATTCTCTGCCCGACATCCACCAATTCACTGCCCGACATCCACCAATTCTCTGCCCGACATCCACCAATTCTCTGCCCGACATCCACCAATTCTCTGCCTGACATCCAACAATTCTCTGCCCGACATCCACCAATTCTCTGCCTGACATCCACCAATTCACTGCCCGACATCCACCAATTCACTGCCCGACATCCAACAATTCTCTGCCTGACATCCACCAATTCTCTGCCCGACATCCACCAATTCTCTGCCTGACATCCACCAATTCACTGCCCGACATCCACCAATTCACTGCCCGACATCCAACAATTCTCTGCCTGACATCCACCAATTCACTGCCCAACATCCACCAATTCTCTGCCCGACATCCACCAATTCACTGCCCGACATCCACCAATTCACTGCCCGACATCCAACAATTCTCTGCCCGACATCCACCAATTCACTGCCCGACATCCACCAATTCTCTGCCTGACATCCACCAATTCTCTGCCCGACATCCACCAATTCTCTGCCTGACATCCAACAATTCTCTGCCCGACATCCACCAATTCTCTGCCTGACATCCACCAATTCACTGCCCGACATCCACCAATTCACTGCCCGACATCCAACAATTCACTGCCCAACATCCCATTGGAAATGTAAGAAGACTTAGTGAATTCACCTTTAGGTGGCGCCAAACTCAAGTTATTCTTCATCTGTACTTTTTAGTTTTTTTAATTCCCACTCTATATTTACTGATTACTAAAATAGGGGCTAAATTGCACAAGTGGCAACCAATGAGATCTTCACTTGTTTCTCTAGAAGACAAAAGTAACTGCTCATTGGCTGCTACCTGTATTTTGCTCATAGCAGGAATTACGGGAAGGCGTCTCCTATTGACTCCATGTTAATCAAATTATTCAAAATTTTAAAACTGATTTCCTTTTTTTCTCTTTAATAATAAAACAGTCGCTTGTACTTGATCCCAAAAACATATAATTAATCCTTTATGGAAGCAGAACCAGTCTATTGGCTTTATTTAATGTTTAAATAATTTTTAGTAGACATCATGTATGGAGATCCAAATTACAGAAAGACCCAATATCTGGAAAACCCCAGGTCCTGAGAATTCTGGATAAAAGCTCCCGTAGCTGCACAGGTATAGGAATACGTTATTTATAAATCTACAAATTACAGAATGACTGTCTCCCATAGATGAAAAGTAGAAATACCCTCGCACACCCTGGCCGTCCGAATAAATGCGAATCCCAGGTGCTCGGCGGAAGAGGAATTGGCAGCCTCAAATTCAGGGTAAAAGAAGGACCAGCACATCGTGGGTAATGCTAGCGGGAAGAATCTTACTGGTTTATTGCAGATGAAGCGTTTCGGGAGGCGTTGACAAAGAGGTTATGCCCCGAAACGCTGCATCCACAATAAACCAGCAAGATTCTTCCCGCTAGCATTACCCACTATGTGCTGGTGTTTCCTTTTTTTTCATCTCCCATAGACTCCATTATAATAAAATAATTTAAATCTTTTAAAATGATTTCCTTTTTCTGTGTAATAATAAAACAGTCGCTTGTACTTGATCCCAACTAAGTTATAATTAATCCTTTTTGGAGGCAAAACCAGCCTATTGGGTTTATTTCATGTTTATATGATCTTCTAGTAGACTTTAAGGCATGGAGATCCAAATTACAGAAAGATCCATTATCTGGAAAACCCCAGGTCCCAAGCAGTCTGGATAACAGGTCCCATCCCTGTACTTACAAATTCCAGATTCTGCTTTTTTTTTGTCCTCCCTTCTCACCTCTCCCTCTGATCTAATCTCCTGCACTGGCCAGTGTCCTGCTCAGCAATGAGTCTCCTGCATTGGTTTAGAGAAATTCACTGGATGGGGCAAGAACACACTTATATCAGTTTATAGAGGGGCAGTCAATTTAATTTTGAAATCTGACATGGGGCTAGACATATTGTCAGTTTCCCAGCTGCCCCCAGTCATGTGACTTGTGCTCTGATAAACTTCAGTCACTCTTTACTGCTGTACTGCAAGTTGGAGTGATATCAACCCACTCCCTTTCCCCCCAGCAGCCTAACAACAGAACAATGGGAAGGTAACCAGATAGCAGCTCCCTAACACAAGATAACAGCTGCCTGGTAGATCTAAGAACAGCACTCAATAGTAAAATCCAGGTCCCACTGAGACACATTCAGTTACATTGAGTAGGAGAAACAACAGCTGCCAGAAAGCAGTTCCATCCTAAAGTGCTGGCTCTTTCTGAAATCACATGACCAGGCAAAATGAGCTGAGATGCACCTACACACCAATATTACAACTAAATACACTTGCTGCTTCAGGAATGACATTTTATATTGTACAGTGAATTATTTGCAGTGGAAACAGTGTCATTTAGAAATAAAAACTACATCATAACATGACAGAATCCATTTAAGGAGGTCACTACTGAAGGATGAGGATAACTAATATAATATAATGAGTATATTTCCCTTTATTAGAAGTGCTCCGGTGGTCCCCAGGCCCCACTCTGATCTCTAAACAACAGAGCTCACAGCCCTTTTCATTTATTACCGTCCAGAGGTTGTTAACCCCCCCCATTCCTGAGGAACGGAAAAAATTGATGGACCCCCGGGGAGTGGAAATATTAGCGGCCGTAGGACACACAGACATATAATTCTCAAATTAAAGTTTTCCAATAAGGAGACTGCCTGCCGGTGCCGCACATTCATTCTGTGAGAAATAAATACCAGTTGGTGCCACAGGGCAGAGACTTCTGCGTCAGGATCCAAATATAAGAACTGGGAGGGTAATAGTCAAGGAAGTTGTCAGGAGAAAGAAAGAGGCTGATGTTCTTCTGCTTAGGAATAAAATTAGAAACCTTTCTCACATCTTTCCTAAGCAGAAGAACATCAGCCTCTTTCTTTCTCCTGACAACTTCCTTGACTACTTGCTGGTCAGACTGGTGGGAAACTGACCAGAAGGTGGCGCTGTTGTAACAAAATTCATTCATATTAACAGTACATGTATCCCTTAATATCTTGGAATAATAAATAAATAATGAATGTAAATGACAAAAGTGCTTAAAATAGCCTTTAATTGTAACGAATAGGACTGCATTGCATCCAATAGGCTCCCTAGAAGTCATTACCAAGCAAGAGGGTGCACACTGCAACCTAACCCGCTCCAGTCTCCCAGTGTACAGGCTCCTCTTCCACCTCCATACTGTGGCCCCAAACACTGCTGGGCAAGTCTTAAGTTCTACTGATGAAGAGAAGTCCTAGAATCAATCAAAGGGGCCATTGTATCGCTTAGAAAGTATTTGGTGAGTGGAGGTGGGTTTAGTTGGCCAATGTAGAGTCAGATGATTTAATGATTAGGGATGTGCCATCTCTGGGCCCCCCTGGGTACAATCTACGAGTCTGGTCCTTATTTTGTTACACAAAGTCTCATCAATGTCTGTACATTTTTTATAGAGAACTTGAGTCCCTCCTGGCACCCAATCCTCGCATTCCCTTGTAATTCTCTCTCCTCTACTGGAATTAAGGCTGAGGAGGAGCCTCCTGCTGGGAGAGAGAGAAGCCCATAGCAAAAGCCATAGGGACAAAGCAATGTGTCTCTGAGCAATGTTCCCAGCATGCAGTGCACTGTAAGTCAGGTGACAACCTGCTGGGCCCCTCTACCAATCAGAACCCCCTGATGGTTTTGCTGGACTCCGTGTAGAAGAGGCAAAGCTGTAGAAGAGACAGGGAGGCTGTGAATTTGGCCCAATGTAGATCCCGTAGTCAAGGCCACACTGACTCCCTTTGTGACTGATCCCTTGACTTGTTCCCATTTATATTCAGATACGGCAGATATTATTAATAGAATTTTTATATTCACAAACTGAGAATCAGTCAAACAAAAAATCTTCTGCAAGTGTCACATTCGGTGTTGGCATTTGATTTACCAATAAAGGGGTCTCAGGGGTAAAATAAGGTTGGCGGCACCGCACAGGCCCCTATTATCTGTGTCGGCTCAGTAATTGGAGATGTGATGCTGCGAGCGGCTGAGTCATTGGGATGGATCCTCACTCACCTCCCTCATCACTCACATTATTTCCCAATAACAACAGGAGTCATGAGAGTCTGCAGAGCCTGAATTACTGCTCCACTTGTTATTGGACGGCTCCTAAATACAACTTGATAATGAATAAAACATAGAAAGCAAAGTTTATTCTGCAGGATATGAATTCCAATTGCTAAATGCACCGTTAGCTTCTCTGACACCCCCGTGTCCCCTTCCCCCCAGAATTAGCTTCCTGGGCCTGATCCGTGTGCCCTAATTCAGGGAGCATTTGTTTAGAGTCACTGGGCTAATGTGCCATGTGGTGGATAAAGCAGCCACATCACAACCTTCTAGAAAGGACCTCATTTGCCCTTAACCTGGCAAGTTTTCCTGGACATCACACACATGTAGTGCAGGGGGTGCATGATGTAGTGCAAGGAATGCATGATGTAGTGCAGACAGGGGGTGCATGATGTAGTGCAGACAGGGGGTGCATGATGTAGTGCAAGGGGTGCATGATGTAGTGCAAGGAGTGCATGATGTATTGCAGGCAGGGGGTGCATGATGTAGTGCAGGCAGGGGTGCATGATGTAGTGCAAGGGGTGCATGATGTATTGCAGGCAGGGGGTGCATGATGTAGTGCAGGCAGGGGTGCATGATGTAGTGCAAGGGGTGCATGATGTATTGCAGGCAGGGGGTGCATGATGTAGTGCATGATGTAATGCAAGAGGTGCATGATTTAGTGCAGGGGGTGTGCATGATGTAGTGCAGGCAGGGGGTGCATGATGTAGTGCAAGGGGTGCATGATGTATTGCGGGCAGGGGGTGCACGATGTAGTGCATGATGTAATGCAAGAGGTGCATGATTTAGTGCAGGGGGTGTGCATGATGTAGTGCAGGCAGGGGGTGCATGATGTAGTGCAAGGGGTGCATGATATAGTGCAAGGAGTGCATGATGTATTGCAGGCAGGGGGTGCATGATGTAGTGCAAGGAGTGCATGATGTATTGCAGGCAGGGGGTGCATGATGTAGTGCATGATGTAGTGCAGGTGGGGGTGTATGATGTGACGCTACAATGGAGGTGACACAAACGCACTTATTTCCCGGCTTTATGGTGTTTGGTAGAAGGAAAAATTACAAGTTTGCAATAAAAGCTCAAATGGAACATTTTAATTGCAGGTTTTATTTCCCACTGACCAAATGTGGTTGCCATGGTGACCGCCGTGCAGCATATGCCGGTTATTGAAGAGGTCCATGTATATAAATAGGCAGGAGCTGAATATAAGTATTATCTTAGGCTCAGACTCAATATAAAACCTGCACAGAAAGAGACTTGCTGGTCTGTTATTACAGTAATTATTTCTAGTGCTTCATCCCCCCAGTCTCCTCGGTGCACTTTATCATTAGTGACACTAACACTGTAGGTGCAAATGTAACAGCGCCACCTGGAGGGGAGGGGAGGTAGAACAGTGGTCACTGTATTTACTGCAGATCAAGGGAGGGGAAAGCAAATTCTCATTTTGACGTCACCCTCTTTCACAATCAGTAAATAATCCTCAGACAAAGGAGACCAAGTAAAAAGGTGTCAGAGCATCGCCGTGTTACTTACCTTTCCCTGGTGTCCCAGGCACAGACTTGGGCTCATAAATCATAATCCAAAAACTGGACTTTTGCACATGAACATGACTGAGACCCCCCTCCTGCGGTGCAAGTGCAAAAGGGGAGCAAAATGTTTGTCTCTTAGTGGCCATGTAAAAAGCAATTTTGCACGAAACATGTTGTGTGAATAAAGATTTTTTGCAGCAAAGTTCTGCGTCTACCTTGGACTGTTTCACCAACTATATCTTCAATTGAATGCTAGTACCAAGGACGAGGTACAGAAACAGACCATACAGGTTAGAAAAAATTGAGGGGATAAGCACCACAGCCAGTGGAAACAAAAGATGCTTTCATGTAAAAAGCTCTTGTTTCTGGAGTTTGGGTGCAACACAAGGTGCAGAGAAAAGGGGGGTGCAAAGCAGTTCTACCCTAACTACAGGGCTCCATTCAAGCAGACGCCCATTGCCGCGCCCCTAAATAACCAATTGGGGTGAAAGGTGGGACATGCAGGGCTGTAACTACAGAGGAAGCAGAACCTGCGGCTGCAGTGGAGCAATTACAACATATATTGGTAAAACGGGAAAAACTCTGCATATGTTGGGGGGCCTAAAATGAATTTGCTGTGGGGCCCAGTAACATCTAATTACTCCACAGCCTACGACTCCCCCTCTGTCTGCTCCTCGTGAATACAACACCGCTAAAGGCAGACAGCACTGTATTCATGGGACCAACACTTTGTGCTATGAGTGCAGAGACCTGCCGTTATTCTTCTACCTCTAGACCAGTGATCCCCAACCAGTAGCTCGTGAGTAACATGTTGTTCTCCGACCCCTTGGATGTTGCTCCCAGTGGCCTCAAAGCAGGTGATTATTTTTTAATTCCAGGCTTGGAGGCAAGTTTTAGTTGTATATAAACCACTGCCAATCAGAGCCTCAAAGTAGGTTGATAATTCACCTAGGGGCTACTAAATGGCCAATCACAGCCCTTATTTGGCACCCCAAGAACATTTTTCATGCTAGTGTTGCTCCACAACTCAATTTACTTTTGAATGTTGCTCATGGGTTCTAAAGGTTGGGGATCCCTGCTCTAGGGATGGCGCAAAGTGCAAAAACCATGGTGGATGGCACACATCCTTTGCACTTTGCACCCTGTCCTGAAAATACTAAACTCTTTCCATACCCATTATACTATTGAAAGAACATATTCCTGGGTTACACTTTGATTAATAGTATTGGTGAGGACGTGGCTATGAAAGAAGCGGTACAAAATGGAAAATGCAAAACTCACCCAAGTGCGTGAAGAGGTTTTTGGCCACTTGCAGAAGAGCCTGCGGGAAAAAGAAATCGCATCAGTTTGGAAAAGTGCAATAACATTATATGCAGGTATGTAGCTGTGAGGGTAGGTCTGTGCCCAGATATATATCAGATATATACTGTATATACTTTATATACTATATACTGTATGTAGCCAATGAGATTGGTGGGGGTAAGGTCGACCTTTATTCATATATTCTCCACCCTTCCCTCTCCCCAAACCTTCCCCTCTTCATTCAAACTGCCCCTGTGAGAGGGTCCTGCTCTTGTCCCACAGCTGACACTTAGCAGAGGTCTGGCCTGTGCCCACTCATGCAGCGCTCAGCACCCGGCCACAGATTTTATTCAAACAGAGCAGAACGTTGCCAGAGCTGGAGTGAAGTGTTCTCTGTATGAGGGGCTCCTTCTTGCACCCCTTAGTATTCCTCCATGTCTGTGTCTGGTCTCTGTAAATCTTCCAGTAATAAACGGTCCACCTCTGGTTTATCTGGTTAAATTAACTTTTAATATGTTATAAAATGATAAACTTTTTCATTGGTCTTCATTATTTATGTTCTATAGTTTCTGAATTATTTGCCTTAATCCCCTGGACTCTTTCCAGCTTTCAAATGGGGGTCACTGACCCCATCTAAAAAACAAAACTCTTTATAAGGCTACACATGTATTGTTATTGCTACTTTACATCCCTTATCTTTCTATTCCGGCCTCTCCTATTCATATTCCAGTCTCTTATTCAAATCAATGCATGGTTGCTAGGAGAATTTGGACCCTAGCAACCAGATGGCTGGAATTGCAAACTGGAGAGTTGCTGAATAAAAAGCTAAATAACTCAAAAAACACAAATGATAAAAAATGAAGACCAACTGCAAATTATCTCAGAATATCCCTCTCTAGGTGTTTTATGAAGAACACAATGAAATGGTGACATCAATTAACAGATGAATAAATAAGTCCCCAAAATGTGATCTATCTCCCTTTATTTTACCAGTGACCCCCAGCAGCCCCAAGAAGCAGAGAGAGGGAATGAGAGTTCTGGATGAGGAAAGACATTTCGGCACTTGAACTTGCCCTGTGCCAGCGAGTGACCTGCTGGAATCAGTGACATGAAACGGGGCTCATTGTGAGGAAACGGAAGTCTCCCCATTAATAGACGTTATACTCTGTAGGGTCTGTGCCGGAGCTGATTCCATGGAAATTCATAGGGAACCTTCAATTCATGGGACGGTTATAAAGGAATCTCAGCACGTGGGTCTCATTCACAGAAATAATAATGAGCGAATCTGTTTCACTTCACCGGCAACTTAGAGAAATGGCGAAAAATGTGCAAAACGCATTGAAGTCAATTTGCGTCCAAATGTTTTTTTTTTGCGTGCAACAATTTGTCTTGCTCCAAATGCATTAGGGTAAGGTCACACGGGGAGATTTAGTTGCCCGGCGACTAATCGTCTCTTCTTCTGGGCGCTTCATTTTTCGAAGTCGCCGGAAGTTTCCTTGTGAGGCAACTGCGGTTGACTTTGGAAAACGAAGCGCCGCGAGTGCCATACTGCTGGCGTTTTTTCATTATAGCCGGCGGGAAAGTTCGGAGAGATTGCTACCGGGAAGAAGAGGCGATTTGTCACTGGGGCGACTAATCTCCCCGTGTGCCCTTACCCTTAAGGTCAATGGGCGTTTTTTCTAATGGCGACTTTTTGCCCTATTGCAATAAAGTCAATGGGCGTTTTTTCTTACGGAAACTTTTTTGTCCAAATGCATTAAAGTCAATGGGTGTTTTACTCTGCACCGCAGTTTTGCAAAAAAAATTCCCAGATGGCGAAATGCAGAATTTCGCCACAAATCCGTGGCAGGCGAAAAAATGTGCCCATCAATAAACAGAACCCTAGGACACTCAGCCGACAAGTCTTATGATTGTTCCCAAATAATTGCTATTGGCTGGAGTAGTTGATACAAAGGGGCAAATTCACTAAGCGCCGAAGCGCCGAACGCTAGCGTTACTTCGCTAGCGTTTGGCATTTTCGTTACTGCGCAAATTCACTAACGAACGCTGGCGTAGATTCGCTAGTGTTACTTCACACCCTTACGCCTGGCGAATTTTCGCTACGGACGTAACTACGCAAATTCACTAACGCGCGCAGTGTACTGAACGCTACCTTTTACGCTAGACTTCCTTCGCCACCTCAGACCAAGCGAAGCGCAATAGAGTAGATAGGGATTGCTTCAAAAAAAGTTCAAATTTTTTCTAAGTCCCAAAAAACGCTGGCGTGTTTTCTACATTATGGGTGATAGGCTGAAAAAGATCGAAAATTTTTTTGGGGCTCCCCTCCTTCCCCCCTACATTTCCTGAATCATGGCACCTTAACTATACAGTGGGCACATGTGTAGGGCAAAATAAACATTTTATTTGATGATTTGAAGGTTTCCCAGGCATTTGTAGTGCAGATACGTATTCCTCCATTGAAATTTGAATTTGGCGCCGTATGCAAATTAACCATCGCTAGCGTAACTTCGCTTCACTTAGCGAATCAATGCTAGCGCAACTTCGCAACCTTACGCTACCCCTGAGCGCAACTTCGGATTTTAGTGAATTTGCGAAGCGCTGGCAAAACTACGCCTGGGGAAGTGTGGCGAAGTTACGCCTGGCGCAACTACGAATCTTAGTGAATTTGCCCCAAAGAGTTTTAGATGGAATCTTGTCTCGGCATAACATTCTGCACAATTCTCCACTAGGTGTCGCCGGATGGCCATGTTGTGCCGCAGCCTCACCTGTAAGACGCATTCCTCTGCGCGTCTGAAACACCTGCAGCTTCTGAGATCCCATCTGTGCGGCTTTTTGCCTGAGCTGCAATTCTCACTTACTCCTCCGTCCCAGGGGATTCAGTTGTGGGCACAGCTTGGCCAGGTTTCCCGACACACAGATGCCGCAAGCTGTTGTGCCAGGATCAGCCTCGGTATTTGTCACAAACACAGGATTTGTTAAGTGTTATTGGAAACATAGCTGTGGGCTTTGAGAATGGGAGAAATGTGGGCATAGAGCATGCAGCCCTCCAGCAGTAAAATAAGCGCCTCCTGCTGCAACTGGAGACCTTGTCCTTGACAACGAGTGATATAATCAAAGACTGGATGGAGTGCAAGCTTCATGTCCAATATTGAAGTGCAGTGGCCTAACTTGATATTACTGGGCCCCACAACAAAATTATTTTTGAAAATGTTTAGAGGTTGATGGTGGTTGAGATGTGGTTACAGTTGCTATGGGCATAGAACACAGAGACAAGAAAGGGCAATGTTTCTCAAGGTGACCTGAGCACCCACCAGCAGCACCCGGCCAACTAGCCCTGCACCCTTCAGACGTCTCCCCTTCCATCCGGACTACTTGTTTGCATTGTATTGCTCTTCCTACCTCTCGCTTTGCCAATCCTCGGCTTCATAAAGTGTCATTCGTTTTCCATTAATACATTGATTATAAATGCTGTGACCCTGAGACAGGACACCCCCATGTGAAGTTGATGGAGAGGATAAAAGAGGAGGCGGCGGAAGTTAATCACAAACAGGATTCCATAATGAATTCACTCATTGACTTCTAGTTAGTTCATTGTGTAGTTATAGAGTTCGGCAGCACCGGGGTACGGGGGGATTTGGCTGCAGTGGATTAACTGGGACTTCAGTGGGCAATAGTTATATTAATATTTATAATTTATATATTTGGGCAATAGCACTAAGGGTGCAAAGTTGCATAAAGCTGTTGCTCCTGGGACCAAAGAAGAAAAGGGATCTACTATGGGGCAACCTTAGCCCCTATGGATCTTCTAGGGGGCAACCGGCCCAGTGGCTGAGATGTTTGGGCGCATTCACTGGTCTTTCCCATTGTCAGTCTTCAATTTTTACATCTCAAATGTCAACTGCCAACTCCAAAGGAAACAGAGACGTGATGTGCGAACGTTTATTAAGGGCAAAGGCTGCTGCAGGTCTAGTAACCGATAGCAACGAATGCAGGAAGCACCTGATTGGCTGCTCTGCTGCAATGTTTGTCCCTTTGTTACACAACCCCCTAGTTGAGTTTTGTTTCTTTCAGTTCAATTAGTGGAACATGAAATCCGTTTCTCTCGAGTGACTGACACATTCTGTGCCGATTTAACAGCATCGCACCCCGAGGGGTCTCTCATCCCCCGCTAGACTACAAATCATTCCTTCTATTTGCTGAATTTTTATTTTCCATAGGAAACAACTGAGGCAAAGGCTCCCCCAGCACCTGGGACATTGGCTCATCTCCCCCCTCACTTTGCTCTATTGTTAAACGCATCCCGGGGCACAAATACTTTTAATTAATTCTGTCATTTTCTCTGTATATTATGAATAAACAACTTTTTGTACATTTAAACAGATACTGACATCTGTGAAACCCAATGGTTTATAATTATATATTATTTATGTGTCATGTTGTGTAATGGCTCTGTCCTTAATACTGAATCCAACTGCACAACAGGGAGAGAATCCCAGACCCTGAAAATATCAGCTTCATGCTAAATCTCCTGTCAGGTCAGGAACCCCCTTAGCTTATACTGATATATAGAACAAGGTTACAGATATATAGAAACATTGGGGTGTCACCCTGCTATAGTTCCAGGGGTACCCAGGGTACAAATAAACACTCACCCCAAATCTCCCCCTAACTGACCTTCAGACTGGGCCCCCTTAGCTCATAACAAGGTTACAGATATATAGAAACATTGGGGTGTCACCCTGCTATAGTTCCAGGGGTACCCAGGGTACAAATAATCACTCACCCCAAATCTCCCCCTAACTGACCTTCAGACTGGGCCCCCTTAGCTCATAACAAGGTTACAGATATATAGAAACATTGGGGTGTCACCCTGCTATAGTTCCAGGGGTACCCAGGGTACAAATAAGCACTCACCCCAAATCTCCCCCTAACTGGCCTTCAGACTGGGCCCCCTTAGCTCATAACAAGGTTACACATATATAGAAACATTGGGGTGTCACCCTGCTATAGTTCCAGGGGTACCCAGGGTACAAATAAGCACTCACCCCAAATCTCCCCCTAACTGACCTTCAGACTGGGCCCCCTTAGCTCATAACAAGGTTACAGATATATAGAAACATTGGGGTGACAGTCACCCTGCTATAGTTCCAGGGGTACCCCGGGCACAAATAATCACTCACCCCAAATCTCCCCCTAACTGGCCTTCAGACTGGGCCCCCTTAGCTCATAACAAGGTTACAGATATATAGAAACATTGGGGTGTCACCCTGCTATAGTTCCAGGGGTACCCAGGGTACAAATAAGCACTCACCCCAAATCTCCCCCTAACTGACCTTCAGGACTGGGCCCCCTTAGCTCATAACAAGGTTACAGATATATAGAAACATTGGGGTAACAGTCACCCTGCTATAGTTCCAGGGGTACCCAGGGTACAAATAAGCACTCACCCCAAATCTCACCCTAACCAAATCTCACCCTCACCCCAAATCTCACCTACCTTCAGACTGGGCCCCCTTAGCACATAACAAGGTTACAGATATATAGAAACATTGGGGTGTCACCCTGCTATAGTTCCAGGGGTACCCAGGGTACAAATAAACACTCACCCCAAATCTCCCCCTAACTGACCTTCAGACTGGGCCCCCTTAGCTCATAACAAGGTTACAGATATATAGAAACATTGGGGTAACAGTCAACCTGCTATAGTTCCAGGGGTACCCAGGGTACAAATAAGCACTTACCCCAAATCTCCCCCTAACTGACCTTCAGACTGGGCCCCTTAGCTCATAACAAGGTTACAGATATATAGAAACATTGGGGTGTCACCCTGCTATAGTTCCAGGGGTACCCAGGGTACAAATAAACACTCACCCCAAATCTCCCCCTAACTGACCTTCAGACTGGGCCCCCTTAGCTCATAACAAGGTTACAGATATATAGAAACATTGGGGTAACAGTCAACCTGCTATAGTTCCAGGGGTACCCAGGGTACAAATAAGCACTTACCCCAAATCTCCCCCTAACTGACCTTCAGACTGGGCCCCTTAGCTCATAACAAGGTTACAGATATATAGAAACATTGGGGTAACAGTCACCCTGCTATAGTTCCAGGGGTACCCAGGGTACAAATAATCATTCACCCCAAATCTCCCCCTAACTGACCTTCAGACTGGGCCCCTTAGCTCATAACAAGGTTACAGATATATAGAAACATTGGGGTGTCACCCTGCTATAGTTCCAGGGGTACCCAGGGTACAATAAGCACTCACCCCAAATCTCCCCCTAACTGACCTTCAGGCTGGGCCCCCTTAGCTCATAACAAGGTTACAGATATATAGAAACATTGGCGGTAACAGTCACCCTGCTATAGTTCCAGGGGTACCCAGGGTACAAATAAGCACTCACCCCAAATCTCCCCCTAACTGACCTTCAGGCTGGGCCCCCTTAGCTCATAACAAGGTTACAGATATATAGAAACATTGGGGTAACAGTCACCCTGCTATAGTTCCAGGGGTACCCAGGGTACACAGTGTCGGACTGGCCCGGCGAGATACCGGGAAAATACCCGGTGGGCCCCGACCCCTAGTCCCCCGCCGGGCCACCCCCTCTCCCAAACAGTTTTTTAAAAAATAAATAAAAAAAAATTCGGCACATTCGCATGACTATGCGCGCGCCGTTTTACGCCACTGTGCGCCGCCTCAGCGCAATTATGTTCACCCCTTACAAGTAGCCCCAAGGGCCAGGAGGGGGGGGCCCTGGACACGTTCCGCGTTCCGACCCTGTCGCAACAAATAAAACACTCACCCCAAATCTCCCCCTAATGACCTTCACAGACTGGGCCCCCTTACTTCATAACAAGGTACAGACTAATAGAAACCATTGCGGATGTCACCTTGCATATAGTCCAGGGTTACCAGGCATCACAAATAAACAACCTACACCACCAACATCTACCCACTAAACCGACCTTAAAACTGCGACGGCCACCTAACTATGCTCATACACAACGGTTACAGAAACTATATAGAAACACCTTCACGGGGGTGGGTTCCAGGGGCTACCCCAGGCACACACAACTAAATCACTCACCCCAAATCTCCCCTCTAACTGACCTTCAGACTGGGCCCCTTAGCTCATAACAAGGTTACAGATATATAGAAACATTGGGGGTGTCACCCTGCTTATAGTTCCAGGGTACCCAGGACACAAATAAGCACTCACCCCAAATCTCCCCCTAACTGGCCTTCAGACTGGGCCCCCTTAGCTCATAACAAGGTTTACAGATATATAGAAACATTGGGGTGTCACCCTGCTATAGTTCCAGGGGTACCCAGGGTACAAATAAGCACTCACCCCAAATCTCCCCCTAACTGACCTTCAGACTGGGCCCCCTTAGCTCATAACAAGGTTACAGATATATAGAAACATTGGGGTGTCACCCTGCTATAGTTCCAGGGGTACCCAGGGTACAAATAAGCACTCACCCCAAATCTCCCCCTAACTGGCCTTCAGACTGGGCCCCCTTAGCCCATAACAAGGTTACAGATATATAGAAACATTGGGGTAACAGTCACCCTGCTATAGTTCCAGGGGTACCCAGGGTACAAATAAACACTCACCCCAAATCTCTCCCTAACTGACCTTCAGACTGGGCCCCCTTAGCTCATAACAAGGTTACAGATATATAGAAACATTGGGGTTACCTGCTATAGTTTCAGGGGTACATGTCCTTTATTAAAGTGTCTGACACACACAACAAGTTTCTTGTTGGTTACAAAGAATGTACTAATAAATGTATTTCTTAGTGATGAGGGACAAATCTGTTTCCATATGTGATGCCTCTCGGCAGCGCCGCAGCCTCTCACCGCACTGTATTTCTATCCGACTTGATAAAAGGATTAAAGAATAATAATAAATAAGAGAACAAATAAGAGAAACTAACCCTGTCCTGTATTTGGTAACAACTCTGAAGCTCATGCTGTTCCCATGATGCCGTGAGTAGTGACACGTAATATAGAGAAGTAGGTTAATTACAGTGATACATTCGTTACCAGGAGTCGGGGGTTTGGCTGCTTTCAGCACTGGCACAGAATCTTCCATCTCTGTCTATTAAACATACATATTGACTGGGATTAAAGGGAAACTATCAGGAAAATGAAAACGTGGTCTGAGGCTTCATCTCATCGAAATAATTAATTTTGTAATATAAATCACTTCCCAATCCCCCTCTTAGCAATCTGTGTCTCTCCACGCAGGAGTCATTAACAGGTCTGATTGACAGGTGGGAGCTCCCTTTGCCTATATAATGTATCCGGGCTAAGTGTCTGTCAATATAACCGACTCTGACACAAAGCTGCATGCAGAGAGACTAAGAGGAAAATTCACTAAGCTCCGAAGCGCCGAACGCTAGCGTTACTTCGCTAGCGTTTGGCATTTTCGTTACTGCGCAAATTCACTAACGAACGCTGGTGTAGATTCGCTAGTGTTACTTCGCACCCTTACGCCTGGTGAAGTTTCGCTATGGACGTAACTACGCAAATTCACTAACGCGCGCAGTGTACTGAACGCTACCTTTTACGCTAGACTTCCTTCGCCACCTCAGACCAGGCGAAGCGCAATAGAGTAGATAGGGATCTCTTCAAAAAAAGTCAAAATTTTTTCTAAGTCCCAAAAAACGCTGGCGTTTTTTCTATATTATGGGTGATAGGCTGAAAAAGATCGAAAAATTTTTTGGGGCTCCCCTCCTTAACCCCCTAAATTTCCTGAGTCATGGCAACTTACCTAGACAGTGGGCACATGTGTAGGGCAAAATAAAAATTTTATTTGATGTTTTGAAGGTTTTCTAGGCATTTGTAGTGCTGATACGTATTCCTCCATTGAAATTTGAATTTGGCGCCATATGCAAATTAGCCTTTGAATCAACGATAGCGCAACTTCGCAACCTTACGCTACCCCTGAGCGCAACTTCGGATTATAGTGAATTTGCGAAGCGCTGGGGAAACTACGCCTGGCGAAGTGTGGCGAAGTTACGCCTGGCGCAACTACGAATCTTAGTGAATTTGCCCCTGAGAGAGGGATACAGACGTGTCATGTGATGTAACATCATTTTATTTATTCTTATTTTAAGAAATGTTATTTCCACAAGATGAAGCTTATTTCATTATTTGGTTTAAACAACAGACTGGAAGATGTTTAGGGCATAACCCTAAGTTATGAAGACACACAGTCAAATATTCTAAGGGTCTCATACCTCAAACCTTATGACAAGGGATCACTTTTTTCTCTCATATAAAGACTCTGCGTCTCCATCAGGTTTCCTGATATTGTGGGGCCCCTGCCTTTATTGCTACTCCTCAAGAGCTGACAAATAATAAAGGAAAGCTTCGTTGCTGGAGTCACCATCAGGGCAACAATGAGAAGGTAAAGTCTGACTCAAGACCAAGAGTTTGAGAGGATTAATAGGATGAAGACAATGACTGAAATCTTGATTTATAAAGGTTTAATCAGTAATGAGACTGATGTGATTGTTGTGGTATCATTTTATAATGTTCTTGGTCAAGGGCGCAAGACTAAAAGCTTCTCTTGCCTTGATCAGTAGGGACTTGTAGCCTTCCTTCCCAACCCAACCAAGAACAGTCTAGACAATAATCACTTTGATGATTCCAAGAAGCCGACATTTGATATGAAATGCTACAAGACAACCGGCAAACATCTCCAAGCAGAAGAGCAGAGGTACCAGTTGGACTCACCTGGCATTGGACTCACCTGGCATTCACACTTTAACTTTTGTTCTTTCTGGAAGGCCAGTGTGCTGGTGAGAACCGTGGAGGTGTAACAGAAACAGTGCTGGATCTTGTGCTCATCTACTTCCGTGTACCTGCAACACCAAGGAAACGTGAGATTGTGAATCTTGGGGTGCAATGTTGGAACAGCAGCAATGAGACAACTACACGTTATATTATAGAAGACAATAAGCCAAATGAGTCAACTTTTACTCACTCAAAGGAGGTGAAATAAGTTTATTCCAAATTGTAAATACCGTATATACTCGAGTATAAGCCGACCCGAGTATAAGACGAGGTACCTAATTTTACCTACGAAAACTGGGAAAACGTATTGACTCGAGTATAAGCCTAGACATAACTACAGCCCTGTCTCCCAGCAATCTCAGCTACTGCCCGCTGACTCAAATATAAGCTGAGGTAGACTTTTTCAGCACATTTTGGATGCTGAAAAACTCGGCTTATACTCGAGTATATACGGTAGTCAAGGCAATATCTAAGGCAGCCAACAGGTTGGCCTGAAAGAGGATTCCCCTTCAGTAGTCTATATAGCAGTGATCCCCAACCAGTGGCTCATAAGCTTGACTGTTTACCAACTCTTTGGACGTTGGTCCCAGTGGCCTCAAAGCAGGGGCTTATTTTTGAATTCTTGGCTTGGATAGAGGTTTTAATTTAACAGGTGTACTGCCAAGAAGAGCCTCCTTTAGACTGCAAGTCCTTATAGGGGCTACCAAATCAAAGCCCTAATTTGGTATGCCTAAGAACTTTTTTCATGCTTGTGTTGCTCCCCAACTCTTTTTGCATTTGAATGTGGCTCATGAATAAAAAAAGGTTGGGGACCTCTGCTACATAGGCTACACAATTCCTTTTTAGCCTAACATCAACCGCATGGAAGACGGACATACTAGGTCAGATCAGGTGATTAACATGCTCTAGGAGCGAGAGGTAGTTAGGGTAGCTAGCAGGGGTAGTCTGAGTCCCCACAAGAAGCGAGTAGTTGAGGTAATGTCCCTGGTGATTGTACGACAGCGAGGGATTGAGAGTGTGAGGCTTCAATGAAGACACAATGTGGGACATTCACTAAGATTCGTAGTTGCGCCAGGCGTAACTTCGCCGCACTTCGCCAGGCCTAGTTTCGCCAGTGCTCCGCAAATTCACTAAAATCCGAAGTTGCACTCAGGGGTAGTGTAAGGTTGCAAAGTTGCGCTAGCGTTGATTCGTTAAGCGAAGCGAAGTTATGCTAGCGATGGTTAATTTGCATACGGCGCCAAATTCAAATTTAAATGGAGGAATATGTAGCAGCACTACAAATGCCTAGAAAACCTTCAAAACAGCAAATAAAATTTTTATTTTGTCCTACACATGTGCCCACTGTATAGTTAAGTTGCCATGAGTTAGGAAATGTAGGGGGAAGGAGGGGAGCCCCAAAAATTTTTTCGATCTTTTTCAGCCTATCACCCACAATATAGAAAAAACGCCAACGTTTTTTGGGACGTAGAAAAAATTTTAACTTTTTTTGAAGAAATCCCTATCTACTCTATTGCACTTCGCCTGGTCTGAGGTGGCGAAGAAAGTCTGGTGTAAGAGGTAGCGTTCAGAACAATGCGCTCGTTAGTGAATTTGTGTAGTTACGTCCGTTGCGCAAATTCGCCAAAATAGTGTGAAGTTACACTAGCGAATTTACGCCAGCGTCTGTTAGTGAATTTGCGAAGTAACGAAAATGCCCAACGCTAGCGAATTGACGCTAGCGTTAGGCGCTTCGGCGCTTAGTGAATTTGCCCCAATGTGTGTGAGATTGAGAGGACGAGAGAGGATCCTCCATGAATGATTTACAAGTTATTCTGAATTGAGAAGGCCAGTTGGATGACTGGTGAAACGTCTTCAAGACTTATTTCTATAGATATACCATGACCTGGATGAATGAGAATCTGCACAAACATATCCTCCATGAAGTCGAACTTGTACAACTGAGAGTTCCTGGTCAACTAACGCCCATGTGTCCCTGTTATAATCAGTGAGAAGCTGCTAAATAAAAGTCTGCAATGGTTTATTGCAACAAGTGCGTAACACCTAGTGGGTGCCCTTGCTGAGAGTGTAGTAGCCTTGTGTGCCCTGTTACAAACCTGATAATCAGGATAATCTGATCATTTGGCCACGTACACTGGTTAATCTATGGCTACTTTTATGGCCCAGTCTCATAGCACATCATTATTTAATACGAATAATAAGGGCATAAACAGGTACTTGTCTCACTGTTTGAAGGGAGTCTAATAGCATGAAGTGATATGATTACAGTGTATTCCTGCTTGCACACAGGACGCTTAGTTGGGTGACACTGAGCATGTGGAGTTGATTGCAAGCTCCGGTGCTTTGTCTTTCAAACCTGGGTATTACAGAAAGTGTCAGTTCCAATAGTAGCGACAAATAAATACATAGGATCATTACAGAATCATCATTGGAGGATCCTTTTCTATTTCGTACCTCCCCGTGTGCAAGTAAATAGTCTCAGCGGTTGTGCAGGTTGTCACTTTGCTGAAAGTCGTATTTATTCTCACCATGGAGGCTGCACTTGACTGCTGTGCTGTAAAGAGGCGCTTAGAGTTTCAGGCCAGTACCCAGCACACTTTAAATAACATCCCACCTCTATATTTAATCATAATAATAATAATAATTATAATAATAATGCATTTCATGTTAATGGTAAGACTTTAATGTTGCCTGAAAAAGTAAATAGCAGGAAAAAAGGAAAACCATGTTCTGCCCCAAAAAATCATAATGTTGCTGTATAATTGCAGGATGAATTCCCCAGTATGTGTAACACACGTGTATTTTGGGCACTCGACTGTCTCTTTAACTTGTGCTCATTAATCTCTCTATGGCAAAGTGCTTTAATATGCCTGGCACCAACTGGGCACAAACACCTGGCGCTGTCAGGATAATGGGCCAATACATCAACCAGCTCATGTGACCTTCTCCGTTCTACTAACAGATGGATGGGGGGCTGAGGAACGGGCTACAGAGGAGACAGACAGAACCTTTATGGGACAATTAAATTCTGGCTGCCAGCGGGAGGGCACTGCTCTGAAGGTCGATCCCTGTACTGTCACATTTGTACCACGCTGATCCGACAGTTTATTTACCTGTATCAACTGCAACCCTGGAACTGAACCCAATGACCATTCACATCTTTACACTGAGCAGAGCCAATAGCAACTGACCGGGCAGCACCGGCTCTCTGGCTCATTAGTAACAAAGTGACCGGGACTACTTGGGAGTAAGGGAAAGGTCTAGTGAGCTGTGATAGGGGTGGGGCTTGATAAGGAGTGGGTTGGGCTTGTTTTATCATAGGCAGCATTGTGTCATTGTGGCCATGGTGGATCAGGGGCAGGACTGGAAATGCAATTGGCTTTATTTGTTTCATTGCAGCCCCATTTTACTTGTTTGCAAGTGAGAAGAGGACTGGGAAGAGGCAACGAACGGGAGAAAAGGACTGGGAAGGGGCAACCAAAGTGAGAAGAGCACTGGGAAGAGGCAATGGAAGGGAGAAGGGGACTGAAGAGGCAACAGAAGTGAGAGAAGAGGGCTGGGAAGGGGCAACAGAAGTGAGAAGGGGACTGGGAAGAGGCAACAGAAGTGAGAAGAGGGCTGGGAAGAGGCAACAGAAGTGAGAAGGGGACTGGGAAGAGGCAATGGAAGGGAGAAGGGGACTGAAGAGGCAACAGAAGTGAGAGAAGAGGGCTGGGAAGGGGCAACAGAAGTGAGAAGGGGACTGGGAAGAGGCAACAGAAATGAGAAGGGGACTGGGAAGAGGCAACAGAAGTGAGAAGAGGGCTGGGAAGAGGCAACAGAAGTGAGAAGGGGACTGGGAACAGGCAACAGAAATGAGAAGGGGACTGGGAACAGGCAACAGAAATGAGAAGGGGACTGGGAAGAGGCAACAGAAGTGAGAAGGGGAACTGGGAAACAGGCAACAGAAATGAGAAGGGGACTGGAACAGGCAACAGAAATGAGAAGGGACTGGAACAGCAAACAGAAGTGAGATGGGGCAACAGAAGTGAGAAGGGACTGGAAGAGGCAACAGAAGTGAGAAGAGGGCTGGGAAGAGGCAACAGAAGTGAGAAGGGGACTGGGAAGAGGCAACAGAAATGAGAAGGGGACTGGGAAGAGGCAACAGAAGTGAGAAGGGGACTGGGAACAGGCAACAGAAATGAGAAGGGGACTGGGAACAGGCAACAGCAATGAGAAGGGGACTGGGAAGAGGCAACAGAAGTGAGAAGAGGGCTGAGAAGAGGCAACAGAAGTGAGAAGGGGACTGGGAACAGGCAACAGAAATGAGAAGGGGACTGGGAAGAGGCAACAGAAGTGAAATGGGGCAACAGAAGTGAGAAGGGGACTGGGAAGAGGCAACAGAAGTGAGAAGGGGACTGGGAAGAGGCAACAGAAGTGAGAAGGGGACTGGGAAGAGGCAACAGAAGTGAGAAGGGGACTGGGAAGAGGCAACAGAAGTGAGAAGGGGACTGGGAAGAGGCAACAGAAGTGAAGAAGGGACTGGGAAGAGACAAACAGAAGTGAGAAGGGGACTGGGAAGAGGCAACAGAAGTGAGAAGGGGACTGGGAAGAGGCAACAGAAGTGAGAAGGGGACTGGGAAGAGGCAACAGAAGTGAGAAGGGACTGGGAAAGGCAACAGAAGTGAGATGGGGGCAACAGAAGTGAGAAGGGGACTGGGAAGAGGCAACAGAAGTGAGAAGGGGACTGGGAAGAGGCAACAGAAATGAGAAGGGGACTGGGAAGAGGCAACAGAAATGAGAAGGGGACTGGGAAGAGGCAACAGAAGTGAGAAGAGGGCTGAGAAGAGGCAACAGAAGTGAGAAGGGAACTGGGAACAGGCAACAGAAATGAGAAGGGGACTGGGAAGAGGCAACAGAAGTGAGATGGGGCAACAGAAGTGAGAAGGGGACTGGGAAGAGGCAACAGAAGTGAGAAGGGGACTGGGAAGAGGCAACAGAAGTGAGAAGGGGACTGGGAAGAGGCAACAGAAGTGAGAAGGGGACTGGGAAGGGGCAACAGAAGTGAGAAGGGGACTGGGATGGGGCAAGAGAAGTGAGAAGGGAATTGGCAGGACAGACAGTTGGGCAGATCGGAATAAGAGAGGAGCAAAAAGAAAAAGGCTGAAAATGTAGAATTTAATGACTAATAGAACATTGTGATGAAGGAATAGATAGAACAGAAGTTCGTGAGTGGAACCACCAACTCTGGTTTCCTTAATGGACCCGGCACCCAAATCTGACACCGTGGCTTTATTTAATTCAGTGAATGGACTAGTGGCAAGAAGCCGAGAACCTGTGCCAGTTCTCATGAGCCCCAGCTGAACTGAACCACTTGTTGTCACTGTGACATTACTGTATTCTTACCCTCATAACACAGACGGATTATTATTGCCTTTATGAATGTGGCTGCTCTCGGTTCACTGTGGATTGTGGGTAAATTCATTGTGAGCACACTGGGAAAGCAAATGCCTCTCCCTGGGCAGCAGAAATTCATTGCATTTTAATTCATGGCTTATACGAGGGAAGGAGGCAAACACATTGCATCTGCGTGAAGCTTAAAGCACAGGGAGAGCAATATACAATATATCCTATAATCCCTTATTCATATAGATCATAATTCCCCGCACTCGCTGCATTAGCCAATCATTATACTGCATTATAGGCATTTTAATATTCTTCAAGGTTTATTTCCAAGATCGGTGGCTCGCCGAGGATAATATTCATCTATTAATCCCTGCTGCATTCACTATTCCACCCAACTTTGCTTGGTAATTCAGCCCCAGCAGGTTTTTTACAGTAACACAGAGAATCAAGATCGGTTTAGTATTTCCCATCGGTTCCCTTGATGCTGGCAGTATATTTCTGCTGTTTCTGTATCTGCAATGTAGCAGCAGCCATGTGTCTTCACAGATTTAGAAATCAGCTGCCTTCTGCTACATGGATTCCGGAGTCAGAAACAGCAGTGCAAATTGCTTAGGGTACTACAACCCACACGATTATAATTTAATTTTACAGTAAAATTTCACTTTCCAGGCTCCTTTTAAAGAGGTATTGGATGGATTAACCCTACTGAGAAAAAATGAACTCTTTGCAACATTTACCTTTCAGTGCAAAGCTCCAGAAATATGAAACAGTTGCAAAAATAAGATAAATTGTTTGGTTGCTGCTAAATCTTTTGAAAGGGCACAACATTTCAAACAGATGAAAAGTAATAGAGAAAGGGACAGACACAATGACAGTTACACAGAACTATAAACCCAGTGAGAATGAGGAATGAATGGATATTGGGAAGTTGTATCAGGAGTCAGAAGCAGCAGTGCAGAGAAGAGAAAGGGACAGACACAATGACAGGTACACAGAACTATATAATCCAGGTGAGAATGGAGGAATTGAATGCGATATTGGCGGAAGTTGTTCATCAGGAGTCAGAGGCAAGCAGTGCAAGAGAAGAAAGGGACAGACCACTAATGACCAGTTACACGCAGAACTATAAACCCGAGTGATGAATGAGGACTGAATGATATTGGGGAAGTTGTGATCCAGGAGGTCAGAAGCAGCAGTGCCAGAGAAGAGAAAGGGACAGACACAATGACAGTACCACAGAGACTATTAAACCCCAGTGAGAATTGAGGAATGATGGATATTGGGAAGTTTGTAATCAGGAGTCAGAGGCAGCCAGTGCAGAGAAAGAGAAAGGGACGAGACACGAATGACAGTTACACAGATACTATAAACCCAGTGAGAAATAGGAATGAGATGGATATGTGGGAAGTATGTATCAGGTAGTCAGGAAGCAGCAGTGCAGAGGAAAGGGACAGACCACAGACACAATGACAGTTACACAGAAACTATAACCCATGAGAATGAGGAATGAATGGATATTGGGAAGTTGTATCAGGAGTCAGAAGCAGCAGTGCAGAGAAGAGAAGGGACAGACACAATGACAGTTACACAGAACTATAAACCCAGTGAGAATGAGGAATGAATGGATATTGGGAAGTTGTATCAGGAGTCAGAAGCAGCAGTGCGAGAAGAGAAAGGGACAGGACACAATGACAGTTACACAAGAACTATAAACCCAGTGAGAATGAGGAATGAATGGATATTGGGAAGTTGTATCAGGAGTCAGAAGCAGCAGTGCAGAGAAGAGAAAGGGACAGACACAATGACAGTTACACAGAACTATAAACCCAGTGAGAATGAGGAATGAATGGATATTGGAAGTTGTATCAGGAGTCAGAAGGCAGCAGTGCAGAGAGAGAGAAAGGGACAGACACAATGACAGTTACACAGAACTATAAACCCAGTGAGAATGAGGAATGAATGGATATTGGGAAGTTGTATCAGGAGTCAGAAGCAGCAGTGCAGAGAAAGCGGACAGACACAATGACAGTTACACGAACTATAAACCCAGTGAGAATGAGGAATGAATGGATATTGGCAAGTTGTATCAGGAGTCAGAAGCAGCAGTGCAGAGAAGAGAAAGGGACAGACACAATGACAGTTACACAGAACTATAAACCCAGTGAGAATGAGGAATGAATGGATATTGGGAAGTTGTATCAGGAGTCAGAAGCAGCAGTGCAGAGAAAGGACAGACACAATGACAGTTACACCAGAACTATAACCCAGTGAGAATGAGGAATGAATGGATATTGGAAGTTGTATCAGGAGTCAGAAGCAGCAGTGCAGAGAAGAGAAAGGGACAGACACAATGGACAGTTACACAGAACTATAAACCCAGTGAGAATGAGAATGAATGGATATTGGGAAGTTGTATCAGGAGTCAGAAGCAGCAGTGCAGAGAAGAGAAGGACAGACACAATGACAGTTACACAGAACTATAAACCCAGTGAGAATGAGGAATGAATGGATATTGGGAAGTTGTATCAGGAGTCAGAAGCAGCAGTGCAGAGAAGAGAAAGGGACAGACACAATGACAGTTACACAGAACTATAAACCCAGTGAGAATGAGGAATGAATGGATATTGGGAAGTTGTATCAGGAGTCAGAAGCAGCAGTGCAGAGAGAGAAAGGGACAGACACAATGACAGTTACACAGAACTATAAACCCAGTGAGAATGAGGAATGAATGGATATTGGGAAGTTGTATCAGGAGTCAGAAGCAGCAGTGCAGAGAAAAGGGACAGACACAATGACAGTTACACAGAACTATAAACCCAGTGAGAATGAGGAATGAATGGATATTGGGAAGTTGTATCAGGAGTCAGAAGCAGCAGTGCAGAGAAGAGAAAGGGACAGACACAATGACAGTTACACAGAACTATAAACCCAGTGGAGAATGAGGAATGAATGGATATTGGGAAGTTGTATCAGGAGTCAGAAGCAGCAGTGCAGAGAAGGAAAGGGACAGGCACAATGACAGTTACACAGAACTATAAACCCAGTGAGAATGAGGAATGAATGGATATTGGGAAGTTGTATCAGGAGTCAGAAGCAGCAGTGCAGAGAAGAGAAAGGGACAGACACAATGACAGTTACACAGAACTATAAACCCAGTGAGAATGAGGAATGAATGGATATTGGGAAGTTGTATCAGGAGTCAGAAGCAGCAGTGCAGAGGAAAGGGACAGGCACAATGACAGTTACACAGAACTATAAACCCAGTGAGAATGAGGAATGAATGGATATTGGGAAGTTGTATCAGGAGTCAGAAGCAGCAGTGCAGAGAAGAGAAAGGGACAGACACAATGACAGTTACACAGAACTATAAACCCAGTGAGAATGAGGAATGAATGGATATTAGGGAAGTTGTATCAGGAGTCAGAAGCAGCAGTGCAGAGAAGAGAAAGGGACAGACACAATGACAGTTACACAGAACTATAAACCCAGTGAGAATGAGGAATGAATGGATATTGGGAAGTTGTATCAGGAGTCAGAGGCAGCAGTGCAGAGAAGAGAAAGGGACAGACACAATGACAGTTACACAGAACTATAAACCCAGTGAGAATGAGGAATGAATGGATATTGGGAAGTTGTATCAGGAGTCAGAGGCAGCAGTGCAGAGAAGAGAAAGGGACAGACACAATGACAGTTACACAGAACTATAAACCCAGTGAGAATGAGGAATGAATGGATATTAGGAAGTTGTATCAGGAGTCAGAAGCAGCAGTGCAGAGAAGAGAAAGGGACAGACACAATGACAGTTACACAGAACTATAAACCCAGTGAGAATGAGGAATGAATGGATATTGGGAAGTTGTATCAGGAGTCAGAGGCAGCAGTGCAGAGAAGAGAAAGGGACAGACACAATGACAGTTACACAGAACTATAAACCCAGTGAGAATGAGGAATGAATGGATATTGGGAAGTTGTATCAGGAGTCAGAGGCAGCAGTGCAGAGAAAGGGACAGACACAATGACAGTTACACAGAACTATAAACCCAGTGAGAATGAGGAATGAATGGATATTGGGAAGTTGTATCAGGAGTCAGAAGCAGCAGTGCAGAGAAGAGAAAGGGACAGACACAATGACAGTTACACAGAACTATAAACCCAGTGAGAATGAGGAATGAATGGATATTGGGAAGTTGTATCAGGAGTCAGAAGCAGCAGTGCAGAGAAGAGAAAGGGACAGACACAATGACAGTTACACAGAACTATAAACCCAGTGAGAATGAGGAATGAATGGATATTGGGAAGTTGTATCAGGAGTCAGAGGCAGCAGTGCAGAGTAGAGAAAGAGACAGACACAATGACAGTTACACAGAACTATAAACCCAGTGAGAATGAGGAATGAATGGATATTGGGAAGTTGTATCAGGAGTCAGAGGCAGCAGTGCAGAGAAAGGGACAGACACAATGACAGTTACACAGAACTATAAACCCAGTGAGAATGAGGAATGAATGGATATTGGGAAGTTGTATCAGGAGTCAGAAGCAGCAGTGCAGAGAAAGGGACAGACACAATGACAGTTACACAGAACTATAAACCCAGTGAGAATGAGGAATGAATGGATATTGGGAAGTTGTATCAGGAGTCAGAGGCAGCAGTGCAGAGAAAGGGACAGACACAATGACAGTTACACAGAACTATAAACCCAGTGAGAATGAGGAATGAATGGATATTGGGAAGTTGTATCAGGAGTCAGAGGCAGCAGTGCAGAGAAGAGAAAGGGACAGACACAATGACAGTTACACAGAACTATAAACCCAGTGAGAATGAGGAATGAATGGATATTGGGAAGTTGTATCAGGAGTCAGAAGCAGCAGTGCAGAGAAGAGAAAGGGACAGACACAATGACAGTTACACAGAACTATAAACCCAGTGAGAATGAGGAATGAATGGATATTGGGAAGTTGTATCAGGAGTCAGAGGCAGCAGTGCAGAGTAGAGAAAGAGACAGACACAATGACAGTTACACAGAACTATAAACCCAGTGAGAATGAGGAATGAATGGATATTGGGAAGTTGTATCAGGAGTCAGAGGCAGCAGTGCAGAGAAAGGGACAGACACAATGACAGTTACACAGAACTATAAACCCAGTGAGAATGAGGAATGAATGGATATTGGGAAGTTGTATCAGGAGTCAGAAGCAGCAGTGCAGAGAAGAGAAAGGGACAGACACAATGACAGTTACACAGAACTATAAACCCAGTGAGAATGAGGAATGAATGGATATTGGGAAGTTGTATCAGGAGTCAGAAGCAGCAGTGCAGAGAAGAGAAAGGGACAGACACAATGACAGTTACACAGAACTATAAACCCAGTGAGAATGAGGAATGAATGGATATTGGGAAGTTGTATCAGGAGTCAGAGGCAGCAGTGCAGAGAAAGGGACAGACACAATGACAGTTACACAGAACTATAAACCCAGTGAGAATGAGGAATGAATGGATATTGGGAAGTTGTATCAGGAGTCAGAAGCAGCAGTGCAGAGAAGAGAAAGGGACAGACACAATGACAGTTACACAGAACTATAAACCCAGTGAGAATGAGGAATGAATGGATATTGGGAAGTTGTATCAGGAGTCAGAAGCAGCAGTGCAGAGAAAGGGACAGACACAATGACAGTTACACAGAACTATAAACCCAGTGAGAATGAGGAATGAATGGATATTGGGAAGTTGTATCAGGAGTCAGAGGCAGCAGTGCAGAGTAGAGAAAGAGACTGTAGAAAGGATTTAGCAGGAAATAAGAAGAGGAAATCGTATCAATCACTTCCCTATAGTTATATAAGATAAGAGGGATGAGCTCACACCCCACATTGTTTAGTTGATTGGCCCCACTGATCATGATAATACAAGTCACCCAATGCTCAAATATTAAGACTTTATTCTCCTAAAGACCAATGAGAATGATGCAGTGAAAACTGTAAAACTGGCCCAAGTCCATATGAGTGAATGAGGGAACTGGGTGTAACACAATGATGTAGGCCACTTACTTTCCTCCTTGTTTGTTGAATGCACATGCCAGGGCTACCACTTGGGAGGTGGCGCGACTAATGACGGGGACACACAACATGGAATGAACCTCGAACCCCAACATGTTATTGAGCTGCCGGTGCTCCTCCTAGAACCAAGAACAGGCAATGTGAGGTTAATACTTATGAGCCATTAAGTGAAGCGGAGAAGGAATCTCGCCAGGACAAGGCAACATGAATATGAGGTGAGGGTGCCACCCTTAATTAATTGCCCATTTAATTGGAATAACTGTACTATTAACATTAACTATTGGGTTCCCAGTTCAGCCCATTAGAGTGCTCTTATCATTGAGCCTCCGTTACCATTGGACCATTTTTAGCGTCTTATCAGGATCTCCCAGTTTAGCACAGACGTTGGCATCAGATGGCACTTTACACTACTTCAATTTCACTCCAGTATGGCTGCCATTATTCCCCCTGACTGAGAGGAGGCATCGCTACGTTTTATGACGTATCATGGGTCAAGTTATTGCAGACAAAGCTGAGAATAAAGTTTTAGCTTTGATTAGTTGCTCTACCATCTCCCACCAGTTTTGTTGTATTACTGCATCAGAACAGCGCCACCATGTGATGCACAGAAGGAACTGGAGGCTGGAATGGAAAGTGTTCAAGTTCTAGTTTTAATAAACTGAAAGAACTTCCCAACAATGATTTTCATAAAAATATAATATAATAATATAATAATGTCTGCTGCCAAGAAACAGGCCCAGTTTTTTCGCTTTTTGGGTGCTTGCTCAAATATAACGCATAAAATTCGAAGAGGACCAGCACACCATTTTTTTTTTAAAATCACAAATTTATTTGTTACATTACTGTGTAACAAATACATTTGTGATTTCTAAAAAACAGTGTGCTGGTCCTCTTTGAATTATATATATATATAGAGCAGAAGGAGGCTCACACTAACGTTAGCTGTTTTTTGATTTAATAAAAACCTTTATCTTCTTCATAAGACCTGGGAGTGTGAGCCGCCTTCTGCTCTACATTTACCTTTTTGGGCTTTTTTGCAGCCAGGTAACGTACACCGTCATACGAGCTTTGCCGGCATCCCGCAATCTACATTTATATATATATAATGGGCACAAAACCTTTCATCAAATCGGTAATAATGTGCTTGAGCTTCTGAGGATATTTTGTGTATGTGCTGCTTTGGATATGGCCTCCTGGCCTACAAAGGGTTAAATGAACATGCAGGTGATTGTCCAATAAAGAGCTGCTGTTGTTATGGTAACTAAGGGATTCACATGTACATTGTACGTAAAAAAAAAATGGACATAAATGATCATTAATGACATTATAAATAATAGTCACAAGTTTGCCTTTAAACGATATTATTCTTTGGCCAGTCCATTCCCCTGCGGTGCCGCTAGGCAGATGCTTTTTATTGCCGTAATTTCATGCTGGGTTATTACCACCCTGTGTTTTATTAGCAGCGCAAATGAGCACAAGTTCTACTACAATAAAAACAACACTATCCTGATATACGTATATATGATATATACCGTATGATATATAGAAACACAGAACTGGTCTATGAAGTAAAGCACAATGGGGCTCACACTCACCGAGCTGATGTCCTGCAGGGTAATGGATTTCTTCTTGTCCACAACCTGCCCCAAATGGCCAAATGTGAGCTGGAATAGACAAGGGGGGTGTTAGGGAACATGGGCTGCACCAGGGGAACTGTCACCCAACAAAAATTATTCAAAATCCTATTTTATCACATTAGTCAAGCAAAATTAACTTTAATTTCACTGTATAAATGATTTAAATCTTGTTTCCATCAGTCTGGGAATTCATAATTATAACAAGCAGGCAGGAGCAATTCTGTGGACACTGTTATTAAGACAAGTCTTGTATCATCTCAGAATCTTGTTTGTGCAGCAGAATGGGGGACCTGATGTCCATCCCCATGTCCTGGCTACACAATTAAATGGTGAAGAGATTGGGGGGAATGTGGGGAGAGCAGTGACATGTAGGAAGTGCTGAATGGAAAGTGAAAGTCAGGGTTGCCCCGGTCTTTCAAAACCAGCCAAAATCAGCTACAAAACCAGCCCAAAACTAGCCAAGGGGCACTTCAATAGTAGCCCAAAAATAGCATAATATGTGCAGTGAAACAAAAGTCTAAAAAATAAATGAATATACATGAAAGGATGTTATTTTTACACAAAGCAAAATCGGACAGATTCGCCAGTCACCAGGGGTGTAACTACAAAGAGAGGGCTGGGAGGTATAGGGGTCCCTAATACATATACAATTTCAATATACGTTGGTAAAACAGCTTGACATTTTGGTGGCTGGCAGATTTTTGCCCCAAAATTGTCTGATTTTGAGCAAAGTCACCGGAAAATGCAAGAATGCATAAGACTGGCAACTCCTGACTTCTACACAAGCCAGCCCCACTGCATGCTGGGTATTGTAGTGTTACACTGCCAGTTGGCAAATTGTTAAACAAAAACAACATTACCCAACATGC
The DNA here is from genome assembly GCF_017654675.1 of Xenopus laevis. Taxonomy (NCBI): domain Eukaryota; kingdom Metazoa; phylum Chordata; class Amphibia; order Anura; family Pipidae; genus Xenopus; species Xenopus laevis. The sequence goes on from NC_054374.1 coordinate 167,016,260, forward strand.
ATTGGGAGACACAGGCTTGGCACATTAGGGCAAGAAAAAACTTTGGCTGGTTTCCAAAGTACAAACCAATCAAAGGACCAAAAAGTAGCCCAAATCCATACCTTGGCTAGTTTGTACTTTCAAAACCCGCTTGGTCTTTAAATTAGTAGCCCAATTTGGCTGGAAAACCGCCAACCTGGCAACCCTGGCGAAAGCAATTGTCTGCCCCGCCTCTGTGCCTAAGGCATAGAGGAGGGGCAGACGATATTTGATTGACAGCTGTGATATTTAAATGAGCTTACAGCAGCTATAAATGCTTTCATAGAAAATTGAAATTGGATTTCATGTTTAATTTGAAAAGGACTTTTATTATACATACATATATATATACACATATATACTTACATACATACACATATATACTTACATACATATACACATATACACTTACATACATATACACATATATACTTACATACATACACATATATACTTACATACATATACACATATACACTTACATACACACACGACTCATAAGCATATGGATTTTGTTAATGATCTTACTGGGAAACTGATTTCTTCCTCCAACACTTTCCCTCCGACAACCTGGAATTTAAAATAATAACATTAATGAAATTCTTGAAAAAGAAATACAGTCATATGAAAAAGTTTGGGAACCCCTCTTAATTCTTTGGAGTTTTGTTTCTCATTGGCTGAGCTTTCAAAGTAGCAAATTCCTTTTAATATATAACTTGCCTTATGGAAACCGTAGTATTTCAGCAGTGACAACGTTTATTGTATTAACAGAAAATATACATCATAACTAAATATTCCATCAATACTTGGTTACAAATGTAACAGCCACTAGACGCCTCCTATAGCCTTTGATGAGTGTCTGGATTGTGGATGTGGCTATTTGTGACCATTGGTCCATACAAAATCTCTCCAGTTCAGTTAAATGTGATGGCTGCCGAGCATGGACAGTCTGCTTCAACTCATCCCATAGATTTTCCATGATATTCAAGTCGGGGGACTCCAGAATATTGTACTTGTCCCTCTGCATAAATGTCTTTGTAGATTTCCAAGTGAGTTTAGGCTCATTGTCTTGTTGGAATATCCGACCCCTGCAGCGGAACTTCAACTTTGTGACTGATGCTTGAACATTATCCTGAAGAATTTGTTCATATTGGGTTGAATTCATCCGACTCTGTTTGTGTTTGTGTGAGTGCAGAAAGGGCTTCTCATCCCCCTGCCATACACATGTTCTTTGTGCAAATTGTGCTGAATTGTAGAACGATGTACAGATACACCTGCATCTGCAGCAAGATCTTCTTGCAGGTCTTTGGAGATGATCTTTGGCTTGTCTGTAACATTCTCACAATCCTCCGCATATGTCGCTCCTGGATTTTTCTTGGCCTGTCAGACCTGGGTTTTACAGCAACTGTGCCTGTGGCCTTCCATTTCCTCATTACATTCCTTACAGTTGGAACTGACAGTTTAATAAACCTCTGAGATGCTTTTTGTAGCCTTCCCCTAAACCCTGATACTGAACAATCTTTGTTTTGAGATCTTTTGAGAGTTGCTTTGAGGATCCCATGCTGTCACTCTTCAGAGGAGAGTCAAACAGAAGCACAACTTGCAATTGGTCACCTTAAATACCTTTTCTCATGATTGTGCATACGAAGGCTTAACGAGCTAATCCAACCAATTTGGTGTTGCCAGTAATCAGTATTGGGCAGTTACTTGCATTCAAATATACAAAATTACAAGGGTACCCACATTCGCCAGTTTTTCACATTTGATTTAATTTCATACAACTGAATACTGCTTCACTAAAAATCTTCTTTTCAGAAAACACCCCAGTACTCAGTTATCTTTTTTGTTGAAAGTGGAGTTAATTATTATGGAGACTCCCAATCTTTTTCATATGACTGCATATACCACTCTGCAGAACTGTATATACTATATATATATATACCCCAGACACACAATTCAAATTCATCACACAACTATTTGACCTGAAATCAGTAGACATTTTAAATACCATTAAATAATAATAATAATAAAATTGATACATGGGCCTTTAACAAGGCTCAACATTGTAGCTTTGCAACTGTCATAGAAGGGACTATTGGGGACAGGCTGATGATTGGGAATAAAGTTGGTTACGTCTGTATCTAACACATTACTGAAAGAGCAGGGGAAGTATGAAGGTCATTGTTGGTCACCATTCTGCTTATGATTAAGCCAAACCACTGGGTATAAACTACAACTGACCAACTGCTTCTCCGGTGAGAGCGAGTAGAGGGACCATTTTTGGCTTTCAAAGAGTTTCTTCTGCTGTTGCCAAGGGGGTTGGTCTCAAATATACAAAAAGAGCTGACATTGGGGTGGTCATGAAAAGGGGGTCTCCATGGAGGCTGCATATGAGTGGGGTTGCTATGAACTAAATCCATGAATGTTACATGGGACAATGTATTTGCTTTTGGTTCTTGTTATTTAGACCACACGGATGAGCTGGAACTGAAGGGATCCAAAATCTGCAGCAAAGACACAGGCCAATAGACTCAACGCTCCCTTTCTATGTGCTGATGTGCTGTACCCGGTGGTGTAACTATAGAGGAAGCAGACCCCGCAGTTGCAGGGGGGCCGGGGAACAGTAGGGGGGGGCAGACGGTGGGTTCTGCTTCCACTAAAGCTAATAACAAACCCCCTCTCCAGCCACTCTCTCTTACCTGCGGCAAGGAAGGGGGAAGCAAGTCAGAGTGGGCGGAGTCAGGGTGGAGGCGGGATGTGGGTGGGCGGAGGCGGGACAAGAAGAAGGCGACAGGATGGGGATTGGAGTGCGCTGGGCCCCTCTGAAGATTTGCACATACATAAATACACAGATAAATACAAATGCCCTGCACTAGTTCAGGATTAAACCGATTAAAAGGAAAGGTAAATATGACACTTGGATTTCTAATAAACACTCGCCCAGTGTTTGCAGCGGCATCTGGGCTCATTCTCTGAGAGATTTAAATCCTGGGGCAAAAGACATTTTTCTCCACCAACTGAAATGACTTTCCGACTTGTCACAACCTGCGAGTCTCTCTGAATAAATGCGGCAAATCTGAGCGGCGTCTCTTCTAATGGGCATCTGATTGGCACTGATACATCACAAGCTCACCAGCAATGGGAAGGTCAACAGCACATTTATATCTCCCAAATATCTTCAACAAGTAGAAAAGAAATAAAAATAATCACTGAATAAACACATTTCCAGCCTTGTGGCACCAACACTGGCACATTAACTCCTTGTGTTCCACAGGCCAGACGACTGAATGAAAGTGCCACCCTATTGCCTTCCAGTTCTCCTGCTGATCATAGTGAAGGGAATATATATATATATACTGTATATATGTATGTATAGAGATTTACATTTATTCAATGATTCATAGGGATTCTTTATATAAAACCCACTGCCTGACCTCAATTGTCTGTCCTCTGTGCCACCCATGTTCATATTGTAAAACATTAAAGGTGTCTAGTTACTAATTAAATAGCTCTCATTGCAGCTTTAACATGAGGGCAGGTCCTCTCTTAGCTCATAACAAGGTTACAGATATATAGAAACATTGGGGTGTCATCCTGCTATAGTTCCAGGGGTACCCAGGGTACAAATAAGCACTCACCCCAAATCTCCCCCTAACTGACCTTCAGACTGGCCCCCCTTAGCTCATAACAAGGTTACAGATATATAGAAACATTGGGGTGTCACCCTGCTATAGTTCCAGGGGTACCCAGGGTACAAATAAACACTCACCCCAAATCTCCCCCTAACTGACCTTCAGACTGGGCCCCCTTAGCTCATAACAAGGTTACAGATATATAGAAACATTGGGGTGTCACTCTGCTATAGTTCCAGGGGTACCCAGGGTACAAATAAACACTCACCCCAAATCTCCCCCTAACTGACCTTCAGACTGGGCCCCCTTAGCTCATAACAAGGTTACAGATATATAGAAACATTGGGGTGTCACCCTGCTATAGTTCCAGGGGTACCCAGAGTACAAATAAGCACTCACCCATAATCTCCCCCTAACTGACCTTCAGACTGGGCCCCCTTAGCTCATAACAAGGTTACAGATATATAGAAACATTGGGGTAACAGCAGTGGTGTAATTAGCTGTTACTGGGCCCTGCAGCAAATTAAATTTAGGGCCTCAAAATATTGATAATTTGGCCTATTGTACCAAGAAACTTTAAAACTCATCATTAATTAGGGACTCACTGAGCCCCGCTGAAATGGCAGGGTCTTCTTCTTCTGTAGTTACTCCCTGGGGTAACAGTCATAGTTCCAAGAATATCTAAAACAACTAATATGGTTTTACCCCAAATTTCACTGTAACTGTCCCTTAAGATGGTGTTTCAGGTGCATCACGACATGCAAATTCCATACAGTGCCTTGGCCACAGAGGTGCAACATGTGATTACATGTGATTATACATGGGATTATACATGAGATTATACATGGGATTATACATGGGATTATACATGGGATTATACATGGGGTTATACATGGGATTATATATGTGATTATACATGTGATTATACATGGAATTATATGCGTGATTATACATGGGATTATATGTGGGATTATACATGGGATTATACATGGGGTTATACATGGGGTTATACATGGGGTTATACATGGGGTTATAGAATGGAGTATATGTGGGATTATACATGGGATTATACAGAGGGGTAACATACAGGGAGAGAACAATGTGTAAATGCAGAACTTTCTCTGAGCAGCCGCAGTATCAATGTCACAAGCTCCTTGACCCAATGGAACGATCAACTCAATCATTTAACACTGAAGAATGGGCACAGTTAATTGCGCTCTACGCAATATGTTGGCGCTATATAAATACATGTTAATAATAATAATTCTTTATTAAGGGACTCGCCCCTGAAGGATTTTAGCTTTAAGGACATCAATTTCACATCAAGGCCTGGCATTAGTATTGAGAGGAATGAGTTCAGGTCAAGTCTATAGAACTAATGAGATTTGCAAAGCACTTCACTTGCACTCAAATTCTTAATAATAATAAAAATAACAAGAACATTTTATAGAAAATCATATAAACATTAAATAAAATAGGCTGGTTTTGCCTCCAATAAGGATTAATTATATCTTAGTTGGGATCAAGTACAAGCGACTGTTTTATTATTACACAGAAAAAGGAAATCAGTTTTAAAATGTGGGTTATTTGGATAAAATGGCGTCTATGGGAGGCGGCTTTTCCGGATCATTGGTTTGTGGATAATGGATGCCGCACCCGTACATTTCTTCTGTGATATTTCGTACAGTCCAGACAGGTCTCTAGTCAGGGGTTCAGCAGGTCTCAATATGGCAGCCCCCAATTCCATGAAATAAAGTAATAATTTCCTTGTATCCCTGTCTCCCATGCCCCCTAGCAACTGCAGCATAATGTGGCATCACATGATTTGGAGGCGCAGTCGAAATAACGGAGCTCAATAATCAGGGTTCAGTGCCAACTCGTAGGTCTTAGTCTGCTCCATTCCTCATTGCTTCATTCTCAGTTTTCAATGTCAGACCCCCGGCAAATGTTAAAACGAGTTCCTGTATATTGGTGCAGAATTGGTAGAATTCAAACCAATTTTTTATTGAATCTAATTCTTAGAGGGTTATTTATCAAAGGTTGAATTTATGTTAATTTTTTGTTAATGCTAATAAATTGGAATGTACTCGAATGGGAGGTTATTTCTGAAAAAATATGAACGTCTTATATTCGATCAAATAGTCCCGACCCGAAAATTCAAATAGAATTTGAATCAAATTCGAATGAGTTTTCCTCTGAAAAAACGAACTTGAATGTCAGGAAGGCAATTAACAACTACAAATGGTTCAAGGGGCCTCTGCCATTGACTTATTCGAATTAGAACTGTTTCCAGGGTCGAGGTGTGATAAATCTTACATTCAAATTCACATTTGAGTCGCGCTTTTAAATTTAAATTTGTTGACACAAAAAAATTTTGAAAATTTTAAATTTTTTTGAACCTTAATAAATCTGCCCCTTAGGGGCAAATTTACCTAGGGTCGAATATCGAGGGTTAATTAACCATCGATATTCGACTGCCAAATTGAAATCCTAAGACTTCGAATATCGAAGTCGAAGGATTTAGCGCTATTCCTACGATCAAAGGAATAATCGTTCGATCGAGTGGTTAAATCCTTTGAATCGAACGATTCAAAGGATTTTAATCCATCGATCGAAGGATATTCCTTTGATCATATAATTGTTAGGAAGCCTAACATTGGCCTCGGTAGGTTTTAGGTGGCGAACTAGGGGGTCGAAGAATTTTTTAAAGAGACAGTACTTCGACTATCGAATGGTTTCAAAGTCGTAGTAGTAGTCGAAGGTCGAAGTAGCCAATTCGATGGTCGAAGTAGCCGTATTCGACCATTCAAAATTCGAAGTATTTTTTCTTCTATTCCTTTACTCAAGCTAAGTAAATGGGCCCCTTAGTGTTGAATAGTGAAAAAGTGAACACAACCAGATCTATAACCTTTAGAATGTGTTGAATTTCCATGGCCCACAGTAAGTGCAGGTTGGTAGCCACGGTGCCACATTTGTGCCTCTGGGAAGAGCTCGGTGCCAACAGCCTCAGGGCAGGAACGATGTTTATGGCTATTACCCCTATACATTAGGCTGGTATTTTTTCTATCTTTTATTAATGGTGCGGTTGAACGGAATAAGCCAGTGATGCGCATCCTGCTGCGAGTAATTTCCTATTCCCGACATTATATTTCCCATGTCAATTCTGCAGGACCCGATTTTAATGAGCCAAGTGCTTACTGAGCCACAGACACAATAATCCGCTCAAATTTCAATACAAAACCACTTAACAAGACACTTTATCAATGAATAAGACGCTGCGCTGTAATAAAGGAGATTTACATTAACCCTTTGTAGTCACAGATCGGACAGGGTACAATTTGGAGTTGGGTTTTAATTAATATTTTGTAACATAAGAGTCGTTTCCATACAACTCCGGCTTCCAACACGTTTGACCAACACATCAGCTGAATCAAATTGTGTTTGGCTGTATTTGGAATGAGCCAATTGTAGACCCAGAACTCATTTTAAGCCGTGTTGTGGGTTTAGGGAGGGGCCTTGGAAAACTTTTTTAAAGGAAAAGTACAGCAGTGTTATTCCTTGTAGGGGCACTTTATAAGCAGAAGGCTCTCAGAGATGTGACATGCACACATTTATATATATATATATATATATATATATATATATATATATTTTTATATATAATACACAAAAGCCATGAATGTCTTGGGACTAGTGATGTCATCAGTTATACAGTAAAAGGTGACTAGTGATGTAATTTGTCACATGACTCACTAAAACTTGTGTATTATAATAAATAAAGTACCTCTTGTTGGAAAATATGAGGATATTAGAAGTAACCTCAGAGTTCCATGACCTGTATAAAAACACTTGGCCTTCGACCTCTTATACTTTTATATGGTCATGGAACTTATAATATCCTTATATTTTACAATAGGGGGTAATTTATTCACTATATATTTTACAAACTGAAAGTTGTTCCCAAATTGTTGGGTTGCCAAATCTTGGGGCTAGTAGCTGTGGGGGGGGGGGGGGAAGACCCCACTATGTATCTGGCCAGGGCATTAGCAACTCCCAAAAAACACCTGAACTCCCAAAGGTCTGGGCTCAGGTTGATGGAAGTGCCCTGGCCACACACTTACCTAAGAGAACAACTAATGGGTGCCCCGGGCACTTACCTGACAGAATAATTGGTGACTGTCCTCGGACACCAGCAGGAGGCAGCAGCAGGGCGACTGAGTTTGCTGTTCCAACTGGAAGACAAAAAGCAAGAGGTGATGAGTCAAAATCAAGCATGAAACTCAACGGCTGGACTCCATCTACAGTAGATGAGTTAAAGGTAAATTTGTATAAAAATGTAAATTTCAGTAAAATGGAATCAACTCATTGTATAGTGTATAGCCCTACGGCTGGTTCCATGTACATATTGTAGCCAAGTATTGCTTCAAGTTGCCACTCAGCCTTTAAAGAAAGGATTCGGGTGCTGGTGTAATTGAATTCATGATCTGGGACTTTCTGGACTCCCAAGAGTCTCTGGGCAAAGGGTAAGGGAACCTGCTCCCCCCACTCAGTTATACATAATACTCATTGTTGCTGGGGGCGCAGTGAATGAAAGTGCCCCTGAGTGAACACTGTCCTACTACTCAGTCACATACTGTATAATACATGTCGTTGCTAGGGGTTTCTTAAATATACTTCAATATTTAGTACTCTGTAGGTCTTAGCTGCACCCTCAATGGCAGATGGAGGCTGGACATCTCTGTAATACTTTATTAGCTGGACCCCCGATGGCAGATGGAGACTGGACATTCCCAGTAATACTCTTTTAGATGCACCTCCCCCCATAGCAGATGGAGGCTGGACATCTCTGTAATACTCTATTAGCTGGACCCCCAACAGCAGATGGAGGCTGGACATTCCCAGTAATTCTCTATTAGCTGCACCCTACACAGGAGATGGAGGCTGGAGATCTCAGTAATACTTTTTTTTTTAAAGGTAATGCTTTATTCGTTTAAACACATAAAACATTCACAAACATTAAACAGTTTTATTACAATCTTGTGTCGATGTCGTTATTGTAGCATAATTGGTACATATTTGTTCTCTCTTTTGGGTCATACCACTGCATGAATTGTGTCAGAGTCGTCAGAGTGCCTTTTATTCCCTTTCATTCCTTGATTGCAAGCCCGGGCCCGACTCCCACCATGGGCTCCATATTTTATCAAATTTACAGGTTGTGCCTCTAGTTTCATGCGTAAGCTTAATCATGGGAATAGCCTCGTCAACTAATTTTATCCAGGAGTCCCTGGTGGGAGGGTTGGGCCCCATCCAATGCATAATAACACATTTTTTAGCATAGTATAACAAAACTCGAAACCTAGTTCTTGCAGGGACAGTAGGTACTAATTGGTCCACTATCCCCAGTAGGCACACCTGAGGTGAGTTCACCTGCGGAAAATCTAGGGTAGTTGCTAGGGCAGCCAGTACCTGAGACCAATAGGCTTTTATTATCGGGCAGGCCCAGATCATGTGTAAGAAGTTTGCTGCCATTTCACCACATCTAGGGCAATTGTCGTTGTTTCTTTTCCCCATAGCCTTAAGTTTTATTGGGGTTGTATATAACTGATGGAATGTTTTGTATTGAATCAGTTTATCTCTCACGGATATTAAGCTGATATATATTGACTCTGTCGCTTCCTCCCATTCCTCCTGGGTGAGCTCCGGTACAAGTAATTGCCATTTATGTTGTGCCTTGTGGAATGGAGGGGGGATACTTGCTAATAGGTTGTGGTAGAGTTTAGATATTAGTTTGGTGGGTTGCTCCACCGCCAGGGACTCTTCCATTGCCAATGTAGTCAACACCGGGGAAAGAGTTCCAAACTGTGCCCTGAATAGTTGACGGATTTGAAAGTATCTAAACAAGGGAGTGTGAAGTGGAGCACATTTGTCTTGGAGCTCTTGAAACGACAGGAATGTGTTATTCATTAGCAGGTCACCCAGAAATTTGATACCCCGTTGTGGCCAATATAGAAAGTCGTCTAGATTCCGAAAATGTGGAAGATTGGCATTGCCCCATAATGGGAGGGAGGAAATCAGACGCAAGGGTTGTTTTTTAAGCTGTTTCAGTCCTTGACTCCAAGCTTTATGGGGTGTAGTGATAGAGGAGGGTAAGTTGCCCATTTCTGTGAGCTTGCGATATGGTAGATTCTTAAGGCTTTCTAGTGACCCTGCTATGTTGGCTTGCAAAGCCATGTTGGGGTTGTATGGGTCAGGATGAAACCACCAGTGTAGGTAATAGATTTGGGATGCTAGGTAATATAGGTGGAAGTTGGGCAGGGCCAGTCCTCCCTCCCCTTTATCAGCTGTCAACTTTTCCCAGGCCAGCCGTGGTACTTTTTGGTTCCATATAAAGGGGAGAATGAGATGATTGATTTTTTTAAACACCGAGCTGGGAATATGGATTGGAGCGTTGTGTAGATGGTATAGGATTTTGGGGAGGTATATCTTAATAAGATTTATTCTCCCCCACATTGTAAGTGGGAGATTTGCCCAGCCTCGAAGGTCTGCCTCTAGTTTCGTAAGTATTGGATTAAGGTTGATCTGTACGAAGGTGGACAGGTCCCCTTGTATATTCAGGCCCAGGTACTTAAATTCCTGCGCCCACGTTAGCTCTACATTGGGGGGGAGAAGGGGAGCAGGCTGTTTGTCGATTGGAAAGAGTATGGATTTATTCCAGTTAACTTTAAGGCCTGAAAATACGCCAAACCGTCCTACCAACGTGAGCAGAGCCAAGAGGGAACCTTGGGTGTCGGCAAGATATATTAACATGTCGTCCGCATACAAGGAGATTTTTTCCGTAATTGGGCCGAGGGCTAAACCAGAAATTTGTTGAGATTCCCGGATGGCAATAGCCAAGGGTTCAATGGCTAAGGCAAATAGAAATGGTGACAGGGGACAGCCCTGCCTAGTACCTCGATGTAATCGAAATGGAGCAGATATAAGACCATTAACCCTTACCCTTGCCGTTGGCCGTTGGTATAGTATTTGAATCCATTTAATAAATTGGTCTCCCAGATTAAATCTGCGTAGCGTTTCCCAGAGATAGGGCCATTCAATGGAATCGAATGCTTTGGCCGAATCAAGGGAGGCCACTGCTCTTGTACCCGGCTTATCATGTAATATCTCAATATTGGTATATAATCTCCTCAGGTTGATGTTAGTGGACCTGCCTGGCATAAACCCCGATTGGTCTGGGTGGATTAGGTCTATGATGTATCTTTGAAGTCGTTTTGCAAGGATTTTTGCAAGGATTTTAGCATCCGTATTTATGAGAGAGATAGGTCGGTATGAGCTGCACTGTGACGGGTCTTTGCCAGGTTTGGGGATCACCACAATGAGGGCTTCACTGAATGAGGGGGGTAATGAGCCTGTCACAAAGGAGGACTGTAGGGTACTAAGTAGCTGAGGGGCTAGTTGCTCCTGTAAAGACTTGTACCAAGTCGAGGGGAGGCCGTCAGTGCCAGGGGTTTTGTTTGGTGGGAGAGAGGCTATGGCTTCTTTAACCTCTTCTATCTTAATAGGTTCATTTAAAGCCTTCCTGTCATCAGTGCAGAGGGACGGGATGGAAACACTGTCTAAAAAGGGTATGTGAAGGTCGTTGGAGTGGGTCAGTGTTGTATCATATAGGTCCCGATAGTATGAAGCAAACTCCTCAACTAGCAGTTTTGGGTCGGTGACCATTACATTACCCGCTCCCTTTATGACCGGTATCGCTGTAGAGGGACACATTGCGAAATATGCTAACATTTTACCATTTTTATCACCCATTTCAAAGTACCTTTGTGATTGGTATAGAAGAGCTTTCTTTGTTAACAATGTGTGCTGTCGCTCTAGGGCATTGCGTTTGTCTATTAGAAGTGCGTATGACTCCGGAGAGGGGTTAGAGATGTGATCCGTCTCTGCCTGCAAGACCTCCGCTTCTGCTAGATCAACACTATTTTTCGCTTGATTTCGGGCTTGCCGTATTGCTCTAGCTAGGACCCCCCGCATTACCGCCTTGGAGGCATCTCACAGGACCTCCTGGGAGGCCGTTTCTGCATTGGTTTCCCAATAATTGACATATCCCTCTGAGTTGGCTGTTTGCACTGTCTCATTGTTTAACCAGAGAGGACTTAGTCTCCATATTCTAGAATTAGGTGGGGTTGACCATCTGAGGGATAAAAGAAGCGGGGAGTGGTCAGAAAGTATTCTGGGGAGAAATTGCACCTTGTCGATAAGGGGCAGTATATCATTAGTTACTAGTGCCAAGTCGATCCTAGAAAAGGACTGGTGAGTAGTCGAGTGGCATGAATACTCCTTTAAGTCAGGGTGTTTCCATCTCCAAGCATCTAGCAATTGAAAAGCACTTGCCCATTGAGCTGGTTTGGTAGGGCCTATTTCTTGAGACTTGAGACGGTCTAGCTGAGGGTCCATTGTGGAATTGAAGTCCCCTAGTATGCACATAGGGCCGGGGGGTAGGTTTGCTAATTTGTTAGTAATGTGATCCAATAATGCGCCTGAATATGGTGGGGGCATGTAGAGGTTGATCATTGTAATAGGCTTATTGTCGATTGTACAGTTTAGAATAATATAACGACCATAGTGGTCTGTAATGATCTGTGACAGTGAAAATGCTATGGATTTCTTAACCAGGATGGAAACACCTCTTGCGTGGGTAGAAAATGTGGAGTGGTATGACCATCCTACCCAGGGTTTTTTCAAGGAGAGGACTTTTTGCCCAGTTAGGTGCGTTTCTTGTAGCAATAGGATAGAAGGGGAATGTTTTTTAATATAGTTATGCATGATGCTGCGTTTGAACTTAGAATTAAGCCCCCTGATATTCCATGAGATAATGTTATAGATTGACATAGTGAGTATAGTACAGATGACTGAGCAAAATGGGTTTCGGAACCTGTATCTTGAGAGAACGCATTGACACAACACTCGCTGAAAAGATAATAATAGACATATACAATAGACACCCCAACATTTCCCATTTTCCCTCCCTACCCACCTCCCCAACTTGGGTGGGTCTAAAACCCATAACTGAAGACACTTAAATGGTCAGTGACTGTGGGCGTGGCCCTTTATCATCCAACCAGTAGACTTTAGAAATATAAACTGATACAGTTCCCTTCCGTTCCAGATGTGCCATGGACTAGTGGTCTGTTGGTATATATAGCCGGTCCTGGATTATAGGTACATCACCCTTGGCTTGGGGGACTACCTGGCTATTTCAACGTATTGACATATATCCTTACCATAGTCTCAGGAAACACAGTCCTCAACAGGAGTTCAGCAACAGGGAGTGTCAAGTAGACCATGGCTCGTGGACCAAACCGCGTTGAGAAGAAGTATAATGTTCAACAGCCCTTGTATTTAGATAGATGACAGACTGGCATGAAAGTAACTTAGTGAACGAACATGGTATTAGGCCCGTCTGGGACCATCGTTTGCCGCTGGTCTTTGTGGGCCCCTTGCGTCTAGCCAAGCTGTTACATCCGCAGGTGCTGTAAAAAAATGTGACTGGCCACCTTCAATAATCCGTAGCTTGGCAGGGAAAAGCATGCAGTATTGTAGCTGTGCGTCACGCAGTCGTCTTTTGACTCCCTGGAAGCTTGCTCTTTGTTTCTGTATGGCAGCAGAGAAGTCCGGGTAGAATGAGATCTTAGCTCCATTGTGTTGAATTTCTCCCTTTTGCCGCGCTGCTCTGAGGATAGCATCGCGATCCCTGTAGTTGAGAAGTTTGAACAGGAAGGCCCTTGGAGGAGCCCCCGGAGGGGGTGCCCTATTTGGAACTCTGTGGGCCCTTTCTATTACAAAATTGGAGGAGAAAGTATCAGCTCCAAATAAGTCTCGTAGCCAGGTTTCGGTAAATTGCTCAGGCTGCTGACCTTCTGTCTTCTCCAGGAGCCCGACAACTCGGACATTGTTTCTCCTGTGTCTGTTTTCAAGGTCGTCTATTTTTTCCCAAGCTGACCGAAGTTGTTGATGAACTTCTCGCATGGAGTTCTGCATCGGATGCACTTGATCCTCAAGCATGGAGACTCTGTTCTCTACTTCGGTTGTTCTCTCTCTCACATTTTGTAAATCCTGTCTTAGCAAAGATATATCAATTTTAAGGGCTTCAAGTTGGGCAGTGGCGGATGTGCGATTTTCCAATATTGCGCCCATGAGCTCAGATAGTGATAGTTCTGGGGAGACCATGCCTGGTTGTGAGGGGGGTGGTGGAGCCTCTTGGCTACTATCAGTGTCATTTGCCTGTTGTGAGCTATGGGCGTAGCGCTCCAAACGAGCGGCGGCATCGGTCTTTGGTTTTGGGCCGTGTTTACCCATTGGCAAAGAAAATTACTCACAGTCTCGGTTATGGCGGAGGTTACAGTTGTATGTTGCTTTGGATTGTATCAGTGGCCGCAGGTTTTGCAGGACTGTATGGCTGTATAGGCACACTGGAACGGTCTATTGGGATTTATGGGGATTTAGTGCACCATTATTGGGTATCCTACCCAGAGCGCCTTTGCTCCTGATGGATGATAACAGCCAGGGTTCCGTTCAATCAGGTACTGGGGTCTCCCAGCCTGTTTGATGAGAATGCTGTCTCAAGCAGATAGCACAGTATTTACTTGTGGGTGGGTGAAGTTATTTGGAGTGGGTTGTAAGAGATGATTCCCACCCTTAGCATGAAGTAGAGAGTTCGCTCCTCCTTAGTATATGCCCCACTGTCAGGCCCAGGACATTGCAGGCCTCTGTCCCAGTGCTGTTAATATAGGGACGCACCCGGGGTCTAGTACTCATGCACCTCCCGACTGCAATTACCTTCTGTTCCCCCGCAGACTGGTTTGTGGGCTTGCTATAGCGCCTCGGCGCTTCCGGTGCAGGGCCCTTTACCGGTCCCGCTGATTGATCACCTACGCGGGTCCGCGGCCTGTCTCGTGGCTGTAGGCCGCAACGCGCGCACCACTGCGGGCGCTCCGAATTTGTCCGCTGTCCTTCCGGGCTGGAGATGGCGGCCTCCGGAGGTGAGCAGGAAGGGAGTTAGGCTTTTGGGGAGTATTGCAGGCGGGGAAAGATGTTTATTTTGTAGACACCCCGGGAGCGCCGAAAAAACACGTCCTGCGTGTTGAGCTGCTGGCCACGCCCCTTCAGTAATACTTTTTTAGCTGCACACCCTATGGCAGATGGAGGCTGGACATGTAATATTCTATTAGCCACAGTTAGTGTCACTGTCGTCCAGTGCAACATATTTACGGGGCGTCTCGTTCCTTCTGTATTCTAGAGAGGTTTGCTTCCATTATAAAGACTTTTCTCATTACAGAAACTCAATTAAAATCCTTTTAGATGCAGAAGAAGTTAATGATGCAGATTATACGTGTTCTGATTCTCTCTATATGGCTCACTGTGCCCAAGGAAATCAATCATGAACCCCATAGGCAGGCATGCAGAGTTAAGGCAAACTAAGGCTAAATTGCATCGCTCTGAGACGGACTAATTAAAGTGCAATGCCTCTAAAAGGTACATCAAGGGGAAATTCTCTTAGCACATTGCAGAATGAACTGACTCATGTACAGGCCAATGGGGCATATGTCTATTTAGTCTTACTCCTTCTTCACATGGTGGGCTGTATGTTAATTGTGAACTCGCCAAAGCATCTCAGCCTTCATACTGGTTAATGTTCCACAGTAACCAGTAACAGATACGTGTCTCATGGATCAGATGGCTCGAGAAAAGGTGTTTGGCTAATCTTGGTACCCGATCCATTCCCCCTCCATTTGATCTGAGATATTGTTGTGGGAGCACCCTCTTTTTCGGGCCGTCTGGTAAGAAAATAGACAAAGGTATTGGACCCCTAATTGAGAAAAAGGAGACCAGGAATCTGCAGTGCAGGAGGACCCACATTTACTTTCGAGGGCTTAGTTGGACTTTCCACAAGACTTGGTTTCTGGTTCATTGGTTCAGTGCAGAATTGTTACAATTTATCCATTAAAGAGACATTTTCCTACAAGTCGGTTGATCCTGAGCTGAAGCGGAGAGTTAGCAGCCTTCGGTAATCTCAGATGAATAGCAGCAAATTACCCTAATTGCCTGGATTCTGCCTCAGTGGGGCCCAACTGCTCTCTAATCGCCCAGATATTCATTCTGCTTTATGCACAAAAGAATAGACTGAAAGCTCACCCAGCGGCGGCGAGTGTAACTCATTCAAGGACTGAAGTGATGGGAGCTACAGGTCTTCCTAGGCTTTGTGAGAGGGAACAAAAGCCGGATTTTGCTTTATTAAGGGAAAGGTGCAAGGTTTTGTCTAAGTGATTTACCTTTGATTCAAAAGCTCATTTAGTCTTGAATTATTAGAAAAATACAAAGAACGTTTTTACATAATTAGACTTTTACTGGCCAGTGCCTTAGAAACACCGACAGCAATAAAAAAAGAACACGTCCTAAGAAGAACATTGCTTTATGGGCTCCTATGTACATCTGTATGCCACAGTGATGCCACAATCTTGACTTTGGTTGAGTGATATCACAACTGTAAACATCTGAAATTAACTGCATTTATTCTGTATATATTGCTAGTAGGGATGCACCCAATCCAGGATTCAATTCGGTATTCAGCCTTTTTCAGCAGGATTCCCATTCAGCTTAAACTCGTGCCTGAACCAAATCTGATTAAAATCACGTGACATGTCACAAAACAAGTAAGTGAAAAAATTGCGAACTCTCTTCTCCCTCTTCTCATCCCTAATTTGCATATGCAAATTAAGATCCAGTTCAGTATTAAATAAATCTTTCACAAATGATTCGGAGGTTCAGCTGAATTCCAAAATTCTGGATTCAGGGCATCCCCAATGTCTACAGGAAACTTAGACATACAAATCTTGATAAGAACTAATATCTCTGCCACCAAAATGTATTCTGTGAACTATTTCAAAGCCATTGCCATTCCTGCACAACTGTAATAATTTACTGCTGTATAAACACCATTCGTTCCACTCCGCTTGGAAAATGCCCCAGTGGCATCACTGTAAGTCAGAAAAAATATGGAAAACTTTCTCTTTTGAGAGAGCTGCAGTTGAGGGGTGGAGCCGCTCTATCCAATAGGGGCAAGACTTCCAACAGCAAATGGAAACCTATTACCCAACAAAACTCGGCTATCAGTCAATAGAAACATTCATAACCCATTAGACCACTCTCTTACTCAACACAGAAGAACTCACTCAACAGCCTATTGAAACTGTTTCTAACAGCCAACAAGGCCAGGATTTGTGGCGATGCCACAAAGGAGGGAAAAATTTAGGGGCGGCATGCTACCCAGCAGCATAGTAAGGTGCACTGGAGACACACAGGTCCCCAGTGCTCCAGCGCATGAACAAACAGGTCCCCAGCGCTCCAGTGCATGCACATACAGGTCCCCAGTGCTCCAGCGCATGAACAAACAGGTCCCCAGTGCTCCAGTGCATGCATATACAGGTCCCCAGTGCTCCAGTGCATGCATATACAGGTCCCCAGTGCTCCAGTGCATGCACATACAGGTCCCCAGTGCTCCAGTACATACACATAAGGTCCCCAGTACTCCAGCGCATGCAAACGTGCACTCGCAGGGGGCGTGCACACAATGGCAGACGGAAGGGACTAGGACCGAGCGGCCTCAGGCTGAGGGAAATCCGGCCCTGCAGTCAACACAAACATCTATGACCTGGCAGAACTCTTTAGCAGTCAATAAAATCCTCTATAGCTCAAGAAAACTTTCTAGAAGCCAATAAACACCACACATGACCCAAAATACTTTCCCAACAGGTAAATGAACTATCTGTAATCCAAAAATACACCCCAATAGCCTACATAAACCTCCATGGCCAACAGACCTCCCAGTAGTGTACTGTAACATCCATGGCTCTACAGAGCTGTCTAGTAGCCAAACCACCATGAGCATTAGTCACTCCCCAACAGCCAGTACAACCTCTATAAAACAATCATTCCTTCCTTTACCAAGAAAACCAGTCAACAACCAGCCTAATCATCTCAATAAAATATCATATGAGTGATCTTTCAACAGCCAAAATTGTTATTTAGACCAGAAGGTACAAGAATTCTTTAAAGACCATGGGCACCCAAGGATGGCCAAGGCAAACTGCAAGTGGTTGCTGGTAAATGTACCAAGAGAAAAGCAACCCAACAACCAAAACACCAGTCAACCCAACAACAAAACACAATAATGAAAAAATGTATCAACCCAAATAACAAAACAACCCATAAACCATTTGTTAGATTATGCCCAAACCTTACATGCCATTGCCACAGTCAACTACCACAGCAACAATTACAATTGGGCCTAAAGGCCTCTGCAATCACTTTGCATTTACAAAGCAAAAAATAGTAGCAAAAGTTTTCACTTTGTCACTTTCTGGGATACAACCAAGTATGAGCAACAACGAGACCCCTCAAGTCCCAGAGAGTGGCTGGTAATCCTCACAGTTTGAGACTTGATGCCCTAACCAACCATGAAACTAGAAAACTTTGAACGTCACCTTCAAGCACCTAATAAAATATATCAACAGCACAGCGCCGATCCGCCTGAGGCGGCCTTCCGTTGACCCCTCCTCACGGCGCTCACATTTTCTGCGCAGGGGGGGTTGGGGCGCTGCACGAGGCTAGTGCAGAGAGCGCAATTGCGCTCTCTGCGCTAGAAGAGCTGGATTTCCGTGTTGAAAACCGGAATTTCGGCTCTTAGTTACCAGGATGGGCATTTTTGCCGCCCCTGGTAACCAGGGGGGCGCTGCCGCCTGAGGCGGGTGGATCAACTCGCCTCATTGGTGGAGCGCCCCTGCAACAGCAATCAAAAACCTCAAGCAGCCAACAGAATGCACGGCACCCAGGTGACCCTGCTTATGTGAAGCCTAGAAGAATAAATTGCTTGTTTAGGGTGATGTTGGCTCAGTGGACTCCTTCAAGATCTTATATAAACTTTTCGAAAATTATGATGGACGGACAATTTCTAATGTACAACATTGCACAAAGGCAAAGCTGATGGTGGCTCCAAGCGATGGTGTAGGAGAAATCTATAGCCCATAGTGCATCTTAAAGTGATACTGCCATGGTAAAACATGTTTTCTTTTCCAAACACATCAGTTAATAGTGCTGACATGGGGCTAGACATATTGTCAGTTTCCCAGCTGCCCCTAATCATGTGACTTGTGCTCTGATAAACTTCAGTCACTCTTTACTGCTTTACTGCAAGTTGGAGTGATATCACCCCACCAGCAGCCAAACAAAAGAAAAATGGGAAGGTCACCAGATAGCAGCTCCCTGGTAGATGTAAAATAGAACAGCACTCAATAGTAAAATCCAGGTCCCACTGAGACACATTCAGTTACATTGAGTAGGAGAAACAACAGGCTGCCAGAAAGCAGTTCCATCCTAAAGTGCTGGCTCTTTCTGAAATCACATGACCAGGCAAAATGAGCTGAGATGCACCTACACACCAATATTACAACTAAATACACTTGCTGCTTCAGGAATGACATTTTATATTGTACAGTGTTTATTTGCAGTGTAACAGTGTCATTTAGAAGTAATGGAATATGACATGATTGGTGTATGACGGGGCATGGCAACATATGTATTTATAGACAATATAAATAGTATTATGCTGAAAGCAACTATATGAGAATTTTAGCTTTATATTTAACCAACTGAACCAACCCGGATCCTAGAATTCCCACATACTCAACGAGCATCTTGAAATGCAAAAATGGGAAAGAACCCATCATAAACCTACAGTTCCTAGGAGGAGATGCCTTTAACAGTAAAAATAATAACCCAAAAATTACCTGCAAATTTACTCTAAAATCGAAAATATCAAATAAAGATAAAACCTTCCAACAGACTATCTCCTCCAGGTAGAGTCCTGCGCGGGTCCATTTTTTGAAACCCATAACTGACCAGTAACCGGAACCTGCAATTTGACCCCCATGTTCCCGCTACCCGACCCGCAATAGCCCAACTAACCTTCCGACCCAGGGGACACGCAAAACCAGAAGTGATGTCACATTTGACTGGAAGTGCTGTCACTCCGGTGCCGAATCTTCCCCAAAAAAAATTTAAAGTGGAAGAACCACAAGGGTGAGTGGGAGGGATCAAGCCTGCGTCTTTGTTGGGTACCCAGCTGCGTTATCCGCGGACTGCCCACACGGCCAAGGAATCTGGGACTTTTTGCCTGACCCCTTTGTGGGTATTCCCTGGGTACCCGACTCGATGCAGGACTCTACCACCAGGATTGTGTAGCAGCCATGTCACAGGCAATAGAATCATTTATACAACTGTATTACTGGGGTCCCATGGACGGCACCGTTATTCCCAATACAGAATACATTGCTGAAGGGCAACCCAACAGAACCTCACAGACACACTTTATGACATTACAGTCTCCGGTTACTGCAGAAATACAGGAACATAAAGGGTTACACGGCTGTGATTGTAGTTTTGCCCCAATCCTATGATTACAAAACTCCGTGTTCTCTTTGAGGTGCAATTTGAATGTTCCTGAAAGTGGCTCTGAATGGCTCCAATCGGCAGGTTCTGCTTATTTGTTATCATTTTGTGTAAGAGACTTTCAATTTCACTCGCTAACGAATCCTAAAGCGTGGGGGTAATTGATAAATTACAGGGAGCCCAGTGTCGCCGCTGTTCTTCTAATACAATGCCAAGACGTATTGTCCTTTATTGGGGAGATAAATATAATGAAGGTTTGGCAGCAACTCAGTAAGTGAATATACTTTATACTCTTCCACCGCCCGTCATCTGCTCTTCATTCAGCTTTAACACTTCAGGGGCAAAAAATATCACCAGATTTATAGCTTTACCTCCAAACCCACTTAAAACATCCAAAACAGGGTGGCAACAACAGTAATTACTGACCTGTTTAGGGTTCCCCCCACCTTGCCAAATTAGTATCACCCTATATCCTGGCAGGGTAGTGGTAAGCGACAAATCTTCGCTAGTGCGGGTGACTAATCTCCCCAAAATGTCTTCCCACCGGCAAGAATGTGAATCGCCAGTGGGACAGCACGCGAGTCGATCCGTTTTCCAAAATTTCCCGAAGATTCCTTGTGAGGCAACTTCAGAAAACCAAAGCAACGCTTATGCTATCCCACCAGTGGGAAGACATTTTGGGGACATTAGCTACAAAAGAATCTTTGTATAAACGCAACAGCAAGTCAGCTAAGTTTAATCCACAGAAAGGAGAACTCTCTGTAGCAGTTATATTGGACAGTAAGAAAGGTTCAAAGATGGAAGTTATTGGCTGAGAGGGGTCTTCTGGCAGAGAAAGTAGTACGCCAAAATCAAATAGCAATCACTCTAGCCCTTCAGAATCATCAAATAACCACAAATCAAGTGCAGGTTCTTCTTAAAAGAAAGGTGGTAGAAGGAGTGTGTCATCTGGGTCAGATAAGGAATCAAAAGTTGCTCAGAGGCCTTGGGAAAGAGGGACAAGGTCAAGCAACAAAAAGGATGACCGTTATAGGTCTCTAGAGAAGGCCGCTCTAGGGATGATCGTTCCAAAGAGGAGCGCCCTTGGTATGACCGCCCCAAAGAGGACCAACCTAAAGATGACCACCCCAAAGAGGACCGGCCTCAGGATGACCACCCCAAAGAGGACTGGCCTCGGGATGACCGCCCCAAAAAAGAGAGGGCCTCGAGATGACTGCCCCAAAGAGGACCAGCCTCGGGATGACCACCCCAAAGAGGACTGGCCTCGGAATGACCACCCCAAAGAGGACAGGGCCTCGGGATGATCGCTCCAAAGAGGACAGGGCCTAGGGATGATCGATCCAAAGAGGATCAATTTAAGAGTTGTTTTAACAAAACAGAGGAGCTCCAGAAGTGCTACTTGTGGCCTAAAATCTGGGAAGGTACAGGAGGATATGTTTAATTTAGATGAGTTTGTTACTGTAGATGAGATTGTTGAGGAGCACGGAGATGCACAAAAAGCAGAAGAGCAGACAGATGTTTCTGAAGTACTAAATAATTCTCGGAAAGGGAAAAGGAAAGATAACGAGCCATCTCCTGTACAAGCTAAAAAAGCAAAAGGAAGGAGTATGGATCCACATGTAACGAAGCAGGACCTTTCCTATGTAACCCTTGAAGAAATAGTAGATGAAGAAGATGGCACTGTTGGATCTGATCCAAGTGATCCTTTGGGCCTTAGTAGCCACAGTATAGAAGGTTTCCCGCTTGGCAATTAATCTCCCCATGTGCCACAACCCTTATAAATCAATTGTAACTGGGACAAACACAGAAGATAAGGAGGGGTGTGTCCAGCCAGATTAAGGGTAATGGATTTTAGAGCAAGACTGAACCTGCAAGTTATCTCAGGGGAAATAAAGAAACAGCAAATAAGTGAGTTTATCGTGACACCAGTCAGGGGCAATGCCATAATGTTTTTATATTTCCTCCTATTCCTCCGTTATTCCTCCTTACATCATCTCATCACTTCTAACCCTGCTAATTGGATCAGTACAATGAACCTATTTGTACAATATATCAGCAGTAATTAATGGCTCTGAATTCAATTCTACCCTGTCATTCTTATCCATGATCCTCCATTAGTGAGTCAGAAGCATCGGACCTGGACACAGACTTCTCATGTATTCATCGTGTGTTTGGAGGGAAATCCAGCGCACACACCATGTTACCATATGGATCCCAGAACATTGTGAGCGACTGGCTGTCAGTTGGAGAGTTGCAGTTCAGCCTGTGATGTATACAAGTGCAGGGCATGGCAGATGCATAATGTGCAGGTAATTGGTATAATCAGTGGGGTTGCCCCCTCCAGCTGCTTCCAGTGTGGAATAAATAACAAGTCAATGGCTGGCACAGTGGGGCACATGGCAGCTTCATGGTGTCAATGAAGGGGAGACAATGTGGGAGGAGTTAACATGCAGTCAATGCTCTGAACATATTTTTATATACAGCAATTATAACAGAGAGAAGAAATGAGGCCCGTGATTCCAGCAGGAACTGCCTGTTATTTGCACAAACAGTATGGTGGGAGGTGCAGTTTAGCATCACATTATCCTGCCCCAGCCTGAGACTTCACATCACACAAGCAACAGAGACACACTGGGCTCCTCTCCTAAATAGAGAAATGATGCTCTGGTCCTACTCTAGTTGCTTCCTCTATAATCAACTCATGTCCTTCCTCACCTACTGGTGTTTTTATGTGATGGAAGATGGTCCTTGGCCCCGTAGTTGCCTTCTACACAGAGTCCACTAACTAATCCCCTCCTCTGGTCCATCACCGTCTCTCATCACTTGTCCATACCCTTCTTTTGGGGTTTTCCGGATAACTGATCTTTCCATAAGTTGTATCTTCAAAAGTCAGGGGTCCCCAACCTTTTTTACCCATGAGCAACGTTCACATGTAAAAAGAGTTGAGGAGCAACACAAGCACGAAAAAGTCTCTAGGGTGATAAATATGGGCTGTGATTGGCTATTTGGTAGCCCCTATGTGAACTGTCAACCTACAGGAGACTCTGTTTGTCAGTACACCTGGTTTATATACAACCAAAACTTGCCTCCAAGCCTGGAATTCAAAAATAATCACCTGCTTTGAGGCCACTGGGAACAACATCCAAGGGGTTGGAGAGCAACATGTTGGAGCCACTGGTTGGGGATCACTGCCTTAAATCTACTAGAAAATCATGTAAACATTAAATAAACCCAATAGGCTGGTTTTGCTTCCAATAAGGATTAATTATATCTTAGTTGGGATCAAGTACGAGCGACTGTTTTATTATTACACAGAAAAAGGAAATTATTTGAAAAATTTGGATTATTTGACTATAATGGAGTCTATGGGAGACGGCCTTTCTATTATCGGAGCTTTCTGTATAATGGGTTTCCGGATAACGGATCCCATACCTGTATTTTGTATTGAATGGGCTGCCACCACCAGTACTGGGCCTATGGTTGTAGATGTCCATAGCAAACTCCACTCCCCCATTCATCTACTGCCCATAGGGGTCATTTACATCTCCCAGCTCAGTGAGTTAAGTGCAACTTTGAGAGCAATCGCCGTATTTTTTCCCATAATGCACCGTTCCCCCAGAATTCCACTGTTGTTATAAACACAAGGGGTCACCTGATATCAAAATGAATGCAATTACAGGCACATTTTGCCATGTATTATGTATTATTATGTATTTTTATAGTGCCAACATATTTGGCAGCGATGTTATTAGACACAATTGCCCTGAAAGTTTTCCAGGTCCAATTACTTAGGCGTTATTAAGCACGCTGGTATTTTATCTTGGATACGTCGTGTCCCCCCTGAAGAACAACAGCAGGGATTTTAGGGAATGGGAATATTAAGAGTTTTAATTCCATGTAGATAAATGTGAAGAAACAACTGGATACTCACATAGTGGATGACTTTAACCTGTAGAGACGCTGCGTCCAGATCATAAAGTTCTCCTGCAAAAGAGAATTTGTAACATAATAAGAACTTCACAGAGATATGACAGATAATAAGAGATGTTCTGTAGCTGAAATAATCAAATATACAGGAACAGGGAAGCTCCTTATAACTGAAACTATATGGCAGCTCCTACCCCATAGCAATAAATATAAATATACAGAGGAGCAACGTTCTGGGTCGTCATAGAATCATAATCAGTTTAGGAACAAGGGAAGCTGTATAAGGAATTTACACCTATAAAGGTTAAGGCAAGACATGCGGCAGCTGCGATTGGCCAAGAGAAATGACGGCCATTAATAATGAGGGGGACACCAATCATTTATGTACATTTTTGGGTTTTAGCATCAGTGTAAGTGTGGCCAGTAGTCCCAGTGTTAAAGGGGAAGTAAAGTCTACAATAGAATAAGGCTAGAAATGCTGTATTTTGTTTACTAAACATAAACATGAGTTTTCTGCACCTCAAGCCTAATCAAACGTATGATTTCTGCTTTTAAAGTTGGCCACAGGGGGGTCACCATCTTGTAACTTTGTTAAAGGATAAGTAAACCTTTAAAATAAGTGAATGTAAAATTGATGAGGGGGTTATTCTAAGCACTTGTGCAATGTACATTCATTATTTATTTTGTTTTTATTCCAAGATATTAAGGGATACATGTGCTGTTAATATGAATGAATTTTGTTACAACAGCGCCACCTGCTGGTCAGTTTCCCACCAGTCTGACCAGCAAGTAGTCAAGGAAGTTGTCAGGAGAAAGAAAGAGGCTGATGTTCTTCTGCTTAGGAAAGATGTGAGAAAGGTTTCTAATTTTATTCCTAAGCAGAAGAACATCTCTTTCTTACATAACAAACATATAAATATTTACTCTTCCCTCCTCCTCAAATATATCAGCCCCTGCCTGACCCTGCAACTAACCCCAACTAGTTCAGAAAAGAGACTTGTGATTGGTGTGACGTAGTTCAGTGAATATTCTCCGTGCCACCCAATAATAACGGCAGGACCTACTCGATATGATTTGTATGTTGTAGTTCATACCACAAAGCTGGAGAATGTTCTGGTCCAGTTCATCATAGTTCTTGTTGGCAGCAGGCGTGGGTTTTGGCAATGAATTCTGGTAGGAGCGAGGCGACAGAGGTGACAGTTGAATTTGAGACGACGGTTGCAGTTTCTGAATGGCCAGCACCCGCTTGCACGTCACCAGGGTCTGTAACACACAAACACCTGAGTCACAGGGGATCCCCAAACTCCAAAGGTTTCCTGGTGATCCAGTGACTGGTTTCTTAATGGAAATAACCAGCACCCTGTCTTGCTTTATGGCACTTACCCAAGATATACCCCAAGGGACAAATATAAATGGTGTAATTGCCAGTGTATTGGGAAGGTTGTGGGCGACACTGAGGGGGTTATTTATCAAAAAATTCAAAAACTTCTACTTTTTTTACTATTAAATCCAAAAAAAACCTAGCTTTTTTCAGGATTTATTATACCCCGAGGAAGGAAAAAGTCTGAATCCTAATATCTGGCATCTTAGATGAGGTTGTACTGTATATATAAGTCAATGGGAGAGGTCCCTATCCTATTTGAAAATTTCTGTGGTCTGAGCTGGAATTAGCCCGAAAATCCGAATATTTCGGGGAAAAATCCCAAAAATTCGAGCTTTTCAGGGAATAAAACTCGTCCGATTCAGATTTTTGCTCGATTTTATCGAGTTTGTGCCCGATCTTGATTAAATTGCGCTTTTTTTTATTAATAAATAAGGTCACATTGAGGATTCTAGTTTGGTCAGACTTTTTTTATTTAAATAATCCACGTGTTATGGAGTTATGTAGAAGAGAAAGTAGGTTTCATTTACTAACACAGGTGCTACATGGTACCAGTCCTGTGTGGGTCCAGTTTGCCAGACCCATGCCCAAACCAGACCTTCTAAATGCAAACTGAACCTGGAGCCATAATTAAGTGCCCAGTACCCACTGCTGGAACCTACCCACACTGCCCCAAACTCCAGCACGAGCTGGGACCCTCGCAAACCAGAAGCACTTGTCACTTGTGGGTGGTGGTGTCACTGGAAAAAAAAATAATTTTTAACTTGAGGAGATGGGGGGAATGCAAGTCTTCTAATGGGTTGGGTACCCAGGCTGGGTAACAGCAAAACGCCCGCATGGTCAGGAAACTGGGGTCGTTCTACCCAAAACCCAGCCACTTTGCCGGTATTCGTCGGGTACCTGAACCAATGTTCAGCAGTAAGAGACAAAATAAAAACAAAGACCTGATTGGTTGCTATGCTAGTTAATTGAACCCAGTGTTTGGGGAGCAACACAGAATGAAAAATGTTTCTGGGTGGTGCAAAATAAGTGCTGTGATTGGCCATTTGGCAGCTTCCGGGAGACTCTGTTTATATTATACAACCAAAACTTGCCTCCAAATATGGGATTTAAAAATAAGCTCCTGCTTTGAGGCCACTGGGAGCAACATCCAACGGTTGGTGAGTAACATTTTGCTCATGAGCCATTGGTTGGGAGTCACTGGTCTAGACTCACGGGGCATAAAGATACCCAAATGGTCCTTACTGGTCACAGTCATTGGTCTTTAAAGAAGAACTACACAAAAACATAACTGAAGCTGTTTGAAAAGTAAACATAATTTCAAGCAACTTTGCAATATACATCAATTTAAAATATGCAGAGTTGGCATGATTTGGAACAGTTCCCTAAGCCCAGCCCCCTGCTTTCTTGCTGATCTGTCCGACTACTGGCTGACTACTGCATACCTCCCAACTGTCCCGTTTTTAGAGGGACAGTCCCTCTTTTGACAGCTCAACCTGTAGTCCATCATTTGTACTCGAAAGTCCAGTTTCTCTGCATTGAACAGCAAGAAAAAGCATAACTTAATTGGCTTTTGGCAGAGAGCCCAGAACAGCCACAGCTGCAGATAAGCAGATAAGTAATTGTAACAATATAAGATAACAGGTCAGTTGGGAAAAGTTAGACTTACAACTTAAAGGGCAATTCACCTTCATTAGTTAAACTGTAATAACTGAAAAAAAAACACAAAAATATGTTCAAACTTTCATAACCTGCCAAATTTTGTAAAATGAACATGGTAATTAGGGGGTGTGGCCACAAAAATGGGCTGGGTCACAAGATTGACTTTTTTGTCCCTCAACAGCCATCTGTCCTCAGCTGCATCCTCCAAACCCCACAATTCCCTGCACATGTGATTTCAATAAGGAAAGGAACATCCCAGTGCAATGCATTGTGGGTTATGTAGTTCCTGCATGCTGTCTGTAAATACAATGTGTAACATCAGTGTTTAGTCCCTCCTTCCCTGCCAGGAGTTCAAATGATGCAGAAAGAGAAGAACTGTTAAACAGCTGGATTTCAGTATAGAAAATGCCATTTATTTATACTTTTTGAAGAAACCGGTGACTGTGATGGGTATATTAGGGGTTTCTGGGTTATGTGGCCTCTATATAAAATTTTGGTTTGGACGTCGGAGTTCCCCTTTAAGTTGTCATTTCATTTTTCTTTATTTCTCTTCTGCCATCCAGGAATGCAATGGTTTTCAGACTTTTTGGGTTCTGTACAGGCCCTTTCCTTGTTATATGACATTCAGACCCAGTTGCTAGAGTAATAAAGCCCTGGTAGTGAGATAGAAGTTAAAATTCCAAGATTTACCTTCTTGCTGTGCTTGAGCATTACCCAAAATGGTGACAATGTCAATTGCTTTTTTAAACTACAAGAAAAATTCAGTGAAAAGAGGGACGGTCCTTGGAAATAAACTGTATATTTGACTTAGGAATTATGAAAATCCCCCCTTATCCCAGGGAATGGTGCCAGAAGAAAAAAGCTCAGCTTCCTCACCCACAGATAAAACACAGAAAGGTTCTACCCTATCAGATTGTGGAATATTAATGAGTTTCCGCTCGCCTTCGGCTGCCGTTGCTCATCTCTCCATCTCTCGTCCGATTAAAGTGTCAGCCTCCTGACTCGCAGGGAGAATAATTACCGTTTATCTCAGGAATTGTTAATTTTTCCCTGAATTACCACAAAGGCTTTTCTTTTACCTGACTAGAATCCATATCTACAGGGCTAGTGGCTAGTCATCTGACTATATTTGGCTATAGCAAGGGCTTATGAGAAAAGAGTTTATGGGAATATTCCCAGCCTTGGACTCACTATGGCCAGGCCACTGGCAGATCCTCGGATACTCTGCAGGCCAGTTTGACCCTGAAGGCAGCTGTTTCTGGCTGGACCCCGAATCTTTCAGGATGGATTCAGCTAAATCTGATCCCTAAATTTTACATGTAATTTAGGAAATGGAAGGGGAAAGAAAGTGAGGAAAAATATTTTGATCCCCTTAATCATGTGACTGTAACTCATTAGGTTTTAAGGCTTCAGATTCAGTTTGTCAGGCTGTGGAATTAGGCCAAATACTGCTTAACAAGGCTTTGATTTGGCTGAATGTTGAACCAAATCCAGGATTTGGTGTATCCCTAGTATTAATTAAGGCAGGTTTATGGAAACAGTGCTATAATAATAATAAGGGGACACTTACGTGCTTCTCCAAGATTCTGAGATTCTGTTCATCAGAGTCATTTAACTGACTGCAATGTAACTGGAATGGAAAGAAAACAAAGTTAGACATTGCTGGTGGTTTAACACCGCTAATACAGATAATACAAAAATAGATCGTATATAAAGTAACAGGGAAGCCATGATGGTCAGGAAGGGTTATTGAGTTACAATGTTTTTTTCTGGTGGGGCTGGGAGTGGTTCCATGCCACCTTTTTCATTTAACTGAAAGTCCACTCAAACCTCAAACCATGCCTGTACTCTACATGCTCTATGCCACTAATGAAAATCCAATTAGACCAATAGAGATCTTGGCATCTGAGATGGTCAGATAACCCATGAAATGGCAAATCCAGGCCCAGAACAAAGGGAAAAGTGTGAAGATGGAGCAATGGCAAACTGGAAGAAGGCTAGATATGGGGAATGATAGATCATTTTGAGGAGTAATTACAGAATGCAAAAAGAGAAGAAGGCCAATAACAGAGAAAATCTCATGAAAATCAGGAGACAAAACAGAGAACAGGAATTGAGGCAATATCAAAATGAGCAGCATAAGAGAAACCTTGATGGAGAGATGAATGGACATTGCTGAAGGGCAAAGGGAAAACAAGTAGGTGTGGAATGGAAAGAAAAAGAAGAATAAGTCAGACAAGACAGTCATTCATTGGCAAAATGAATACATTAACCTTGCACAATCATGAATAATAAGTATGTGTTTATGTTCCCTCCCCACAAGGAAATTAAGGACATAGTTTACCTCCACCATGTTAACCCCATAGTAAAAAAAAAGGATGGATGAATTTCTTAGCCAGCTCTGGTATTTCCTCAACAGCTGACAAGGCCAGAGTAGTTTGAGGGTCCATGCGAGGTCCAGGAAAGATTTAAATGCTTAGCTTCCATCCATGAAGAAAACTATGCTAAATTAGGATTTGACAGTTAGTGACCCAGTCACAAGGTTAATGACTGTAAGGCAATGTGAGTGAGTATAAGGTTCACTATTAAAATTCTGATCATGTGTACAGGTCAGAGGATGTACCAATTCATAGGTTCATGGTTGGATGCCATCAAGTTCCTCCATAGTGAAAGATCTATCAGAGTGTCCAACATTGAATGTTGAAATAGTCAAGGCTCAGACAGACGACGGTACCTGCGGGAATACACACAAAGTGGTTGGGTTTTGGGCAACAAGTTCCAGATTCCCTGGCCGTGTGGGTAGTCTGCGGGTAATTTGGGTGTGGGCTTGATCCCTTCCTTTGTGGTTCTAACAGTTTTTTTCGTTTTTTGTGAAGGTTTGGAGCCAAATCGACATTACTTCCGGTTTCGCGTGCACCCCAGGTCAGAAGGTTAGTTGGCCTATTACAGGTCTGGTAGTGGATCAGTGGGGGAAATTATGGTTTCTGGTCTGGGCTGCAGGTCACAGGTAGTGGGTATGAGTCAGGTATGAGTATCAGAAACTAGACCCGTGCAGGACTCTAGCCTAAAGATTGCTAAATTATCCAGAAAGCAATTCATATGCAGACTTCAACTCTCCCGTCTCTCAGCCTTTTACTTCTCTCTATTATTTCCTCATTGCTTCTGTTACAGAGACATATTGCTATAATTTTCCCTAATTATTATTGGTTCTTGCTGACCTCCATAAGGCAGTAGTGTAGAGCCTGCTTTACACAAGATCTCCATTCTCTTTGTAATTAAGCAGAAGACAGTTTTTATAGCATAAACGTGACGTTTGGGTTTAGGATCTCAGGGACACAACCAGTAGTTGGCTTTTACTGTTCTATATAACTGAAGTACAGTATGAATGGTTGGTATAGGATCAGTACAAACTTTGCTTGAATTCAAGAGCCATACGGCATGTGTGTAGAGAGCAATGCGTAGCCACAAGGTAGCCCATTAGGGGCTTCTGGATTGAAGAGGATCTCAATGGCTGTTGGACTTTTCAACCTCCCTTGGAGGCTCTTTAGCTGGTAACAATTTAACAGAAACATTAGTGTATCAGATAATAGTTCCAGGTATATCTGGGACACTGAATATATTTTCACCCAATATTTAACCTTAACTGATCTTCAATCTGGGCTTTCGGATGTATCAAGAGGAGCAAAAAGACATTTTTCCCAAATCTCACTATTACTGGTCTTCAGGCTGAGCCTCCCATGCAACTGTTCCTAATCTCCCAAGGGGGGAAAGTCCCCCAGTTTAGGAACGACTAACTTAACTCTGTTAGAGGACAACTAACTTAACTCTGTTAGAGGACGACTAACTTAACTCTGTTGGAGGACGACTAACTTACTCTATTGGAGGACATGCAAGAGCAGGGGAAGTGGCAGCAGGGAAGCAAATATTATGTGTCAGGGTAGTAATGATATAAACTGAAGGCTGACACACAAGAGACAGCTCATACAAATGTAGATAGAGACAATTTGAACCCACCCCCCATGGGGAGCACATTTTCAGCCAAGGCATAGAAAATGTAAAGATGTTTTCCAGGCTTATTCAACAGCACATTATTCTTCTGTTTTTTTAAAGAATGATTTTCTTTTTAATAATAATGATTCTTCACTGCTGGTTCCTCACCTTGCGGGGAACATCAATAAAGCCATTCATCGGCATTTAGCATTCTACACCGGTTATGAATACAAAGCAAATTATTTCCCAGGGATATTTCATGCCAGAGGTCAGACTTTTCTTGTAATCTTCTCAGCCCCAAATAAACTCACCATGGACTTCCATGCCTTTACTTATCCACAGAAGCGGGGAAAGTCAATGCTTTATTTCTCATTTCAGCAGCTGCTGTATTTCTCAGTGTCGCTGCTACTTTAGAAGTTGAGTAGGAATGAGAATAGTCATTTGAGACACTCCGGTATATGAAGGCTGCTTTCTCTCCGAACATTGGGGTCACGGAGACACGTTCAGGCTTCAGCAACTCTCTGGAGATGTAATTTGAAAAACTTTTACTCAACAATTTCAAAGAATTGTTTCTTGGTCTACTGGTCTTTATACTCTTGAAATATCCCTCTGTCTTGGAGTCTGTGCAATCAGTTAATAAATATCTGAAAGGTTTCATTATATCGTCCCTTTCCCTCCACCAGCTAGTGCCGCGCTTGTGTGTCTGTTGATAAGTTTTATCATGTTGGCCATGCATCATTTAAAAGCCATTCTGTTCACAGTTTCCATTTACACATGGAGATACGGGACTGGGAGATCAAACCAGCCCTGTGTGAAGTGGTATTAGTCTCTCTCTGAGGTTTATTCCAATCCCCTGTTCCATTGCTTTGCTACACGGCTTTTCATGCAGCAGATGTACAGAAGAAATACGGCTACTATCAAGGGGTTGCCTCACATAAAGGACATAGATATTGCTTAGAGTGAGTTACTGTACAATCTAGAATCTCCGTTGTTCTATTACCCTGTATGCAAGCTCATTTACATTCCTACTCACAGCTGACCTTTGGGTTTCATACAAACGGATTGTTCTGTCATCTTGATAAAGATATCAAAAGGTCTTTGAAACTCCCCAGATAAAACATGATTTCATTATTTTCTACTAAGAAGTTGGAGAAGTGTTCCATAGGGCTCAAGTCTTTACATTCCAGGACTTATTTAATAGAGAACGTTGTTGCTCTTGATCACAATTTTATTATGAAGTTGGAGAAGTGTCCCATAGGGCTCAAGTCTTTACATTCCAGGACCTATTTAATAGAGAATGTAGCTGCTTTTGATTACAATTTATATTATGAAGTTGGAGACGTGTTCCATAGGGCTCAAGTCTTTACATTCCAGGACCTATTTAATAGAGAACGTTGTTGCTTTTGATCACAATTTTTATTATGAAGTTGGAGAAGGGTTCCATAGGGCTCAAGTCTTTACATTCCAGGACCTATTTAATAGAGAATGTAGCTGCTTTTGATTACAATTTATATTATGAAGTTGGAGACGTGTTCCATAGGGCTCAAGTCTTTACATTCCAGGACCTATTTAATAGAGAACGTTGTTGCTTTTGATCACAATTTTTATTATGAAGTTGGAGAAGGGTTCCATAGGGCTCAAGTCTTTATATTCTGGGACCTATTTAATAGAGAACGTTGTTGCTTTTGATCCCATTTTCTATTATGAAGTTGGAGACGTGTTCCATAGGGCTCAAGTCTTTACATTCCAGGACCTATTTAATAGAGAACGTTGTTGCTTTTGATCACAATTTTTATTATGAAGTTGGAGAAGGGTTCCATAGGGCTCAAGTCTTTACATTCCAGGACCTATTTAATAGAGAATGTAGCTGCTTTTGATTACAATTTATATTATGAAGTTGGAGACGTGTTCCATAGGGCTCAAGTCTTTACATTCCAGGACCTATTTAATAGAGAACGTTGTTGCTTTTGATCACAATTTTTATTATGAAGTTGGAGAAGGGTTCCATAGGGCTCAAGTCTTTACATTCCAGGACCTATTTAATAGAGAATGTAGCTGCTTTTGATTACAATTTATATTATGAAGTTGGAGACGTGTTCCATAGGGCTCAAGTCTTTACATTCCAGGACCTATTTAATAGAGAACGTTGTTGCTTTTGATCACAATTTTTATTATGAAGTTGGAGAAGGGTTCCATAGGGCTCAAGTCTTTATATTCTGGGACCTATTTAATAGAGAACGTTGTTGCTTTTGATCCCATTTTCTATTATGAAGTTGGAGACGTGTTCCATAGGGCTCAAGTCTTTACATTCCAGGACCTATTTAATAGAGAATGTAGCTGCTTTTGATCACAATTTTATTATGAAGTTGGAGAAGTGTTCCATAGGGCTGAAGTCTTTACATTCCAGGACTTATTTAATAGAGAATGTAGCTGCTTTTGATCACAATTTTTATTATGAAGTTGGAGAAGGGTTCCATAGGTGTGAGGAATTACGCATGCGTCCTGTTCGGCGCAGGCGCGCTAATGCGCGCCGGCGCGGGACGCCGGCGACAGTCACGGGCGCCGGTCGCTGACGCAAGGACGCAGGCGAAAACGCCTGAGATGGACGCGACGCCAGCGTAATGACGCCAGTTTGGCGCCAAAGCAACAGTACTTAAACCAAATCCAGACTGTGATGCATTGCCTGGTTATTAGGTTAAACAATATACAATAAGAAAGAAAAAAGTTAATCCTTTAGAGTAACCCCCTCCTGCCGTTCCCTTTCAGTCTCTCAACTGCGTGAAAAAAGTTCCAGGAAAAATAAGAAAAATATATATATATTCCAATTGAAACAATATATATGTTGTCTTGTAGAACAGCGCCTAGAGCAAACGGAGAGAGCAAAAAAACAGGGGCATAATATGGTGTAGTATTTCCAATTGATTAGAACACCCTGTGATGAAGAGGTGTGAAGAATAAAAAAGTGAAAAAATAAAAATAAAAAATAAAAATAAAAAGTGAACAAAGTATATAGGTAAAAATCAGAAAGGGATTAAAATAAATTATTTTCCCTTTAAAATGATCTTCCTTTTCCACAATGTGTAGAAGCAAAAAATAGTGCTTTTTAAATCCTTCACCGAGATTCAGTAAAATTGCCTACTTACAAGACAGTGGCAGTTTTATCACATGTAGTTTTGGTTTCCTGTATTCTTCCCTCCTGTCAGTCACCATTGGGCTCACAAGTAAAAATATAGAGGGTACATAGTGCAATGACGTTTTATTAAAAAGAATTTTAAAAACATTAAAAGATTTACACTCACATTTGTTTGCAAGATTTTGTCACATATAAGCAAGTCCTTTTTTGGAGGTGTCACCAGTTGTAAAGCAAAGGAGGATATGTGCCGGCGTCTCTCTCCCTCGTGGTGTCTGCTCCGTGTCTTGCTGTGACGTCACTTCCGCCTGACGCGTTTCACCGACCAATCGGCTTCCTCAGAGGCATGAAGTGTTTCTACATGGGCGCCCTTAAAAGGCGCATCGTCCCTCATTATCCTGGGTTGCTTTCTGGTGTGTTGCCCATGAGTCCCGTGTCTTTCCTGTGGTGCGCGTTTTCCTTGCGTTCCACATGCGTTCCATCGGTATCGCACTTCCGGTTTCCTGGCTTCTGGTTGTCACAGCAACCGCAAGTGCATTTACAAGTTCAGCGTCTTTACTGCTATGGATTTCTCACTCGGGGAAATTTTAAAAGTATCTTATAACGGCCATAAACATTACATGCAGGTTTTGCATCTGGAATAACATGCACATACATAATAATCGCATCGAATCAGTGCAAACTTTTTTTTATATATATAACAGGCTAGAATACTTCTTTTAGTTCGTAATATTAATCAATCTATTAAATGACTCCATATATATTAAATCTCTTTGAAAGTGCTTTGTGCTGCATCTATAGATTGATATAATGATAATAGATATATTTAAAACAATTGATTTGTGTCTTATTTTTACAATTTCTATGTGTACATTCATTTAATTATAGAGAATTTTTATATAAATTTCTATTTTACTAGGTTCGCCCAAACAATGTTTCACTTCATTTCTACTGTGTGATTTGGATTTTTACAAAAAGGCTCTTAAATTCATATCTATATTTAGTCCCCGTGGGTTTAGGGTCTGCATATTGTGAATCCACCTGCTTTCCTCTTGTAAGGTTTTCCTAACATCACTTTTTTATTCTTCACACCTCTTCATCACAGGGTGTTCTAATCAATTGGAAATACTACACCATATTATGCCCCTGTTTTTTTGCTCTCTCCGTTTGCTCTAGGCGCTGTTCTACAAGACAACATATATATTGTTTCAATTGGAATATATATATATTTTTCTTATTTTTCCTGGTTATTAGGTTGTTTGACTGAAACCCTAGCGTCTCCATAATCTTGAATTCCTGTTGTTGACCATTGCCTGTTCCCGGACTACGATTTCTTCTGCCTGTCTCGACTCTTCGGCCTGTCTCATCGATTACGAATCTCGCTGCCTGCCTTTTGACCTCGGACTTCCTGACTACGACTTTGCCTAATCCTTTGTACCTCGCTGATCTTCTCATTGGCTACTCTCCACAACCCTGCTCCCTGTTCCACTCCAGGTGGGTAGCGGTTGTGTGAGGCGCTTGTGGGTTCACTATCTACGGCTCCTGCTCCTTCTACGACTGGATTATACTGGTAAGCCTGACAGTATAACCAGGCCCTAAAATGGATCCAGCTGAAGGAGCGTCTCCATTTGCCGTTTTAACCCAACAGCTGTCCTCTCTTACACAAGTTGTTCGGGAGCTGCAAAGTGGCTACTCGCAGTTGCAGGAACATATCAGAGCCCATCCGCCCGCTGCTCTTCCTTCTCCGGCTGCTCCTCCTCCAGCTCCAACGGAGGTTCAGGTGATCACCTCGGAAATCTCCGAACCCAAAGTGGCATTTCCGGAAAAGTTCGCTGGTGATCGAAAGGTGTTCCGGAATTTCAGGAGCAACTGTAAGCTGCTATTTTCACTTAAACCCCACACGTATCCCTCTGAACAAATCCGGGTTGGGGTTATCATGTCATTCCTCACGGGTGAACCACAGACCTGGGCTTTCAGTCTCATGGATCGTCAAAGTCCTGTACTGGCCACAGTTGATTCCTTTTTCGATGCTATTGCAGTTATCTTCGATGATCCTCACAGAGCTACCACTGCTGAGGCCGCCCTGCGTGCTTTGAAGCAAGGGAACCGTCCAGCGGAAGATTATACGCTGGAATTTCGGCAATGGGCGGATGATACCGAATGGAACCCAGCAGCCTTAAAGAACCAATACCGTTTTGGACTTTCGTCTGAGCTAAAAAATGAGTTGGCTCGCACTGGCATCCCTGATAGTTTGGAGGATCTCATCCTCATTTCAATCCAATTAGACCAGAGGCTCAGGGAACGCCAGGAAGAAGAGAAGGCTGAGATAGCAGGTCTTTTCCCTCAGACGTGGTTGTTGCCTTCCGCTCCTCCTCCTGTCCGAATGGCCTCCACAAGTTCTCCAGTTGCCTCTTCGTCCACCTTCAACGTAGCTCCAGAGCCTATGCAGATTGGTGCTATTAGGTCTGCATTAACACCAGAGGAGCGTATTAGACGTCGCAGACTTAACCTCTGCCTCTATTGCGGACAAGCTGGTCATCTGCTTCGGGGTTGTCCGACCCGCCCAACGGGTAAGAGGATTTTTGAAAAGGACTTTTCTGGGGGTCATGTTCCTGTGCCTCTCCTGACAGTTTCTTTATCTTTACAGTGGGGAGACAGGAGGGTCGAACTCCAAGCAATTCTTGATTCCGGGGCAAGCGGGTGTTTCTTGGACAATAAAGTAGCACTACAATTCCAGATTCCGCTCCAGTCCAAGAAGAATCCTATAGCTCTTCGTGTGGCAGATGGTTCTCTGATTACTTCTGGCCCTGTGGTGCAAGAGACTATCTCTCTTTTTGTTTTGCTTAATAAAGGGCATGCTGAACTCATGAACTTTGATGTGGTTTCTTCTCCTTTATTCCCTGTCATCCTGGGATTGCCTTGGATTGCCTTGGTTGCAGAAACACAATCCATCTATCAACTGGGCAACTGGCGAAGTAACCTTTCTTTCTAACTTTGGTCTGTCCCAATGCATCATCCCTTCCAATGGTGTGTGTTCTTTATCTCCTGCCTCCGAGATCCAAGACCTTCTTCCTCAGGCATATTGGGAATTCACGGACGTTTTCAATAAAAGAGGGCCCGACAGGTTGCCTCCTCATCGTATTTATGATTGTCCTATCAACCTTCTTCCAGGGGCTCAAATTCCTTTCGGACGAGTGTATCCGTTATCTGAGTCTGAACTTTCGGAGCTCCGTTCGTATTTGGATGAGAATCTGGCTAAGGGATTCATTAGGGAGTGAGTTTGTAGGTGCAGCACCAAGGAATCCAGGAGGTAGAAAAATTAAAAATATAAACCTTTATTCAAGCAATTCATTAGGGAGTCTTCTTCCCCGGCAGGAGCTGGGATTTTCTTCGTTGAAAAAAAAGATCGTTCCTTAAGGCCGTGTATTGACTATCGGGATCTGAACAAGATTACAGTCAAAAATCGCTATCCACTTCCTCTCATTCCAGAACTTCTCCAACGTTTGGCGGAGGCTAAGATTTTTTCTAAACTGGATCTTCGGGGTGCATATAACCTAGTCAGAATAAGGGAAGGGGATGAATGGAAGACGGCCTTTCGCACTCGTTATGGACATTTTGAATATTTGGTCATGCCTTTTGGTCTATGTAACGCTCCTGCAACATTTCAGCACTTCGTCAATGATGTCTTCAGGGACTTTCTTGATATTTTCGTCATTATATATTTGGATGACATTCTTATTTTTTCTAACTCGTTAGAGGAGCACAGGTTACATTTAAAGAAGGTTCTGACACGCCTGCGCACCCATCAGCTTTATGCTAAAATTGAAAAGTGTGTGTTTGAACAAACATCTGTAGATTTTTTGGGTTTTCTCATTTCTCCCCAGGGAACCCAGATGGACTCCAGGAAGATCTCCGCAATTCTCGATTGGCCGACTCCATCATCTAAAAAAGCTGTTCAACGCTTCATTGGTTTTGCAAACTTTTACAGGAAATTTATAAAGAACTTTTCTCAAGTCATTCTTCCAATCACTGAGCTGACTCGTAATAATCAAAAGTTTTGTTGGTCACCTCAAGCTCAGGGGGCTTTTGAGAAACTGAAGAGACTTTTCACTTCAGGCCCAATTCTTCACCATCCAGATGTTTCCCTTCCTTTCACTTTGGAAGTTGACGCTTCAGAACTCGCAGTGGGTGCTGTGTTGTCACAGAGAACTGGGGTTCAAGACGATCTTCATCCTGTCGCTTTTTTTTCCCGTAAGCTGGCCAAAAGCGAGTGTAATTATGATGTCGCGGACCGCGAATTACTTGCTATCAAGCTAGCACTTGAAGAGTGGAGGTATCTTCTTGAAGGGTCTAAACATCCGATTCTCATCTTTACGGATCATAGAAATCTGGAGTATCTACGCTCTGCTAAAAGGTTGAGACCTAGACAAGCAAGGTGGGCTTTATTCTTCATGCGATTTAATTTCCATCTCACATACCGAACTGGGTCAAAGAATGTTAAAGCAGATGCCTTATCTCGAATGTTCTCTCCTGAAGATGAAGTTCCTCTGGCTCCTGAGACGATTTTAAACTCTAATAATTTCCTCCTGTTGCAGTCTACTCTTGTGGATGGAATTAAAAATGCATCTCTAAACGTTTCTGAATCATCACTTGTTCCCAAGGAGGGTTTTCTTCTTCATCAAGGCAAGATTTTTGTTCCAGAACAAATGCGTTTAGAGGTCCTCAAGAATATTCATGATTCCAAGCTGGTGGGTCATCCAGGTGTCAAAAAGACTATTATTTTGGCCAAGAGATTATTCTGGTGGCCTGGGATGGCTAAAGACTGTTTCAAGTTTGTCTCTTCATGTGAGGTTTGCACCAGATCCAAGGACTCTCATTCTAGACCTATTGGCCTTCTTCAACCACTGCCGGTGCCTTCTCGTCCATGGGGATCAGTTTCTTTGGACTTTATTTCTGAGTTACCTTTGTCATATGATTGTTCCACCACTGCTGTTTTTGTTGACCGTTTAACCAAGATGGCTCATTTTAAGTCTTTACCAAAACTTCCTTCTGCCTCTGAGACTGCTGATATCTTCATTAAGGAAGTAGTAAGGCTCCATGGTCTTCCAGATGAGATGGTGTCTGATCGGGGTCCGCAGTTCACGTCACAGTTTTGGAAGTCTTTGTGTGGAGCACTCAAGATTTCGGTGTCCCTTTCCTCTGCTTTTCATCCACAATCCAATGGTCAGACCGAGCGAACCAACCAGACCCTCGAGCAGTATTTAAGATGTTATTCTTCATACCTCCAAGATGACTGGGTGAATCTTCTTCCTCTTGCGGAGTTCGCTTATAATAATGCTCATCATTCCTCCATCAGACAGTCCCCTTTCTTCGCAAACTATGGTCTTCATCCAGTAACTTTTCCCTCTGCCATTGTTTCTGATATTTTAGTTCCTGCAGTTAAGGACCGATTAACCTTCTTGTCCAATAATTTTCAGAAACTCCAAGAGAACATGAAGAAGGCTCAACAAAACTTTAAAGCATATGCTGATCGGGGACGGAGAGGTGACCCAGAATTCAAGGTGGGTGACTTGGTTTGCTTATCAACTGCTAACCTTAAGCTTTCTTGTCCCAGTAGGAAGTTGGGTCAACGTTTCTTGGGTCCTTTTCCTATAATTCGTCAAATTAATTCTGTGGCGTTCCATCTTAAACTCCCGGCATCCTGGCATATTCATCCGGTGTTTCATACTGCACTTTTGAAACCGGCCTCAACGTTTCAATTTCCTGGGCGTACGGCTCCTCCTCCACTTCCTGTCGTGGTTGACGGTCAAGAAGAATTTGAGGTTGAAGAGATCTTGGATTCCAGGTTGAGAGGCAAGCGTCTTCAATACCTGGTAAGGTGGAGAGGTTTTGGACCGGAAGAAAATTCGTGGGAACCAGTGTCTAACATTCACGCTCCGGAGTTGTTGGAGAAGTTCCATGGAACCTACCCTGGTAAGCCTTCTGGTTGTCGCGTCCTGAGGCCGCTCCTTGATGGGGGGCAATGTGAGGAATTACGCATGCGTCCTGTTCGGCGCAGGCGCGGGCGTGCTAATGCGCGCCGGCGCGTGACGCCGGCGATGGTCGCGGAGGCAACGGTCGCTGACGCAAGGACGCCGGCGAAAACGCCTGAGATGGACGCGCTGGCGTCAGTTCCGCGACGCCAGCGTAATGACGCCAGTTTGGCGCCAAAGCAACAGTACTTAAACCAAATCCAGACTGTGATGCATTGCCTGGTTATTAGGTTGTATGACTGAAACCCTAGCGTCTCCATATTCTTGAATTCCTGTTGTTGACCATTGCCTGTTCCCGGACTACGATTTCTTCTGCCTGTCTCGACTCTTCGGCCTGTCTCATCGATTACGAATCTCGCTGCCTGCCTTTTGACCTCGGACTTCCTGACTACGACTTTGCCTAATCCTTTGTACCTCGCTGATCGTCTCATTGGCTACTCTCCACAACCCTGCTCCCTGTTCCACTCCAGGTGGGTAGCGGTTGTGTGAGGCGCTTGTGGGTTCACTATCTACGGCTCCTGCTCCTTCTACGACTGGTAATCCTGACACATAGGGCTCAAGTCTTTACATTCCAGGGCCTATTTAATAGAGAACGTGGCTGCTCTTGATCACAATTTTATTATGAAGCTGGAGAAGTGTTCCATAGGGCTTAAGTCTTTATATTCTGGGACCTATTTAATAGAGAACGTTGTTGCTTTTGATCACATTTTCTATTATAAAGTTGGAGAAGTGTTCCATAGGGCTCAAGTGTTTACATTCCAGGACCTATTTAATAAAGAACGTTGTTGCTTTTGATCCCATTTTCTATTATGAAGTTGGAGAAGTGTTCCATAGGGCTCAAGTCTTTAGTTTCCAGGACCTATTTAACAGAGAATGTGGCTGCTACTCCTCAGACTTTTTAGGCCAAACTTTTGATGCACTTTAATATTTGCCCTTATCAGATTTCATTCACAAATAAATACATTTCCCCAGAGTATTGAGTCATTTAAGGCCATGTCCCAAATCTACGTAGGACTCACCTATTTGTCTACCCATTCCAGTTCCATCTCCTCTCACTTTCTGGTCAGCGCCTACACTTTTTAGGGGTCTACAATTCAGGGCCTTGAAAAAAAGTGCATCAAGTGTTTTGGTTATTAAAATAACTAATTGGTGCTAATAGGTAATTTCTCACTAAATGATCTTCCTATTAGATACTGACTTTTTTGCCGAAACCTTTAATACACTTTACAATCTGCCCCAATTTTTGTTCCAATAGAAGGCTCCTTATCAGATCGCTTTCACAAATACATACCTTCCCCCCAAGTAATTGAAACATTTGAAGGGCACCATTGGCAAAATATACTATCCCCAACCAAAGGAGCACTATAATAGAGTCTGCACTCTGGTTAGGGGTAACAATATATATATGTATTTCTTTAAATGCCCCCCATTAGTGCTAGGCCACCCGCA
Organism: Xenopus laevis; assembly: GCF_017654675.1. Classification (NCBI taxonomy): domain Eukaryota; kingdom Metazoa; phylum Chordata; class Amphibia; order Anura; family Pipidae; genus Xenopus; species Xenopus laevis. The sequence goes on from NC_054374.1 coordinate 167,057,981, forward strand.
CCGGGAGGGAGCAACCATATTGGGGCACACGCATAATGAGCAAATAACGTCCCTTGCTCATTATGCGGATGATGTCAGAATCACGTGATGCGCATGTGCTCTGAATGACATGGCAGCTCACACCGGGAGCTCCCTCCCTCCTAGCTCTGGTGGAGGCAATTAAAAAAAGTTACTGTTGCTGTACCTATTGTTAAAGTTGATAATATATTTAGCCAACAGGTTTCCTTTAAGGCCATGTCCCAGAACTACCTAGGAGCCACCTAGTTGTCACTTTCATCCCAGTTCCATATACTTTCACTTTCTGCCCAGCACCTTCACTTGTTTTGTGGTCAACAATTCAGAGCGATTCCTCAAAAATAGACACATAAATATGTTTTGAGCATTAAAATAAGTGGCTTTGAAAGAAACCCTCTCCAGGCCATTTTCTCACTTAAAGGAACAGTAACACCAAAAAATGAAAGTGTTTTAAAGTAATGAAAATATCATGTAGTTTTGTCCTGCACTGGTAAAACTGATCTGTTTGCTTCATGAACTCTATTATAGTTTATATAAACAAGCTGCTGAGTAGCAATGGTGGAAATTGAAAAAAGGCTATATGGCACAGGTTAAATAGTGGATAACAGAACTTTATGTTCTAAAGATCTTATCTGCTATCTGCTGTGTAACTTTAATAGCTGCCCCATGGCGACACTGCAGATTATTTATATAAACAATAGTAGTGTTTCTGAAGCAAACACAGCAATTTTACTAGTGCAGATCAACTCTGCATTATATTTTTATTACTTTAAAACAATTTCATTTTTTAATGTTAGTGTTCCTTTAAGGATCTTCCTAGTGGACACATGGACATCCCTTGAAAGTGGAAAAAAAAATTGAAATATGCCCAGTGCTGAAAACTGATCCATGCTGCCTTATTAATATCAGTTTTACTCAGAGGAAAAGGGGAAATACAGTATGGTAAAATAATAATCTCATTTGTGGCCACTCTGATTGGGCCAATCCGGAAGGAGCTCAGAAAAGATTGTGTCCTAAGCGGGGTGGAATTTTCATGACCGTCATGATGTCCAAGGCAGTTGTTTTCAGAATCTCCAAAGTCATAATTTTCATGGCTGTTAAGGCAGTACTTTCATAGAACTCAAGGTGGTACTTTTCATGTTCTCTAAGGAGGTATTTTTCATTACCATGATGGTGGTAATTTTCATAATTTCTACAGTGGCACTTTTCATGTCCTCCAAGGTGGCACTTTTCATGACCATCATGACCTTTTTAATTGCAAACATTTAATTAGTTATCTCTGTATATTGTGTCCATATCATCTGCAGTGTCACAAGCTTTGAGTTAAATTGAATAATAATTCAAAATTCAAGTAGTCGATTTTTGTCTCTAATTTCGTTGAAGCACTTGGATCCCGACAGATTTCACACTTCTCTGTAAACGAACCTTTCCCATTATGGGAGATTAATCATACTTTTATGAGAGCATTATGACAAGTAAGAGGCCAAAACAGTCATTAGGAAATTTGCAAAGCTGAGCCAAGGATCATTTCATATTAATATACGAGATGAATGAAATTCAAGCCTGTGTAATGGGAAGCAGCCAATGAGGTCTATATAATCCAAATACAAAAACCAAGCTCCATAAATCAGCCCTCACAGCAACTTAATGTCTCGTTTGTTTTCTTTTCAACAAATTGCTCATTAGCAAAAGGTAACCGGTGCCTTTTCAGTGGGATTATAGTCTGGCTTCAGTGATTAACTCTGTGTTGTCTTTCTATTTAAAGGCGAAATAAAGAACTGCACTAAATACTGAGCTGAATAAGAAGAAAATAATGGGAGATACATTTCCACCTATTATCAACGTATGTGCTTCAGAGATATGTTATATGGACAAATGTGTTGCTGTCCAACATCTCATTCCCAAACAGAGGCGATAAATATGCAATTGCCCCTCCCTTTGCTGCTATAACTGCCCCATCTCTTCTGGGAAGGTCCCACTAGATGTTGGAACATTGTTGCTGGGAGTTGCTTCCATTCAGACACAAAAGCATTAGTGAGGTTGGGCACTGATGTTGGGGATCACACTCACAGTTGGGGTTAAACTTCATCCCACAGGGGTTCAGTTGAGTTGCCCCTCCCTTTGGTGTTATAACTGTCCCTACTCTTCTGGGAAGGTCCCACTAGATGTTGGAACATTGTTGCTGGGGGTTGTTTCCATTCAGACACGAGCATTAGTGAGGTTGGACACTGATGATGGGGATCAAGCTCACAGTTGGGGTTCCAATTCATCCCACAGGCGTTCAGTTGGGTTGCCCCTCCCTTTGCTGATATAACTGCCCCTACTCTTCTAGGAAGTTCCCACTAGATGTTGAAACATTGTTGCTAGGAGTTGTTTCCATTCAGCCACAAGCGCATGAGTGAGGTTGGACACTGATGTTGGGGATCACACTCACAGTTGGGGTTCCACTTCATGCCACAGGGGTTCAGTCGAGTTGCCCCTCCCTTTGGTGTTATAACTGCCCCTACTCTTCTGGGAAGGTCCCACTAGATGTTGGAACATTGTTGCTGGGAGTTGTTTCCATTCAGTTACGAGCATTAGTGAGGTTGGACACTGATGTTGGGGATCACACTCACAGTTGAGGTTCCAATTCATCCCACAGGAGTTCAGTTGGTTTGCCCCTCCCTTTGCTGCTATAACTGCCCCATCTCTTCTAGGAAGTTCCCACTAGATGTTGAAACATTGTTGCTGGGAGTTGTTTCCGTTCAGCCACAAGAGCCTTAGTGAGGTTAGGCACTGATGTTGGGGATCACACTCACAGTTGGAGTTCAACTTCATCCCACAGGGGTTCAGTTGAGTTGACCCTCCCTTAGGTGTTATAACTGCCCCATCTCTTCTGGGAAGGTCCCACTAGATGTTGGAACATTGTTGCTGGGAGTTGTTTCCATTCAGACACAAGAGTATTAGTGAGGTTGGGCACTGATGTTGGGGATCAGGCTCCCAGTCGGGGTTCCAATTCATCCCACAAAGGTTTAGTTGAGGTGAGGGTTCAGTCAGGTTCTTCCCATCTCAGCAAACTCATTGTGTTCAGACCTGGCTCTGTATATGGAGGGGCATTATTGTGCTGAAAAAGGAAAGGGGGCCTTCAGTAAACAAGCACAGAAGTGTCAGGTATGTTATTGTACCTTAAGGTTTCACTGGGGGTCAATGGTTTCACTGGTTTTCACCAGGGTTCCAAACCATGGAAACACTTAACTTTATAGCTAGCATTATGCATTCAAGCAGGGATTGCCCTTTTCCATTTATCTCTCCAGAAGACGGTATTCACTTCTCCAGAATCCAGTGGCGGCGCCATTTCACCAACTGTAGCCGACACTTGGCACTGAAAACGCTGATGTTTGCTGAACCCCACACTCCCTAAAGTGTTTGTACTTTTGGCTATAAAGTGTACCAGGTACATGGGCACATTATTGTGCAGTAAGTAGAGGCCTGACATTTCATTGGGGAGGTAAATGCACCACCACCTGTCACCTACAGAACAATTTCTGCAGAAAACAGAAATAAAAGGGACGGAAAACTGTTTTAAAATGAGTTTTGTTTGTAGCATAATACGGCAGGATTTGGTTAATTGGACTCACCAGTATAACAGACACCACCCTCTTTGTATCCTGGTCTATTAATGGGAGGATCAGCACTGCATTAAAGAGAAATGGAGAGAAGCCATTAGAAAGGCCACTAATGCGAAACACGAGTTTACATTCAGTATTGACATTACCTTGTTTATCAGGGGGTAACGGTGCTGCCAGACTGCTCATGTGTTGGCCCAAAAGCTCTGAAGGGGTCAGGCCACTGCATTCTATCCGTTTCTGTAGCAATACGGCGTCCCTAGGACGAGACAATACACAATCACCCATGAGCCGATACATATATTCTACTGTTGTCTGGAATAATTGTGACCTGGAATTTTCCAGATAATTAAATTTCCCTTGAAATTCAAAATAATCCTCCAATGAGAATCACAGCTATCCCAGCTCCATCGTCTTTGTTTCATTCCGGGGCCAAAATGGCAGAATAATCTCCCTATGTCAGATAACATAATACTGGGAAGCAGCATTCTCATTGGTCGCTGCTCGTGCATCTGTAATGAAGTTCTTGGTCATTTATTCTAAGGGGCGCAGTGAGAGAGTTTAACACTGCACCCCTTAGAGTAAATGACCAAGAACTTCATTACAGATGCACGAGCAGCGACCAATGAGAATGCTGCTTCTAAGTATTATGCCATAGGGATATAATAGGGAGATTAAATTTAAATTCCCGTTAAATTCAATTTTAAGAATCCCCCAATGAGAATCCCAGTGGATCTGTGCCAATCTAGCTCCGTTGTCTTTGTTCCTGCAATTGGAGCTGGAAGAGTCAATCCCAGTTGGTCTATCAGAGAGCAACTAAACAGCAGTCTGTCCTCCCTTCCGATGGTTCATTCCAGTGTCAAATCATGGGGCCAAAATGGCACAATAATCTCCGTATGTCAGATAACATAATACTGGGAAGCAGCATTCTCATTGGTCGCTACTCGTGCATCGGTAATGAAGTTCTTGGCCTTTACTTTAAAAGAGACTTTAGATTTATAGATTTCTAGGTTTACCCGCTTTTCCAACATCTTCCTCATAGGAGACGGGTAGAGCGGAGACCTCGTGAAATATTTATGTACAAATGGGAAAGGTTAATAGGAATGATTCCCTCTGGTTCTCAGGACATTTGCATAAAGACCTATTTCTTAATTAACAAGCAAAGGGCAATCTATTTTCTTGCCCCACAAGGCTATGGCCGCCCCTGGGCCGGACGCAGAATTACAAAAAAGCGAATCCTCTGGGCTCGCAGCGTTGCCGGTAAGCGAGCAGTTAGCGAGCAGTTAGTAATTAAGCTCCCCGTGTGAAAGAAATTATTCCTGCTCTCCATGATTAAACGGCCGCACTTTAGCCTTGATTAAAAAGCTTGAGTTTCTGTGTAATCAATGTAATTGGGCTGAACCTGAGAAATATTAAACCTCCGTATTGAAGGGGAGGGAAGTGTCGCCCGAGGAAACCGCTGAACGTTCATTAAAATTAAAGAGATTTTTAGTGTTTGGGCTGCTCTTTAGTAAAGGGGAAGGAAACCTGTTGAGATTCTGGGTAATAAATCATATGCCTTCAGCTGTCACCTGTATTTCTGTAGTGACTCCTTTATAATATCTCTTTATTCCCTGCTGACACCTTGAGCAGTCTCTTTCTGGTTGCCGGGGTCATTGACCCACTTAGTAACCATCTGCATAGCCAGAAATTTGGCATTTCATCCCAGTGATTAGCTGCAATATAAACTACCCTGTAGTCAATTACAAGAAGGTAAAGTGCAACAACAAACACACCCATGACATCCCGACATTCTTCGTACCATGGCGAATCAGGTTAGAAGATTTGTGGCTAATGATAATATCTCTGTATGTATTAACTGACGATATCAATGGGCAACTGTCACTTCTATTTGTCAGACATAAATTTCCTACGATTGCTGTCAAGGTCAGAACATCGTCTGATTTGTTCTTTTATTACAGGTATGGGACCCGTTATCCAGAAAGCTCCGAATTATGGTTAGGCCATGTCCGATAGACTGTATTTTATCCAAATAGTCCAGATTTTTAAAACTGATTTCCTTTTTCTGTGTAATAATAAAACAGTCGCTTGTACTTGATCCCAACTAAGATATAATTAATCCTTATTGGAGGCAAATTCAAGTATGAAGATCCAGATTATGGAAAGATACATTATTCAGAAAACTCTAGGTCCCAAGCTTTCTGGATAACAGGTCCCATACCTAAAAAATAAAACAGTCGCTTGTACTTGATCCCAACTAAGATATAATTAATCCTTATTGGAGGCAAAACCATCCTATTGGCTTTATTACATATTTATATGATTTTCAATTAGACTTAAGGTATGAAGATCCAAATTACAGATAACTCATGGCTCATGAGTTATCCAGAAACCGCCAAATTATGGAAAGTCCGTCTCCCATAGACTGAATTTTAATCACATAATTTACATTATTAAAACTGATTTTCATTTTCTGTGTAATAATAAAACAGTCGCTTGTACTTGATCCCAACTAAGATATAATTAATCCTTATTGGAAGCAAAACCAGCCTATTGGCTTTATTTCATGTTTAAATAATTTTCTAGTAGACAGCTTGGCCTGGCCGCGGATCCAAATTAGAGAAAGATCCATTATCCGGACAAGCTCTGGTCATGAACATTGTGGATAACAGGTCCTATACCTGGACTTTATTTAATCTGAATGGTTAGTGGCAGGTGGAAAGATTGTGCCCATACTATCATTCGTTGGATACATATATATGTGCAGCTTATGAGGGAACATTGAGACCACAGAGCTGACAGTTGCCATTCAGTAAGGGTACTGTGGCCCCTAGAGCCAAAAACAGCCTGGGCCCAACTCAAGGGCTGGTACCAGTAACCAGGAAACAGATCAAATGATTCTTTGAGCAGAGCAATGGGCTCAGACAGTGGCTGCACATCACTTCTATGCTGGAGTATCAGACAAATGGGCCCTTCACTGAACATTATTCCATAGCCAGGAAATCAATTCTCCTGAGCCTCCTGCTTCTCTTATAAATAGAGAGAGATGTGCCAGATATAACAATACAGTCTATACAGAGCCCGGGGCAGACTCATTCCTCTTTATCTGTACAGTCTATACAGTATATATCTAAACAAAACAAATATTCTGTAAGGCTACATATGTATTGTTATTGCTACTTTTTATTCCTCATCTTTCTATTCAGGCCTCTCCTATTCATATTCCAGTCTCTTATTCAAATCAGTGCATGGTTGCTAGGGGAATTTGGACCCTAGCAACCAGATGGCTGCAAACTAGAGAGCTGCTGAATATAAAGCTAAATAAGTCAAAAAGCACAAATAATAAAAAATGAAAACCAATTGCACTCAGAATATCCCTCTCTACATCATATTAGAAAGTAAGTCAAAGGTGAACAACCCCTTTCAAAGGGAAATGGAAAGATCTAATTCTGGGGAATATTGCAGCAGGATCATACCATCTTCCATCTCTCAAAGGGCAGTAGGGAGGTGCAAGCAGAAAAGGAGCAGAATTATGTCCCAGTGATAACCAGCAGTACAAACAGGGGGTTTTAACATCTCTCTGGTTTCCCAGGTGTCCCCAGCAGAGTCTGATCCAGGCATGATAGTGGAAAGGTAAGTACTTTTAAAGGGGACATTTGTAAAACTGTAATCATGTACAATGGGATACAGGGAAAGACCAGTGTAGGGACATATTCTCTGCATTGCACAAATTAAATCTAACTCTCACTGTAGAAATTGGTTTTGGTATCTGGTTGATAAGACTCCCTGCCCTTAGCAACAAGGCAAGTGGATAGAAAAGAACAGAAGTGGAACATGGCGATGAACAGTACAAAAGAATAAATGCAGCATGGCCGTAAACCAAATTCACCAAATGGGACTGGAATAAGATATTCAGGTAAATAAATGTTGTCCCCGGGATGTATTTATTTCTACAGTGAATATACAGATATATATATATATATATATATACAGGTAATACACAGCTACAGAGTTGAATGTGTGACTCCTGTCACTATAAGCTGCTGCTTTACCAACTGATGTAGATATGGGCCAATGGGTAAGGAGAGAGACATTATGTCAATGTCATGTTATAGATGAGATAGATGAGCAGAATAACGACACATAATGTCCCATGTATCAGATCTAATGAGAGGGTGTCCTACGTATGAGGAGAGAAAGAACAGCCAATGCCTTAAATTTACTCTGAAACACTGATAAGATAATGTGAAAGCCCAACCTATAACCAAACTTAGACACAGCCCTGCCTGTCTGTATATCTGTCTGTATATCCGTCTGTATATCTGTCCATCCGCCCGTCCGTCTATGTCTGTCTATATTTATTGTTGAGCCAAGTCACTGGAACTACAAGTAATAGGACTTATAGGGAACCTCAACTGCTGGGATTGGAATAGGGGAAATAGTTACAGACAGACAGACATACAGACAGACATACAGACAGACACACTGTAAGGCACAGGGTGAGAAAGTAGTAAATGGGGTGTACATTAGTGATGTGTGGGTTGAGAAAAGTTCAACCTGTACCTGCCTACACTGAGCTTCCCCTCTTGACCTGGACCCACAAATAATGTAGTGAGACTGGACCGGACCCGACCCACCCACAGGTCCCACAGGCATTTTTTCCAGCCCAAAGATCAAAGTACTGGGACTCAATAGCAAATGCAAAGGGGTAGTCCCCTACGTGTTTATTAAGTCATACAAAAACAAAACGTTTCGGGGGCTTGCCCCTTCGTCAGGTGATTGGGACGGCCCAAACATCACTAGTGTGGAGTTGTGGGATTGTGAGATGCACAGACAGATTCAATTGGGGGAGCCTCATTGTTATACAGAGAACCAGCCTTTCTGTACATAGAAATATCTCTATGGCAACTCGTGAGTCACATTTAACCCTCTCCATTCCCAGCTGAATATTAGAAAACAAGATTAGTAACACAACCCCTGTGCTGCTGCCCCAGTCCCCACATTATCTATTATATCTATTATTATATATGCCTGTATTATATATGCCTGTATTATATATGCCTGTATTATATATGCCTGTATTATATATGCCTGTATTATATATGCCTGTATTATATATGCCTGTATTATATATGTCTGTATTATATATGCCTGTATTATATATGCCTGTATTATATATGCCTGTATTATATATGCCTGTATTATATATGCCTGTATTATATATGCCTGTATTATATATGTCTGTATTATATATGCCTGTATTATATATGCCTGTATTATATATGTCTGTATTATATATGCCTGTATTATATATGCCTGTATTATATATGCCTGTATTATATATGTCTGTATTATATATGTCTGTATTATATATGCCTGTATTATATATGCCTGTATTATATATGCCTGTATTATATATGTCTGTATTATATATGCCTGTATTATATATGTCTGTATTATATATGTCTGTATTATATATGACTGTATTATATATGCCTGTATTATATATGCCTGTATTATATATGCCTGTATTATATATGTCTGTATTATATATGCCTGTATTATAGGACACACACACACTAATAAGTGTTGCAGGGCAATTGGCTTCTGATTGTGGCACATGGGCCCTTAAATGTCATGAATATATTGTCCCTTGAGCTGCTGAGAGGCTTTGTATCTGTAGCTAATCACAAGCTGTTTTAAGTGAGATCGCTATTCCCATGAGAGGCGCTGACGCATTTCGCCCCATTACACAACACTGTGATGCTGAATTGTCTCCCTTTTAATCACAAGCACTATATGCGCAGTTTGCCTCAATACAGGAAAATATATTCCCTCAAATGCATGTTTTGTGCAATCGAGCCTGACACATAAGTGTATTAGTAAAAGGCTCCCGGCTGACAAAGCAGCTCTTTCACACGTCGCATTTCATGGCAATCATCGTCCCCCTCATCGTGTGCTCAGGCCTCGGAATCTCTGATGCGACATGAAACATGAGGAGTTGCAAGCGGCGGCTGCCAGAGGAATGAGAAACTCTGCCGCTCGACTGGGAAGAAAAGGCCTGAGTGGCATCAAGTGCAGGACAAGAGTTTCATGTAGAACAGGATTGTACAACACGTCTCCAACGCAGGAGCAAGGGAATTAACCATCAACACAAGCTCTGTTACCTGAAGCTCCCATGAATTGTACTGGTTTTGTACTTCAGCCCAGTAGTTCCCAAACTGTGGAGCTGCTCCCCTTGGTGGGCTTGAAAGAGTGGAAGGGGGCTCAGTCTGAAGGTCAGTTGCTTAGGATTTGAGGAGAATGACTACACAAGCATGAAAAAAGTTCCTATAGGTGCCTCTTCTCTACACATGGTAGGGCTGCACTCTTCTCTTCATAAAATAGGGCTGAACTCTTCTCTTCATATAGTAGGGCTGCACTTTTCTTTTTATATAGTAGAGCTGAACTCTTTTCTTCATATAGTAGAGCTGAACTCTTCTCTTCATATGGTAGGGCTGAACTCTTCTCTTCATATAGTAGAGCTGAACTCTTCTCTTCATATGGTAGGGCTGAACTCTTCTCTTCATATAGTAGAGCTGAACTCTTCTCTTCATATGGTAGTGCTGAACTTTTCTCTTCATATAGTAGAGCTGAACTCTTCTCTTCATATGGTAGGGCTGAACTCTTCTCTTCATATAGTAGAGCTGAACTCTTCTCTTCATACAGTAGAGCTGAACTCTTCTCTTCATATGGTAGGGCTGAACTCTTCACTTCATATAGTAGAGCTGAACTCTTCTCTTCATACAGTAGAGCTGAACTTTTCTCTTCATATGGTAGGGCTGAACTCTTCACTTCATATAGTAGAGCTGAACTCTTCTCTTCATACAGTAGAGCTGAACTCTTCTCTTCATATGGTAGGGTTGAACTCTTCACTTCATATAGTAGAGCTGAACTCTTCTCTTCATATAGTAGAGCTGAACTCTTCTCTTCATATAGTAGAGCTGAACTCTTCTCTTCATATGGTAGGGCTGAACTCTTCTCTTCATATAGTAGAGCTGAACTCTTCTCTTCATACAGTAGAGCCGCACTTTTCTTTTTATATAGTAGAGCTGAACTCTTCTCTTCATATAGTAGAGCTGATGAAATCCCACTATAAATCCATGAGAATTCCTGTGATGAGTGAACATTAACTGTGCGTGTGCCAGAGGGAGCCTCTCATAGAGCTGACAGCTGTGAGTGGGTGCTTTGCCAGCAGCTCAATAAGGTTCACATTCTCTCTCATTCCAGCCTGGCACAGTTACAGTCTTTCCGGCAATTGGTTCCCTTCCAAGTCGCATCGGCATTCATCTCGTGGGCATCAGCTCCGGCCACAGAAATCCATGTAGCCAAAGTGGCACTTAATCATTTCTGATTGATTAACATTTTACTGAGAATCAGCCGCTTTATTCAGAAATATCAGTCAGAATATATCGATGATGTGACAGAACTGTGCAGGAAATGCATTTCCCTAATGAATGGACTCCCTGCTCCCTAGTGGGGTTGTGTTATATGAGGGATGCAGGGAGTGACGGCAAGTGACAATATGGGGGGGGGGTTTCTGTAGCTGCGCTGGCCGTGCCCCACACTCAACTGCCAAATAATGATCCTCACTGAAACATCACAGGCAGAATACTGGTTACTAGTGCACCCTAGTGTAACACTGCACAATAATGTAACATTGCACCCTGATCTAACTCCTGATCTAACTCTGCACCCTGGTTTAACACTGCACCCTAATCTAACTCTGCACCCTAGTGAAACACAGCACCCTAATCTAACTCTGCACCATGGTGTAACACTGCACCCTAATCTAACTCTGCACCCTAGTGAAACACAGCACCCTAATCTAACTCTGCACCCTGGTGTAACACTGCACCCTAATCTAACTCTGCACCCTGGTGTAACACTGCACCCTAATCTAACTCTGTACCCTAGTGTAACCCTGCACCCTAATCTAACTCTGCACCCTAGTGTAACCCTGCACTCTAATCTAACTCTGCACCCTAGTGTAACCCTGCACCCTAATCTAACTCTGCACCCTAGTGTAACCCTGCACCCTAGTGTAACCCTGCACCCTAATCTAACTCTGCACCCTGGTGTAACACAGCACCCTAATCTAACTCTGTACCCTAGTGTAACCCTGCACCCTAATCTAACTCTGCACCCTAGTGTAACACTGCACCCTAATCTAACTCTGCACCCTAGTGTAACCCTGCACCCTAATCTAACTCTGCACCCTAGTGTAACCCTGCACCCTAATCTAACTCTGCACCCTAGTGTAACACTGCACCCTAATCTAACTCTGCACCCTAGTGTAACCCTGCACCCTAATCTAACTCTGCACCCTAGTGTAACCCTGCACCCTAATCTAACTCTGCACCCTAGTGTAACCCTGCACCCTAATCTAACTCTGAACCCTAGTGTAACCCTGTACCCTAATCTAACTCTGTACCCTAGTGTAACCCTGCACCCTGATCTAACTCTGGACCCTGGTGTAACACTGCACCCTAATCTAACTCTGCACCCTGGTGTAACACTGCATCCTGATCTAACTCTGCACCCTAGTGTAACATTGCACCCTAATCTAACTCTGCACCCTAGTGTAACATTGCACCCTGAAATAACTCTGCACCCTGGTGTAACACTGCACCCTAATCTAACTCTGCACCCTAGTGAAACACAGCACCCTAATCTAACTCTGCACCCTGGTGTAACACTGCACCCTAATCTAACTCTGCACCCTAGTGAAACACAGCACCCTAATCTAACTCTGCACCCTGGTGTAACACTGCATCCTGATCTAACTCTGCACCCTAGTGTAACATTGCACCCTAATCTAACTCTGCACCCTAGTGTAACATTGCACCCTGAAATAACTCTGCACCCTGGTGTAACACTGCACCCTAATCTAACTCTGCACCCTAGTGAAACACAGCACCCTAATCTAACTCTGCACCCTGGTGTAACACTGCACCCTAATCTAACTCTGCACCCTAGTGAAACACAGCACCCTAATCTAACTCTGCACCCTGGTGTAACACTGCATCCTGATCTAACTCTGCACCCTAGTGTAACACTGCACCCTAATATAACTCTGCACCCTAGTGTAACACTGCACCCTAATCTAACTCTGTACCCTAGTGTAACCCTGCACCCTAATCTAACTCTGCACCCTGGTGTAACACTGCACCCTAATCTAACTCTGCACCCTAGTGTAACCCTGCACCCTAATCTAACTCTGCACCCTAGTGTAACCCTGCACCCTAATCCAACTCTGCACCCTAGTGTAACCCTGCACCCTAATCTAACTCTGCACCCTGGTGTAACACAGCACCCTAATCTAACTCTGTACCCTAGTGTAACCCTGCACCCTGATCTAACTCTGCACCCTGGTGTAACACTGCACCCTAATCTAACTCTGCACCCTAGTGTAACATTGCACCCTAATCTAACTCTGCACCCTAGTGTAACATTGCACCCTGAAATAACTCTGCACCCTGGTGTAACACTGCACCCTAATCTAACTCTGCACCCTAGTGAAACACAGCACCCTAATCTAACTCTGCACCCTGGTGTAACACTGCACCCTAATCTAACTCTGCACCCTAGTGAAACACAGCACCCTAATCTAACTCTGCACCCTGGTGTAACACTGCATCCTGATCTAACTCTGCACCCTAGTGTAACACTGCACCCTAATCTAACTCTGCACCCTGGTGTAACACTGCACCCTAATCTAACTCTGTACCCTAGTGTAACCCTGCACCCTAATCTAACTCTGCACCCTAGTGTAACACTGCACCCTAATCTAACTCTTCACCCTAGTGAAACACAGCACCCTAATCTAACTCTGCACCCTGGTGTAACACTGCACCCTAGTGTAACCCTGCACCCTAATCTGACTTGGCACCCTAGTGTAACACTGCACCCTAATCTAAATCTGCACCCTGGTGCAACACTGCACCCTAATCTAACTCTGCACCCTGGTGTAACACTGCACCTTAATCTAATTTTGCACCCTAGTGTAACACAGCACCCTAATCTAACTCTGCACCCTGGTGTAACCCTGTACCCTGATCTAACTCGGCACCCTGGTGTAACACTGCACCCTAATCTAACTCTGCACCCTGGTGTGCCACTGAACCCTAATCTAACTCGGCACCCTGGTGTAACACTGCACCCTAATCTAACTCTGCACCCTGGTGTGCCACTGAACCCTAATCTAACTCTGCACCCTAGTGTAACCCTGCACCCTAATCTAACTCTGCACCCTAGTGTAAGACTGCACCCTAATCTAACTCTGCCCCCTGGTGTAACACTGCACCGTAAGGTAACTCTTGTTTGTATTTCCACCTCATACAGTGAGTGTACAGCTTCTGTAAAATCTATTTATCCTTCTGTCACTTTTCTCATTTTAGTGATTTATTGTGATATGTGACACCACAAGGTTCTCTGTTCCATCCGGTGGCTAATAATGATGTACATTAAGTAGCCCATCACAACAGCAGCCCTATATATATACATCTATGCCCCCAAATGTGTCATTTTACTTTCCTGGGCCCCTCTCACCCTGGTGCTAAAGACTAAAGCTGTACATACATAGGGACAGCCGCTCGTTAGAAAGTATCTCCCTGATACACCCACCTTGGCCCTAGGGCCCACGCTTAGATCACAATGAGCAGAATACGTTGGGTTGGATTGGGGGCCACATCAATGAACCAATTTGATCCTCGATCAAAGGCCAGATATCAACCAGGGAAGCCCCTCTAAGAGCCCCCACTCTTGTATTGGGCAAAAGAGTAGACCAAGGCTTTGCTCTTGTGTTTTTTTAATATTTAATATAAATACAATGAGACAGGAGCCCTAATCTGCTGTTGGTTAATTAAGACACATGCAGTTCAATGTCTTCTGCGCTTTACTTCCCCTTTAGTAAAAGTTTTTATCCCACTGAACTCATTAAGCTCATAGAGAATGAATATATCGGCATGAAAACTTCCTGATATTATAAAATGTGCAAATGTAATTGTGCCAATGACTGATGGAAACAGAGAATGGGGTCTGTATGGAAAGTGAAATGTAATTATTAACAAGAGATAGGAAACAAGGAAAGCATCTGGCAGCCCCACTATCTCTACATTCCAACCTTCCCAAACACAATCCCATTCCATTTATGTTTCTCTCCAGTGTCAGAGGGAATTTAGAGGCAGATAATAAGTAAATAAACCAATCACTAGTGACATTGGGCTAAAGCAGCAGCTCAGGAGATGGGAGAATATACACAGGGGTGCTTCGCCAATGAGGCGAGTTGAGGCTGTCGCCTCAGGCGGCAGCGCCCCACTAGGTACCAGGGGCAGCAAAAATGCTGCTCCTGGTACTTTAAGAGCGAATTTCTGGGGGAGGGGGGGCAGCAGCAACTGCTGCTGCCTCAGGTGGCGAAGGGTCCAGGATCGCCCCTGAATATACAGGGGCCCTTCATTTCACACTAACACTGGGACTGCAATTAAATTAAATAAGACAATGTTTGTTACAAGATTCAGCATAATTACATTGTATTATGTAAATAAAGAGCAAAAGGATGAGCCATAGTTTTATAGGATAGAATGTCTCTGCATCCAGCCTGTCCAACCAATAGGAGGCCAGGTCAGGACACAAAAGGACAACTATATACAGCTGGAGCATATACACTATATACAGCTGGAGCATATACACTATATACAGCTGGAGCATATACACTATATACAGCTGGAGCATATACACTATATACAGCTGGAGCATATACACTATATACAGCCGGAGCATATACACTATATACAGCTGGAGCATATACACTATATACAGCCGGAGCATATACACTATATACAGCCGGAGCATATACACTATATACAGCTGGAGCATACACACTATATACAGCTGGAGCATATACACTATATACAGCTGGAGCATATACACTATATAAAGCTGGAGCATACACACTATATACAGCTGGAGCATATACACTATATACAGCCGGAGCATATACACTATATACAGCTAGAGAATATACACTATATACAGCCGGAGCATATACACTATATACAGCTGGAGCATATACACTATATACAGCTGGAGCATATACACTATATACAGCCGGAGCATATACACTATATACAGCTGGAGCATATACACTATATACAGCCGGAGCATATACACTATATAAAGCTAGAGCATATACACTATATACAGCCCGAGCATATACACTATATAAAGCTAGAGCATATACACTATATATAGCTGGAGCATACACACTATATACAGCTGGAGCATATACACTATATACAGCTGGAGCATATACACTATATACAGCTGGAGCATATACACTATATACAGCTGGAGCATATACACTATATACAGCCGGAGCATATACACTATATACGGCTGGAGCATATACACTATATACAGCCGGAGCATATACACTATATACAGCCGCAGCATATACACTATATACAGCCGGAGCATATACACTATATACAGCCGGAGCATATACACTATATACAGCCGGAGCATATACACTATATACAGCCAGAGCATATACACTATATACAGCTGGAGCATATACACTATATACAGCCGGAGCATATACACTATATAAAGCTAGAGCATATACACTATATAGAGCTGGAGCATATACACTATATACAGCTGGAGCATATACACTATATACAGCTGGAGCATATACACTATATACAGCCGGGGCATATACACTATATACAGCTGGAGCATAAACACTATATAGAGCTGGAGCATATACACTATATACAGCTGGAGCATATACACTATATACAGCTGGAGCATATACACTATATACAGCCGGGGCATATACACTATATACAGCTGGAGCATATACACTATATACAGCTGGAGCATATACACTATATACAGCTGGAGCATATACACTATATACAGCCGGAGCATATACACTATATACAGCCGGAGCATATACACTATATAAAGCTAGAGCATATACACTATATAGAGCTGGAGCATATACACTATATACAGCTGGAGCATATACACTATATACAGCTGGAGCATATACACTATATACAGCCGGGGCATATACACTATATACAGCTGGAGCATATACACTATATACAGCTGGAGCATATACACTATATACAGCTGGAGCATATACACTATATACAGCCGGGGCATATACACTATATACAGCTGGAGCATATACTCTATATACAGCCGGAGCATATACACTATATACAGCCGGAGCATATACACTATATACAGCCGGAGCATATACACTATATACAGCTGGAGCATATACACTATATACAGCCGGAGCATATACACTATATACAGCCGGAGCATATACACTATATACAGCTGGAGCATATACACTATATACAGCCGGAGCATATACACTATATACAGCCGGAGCATATACACTATATACAGCCAGAGCATATACACTATATACAGCTGGAGCATATACACTATATACAGCCGGAGCATATACACTATATACAGCCGGAGCATATACACTATATACAGCTGGAGCATATACACTATATACAGCCGGAGCATATACACTATATAAAGCTAGAGCATATACACTATATAGAGCTGGAGCATATACACTATATACAGCCGGAGCATAAACACTATATAAAGCTGGAGCATACACACTATATACAGCTGGAGCATATACACTATATACAGCTGGAGCATATACACTATATACAGCTGGAGCATATACACTATATACAGCTGGAGCATATACACTATATACAGCCGGAGCATATACACTATATACAGCTTGAGAATATACACTATATACAGCCGGAGCATATACACTATATACAGCTGGAGCATATACACTATATACAGCCGGAGCATATACACTATATACAGCCGGAGCATATACACTATATACAGCCGGAGCATAAACACTATATACAGCCGGAGCATATACACTATATACAGCTGGAGCATATACACTATATACAGCCGGAGCATAAACACTATATAAAGCTGGAGCATACACACTATATACAGCTGGAGCATATACACTATATACAGCTGGAGCATATACACTATATACAGCTGGAGCATATACACTATATACAGCCGGAGCATATACACTATATACAGCTTGAGAATATACACTATATACAGCCGGAGCATATACACTATATACAGCTGGAGCATATACACTATATACAGCCGGAGCATATACACTATATACAGCCGGAGCATATACACTATATACAGCCGGAGCATAAACACTATATACAGCCGGAGCATATACACTATATACAGCTGGAGCATATACACTATATACAGCCGGAGCATAAACACTATATACAGCCGGAGCATATACACTATATACAGCTGGAGCATATACACTATATACAGCTGGAGCATATACACTATATACAGCTGGAGCATATACACTATATACAGCCGGAGCATATACACTATATACAGCTTGAGAATATACACTATATACAGCCGGAGCATATACACTATATACAGCTGGAGCATATACACTATATACAGCCGGAGCATATACACTATATACAGCCGGAGCATATACACTATATACAGCCGGAGCATAAACACTATATACAGCCGGAGCATATACACTATATACAGCTGGAGCATATACACTATATACAGCCGGAGCATAAACACTATATACAGCCGGAGCATATACACTATATACAGCTGGAGCATATACACTATATACAGCTGGAGCATATACACTATATACAGCTGGAGCATATACACTATATACAGCCGGAGCATATACACTATATACGGCTGGAGCATATACACTATATACAGCTGGAGCATATACACTATATACAGCCGGAGCATATACACTATATACAGCTAGAGCATATACACTATATACAGCTGGAGCATATACACTATATACAGCTGGAGCATATACACTATATAAAGCTAGAGCATACACACTATATACGGCTGGAGCATATACACTATATACAGCTGGAGCATATACACTATATAAAGCTAGAGCATACACACTATATACGGCTGGAGCATATACACTATATACAGCTGGAGCATATACACTATATACAGCCGGAGCATATACACTATATACAGCTAGAGCATATACACTATATACAGCTGGAGCATAAAAAAGCCCCCCAAAGAATGGGGGTTAAATGGTACATACGGGTGCAATTTACGATATATTTGCTCTTTGCACCCTGTCATTCACATAAAGGACTGGCAGAGGTATCCAGGGTTGGACTGGGAGGCCCTGGGCCCACCAAGGCTGCTGTATCAGGACCCCCCTCCCGTTACACTGCCCTTGCCCCACCCCTTGTGTTGCACGGCAATTGCATGTGCACATGGGTACTTGTTTTTGCGGCGACTGGAAGATAATTTCTGCAGGGAGTGGATCTGGGTCAGAGGGAACCATAAGAACCGGGGCCCACCAGGATTTTTCACGTCCGACCCTTTACTTACCCGTGAGCTGCCCCCCCCCAACGTGTACCTGAGCATCATTCTATCATGTGATCATGTGAGCTGCTGGCTGTGAGGATGGGGTCTGGGCTGGTGGGGCCATCCGGGATTTTTCCTGTTGCACCGCTGGCCTAGTCCGACCCTGAATGCACCTGCCCAAGGGCTCCCTGAATGAGCACAGAGGGAGGGGGTTGCCATGCTTTGTCCATAACATCATTCAGTGAGTGTGATTAATATCCAGGTCACTGCCATGTCATCAACAGAACAATAAATGTGCTGCCAGCAAGTATGACATCACTTGTACCACTCTAGTCAAGTATGACATCACTTGTACCACTCATTATACACTGGTGCCAATCTCTGTTGCTCACATACCCTGGGAAACAGCAGATCTTTCCCCAGTAGAGGGGGTGCCAGATATAGTATAACCCATATAATACAGACTCTTAGTGATGTCATCAGTTATAAACAGAGCTTAGTGATGTCATTTTTGTCATGTTGGAAAATATGAGGATATTAGAAGAAACCTCGGAATTCCATGCCCTTTACAAAAGCTCTCATGGTCATGGAATTCCTCTGTAACTTGTATTTTACAATAGGGGGTACTTTATTCACTATATAACCAAATACAGCCTGTTAGTAGCCTTCTACTCCTCCCTATTGATCAGATGCACAATACACGTCTGGAAACCACTAAGTGTTGGCCCAGGGCTCATTCTTTAGTGTGTCGGAGACAATTCAAGTCAGACAGGGAGATTGGCTCCCGCACAGGTGAGAATAACGCTGGTTACACCTTGGAATGAAATTCATCCCGGCTGCAGATTAAATTATTCGACGTGGGCAGAACTGTAACAATGTAACGTCTCGTTACCAGTTTGTTAATAACGTGAAAATAAATTCACACTCCGGTTTTGCAAAATGCAAATAATCCCGAATCCCATTCTCTGTAGGGAGGAAGGCGGAGTCTAATGCCCAACCATTAAGATAGAGGACCAACGATAAAGAGTGGCCCCTGAATTTAATTTTTTGGGGAAATTATTTGCAAAGCGACAGGAAAAAAGAAATATTATTATAGTTATGCGATCTGTTATACAGAATGCTCGGGACCTGGGGGTTTCCAGATAACAGATCTTTCTGTAATTTGGATCTTCATACCTTAAGGGTAAGGTCACACTGAGCGTTTTGGGGAGATTTAGTCGCCTGGTGACTAATTGCCTCGTCTTTGCTGTGACCAATCTCCCCGAACGCCTTCCCTCACTCTGCGCTGGCTAAAATGAAAAATCGCCGGCGATTCATTTTTTCGAAGTCGCCCGAAGTTGCCTCATGAGGAAACTTCAGGCAAGTTTGGAAAACGAATCACCGCGTGTGATTAGTGCCGACGATTTTTCATTTTAGCCAGCGCAGAGTGAGGGAAGCCGTTCGGGGAGATTGGTCACCGCAAAGACAGGCGACTAAATCTTCCCGAAACACTCAGTGTGACCTTACTCTAAGTCTACTAGAAAATCATATAAACATGAAATAAACCCAATAGGCTGGTTTTGCCTCCAATAAGGATTAATTATATCTTAGTTGGGATCAAGTACAAGTGACTGTTTTATTATTACACAGAAAAGGGTAAATTTGGACATGGCCTTTTCGTTATTCAGGGCTTTCTGGATAACAGGTTTCCAGGTTACAGATCCTATACAATCAAAACACTCTCTGGTTCCCCGGCAGTACCTTATTAACATGTATTTATATATCACCAACATATTTCGCAGCTGCTTCCAAAACCACAAGAGAGTTTCGTGCAGTTCTGTCTTATTTTACCAAACTTCCCCTTGAAATGCTAAACAGACAAAAAATTAACCGTATTAACCCATGAAATGAATAAAATATAATATAGAATGTGCAACGCTGATGTGTGTCAGTGCTGAATATTCTACAAGGAATAGGCGATAAACCCTAAACAACCAATGTACAAATATAGCCCCTAATAAAAGGCATTAAGTTTGCCCGGAAACAGTAAGCAATAGCAACCAATAAGAGAATTGCTTTTATACAGGTGACAGTAAACGCTACCTCCTGATTGGTTGCTAGGGGTTACTGCACCTGGACAGATTTAGTGCCTTTTATTACATAGCCCCAAGAGTGTAAAAGAAAGAGAAGTAATGTAGGGATAGATAAATAAATAGATATAAAGGGACAGATTAACAGTGAATAAATCACAGAAGACATAGGTTTGTACCTGAGTTTTCCTTCCGGAGGCAGCTGGTGGGGGGGGTCGGCACAGACCAGGCGTCCCTCTGTATCCAGCAGGTAGATAAAGGCATTGTCCTGCAAGAGAACAAGAGCACAACATCTACATGAAATGCATCTCTATCCTTCCTGGGACCAAGAGTAAAACTCTTAAATTTCCTTTATATCAGTTTTTATTCCGTCTGTACTCCCTGTGCAACCAGCATCTCATTGGGCTGCTGTACATGCGCCTCATAGAGCAGTCACATGGTCCTGCGCGGAACCAATTTGTTAAACCTGACCCACAACCCACATACTTACAGCTTGGACCCGCTACCCGACCCACAAGTACCTTATCCACAACCCGATCCGCGACCCGGGGACCAACAAGAAACAGGAAGTGCTGTCATTGTAAAATTAAACGACAAGTAGAAGTAGGCGTGATCAGAAAAAAGGCGTAAAACTCACTATTGAGAAGACCTGTGACCCGCAAAACCAGGGAACCGCCGGGCCGCGTCTATACCCGCTCCCAAAACTTCTACCTGCAACCCGCAGGTACCCGACCCTCTGCAGGACTCTATCACACGGCACAAGATAATGGATTTACCTGGGGACTGAGCCCCCCTCTCCATACAGGACCCCCACATTGTTTCCATGTAGAACCTAATGAGCGACCAACCAGCGGCCAATTAAAAAGAAAGGGAAACTACAACTGAAATGAGAACCAGTTACTGTATCATAACATAAAGCCCCGGGGCCTCTATAGACACATGATGGTCTGGTAACCAATGAGTTACTATAAATCCCACCCTGCTCTTCCCAGAATGCATTGCTCCAGCACAGCAGACATGCTGGGAATATGGAATATTCTATAACAGATGGCTCCTGTTTTTCCTTATTCTCGACACAGAATTGATCCTAATTTCACGCTCAATAAAGCTCCCTGGGATAATGCAATGTCACAAGGAACAAATTCACTTGTTCACACAGTTTTCCTCTGGCACTGGGGGCTCAGCCTCTCCCTTAATCACTGATCCCTTAATCACTGAATCACTAAGGATCATGTGACTACAAACTCAATTATATCATATCAGAGAATAAGGGAGCCATCCTAGGAGATGTCCAGTCAACTTATCAAGCACTCACCCAAATCTCCCCCCTAATTGGCCTTCAGACTGGGCCCCCTTAGCTCATAACAAGGTTACAGATATATAGAAACATTGGGGTGTCACCCTGCTATAGTTCCAGGGGTACCCAGGGTACAAATAAACACTCACCCCAAATCTCCCCCTAACTGACCTTCAGACTGGGCCCCCTTAGCTCATAACAAGGTTAGAGATATATAGAAACATTGGGGTGTCACCCTGCTATAGTTCCAGGGGTACCCAGGGTACAAATAAACACTCACCCCAAATCTCCCCCTAACTGACCTTCAGACTGGGCCCCCTTAGTTCATAACAAGGTTACAGATATATAGAAACATTGGGGTGTCACCCTGCTATAGTTCCAGGGGTACCCAGGGCACAAATAAACACTCACCCCAAATCTCCCCCTAACTGACCTTCAGACTGGGCCCCCTTAGCTCATAACAAGGTTACAGATATATAGAAACATTGGGGTGTCACCCTGCTATAGTTCCAGGGGTACCCAGGGTACAAATAATCACTCACCCCAAATCTCCCCCTAACTAACCTTCAGACTGGGCCCCCTTAGCTCATAACAAGGTTACAGATATATAGAAACATTGGGGTGTCACCCTGCTATAGTTCCAGGGGTACCCAGGATACAAATAAACACTCACCCCAAATCTCCCCCTTACTGACCTTCAGTCTGGGCCCCCTTAGCTCATAACAAGGTTACAGATATATAGAAACATTGGGGTAACAGTCACCCTGCTATAGTTCCAGGGGTACCCAGGGTACAAATAAGCACTCACCCCAAATCTCCCCCTAACTGACCTTCAGACTGGGCCCCCTTAGCTCATAACAAGGTTACAGATATATAGAAACATTGGGGTGTCACCCTGCTATAGTTCCAGGGGTACCCAGGGTACAAATAAGCACTCACCCCAAATCTCCCCTTAACTGACCTTCAGACTGGGCCCCCTTAGCTCATAACAAGGTTACAGATATATAGAAACATTGGGGTAACAGTCACCCTGCTACAGTTCCAGGGGTACCCAGGGTACAAATAAGCACTCACCCCAAATCTCAACCTTAGCTCATAACAAAGTTACTGAAAGTTTAGGTTGAACTATATCACACAGCAGTTCTCTATAAATGGGCCCTAAGGAGAGAGAAACATGGTCAGCTCCAGCAGATTTCCTCCCATTATCCACTGGACAGACTATTTGATTGGTGCTTGGGTTATCAGCAGAGCTTTCCATTGGATGAAGCCTTTATGGTTCCTGTCTCCTTGAGACGTCAGACGGTTCCCACAAGACTCGCAGGGAATATCTGTGGCATGTGGCTAATTAGACATTCCGAGAGCGTCTGCACTTGGCGAATCTCCAGGGCATCGGGAAAAAGACGCCACCGCATTTGGTTTTCATAGACTGTTCCCGATAGATACGTTGTACTCATTAATTTTTGACGTCCCTCATTTGCTGCTCTCATTCACACCGAGCAAGCGGCTCCTAATCTGCCATGAGGTGGGGAGGAATGAATTGTAAGAGCTTTAGCCTTCCCTATATTTATATTCAGCAGATGTTGGATAGATTGGCCTGAGTCAGCATCTCCACTTTAAAGGGCAACTAAACATTTGTTTTTTTAATGTTTGCCTTGTACTTGTCTGATGCAGACGCCCTTTAGATGTTGTGTAGACTTCCAACACAC
This sequence comes from Xenopus laevis, assembly GCF_017654675.1. Lineage (NCBI taxonomy): Eukaryota > Metazoa > Chordata > Amphibia > Anura > Pipidae > Xenopus > Xenopus laevis. The sequence continues at coordinate 167,082,165 of NC_054374.1, forward strand.
TTTAGTATTCAACAGGTGCCTGTTGGTTCCCATAGTGACCAGCGGGATAAGTGTGAGCACAAGATGTGATTGTTTTATTGTGTTGTCACCCCATGTTTAACAGCAACGTGTTCAAACCCCTTTTCTTGCCCTAAAGACCCAGCCCTGTGATTATATCTATCCAGCTACTGGGAAAAAATGAAAAGCAATTAGTTAAATAGCAGTGGGGTGTTTCCCATCCCATCTATAACCCCCAATCCACAGCCCCCCATTCCCCCCAAAACATACCACTTTGGGCAGAACAGAGGCAATGGCATCTTTAATGGCTTCCCGTAGACGAGGAATGTCGATGATGGAGCCGAGAGTCAGCAAAGCATCCTGGGACAATAAAAAGAAATAAATGACAAGGATTAGTACAGTGCTCAGTTAAAGCTCATTAATAATCTCATTAATAACCCACTGTAATTGACCAGTCTTGCTGGGGTTTCTAGATATAAATTCAGAGAGATACCATTGGACGGCTCAAATGAGGCCTCTGCTGACTGGAGGAGACTGTGATGGGAATGATCAGAAGTTTTTTGGACACTTCAGAAGGAATCTGCTTATTTTTGGCCAACTGATCAGTATTCACAGCCCCTCCATTCACCTGCAAATCCCACAATGTCACCGATATGTCTTTAAAGGGGAACTATAACAAAAATTTCATACTGAAACAAGAAACTCTAAATACAATCAACTATTCTGCATTGTTTCAGAAATACAGAATTTTATCTTCATTATCCCTCTCTCAGCATCTGTTTCTCTTTATTCTCTCTTCATGCAGCAGTTGGGTGTCAGATATTCACTGACAGTTAGATCCAATATATCTTATAGGGGGGCTCCTTTCTCAGCAGATGAATTAGAGCTCACTCAAATAACTGATTCCAGTACAAACAAAATCTAATAAAATAACTGCCTTTTGCCCAAATTCTGCATGTAGAGAGACATGATGTCTGGTGAGTTTAATAGAGTGACCTCTAATACATCTTCTAGGCAAAAGGAGCCCCCCTATAAGATATATTGGATCTAACTGTCAGTGATTATCTGACACCCAACTGCTGCATGAAGAGAGAATGAAGAGAAACAGATGCTGAGAGAGGAATAGTGAAGATAAACTTGATTATTTCAGAAACACTACAGAATAGTTAATTGATTATATTTAGAATACTTCTTATTTCATTATGCTGAAGCTTATATTACATTTTCATTTTTGCTATAGTTCCCCTTTAAATAAAGTAAAAACTGCCCCTGGATTGATCCCATGGGACCTGGGTGTCTGGCTGATGGGAATTCTATTATTTTTGGTGATTATGGAGACTGAGACTGGTCTGGGGCACAGAAAGGATTTGGGCAGCAGCTGCAGACTATATTATAATGTTTAACTCCTGACCCAGGGCTGACAAAGGACGTGTCTTCAGCGAGGAGCAGGGATTCATCACAGTGATGGGAAACGTGTGCGGCACAGCCTGTATCCTCCTGCTATTATTGTCATTTATATATTGCCATTTATACAGCACACGTAGCCCCTGTGATAAATAGCCCCTGTCTCTCACTGCTGCTCTCACTTTGCCTTTCAAATAGATTTTGCAATCTCAGGACTCTCTCCCCAGCACCACAATCACATGTTATTTATATACATATATACAGTATATATATATATATATATATCAAACCAGTGAAGCTCCTCTCACACTCTACAACTAATATCAAATACCTGCCCCCATGCAACCAGGGGGCAATTCCAAACTGGAGAGGTGCAAATAAATAGCCCTGGTCCCATTGGTCTTTGGCCCAACATAAAACTGCACCTGCCCAGAGTATTACTATAGGGGCACATGTCTTCTTCTTCTTCTTGGATCCTCGCTGTCAGTGAAAATCTGGCTTTCTGCTTTCAGTTGGTCTTTCACTCTACTAGACACTTGCACATCATAGTGTTCTAGTCCTACTAAGAGCCAAGTAGGCTGAAGAGGAATATGCATAGAGAGCAGTGGTTGGGTGGGGGGGGGGGTGCTGAGCTCATCAACTCCCCCATCATCTAAACCATCATCTCCCCCAACTGCCCACTCGTTTCTATGCAGTTTGGTGGCCAGCTGGGTTTCCCAGGGCACTAGTCCAGTTTGGCCTGACATTGGACCCAACCACTTTTTGAATTATAGACTCCATGCCCCCCTTGCCTGTAAGCTGTCATCAGAGTGTTCTAGTTCCACCCAGTGCTTGCATTGCATCAAACTCCCGGCCGCTCCTCTGTAAACTGCCACCCACTGCCTGACTCCTGGCCTCTGTTAAAGGAAAACTATACCCCCCAAACAATGTAGGTCTCTATTAAAAGATACTGAGTAAAACAGCTCATGTGTAAAACCCTGCTTCATGTAAATGAACCATTATCATAATAATATACTTTTTTAGTAGTATGTGCCATTGGGTAATCATAAATAGAAAATTGCCATTTTAAAAAATAAGGGCCGCCCCCTGGGATCGTAAGATTCACTGTGCACACATACAAACCACATGTAAGGTCACATGAGCCAATTAACAGACAGAGTTCTGCCTTTTGCTTCCTCACTTCTTCCTGTTACAGTTAGTGTTGTAGTATTTCTGGTCAGGTGATCTCTGAGGCAGCACAGATAGAGTCACGAAATGGTGGTTCAAGGCAAGAGATGTAAAAGGGCAATATTTATGTAAATATATATTCCAGTTTGGTAAGATTCTTTAATATGTCATTCAATTTGATATAAACTATCTGTTGCTTAAGTATTCATTTTGGGGGTATAGTTTTCCTTTAAGATGTCATTCGAGGGTTATACCCCACCCAAGTATATAGGAGCCCAACAAATGAGGAGAAAGCTCTTTAGATACAGTCTTTTCTTAAGCACTCCAGGTGCACAAATTCAGGAAGAAAAGGAAGGAAGACATAGACCAAAGCAGGACTAGTGAGTTTTATTTATGCCCCACCCACTGCTTGAGTCACAGACTCCCTGCCTCTCCTCCTGCTCAGGCCCTTGTAACAGACCTGACTGATGTTGTACAGTTGTTCACATTGCTCTCTGTGTATACTTGTGTATATTTGATATAATTGCATTCCAATAGGGGAGGCAGGAGCAATAAACTCATGCTTACTGAGACAGACACCCATTAAAGGGATACTGTCATGGGAAAACATTTTTTTTATCAAAATGAATCAGTTAATAGCACTACTCCAGCAGAATTCTGCACTGAAATCCATTTCTCAAAAGAGCAAACAGATTTATTTATATTCAATTTTGAAATCTGACATGGGGTTAGACATATTGTCAGTTTCCCAGCTGCCTCCAGTCATGTGACTTGTGCTCTGATAAACTTCAATCACTCTTTACTGCTGTACTGCAAATTGGACTGATATCACCCCCTCCCTTTCCCCCCCAGCAGCCTAACAACAGAACAATGGGAAGGTAACCAGATAACAGCTCTCTAACACAAGATAACAGCTGCCTGGTAGATCTAAGAACAGCACTCAATAGTAAAATCCAGGTCCCACTGAGACACATTCAGTTACATTGAGAAGGAAAAACAACAGCCTGCCAGAAAGCATTTCTCTCCTAAAGTGCAGGCACAAGTCACATGACCAGGGGCAGCTGGGAAATTGACAAAATGTCTAGCCCCATGTCAGATTTCAAAATTAAATATAAAAAACAATCTGTTTGCTCTTTTGAGAAATGGATTTCAGTGCAGATTTCTGCTGGAGTATCACTATTAACTGATGTGTTTTGAAAAAAACATGTTTTCCGATGACAGGATCCCTTTAAGGTTTCCCCTGGAATTCTGGGAATGAATCAGTGGGAATGCACAGGGGTGTGATGGGAGCTCCGCTTATACACCTTCATGGCACTTGTAGAACAAAGACTTGATACGTGATTATCTCAGGCAGAGATTATCATCAGTGCAATAGTGGGAGGCGAGATTAATGGAATGTATGAAATAATAACATTAAAACAAAAGGGCAAAGTAAAATGGAGATGGGCCCGGCTGATAGTCTCGTGCGCTTCAATGGAAAGTGTTACCTTTCTGTCTGCTGCCCTTTCTCTCCCCCTCCTCTTCACTCTTATGATTGATGTTTCTGCGCTCGAGGGAAATGTTAATGAATTCAGGGGCGGGTAGAGACAGTGGGCACAGGCATGAGAGGGCATGGGATACACAAGATCTAGAATGGGAGGGTGTAGTTACTGTGATCTTCAATAATGAGTCTTATTAATAACAATCACTTTGTTAAAGAAACAGGTTTGAGAGTGTGTGATAAACACATTGTTATTGGTGACTAATGCTTGTTTGCCTGTAGTTTTGCTTCTTGACCAAACTGCTTTACTAAGATACGTGGCGAGAAGTTCAACCAACTACAGCTCCCAGCATGCTCAGCGGATGGCTCAGAGGCTTTTATAAGTCTGACTGATCTCAATTTATCCTTGTTATCACTGCAGTATTTCTCATTGAGAGGAGACCATAAATTAAAGAGCTAATAAAGAACACAGCAGATACATTACATTTAGTGTAATTAGTGCAACACTTCATCCAAACCCCTATAGTTTATAAATCCATTCAACCCATTATCATTCAGTCACTTTACTGTCACGAGACTTTGCTCATCTCTGTAACAAATCACATTATATAACACAGCAACAATGTAGCCGGGATAATGGCAACGTATCAAGTTCAAATCATTTATTGTTTGGCTTCCAGCAAATCCGCAGTTGGTGAGATCAAATCCCAGTCTGAAGAGAAGTTTGTTTATAAGAGAAGAAGCAGAGACGTTTATTCAGCACCACGGAGAGCTCCCCGGGATTCTACAGACAGGAGCAGAGCTGTCCAGCAGCTGAAATCTAAACCCAATTGATAGGAATGAATGTGCTGCCAATAAAATGATCAGATACTAAATGAATGAAAGAGACAATGGGGTACAATTCGCATTACTGATCAGTTAGAGAGGTGAGACATGGTTTGGCCCAATAGGAATATTGTCACTTAGAATTTGGTGCAGGGACAATTTCTCCTGAGTATCTTCAATTTCTTCCCTTCAGAAATCCAGTTCCCAGTGAAAGATTTGTTGCATAAACAGTTGGGAGGCAGAGAAGCCACTATTTTTGGATTCGGCCGAACCCCCGAATCATTTGCGAAAAAACCGAATCTGAATCCTAATTTGCATATGCAAATTAGGGGTGGGAAGGGGAAAACATATTTTACTTCCTTGTTTTGTGACAAAACGTCACGTAATTTCCCTCCCCACCTCTAACTTCCATATGCAAATTAGGATTCTGTTCGGCTGGGCAGAAGGATTCGGGCGAATCCTGGCCGGATCCCAAACCGAATCTTGGATTCGGTGTATCCCTAATAAACAGCTACTTTTCCCTCCGCCCTTTTTAAATGATTAAATCTGCCCTCCACACCTGCCCCCCACTGCTTGAGCTGAACCTATAAATTAGGGATGTACTGAATCTACTATTTAGGATTTGGCCGAATCCCTGAATCCTTCATGAAAGATTTGGCTGAATTTGGCTGAATCTGAATTCTAATTTGCATATGCAAATTAGCGCCAGGAAAGGAAAAAGTGGAACACATTTTTTTTACTTCCTTGTTTTTTTATGAACAGTCATGTGATTTCCCTTCCTGCTCCTAATTTACATATGCAAATTAGGATTCGGATTCAGTTTGCATATACAAATTAGGGTCAGGAAAGGAAAAAGTGGAACACATTTTTTTTTACTTCCTTGTTTTTTGATGAACAGTCATGTGATTTCCCTTCCTGCTCCTAATTTACATATGCAAATTAGGATTCGGATTTAGTTTGCATATGCAAATTAGGGTCAGGAAAGGAAAGGGTGGAAATTGTTTTTTTGTTTTTTTTTACTTCCTTGTTTTTTGATGAACAGTCATGTGATTTCCCTTCCTGACCCTAATTTACATATGCAAATTAGGATTCGGATTCAGTTTGCATATACAAATTAGGGTCAGGAAAGTAAAGGGTGGAAATTGTTTTTTTGTTTTTTTTAACTTCCTTGTTTTTTGACAAAAAGTCAAGTGATTTCCCTTCCTGCCCCTAATTTACATATGCAAATTCGGATTCAGTTTGGCCAGGCACAAGGATTTGGCTGAACCTGAATCCTGCTGAAAAAGGCTAAATTTTGAACTGAATCCTGGATTCGGTGCATCCCTACTATAAACCTACCGAAACCCTAGTGCGGCTGCAACCCAATTTCCTTTGCAGAAAACAGTTGGGTTGCACAGTTATACTAATAATCAATCCTTATCCCAATTTACTTTGATAGCTTTTTTAACAGGATGAGTTAAAGGTTTAAATAACATGGGGCAGTCTGGGGCAGCACTAAGCTCTTGGTGCAAGTCCTGAAATCTGGCCCTGGTCACCAAGTGTTACCAGGCAGGTTTATGTATAGTAACCTGATGGATATTTTAGGGTAGAATTATATGGCAAGAATGTCAGCCCTATATAAAGAGTCAGCTCATACAAGGTTGGAATGAGGTGTGTAAGGCGTCCCAGGAGACCGGCGCACATTCTTACCTTTAGACGCACCGGTCCCTGGGTGACTCTGGCTGCAGTTAAGAAAAAACGCGCAAACCCAATAATGCACCGACGTCACGGAATGGCGCCAAATTTGAAAATAAAAGGCGCCTTTTGCTTGTACTGAGTGCCCAAGTTGGTTCTCAGTTTTCTGGCTCAGCCAAAGCCTTTTTTTCTGTTTGGATCTTCTCTTTTGCCTTTCTCTTGCCTCCGTATCTTGCTGCCAGCCTTTTGACCCTTCACCTGTCCACGACTCGTCTCTGCCTGATCCTTTTGTACCTTCTCTGAATACCTTGGCCGTGTTTAGGATCCTCGGCTGTTCCGCAGAAGAAAGTCTGAGGCCCCAAAAGGGTGTTGGTGAAAACCGGAATAAGGTGAGGCTCTCCGACTGCACCTAAAGGGTATTCTGTTAGTCCTTGGGCTCCTATACCTACAGATTGTAACAAGGTGTTATTCATCTTGGAATGGGTTGGCATGTGGGGATATAGACAGTGTTTTTAGGAAGACAGTAGAAACTCCAACCGCATCACAGTAATCCCACTAATTGTCCAGCCCAAAAACATGTGGAACTAAGGACCCAGAGATTTAGGATTTGAAGGTGAGGGTTGTTTTCAAAACAGGAGCAAGGTAGAAATTCTAAATGATTGTCTTGAATGAGGCCTCAGGACTTGACTGCACAAAGGGCATGATTCATCCCAGGGCAGCAGAAGGAGCCCCTAACCACTGATTTCATGTTTTACTATTGGCTATAAAGCAACTAGGATATCAATTGAAGGTGCCTTGCAATTTCTAAATGGACCTCAAGTCTCAAGGCAGTTCCCCCTTTACCAGTCTTTTGTCCAGAACAAGCAGATATGCTGGAATCAACAAGGTGCTCATCATCATGTTGCCATGATTTTATTTGCAAGGGTTTGAAATACAGAGATGTGATTCCATGATTCATTCTTTTATTATATAATACTGAGTTATACAGCACTGTGACCCCACAAACTCAAGCAGCTCATAGCAGATGTCAAGGGAGGCATCTCTGGGTGCACTAAGATTCCTGAAACATGTGGAGATCAGTTACCTTGTCCATGGTCAGCTGAATATTATTTATTTATATTGCTTGCTCCACAGATCATAAGCAGTGACCGTATTTAATGCAGTCGTTGACAAACTGGTACTGATGCAAATTTACACTTCAAGCGACAGAGTTACCAAAACTGTGTTATAATGAAATACATTGAAGAATCACTCGGTAATGAGAGGAACCAAGGGAAAGCTCTACGATATAAGAGGAAAACTCTACACCATATCAGATATAAGAGGAAAACTCTAAACTCTTTAACGGGAGCATGTTTCACTCATAATCTTTACAAGGAAGGTGTTTTTCCATTCCAAGCTGCCTATTCTCTTTCAGCTTCATTGGTATTTGGAATGAGCCCAGATAGCGTGGATCAAGGCTAATGATTCAGACAGGGAAATTTACTCTGCAGTAAGGAGCAGGCTGGGCTATTTCTGATGGAACTGACACAATGAGAATGTACGTTTTTAGTTATTTCTTCTGAAAGCAAGTAAATCAGGTCAGTACACAAACAGCGGTGAGGAAGTTCAGCTACAAAGGAGGGGAAGGTTGAAAGAGACAGATTAGGATATAAATATAAGAAAAAAAAGGTAAAAGTGGCTCAGGAGGGGAACTCACATCTCTCTCGTTTTCGCCACCTACCGGATTTCATCTACTGGCTGAAACAAGGAACATTTCCTATGCTCGAACAACTACAGCACAAAACTCCAGAGCTAATAATAAATCCCTTCAGATATATGCAACTTAAACATTTAAAGCCCAATTCAACAATTACAACCTGACATACCACACATTTGAAATCGATAAAATACTCCATGCAGCAGACCCTTCAGAAATGGTATGAAAACGATACAAAGCCTTACTGGATACAATGGCCTCACCCTTCCAACTAGCTCACTGTTTTGGCAAACAATTGCACCGTCAATTATAGACCATATCTGGGAGGAAGCCACTGAAAGAGCTTAATAATATCTTATTAATTCAATTGAATGATAGACTAATTAATTTCAAATTCGTTTTTCCAAATAAACCACCTGCAGGCCCAAGATGTCAATACCTCAATGCAGACGTTTTACATATTATCTGGATGTGCCCAGATATACAACAAATTTGGAGCAATGAGGCCCAATGCCTCAGTGACTACCTAGACCTACCTCAAGTTGTCTCCCCCGGAGCGTGCTTATTAGGGGTAATAACAACCTAGTTCCCCAAAGTCATGCTAGAATACTTTACAGAACGCTATTATTCTACAATGGCTACAACCCAAACCCCCATCAATTAGCTACTGGCTAAAACTAGTCAATCGTATGCTCCCGTTGATCAAACTGACTTATGAAGCAGGTGGCCTACCAGACAAATTTGGGAAAGTGTGGGATGACTGGATTGATATATATCCCATGACCTCTGACCCGTATGTTCCCAATGCCGCTCCCTCAGTTGTGTGAGTTGTTTAATAATACATTATAGAATGTTTATATAATGCTACCTGATGTGTAATAATAATAACCATATTATTGTAATGCCAATTGCCAAAAATAAAAACTTTTAAAAAAAAAGGTCCAAGTCCTCAAATTAATGAATTATTGATTCAGTGAAAGAAATAATATTGACTCTCTATTACTCAGTGATCAGGAAGGTTTCAATCAGGGGTCACCGGTGGGTTTACTAAAACCTAATGCAGCCAATAATCTCTTACTAACACCCAACAAGCATCTGAAATATCCCTGTAGGAAAGTCCTATCCTGGACACATTCATACGGCATGTTACATGGGGGGAGTGCAGAATATGTATTTATTTATATAGCCCCCATATATCGTTCATCATCAGTCCCTGCCCCAATGGCGAAGTCCTTATCTCATTTATGAGAATGGAAAGGATCTGATACGAAGTACATGAGTGTCCCCTTGGAAGCCCCTTAGATTGTGCATCATTCAGGCACAGCAATGTCTACAAGAAACAAAAGGTACCTGTACTTATCTCCTGCCTATAGAGTTGCACCTTGTCCCCGGTTCAGAGAAGGAGCAAGGGGTGCATTGTGCACAAGTGCTTTGTATCCACCACTAGAGGGAGCACATTCACACCATTTAACTCACTAGCACCGGGGTGTCCAGAGTATTAATAAATGACCCCAAAGCATCTGCAGTGATAAGTCTCCTTGACAAGAGATATATTAATTAGTGGCAATACTGGATATTGACTGGTCATTTACTGTAATGTTTATTTGTTTAACTACATGAGGAGATTGCTCAGGAAAAGTACAAAAATGAGAAAAGGCAACGGTGTTCATGTTACGCTTTGTCCAATTTAGTGACAAATGAATGTAAGTGCCCGGCATCATCGTATGTAAGTGATTTATAATTACATTTATTTCAGGCCTGTTCCTGCCATTACAGATCTCTTGCGGAGATAAAATATAGAGTGTCTGTGCCACACTGGGAATGTATTTCATTGCAACAGATTCAACGACAATGTGTGGCTGGTGTTTATTATAGATACATAGAGATCAATGGGCCCTAATGCAAATATTGCAGTTGCTACCCAGACCCCCATGCACCCTTACTCCATGCACCCTTACTCCATGCACCCTGATATTTTATCCACTACCTGCACCCAACCCAACCTCACAACTTATATGACCACAACCTTCTCCATCCCAGGCTTAGAGAATAGGGGGGGGTGCTGAAGGCAGAAATTGACTGAGGGGCATATTGAAATGAAGCTGATTGGTGCAGAAATAAAGGGCCCTAAGAAATGTCCCATGCCTTTCAAGAAGGGAGATGTTTCCATGATCCATTCTGAAAAGGGGGGACAATGGGGATTACTATCCAATATACAGTATAACATCATACTATCGCAAAAAAGGAAATATCATTTTATTGCAAAAAGGAAAGTCTTGGGACAGCTAAATCATTTATAAGGTACAAGGAGGCCAATAAATCATGCAAAGAAGCTATAAGGCAAGCTAAAATTGCTATAGAAAAGGATATTGCAGCAAGCAGTAAAAAGAATCCAAAATTATTTTTTAAATATGTTAATAGTAAAAATATGAAGCAGGAAGGGGTGGGACCTTTAGTATTAGAGGGGGGTCAGCTGGTTGATGAAAATAAAAGCGCAGATTCTGAACTCATATTTTTCATCTGTCTACACAAATGAGGAACCAGTCAGTGAAGGTTTCCTTCTTAATAGTCCCAATTCTAGTAATACAACTAATGATGCATGGTTCACACATGAGGAAATTCAAAAAAGACTAGAACATGTTAAGATTAACAAAGGTCCAGGGCCAGATGGTATTCATCCCAGGGTAATTAGCGAGCTTAGCTCTGTGATTGCCAAACCTCTTTACTTAAATTTTTCAGGATTCATTGAGATCTGGCATAGTGCCGAGAGACTGGCGAATTGCTAATGTGGTGCCTCTATTCAAAAAAGGATCCCGTTCTCAGCCTCAAAACTATAGGCTAGTTAGTCTGTCGTCAATTATAGAACATTTTTTCGAAGGGTTAATAAAGGATAAGATACTGGACTTCCTAGCAAATCATAATACTATGAGTATGTTCCAGCATGGTTTTATACGTAATAGATCTTGCCAGACTAACTTAATTTCTTTTTATGAGAAGGTGAGCAGGGACCTCGATTCTGGGATGGCAGTGGATGTGATTTACTTAGACTTTGCTAAAGCATTTGATACAGTGTCACACAAAAGGTTACTGGTTAAATGAAGGAATGTTGGCCTGGAACATAGTATTTGTACCTGGATAGAGAACTGGCTAAAAGATAGACTACAAAGAGTGGTGGTAAATGGAACATTTTCTAATTGGACCAGTGTTGTTAGTGGAGTACCGCAGGGCTCTGTACTAGGTCCCTTGCTTTTCAACTTGTTTATTAATGACCTGGAGGTGGCCATTGAAAGTCCTGTTTCTATTTTTGCAGATGAGACTAAATTGTGCAGAACTATAGGTTCCATGCAGGATGCTGCCACTTTGCAAAGTGATCTGTCTAAACTGGAAAACTGGGCAGCAAACTGGAAAATGAGGTTCAATGTTGATAAATGCAAGGTTATGCACTTTGGCAAAAATAATATAAATGCAAGTTATACACTAAATGGCAATGTGTTGGGAGTTTCCTTAAATGAAAAGGATCTAGGGGTCTTTGTAGATAACACGTTGTCTAATTCTGGGCAGTGTCATTCTGTGGCTACTAAAGCAAATAAAGTTCTGTCTTGCATAAAAAAGGGCATTAACTCAAGGGATGAAAACATAATTATGCCTCTTTATAGGTCCCTGGTAAGGCCTCATCTGGAGTATGCAGTTCAGTTTTGGACTCCAGTCCTTAAGAGGGATATAAATGAGCTGGAGAGAGTGCAGAGACTAAGTGCAACTAAACTGGTTAGAGGGAGGGAAGAGTTAAATTATGAGGGGAGACTGACAAGGTTGGGGTTGTTTTCTCTGGGGGAAAAAAGGGGCTTGTGAGGGGACATGATTAGACTTTACAAGTACATTAGAGGACATTATAGACAAATAGCAGGGGACCTTTTTACCCATAAAGAGAATCACGTACCAGAGGCCTCCCCTTCAGACTAGAGGAAAAGAAGTTTCATTTAAAGGAACAGAGTAGGGGGTTCATCACAGTGAGGACAGTGAGGTTGGGGAATGCACTGCCGGGTGATGTTGTGATGCTGATTCAGTTAATGACTATGTAGCTCTATAATAAACTTGAGTGGCCCCGACTCTATTATAAGCTTACTTTCATATGGATGAGACCTTTTCCTTCAGGGAGTAAGCCCTCGCAACGGTGTGGAGGCAGGGTGTAGCGCAACTGTAACAGTGTATCAATGCACAAGAATTGGGCGCCAGAGGTTCTTTATGCTTAACCAAGGAACTTATTTATTTAACAGGGTCAATCCACAAAGGAGCATTTAGAGAACATATAGTACAAATGATTAGTTTATACTCACAGCACCAAAGAACACACCTTGATCCCTACAGGCAAGGGAACAGTAGTTAAGCAGCAATAAAGAAGGTACCCCGGCTTTCAGCCTTTTCCATAAGTGGAGCCCAGGAGACCTAATAGATCCCTGGTATCTGTACACTTAGTCCCTACTTCTGGGCAATTAATCCCTCTGAATCTCCTCGTCAGAGCCTTGAGCTGCTCAACTAAATAACCTGTCTGTCAATCCTAGAGTGATCTATTAGTATAGCTATCACTTTACTACGGCCTAACCACCTAGGTTCCATTACCCATTCCCTTCCTGCCTGCTCAGGTAAGGGCTAAGCAATGGACCCAGAGCACATGGTTACCTAGACCTTTATACTATAGCACAGTGCCATCTGGTGTACACTGTGAGAACTACAGGGGCTTACATAAGCAGAGCAATGACACAGGTCCCAATTAGGACACATTTAGGTATCTATAATACTGAGGATTTGCCTGTCAATATTATGTGAGGGTGTCTAAATTATCACATCCCTACAACTATAAGAATGGCTTGGATGATTTCTTGGACAGACATAATACAAAGGCTATTGTGATACTAAACTCTATAGTTAGTATAGGTATGCATATATATATATAATTTATATGAAAGTAGGTAGGGGTGTATGTATGGATGCTGGGTTTTCATTTGGAGGGGTTGAACGTGATGGACTTTGTCTTTTTTTCAACCCGATTTAACTATGTAACTTTGAAACACCTGAAGGTTCCCACGGAATTTAATAAATCCTCTGCTAATTCAATGTACTGGAAATAATCCAATAGAGACACTTTAATAGATTGATTGCAGTGCCGCCTGCACGAGCAAAAACCCTTTATTATAATAAGTAAATGTGGATTAATAGTCCCACTCGCCTGTTTCTTCCTCCCCCACATATAATAAAGGTGAGAATATAAATCTATTGCCCCTGTTATTGAATTCAGCAATGTAATATAAAGATCTAGAAGTGTGAAGGGTTAAAGTCAGTTTGTCTGTCAGAGAACAACTAAACAGCAGTCTGTCCTCCCTTCCGATGTCTGATTGTCACATCATTTGCATAATAGTCTCCCTATGTAAGATAACAGCAGGATGCCTGGGATAGGGCTGGGAAGCTGCTTTCTCATTGGTCAGTTTTCTTGCATGAGTAATTATATTTCTTCTTAAACGAGAACTAAAGAAGTAGCTACAAATATTGTACATTATTTTTTGTGTTTCTGTACAAGCCCAAGGCAACCACAGCCCTTTATCAATAAAGATCTGTGTCTCCAAAGATGCCCCAGTAGCTCCCCATCTTCTTTTCTGCTGATTCACTGATTCACATGCTCTGTGCTGCTGTCACTTACTGAGCTTAGGGAGCCACTCACAATATACAGTACACATAGAATAGAAATGTCACAATATAAGGCTGATTAGTAATTAATACACATAATTACTACATGGCAGCACAGAAACCAGTGCAATTAGCATCAGAATTGAATAATCAGCAAACCTGTAGCATCAGCTTATATTACAGCCAGGGAAGCTCATTTTCTGCTGGATAATTAGTGACGAGCCCTAAGCTTAGCTTCTCAACAGCCAATCAGAGCCCACTGAGCATGTGAGTGTCACAGACACTTTCCAAGATGGTGACCCCCTGTGACAAGTTTGAAGTCCTGGATCATTGCTGCTATTGACAAGCTCAAACTTTAGCCTCGTGCAATAAGTTCACTATAGAAAATAGGACATTTTTAACCATATTCATTTTTAGGGTTTAGTTCTCCTGGAGGCAAAGAGGGACGGTCGGGTGAAGGGTTAAGATCCCCCTATAAACACATTGGGCTGCATAATGTACTGTAAATGTCCCATAGTGCAATGGGCCAGTGCGTGTATATATATATATATATATATATATATATATATATATATATATATATATATATATATATCGCTGGAATGATAAATTCTGAAGCCACAATATTTCAATAGAAATGTGAATTTGCTTCAGTTCAGAGCAATTCTATAAATCTGTATCAGTAGGAGACACGGCCCTAAGAGAAGAGATTAGAGCAGACAGGGCACGTCACGTGAAATTCACATTCAACTGGCCCCCCGGATACAATGTCATCAATTATATCACCGAGTCACATGATATTGCTCTGTCACCTGATCACAGCGCATGGCAAAGTGTCACATGAACGATACACTGCAGTTTTAAATTCACTCCTATCACCTCTTTGTGGCCCTTAAAGGGGTTGTTCACCTTTTGGTTAACTGTCAGTATGATGTAAAGAGGGATATTCTGAGACAATTTGCTATTGGTTTTCTTTTTTTATTATTTGACTTATTTAGCTTTTTAGTTTGCAGTTTCAACAATGCAGTTGCTATGGTCCAAATCCCCCTAGCAACCATGCGCTGATTTGAATAAGAGACTGGAATATGAATAGGAGAGGCCTGAAAAGAAAGATAAATAATAAAAAGTAGCAATAACAATACATTTGTAGCTTTGCTGTTTTTTTTTTTAAATGGGGTCAGTGACCCCCATTTGAAAGTTGTAAAGAGTCAGAAGAAAACGACAAATAATGAATAAAATATAAATACCGAAGGCCGATTGAAAAGTTGCTTAGAATTGGCCATACTAAAAGTTTACTTAAAGGTGAACCACCTCTTTCAACAAGCGCAAAAACCCTCCGCAAAACAGTCTCCTCTAGTTATGAAAAACAGCTAACCAACCCAATGCGAGAGAATCCTCCAATAAGAAAACTACTAACAAACAAAAACCCTTGTCATTACTGATGCAAGAGAACTGTGGTTATGTGTTATGTGAGTATTTATGTGAGTGTTTATGTGATTGTTTATGTGAGTATTTATGTGAGTATTTATGTGGTTATATATGTGAGTATTTATGTGGTTATATATGTGAGTATTTATGTGGTTATATATGTGAGTATTTATGTGAGTGTTTATGTGAGTATTTATGTGATTATATATGTGAGTATTTATGTGGTTATATATGTGAGTATTTATGTGGTTATATATGTGAGTATTTATGTGGTTATATATGTGAGTATTTATGTGAGTGTTTATGTGAGTATTTATGTGAGTATTTATGTGGTTATATATGTGAGTATTTATGTGGTTATACATGTGAGTATTTATGTGAGTGTTTATGTGAGTATTTATGTGGTTATATATGTGAGTATTTATGTGAGTATTTATGTGGTTATATATGTGAGTATTTATGTGGTTATATATGTGAGTATTTATGTGATTATATATGTGAGTATTTATGTGAGTAATTATGTGGTTATATATGTGAGTATTTATGTGAGTATTTATGTGATTATATATGTGAGTATTTATGTGGTTATATATGTGAGTATTTATGTGATTATATATGTGAGTATTTATGTGAGTATTTATGTGGTTATATATGTGAGTATTTATGTGAGTATTTATGTGATTATATATGTGAGTATTTATGTGGTTATATATGTGAGTATTTATGTGATTATATATGTGAGTTTTTATGTGAGTATTTATGTGGTTATATATGTGAGTATTTATGTGAGTATTTATATGAGTATTTATGTGATTATATATGTGAGTATTTATGTGATTATATATGTGAGTATTTATGTGATTATATATGTGAGTATTTATGTGAGTATTTATGTGGTTATATATGTGAGTATTTATGTGATTATAAATGTGAGTATTTATGTGATTATATATGTGAGTATTTATGTGAGTATTTATGTGATTATATATGTGAGTATTTATGTGAGTGTTTATGTGATTGTTTATGTGAGTATTTATGTGAGTATTTATGTGGTTATATATGTGAGTATTTATATGAGTATTTATGTGGTTATATATGTGAGTATTTATGTGAGTGTTTATGTGATTGTTTATGTGAGTATTTATGTGGTTATATATGTGAGTATTTATGTGGTTATATATGTGAGTATTTATTTGGTTATATAGGTGAGTATTTATGTGATTATATATGTGAGTATTTATGTGAGTATTTATGTGGTTATATATGTGAGTATTTATGTGAGTATTTATGTGATTATATATGTGAGTATTTATGTGATTATATATGTGAGTATTTATGTGAGTATTTATGTGGTTATATATGTGAGTATTTATGTGATTATAAATGTGAGTATTTATGTGATTATATATGTGAGTATTTATGTGAGTATTTATGTGATTATATATGTGAGTATTTATGTGATTATAAATGTGAGTGTTTATGTGATTATTTATGTGAGTATTTTTGTGATTGTTTATGAGTATTTATGTGATTGTTTATGTGAGTATTTATGTGAGTATTTATGTAAGTATTTTTGTGATTGTTTATGAGTATTTATGTGATTGTTTATGTGATTATTTATGTGAGTATTTATGTGATTATTTATGTGAGTATTTATGTGATTATTTATGTGAGTATTTATGTGATTATTTAAGTGAGTATTTATGTGATTGTTTATGTGATTATTTATGTTGAGTATTTATGTGATTATAAATGTGAGAATTTCTGTGGAAATGGTTCAGAGTAGAGTCCTGCAGGGGGTCGGGTACCAGCGGGTTACCTGCAAAAAAAAAGCGGGCACCCTGCGGAATGAGGGGAGGATTTTCAGATGTGGGTATAGCTGCGGGTCGGGTTGTGGGTCTCATCTAAATGTCTTATGTAATATTATATATATTACATTATAATATATATATTACAAAACTTGTTTCTGTCCCGCCCACTTTTGATGATGTCACTTCCGGTTTTGCAGCACTGTTTGATGGTGGTCGGCGGGTTGGGTTGCGGATAAGGCAGTTGTGGGTCCAGGTCAGGCAGCGGATTAAAGGGGGTAAATATGCGGGTTGTGATTCAGGTCGTGGGCTGCGGGTTTTGGACAGGTCTTAGCAATTGGCTCCGCGCAGGACTCTAGTTCAGAGCCTTTCCTTGGGTCATTACTTCAGTTCCTCCGCTATAGACTGATCCTCGTTGACTTGTTGCCCAGATCCAGTTCTGTGGATGAATCGCTGCACGTGGCACTGATTGTTATTCCAACAGAGCTGTATCCCCAGATCCTCTATATACGACTGGAGACACATGCACTGTAGAATACACCCAGGCCTCCCCACTCATCCACATCTTCATTGTCCTCATCAGCTTCACTTCCATCATAATCACCCTACAATCTGTACACAGGGCTCAGCTAGTGCACATATACAGTATATATATATATATCCTGCCCCAGGTACATTATGTCACAGTAATACCCTCACACAGTATCATGTACATAGGAGCAACTAATGAGAGGTTTAGTTCCCTTTAATCTGTGTTACAGTAACATCCTATAATAACTTCCCTTCCCTCCCACCTGGGATTTTGCACATGTGGGATTTGTCACAATAGCCTAATTGGCAAGTGAATGAGCGGCGTCATGTGACAGCGAGATGATTAATACAATAATGTATTTGCTACATTCACTAATCACATCTCTTCCCGTGACAGATCCTAACGGCGGAATTAACGTCACATTGGTGCTCTCATTTCAAACAATTTAAAGGGATACTGTCATGGGAAAACATGTTTTTTTCAAAACACATCAGTTAACAGTGCTGCTCCAGAATTCTGCGCAGAAATCTGTTTCTCAAAAGAGCAAATGGATTTTTTTATATTTAATTTTGAAATCTGACATGGGGCTGGACATATTGTCAGTTTCCAAGGTGCCCCAAGTCATGTGACTTGTGCTCTGATAAACTTCAGTCACTCTTTACTGCAAGTTGGAGTGATATCACCCCCCCCCAGCAGCCAAACAACAGAACAATGGGAAGGTAACCAGATAACAGTTCCCTAACACAAGATAACAGCTGCCTGGTAGATCTAAGAACAACACTCAATAGTAAAAGCCAGGTCCCACTGAGACACATTCAGTTACATTGAGTAGGAGAAACAACAGGCTGCCAGAAAGCAGTTCCATCCTAAAGTGCTGGCTCTTTCTGAAATCACACGACCAGGCAAAATGACCTGAGATTTTAGGGTGCAGGCTGGCTGCCCACAATCACAGTTGGATAGAGTCCTGCATGGGGTCAGGTATACAAGGAATACCCGCAATATGATTGGGACTGGGCTGGATTATTCTTCATTTGCCCAGTTTGTGGGTGGTCTGTGGGTACCCAATCCTCTGCAGTGGGGGGGGGGGTACAGGTGGCGTAATGGGAAACAGTTGAAAATCGAAGTCTCCTAATAGTAAAAAAAACAACTGGCACAACATCACTTCTGATCGGCGTGGAAAACACTGCGGAGAACAGGTCGGTGAAAATCCATGGGGTTACGAAGATGGGTAAGTGGCTCCAGGTCAGGCTTGGGGAAAGCAGGAATGGGTTGGGTGCATGCAGGTCTCTAGAGCTGGACACTATAAACTAGGGATACACTGAATCCAGGATTCGGTCGGGATTCGGCCAGGATTCAGCTTTTTTCAGTAGGATTTGGCCCGATTTTCCCCTTCTGACCAAATGCAAATTAGGATTCAGATTGGATTCGGTTCAGTATTCGGCCGAATCTTTCGCAGAGGATTCAGGGGTTCGGCCGAATCCAAAATAGTGAATTTGGTGCATCCCTACTATAAACTGGACCTGCATCAGAGACTGTGCCAAGGGCACCAGCACCAGAGGGCTCGTTGAGTACAAGGTTTCTCATTTCCTACTGGAATTTCTACATTTAAAAGGAAAAGGAAAGGCTAAAAGTAAGTGAGCTTTATCAGAAAGGTCTATATAAATACACCAGTAACCCCTCAAAGTAATGCTGCTCTGAGTCCTCTGTCAAACAGCACATTTCTTTCCTTCTATTGTGTACTCATGGGCTTCTGTATCAGACTAACTGTTTTCAGCTTAAACCTCCAGGGCTAGGGCTTGAGCATGCTCAGTTTGTTCCTCTCCTCCCCCCTTCTCTGCTGTAATCTGAGCCCAGAGCTATAACTGAGCAGGCAGGAAGTGATGTCACACCAAACTAATATGGCAGCTGCTATCCTAAACACACAGAGAGCTTCTAGAGCTGATTGCTCAGGTATGGTAAAGCATTCTGCAGAACAAATATAGTGTTATAGCTTGTACTATTGTGTCTAATCTATTGGCAATAAACTGCTTCAATAGCTTTCCTTCTCCTTTAAGCTTAGAGTATTTATAAATCTGCTCTTGTGCAACTCTATGTGCCAGAGCTCCATTAACTTGAGTGCTGAAGAGTTGCCCAATGTACTGTGACAAATGGATTGACCCTGGCAGGGGAGAGGTACTGGGCATTAGTGCAATGGTTTGGCATCTCCCCGAAGCTTAAAGCTCAGCTCACTGATTCAGACGTGTAATCAATTTTACCAGTGCTGATTTGTACTGAGTCAGCTCCGGGGCCCGAGTGAATCATTTGGTGCCACAACTCAATTTCCCTCTGGCTGTGACTTTGTTTGGGAGGAGCGGGCACATGCCAGGGGAGAGCTGGGTATAATGCTGAGTGTAAGCGAGTGGTATCGGCTTCTGTAAATCCATTTAACCTCCGTTCTCAGTAGTTTGGCTTGAAGGTTCCCCCCTCTAGGCCCCAAAGACACTTTTTCGTATCAATACCTATTTTATGTCTCCACCATTACAAGACATTTCAAGGAATGTAATGGTGGAGACATGAAATGGGTACACGGTATAGAAAAAGTGTCTTTGGGGCCGGAAGGGTTAAATTCGAGATTTGATATAAAACTGCTACTTTTAGGTTACATACACCAAAAAACTAAATTTGAATCGCTAGACTATTTTATATCTATATTTTTAACAGAGTAACAATTGGGTATTGTATAAAATTAGTGAAGGAGATTATGGAATGAAATATATTTATTAGTACATACATAAATAAACTCATGAGCAGGAAACGAAAATAGCACAGATTTGAATCCATTGTACATTAAATTGATGTTTATATGAAGTAAATGTAATAGACCCGATTAACTTAATCAAATTGATTTGTTTTTAACTAATTGATTGATAGTTTTTTCATATTAATGAACTGAACATTTAATGAATTAATGAGCGAAATGGACTTAAATGATGTGCGTGCTAATGAGGTCTCTGAGGAAGTGGGTAGACACGAAACGCGTCAGACCTCGGACGCTGAGTTTGGTTGATGTTAAAATAAAAGTTTATACCTTTTATCCATAATCCGCGAGTGTGCGATTCTTCAGACACCGGAGTGCACTGCTACAACGTGTGGTGCGAAACTTCTCCTTAGTGACGGACTCGGGGTGGCAGCCCCCGGGTTACAACGTGGAAGGAGTAACAATTTATCGCTTTTTAAAGCAAACAAGTGTTGTATGGGGAGCCCAGGTGAACCCGACCGGTCATTAAGCTTGAGCGTGGGGTCAGGGGCAGCAAGCACCCGGGCCATGAATTTTGAGGGTGAGCTGTGTAAAGGATTCCTATCCATGCATTTCACGTTAAAATTAATGACTTATTAATTAGTCAGATCCCTTATAGGGACTTTAAATGCTGTTTAAATCCAAGTCTAGCGCTGGACATTTAATCGTTTTTATAAGAACCCTGACTGTATGCAGTGAAATTCTCCCTTCATTTACTGCTGTGGATAGGAATTTTCAGACGGTCCCTAACTGCTCTGCAGGGAAATAATCATACTTATGTACAGCAGGGGGAGCCTTACTTCCCAGCCATACAGAACTCAAGCAGCTTTGTTTGTTTCCCTGTAGAGCAGTCAGCGACTGTGTAGAGATTTGTATTGGATTTTATTTTTGCCTTTACATCCCCTTTACTGTTTCCAACTCCAGCTGCAGGGACAAAGATCATGGAGCCAGATTTAAACAGATAAACTGGGATTCTATTTGGAGGATTATTTTGCTGCAGCCACTGGTTCTGCAGAGTTGGAGAAAGTTTGTATTAAACAATACAAAAACTATAAAATCCACATTAGATTACATGACAACACAGGACCCAGTGCAGTCTGTATATTCTGATTATTAATCAGTCTTGTTGTATCGGCTTCTGGCAGATATTATTGACCCCAGAACACACAGCAGATAAATACAGTGCCAATTCCATGTATAATACCCCAGAACACACAGCAGATAAATACAGTGCCAATTCCATGTATAATACCCAGAACACACAGCAGATAAATACAGGGCCAATTCCATGTATAATACCCCAGAACACACAGCAGATAAATACAGTGCCAATTCCATGTATAATACCCCAGAACACACAGCAGATAAATACAGGGCCAATTCCATGTATAATACCCCAGAACACACAGCAGATAAATACAGTGCCAATTCCATGTATAATACCCAGAACACACAGCAGATAAATACAGTGCCAATTCCATGTATAATACCCCAGAACACACAGCAGATAAATACAGGGTCAATTCCATGTATAATACCCCAGAACACACAGCAGGATAAATACAGTGTCAATTCCATGTATAATACCCCAGAACACACAGCAGATAAATACAGGGTCAATTCCATGTATAATACCCCAGAACACACAGCAGATAAATACAGGGCCAATTCCATGTATAATACCCCAGAACACACAGCAGATAAATACAGGGACAATTCCATGTATAATACCCCAGAACACACAGCAGATAAATACAGGGTCAATTCCATGTATAATACCCCAGAACACACAGCAGGATAAATACAGTGTCAATTCCATGTATAATACCCCAGAACACACAGCAGGATAAATACAGGGCCAATTCCATGTATAATACCCCAGAACACACAGCAGATAAATACAGTGCCAATTCCATGTATAATACCCCAGAACACACAGCAGATAAATACAGGACCAATTCCATGTATAATACCCAGAACACACAGCAGATAAATACAGTGCCAATTCCATGTATAATACCCCAGAACACACAGCAGATAAATACAGGGTCAATTCCATGTATAATACCCCAGAACTCACAGCAGATAAATACAGGGCCAATTCCATGTATAATACCCCAGAACACACAGCAGATAAATACAGGGCCAATTCCATGTATAATACCCCAGAACACACAGCAGATAAATACAGTGCCAATTCCATGTATAATACCCCAGAACACACAGCAGGATAAATACAGGGCCAATTCCATGTATAATACCCCAGAACACACAGCAGATAAATACAGTGCCAATTCCATGTATAATACCCCAGAACACACAGCAGATAAATACAGAGCCGATTCCATGTATAATACCCCAGAACACACGGCAGATAAATACAGTGCCAATTCCATGTATAATACCCCAGAACACACAGCAGATAAATACAGGGCCAATTCCATGTATAATACCCAGAACATACAGCAGATAAATACAGGGCCAATTCCATGTATAATACCCCAGAACACACAGCAGATAAATACAGTGCCAATTCCATATATAATACCCCAGAACACACAGCAGATAAATACAGGGCCAATTCCATGTATAATACCCCAGAACACACAGCAGATAAATACAGTGCCAATTCCATGTATAATACCCCAGAACACACAGCAGATAAATACAGGGCCAATTCCATATATAATACCCCAGAACACACAGCAGATAAATACAGGGCCAATTCCATATATAATACCCCAGAACACACGGCAGATAAATACAGGGCCAATTCCATATATAATACCCCAGAACACACAGCAGATAAATACAGTGCCAATTCCATGTATAATACCCCAGAACACACAGCAGATAAATACAGTGTCAATTCCATGTATAATACCCAGAACATACAGCAGATAAATACAGTGCCAATTCCATGTATAATACCCCAGAACACACAGCAGATAAATACAGTGCCAATTCCATGTATAATACCCAGAACATACAGCAGATAAATACAGGGCCAATTCCATATATAATACCCCAGAACACACGGCAGATAAATACAGGGCCAATTCCATGTATAATACCCAGAACACACAGCAGATAAATACAGTGTCAATTCCATGTATAATACCCAGAACACACAGCAGATAAATACAGTGCCAATTCCATGTATAATACCCCAGAACACACAGCAGATAAATACAGTGTCAATTCCATGTATAATACCCAGAACATACAGCAGATAAATACAGGGCCAATTCCATATATAATACCCCAGAATACACGGCAGATAAATACAGGGCCAATTCCATGTATAATACCCCAGAACACACAGCAGGATAAATACAGGGCCAATTCCATGTATAATACCCCAGAACACACAGCAGATAAATACAGTGCCAATTCCATATATAATACCCCAGAACACACGGCAGATAAATACAGGGCCAATTCCATGTATAATACCCCAGAACACACAGCAGGATAAATACAGGGCCAATTCCATGTATAATACCCCAGAACACACAACAGATAAATACAGGGCCAATTCCATGTATAATACCCCAGAACACACAGCAGATAAATACAGTGCCAATTCCATGTATAATACCCCAGAACACACAGCAGATAAATACAGGGCCAATTCCATGTATAATACCCCAGAACACACAGCAGATAAATACAGTGCCAATTCCATGTATAATACCCAGAACACACAGCAGATAAATACAGTGCCAATTCCATGTATAATACCCCAGAACACACAGCAGATAAATACAGGGTCAATTCCATGTATAATACCCCAGAACACACAGCAGGATAAATACAGTGTCAATTCCATGTATAATACCCCAGAACACACAGCAGATAAATACAGGGTCAATTCCATGTATAATACCCCAGAACACACAGCAGATAAATACAGGGCCAATTCCATGTATAATACCCCAGAACACACAGCAGATAAATACAGGGACAATTCCATGTATAATACCCCAGAACACACAGCAGATAAATACAGGGTCAATTCCATGTATAATACCCCAGAACACACAGCAGGATAAATACAGTGTCAATTCCATGTATAATACCCCAGAACACACAGCAGGATAAATACAGGGCCAATTCCATGTATAATACCCCAGAACACACAGCAGATAAATACAGTGCCAATTCCATGTATAATACCCCAGAACACACAGCAGATAAATACAGGACCAATTCCATGTATAATACCCAGAACACACAGCAGATAAATACAGTGCCAATTCCATGTATAATACCCCAGAACACACAGCAGATAAATACAGGGTCAATTCCATGTATAATACCCCAGAACTCACAGCAGATAAATACAGGGCCAATTCCATGTATAATACCCCAGAACACACAGCAGATAAATACAGGGCCAATTCCATGTATAATACCCCAGAACACACAGCAGATAAATACAGTGCCAATTCCATGTATAATACCCCAGAACACACAGCAGGATAAATACAGGGCCAATTCCATGTATAATACCCCAGAACACACAGCAGATAAATACAGTGCCAATTCCATGTATAATACCCCAGAACACACAGCAGATAAATACAGAGCCGATTCCATGTATAATACCCCAGAACACACGGCAGATAAATACAGTGCCAATTCCATGTATAATACCCCAGAACACACAGCAGATAAATACAGGGCCAATTCCATGTATAATACCCAGAACATACAGCAGATAAATACAGGGCCAATTCCATGTATAATACCCCAGAACACACAGCAGATAAATACAGTGCCAATTCCATATATAATACCCCAGAACACACAGCAGATAAATACAGGGCCAATTCCATGTATAATACCCCAGAACACACAGCAGATAAATACAGTGCCAATTCCATGTATAATACCCCAGAACACACAGCAGATAAATACAGGGCCAATTCCATATATAATACCCCAGAACACACAGCAGATAAATACAGGGCCAATTCCATATATAATACCCCAGAACACACGGCAGATAAATACAGGGCCAATTCCATATATAATACCCCAGAACACACAGCAGATAAATACAGTGCCAATTCCATGTATAATACCCCAGAACACACAGCAGATAAATACAGTGTCAATTCCATGTATAATACCCAGAACATACAGCAGATAAATACAGTGCCAATTCCATGTATAATACCCCAGAACACACAGCAGATAAATACAGTGCCAATTCCATGTATAATACCCAGAACATACAGCAGATAAATACAGGGCCAATTCCATATATAATACCCCAGAACACACGGCAGATAAATACAGGGCCAATTCCATGTATAATACCCAGAACACACAGCAGATAAATACAGTGTCAATTCCATGTATAATACCCAGAACACACAGCAGATAAATACAGTGCCAATTCCATGTATAATACCCCAGAACACACAGCAGATAAATACAGTGTCAATTCCATGTATAATACCCAGAACATACAGCAGATAAATACAGGGCCAATTCCATATATAATACCCCAGAATACACGGCAGATAAATACAGGGCCAATTCCATGTATAATACCCCAGAACACACAGCAGGATAAATACAGGGCCAATTCCATGTATAATACCCCAGAACACACAGCAGATAAATACAGTGCCAATTCCATATATAATACCCCAGAACACACGGCAGATAAATACAGGGCCAATTCCATGTATAATACCCCAGAACACACAGCAGGATAAATACAGGGCCAATTCCATGTATAATACCCCAGAACACACAACAGATAAATACAGGGCCAATTCCATGTATAATACCCCAGAACATACAGCAGATAAATACAGGGCCAATTCCATGTATAATACCCCAGAACACACAGCAGATAAATACAGTGCCAATTCCATGTATAATACCCAGAACACACAGCAGATAAATACAGTGCCAATTCCATGTATAATACCCAGAACACACAGCAGATAAATACAGTGCCAATTCCATGTATAATACACCCCAGAACACACAGCAGATAAATACAGAGCCAATTCCATGTATAATACCCCAGAACACACAGCAGAATAAATACAGTGCCAATTCCATGTATAATACCCCAGAACACACAGCAGATAAATACAGAGCCAATTCCATGTATAATACCCCAGAACACACAGCAGAATAAATACAGTGCCAATTCCATGTATAATACCCCAGAACACACAGCAGATAAATACAGTGGCAACTTCATGAAGAATAACCCCAGAGCACACTGAAGGATAGAGGTATTTCCTATTTAAAGTATAATATCTCTGTCCTGTATCTTAGCCCACCCAAACCTTGATTGTAAGTTGCCTATGGTGCTTATTTCTGATGGATAAGTGCAATCTGTAGGTGCATTAAGGAAAGCCTGCAGAGAGCTGGAAAGCTTCACACCTTCGTTAAATAGCACCGGAAAATGTTTTAAATGTTTTAAACAGCATAAAGATGATGCCATGTTCACTCTTCAAAAGTTATTTAATATCCACTTTGTTGTCAATGTATCTTTCATTTGTCGGTGTTCTGATCCTTTCATTTCCCTAATAAATTCTACTCGAGTTCTTGGTACATTGCGGCAGCTTGAGGTCGGGCTATAAAGATTGCAGATTGTGGATTTAAGATCCCACGTGGGCTGTACAATGAGCTCTCCTGGTATTGCTTGGGCAGTAGATGGAAATTTTATTGGCGAGCGAGAGATGTGAGACACACAGAGATCCAACATGAATAGAAAGTAGCCAGAGAGACTGTATTTAAAGGGCCACAAACACATTACAGTTATCTGCAGCACTCGGTCCAATAGAGCTACTGCTAGGGCTTGTAATGCTGAAAGAGGGTTATGGGAGAAAGGCTGAGAATTCACAAAATGAGTCAGCGGCACCTTCATAGAAGCCACAGGGTAGTGAAGCAAGAAGGAACAATACAAACATTTATTCAGTCCAAAGAGACAAATTAGTGGAAAAACTTTAGACAAGAAGCACATGAATAAAGGGGAAGAAGAAGGAGGGAGCAGAGAGAAATCCAATGTGTCTGATGTGTTTGCAGGGAATGAATCACTTTACTCTGAGGTTACAATAGGATTAATAAATCATAACAAGATCCGTCCAAGGACCCAGTTGGCCATGGAGTAGTTCAAAAACATTTTGAGTCTAGGGGGCAGATTTACATAAGGTCGAATATCGAGGGTTAATTAACCGACTGTAAATCCTTCGACTTCGAATATCGAAGTCGAAGGATTTAGCGATATTCCTACAATCGAACGATCAAAGGAATAAGGATTTTAATCCATCGATCGAAGGATATTCATTAGGAAGCCTATGGGGACCTTCCCCATAGGCTAAAGGTGGCCATACACGGGCCGATAAAAGCTGCCGACAGACCGTGTCGGCAGCTTATTGGCCCGTGTATGGGGGCCCCCGACGGGCTTCCCCGATCGAGATCTGGCCGAAAGTCGGCCAGAACTCGATCTGTTCGTTGATGCGGTCCCGCGATCCGACCGCCCGTTTGGCGAACGCTAGGATCCGATCGTTGGGCCCTAGGGCCCACGATCGGATCAGCCCAATATTGCCCACCTCAAGGTGGGCATATCGGAGGGAGATCCGCTCGTTTGGCGACATCGCCAAACGAGCGGATCTATCCGTGTATGGCCACCTTAACATTGGCCTCGGTAGGATTTTAGGTGGCGAACTAGGGGGTTGAAGTATTTTTTAAAGAGACAGTACTTTGAATGGTCGAATAGTCAAGCGATTCGAAGTCGAACTCGTAGTTGAAGTAGCCGTATTGGACCATTCGAAATTCGAAGTATTTTTTCACTCGAGCTAAGTAAATGGGCCCCTAGATCCCCTCAATTTCCCAACCCTTTGCAGACTGGTCAAGTGTGTCCCTATCACTAATATCGTTATGAATGTACAATACACAGCTTGGCGAATGGGAGCGAACGGCCTGTGAGTAAGTGATGGCGCCTGTAATTACGCTGCATCTGGGATTAATTGCGCTTATTTACTGGATGAGTTAACAGTGCAATCTCCCCATATTGGCCATGCAGGAGACACACTAATGGGATACAAGCAATGAGACTGACCTTCCTGCCCAACTTGAATCCCTTTCTGCCCAGTAATGTAAATAACCAGGGAGTGCGGCACATACATGATCACATTGCCTCGCGTGTAGCTCCACGTGTGTATAATGATCATGACACTGTCACTCTCTATTGTCACTTTCCTGACATTATCACCAGAGTGAGAAATAATTGCTCTATTGTCCATGACCTGAGCACTCCCATCCTCCAATCACCTCCATCAGGAAACACTGAAAATGGCAAAACTATGTTTAAAGGATAAGTAAAGCTTTAAAATAAGTGAATGTAAAATTGATGAGGGGACTATTCTAAGCACTTTTGTAATGTACAGTCATTCATTATTTATTTTTAATTCCAAGATATTAAGTGATACATGTACTGTTAATATGAATGAATTTTGTTACAACAGCGCCACCTGCTGGTCAGTTTCCCACCAGTCTGACCAGCAAGTAGTCAAGGAAGTTGTCAGGAGAAAGAAAGAGGCCGATGTTCTTCTGCTTAGGAATAAAATTAGAAACCTTTCTCACATCTTTCCTAAGCAGAAGAACATCAGCCTCTTTCTTTCTCCTGACAACTTCCTTGACTACTTGCTGGTCAGACTGGTGGGAAACTGACCAGCAGGTGGCGCTGTTGTAACAAAATCCATTCATATTAACAGCACATCTATCCCTTAATATCTTGGAATAAAAACAAAATAAATAATAAATGTACATTGCAAAAGTGCTTAGAATAGACCCCTCCCCTGTTACTTATCCTTTAACGTCGTCATTTACACTGACCCTGGAGTGTGAGAGCCAAAAGGTGCAAGTGAACAGAGGAACGGAATGGATAGAAATGGAAGAAAACTTTAACAGACATGCTGCTATTTTTGATCCGCAGTCATTATAAAGAGAGGACATGGTATTAATAGCAGCGGCATGCAGCAGTGCCAGAGAGATTTCTGATTAGAAATGCGCTGAGTTGGTCGCAGGGAACAATACGGGGGCCACAGTCACTCCTGGTTGGCAGGCGCTGAAAACATTCAGAAGGAACAAGAACACTGGGATTAGTCTTCCGGCAGTATTTATATCTGTTGGGAGAATTATAATAATGTCTCTGTCTACAGACGCTGGCCCCAGATATCACATTAACCCATCACTGGGCTTAGAAAGTGCTAAATTCACATCAACGGGAGTTTGGGCACCAGCAGAACTTGACCTTGTGCCCCCATTGTCTGCACCTTGTTGCTCCTATGAGCACATTTTGGAGAGGGCCATTATACCCACAAGCCAGCCAGTTGCAAACCTCCCACCATTTTGGAAATAGAAAGAGGGACAAAAACATATACCACGCCCATTTTTGTGGCCACCCCCCACTAATTACCATGTTCATATTACAAAATTTGGCAGGTTATGAAAGTCTGAACACATTTCTGTGGTTTTTATGTGTTATTACAGTTTTGCCAATGAAGGTGAATTGCCCTTTAAGCTGCAAGTCACAGTTTCCCCAAGAGACCTGTTTATCTTAAATTGTTACAATTGTTTCTTTGCTTATCGTAAGTAGTTACAATTGTTTTTTGCTTATCTTGAATTGTTACTTGTTTCTTTGTGTATCTTAAATACTTACAATAGTTTTTTGCTTATCTTGAATTGTTTCTTGTTTGTTTGCGTAACTTAAATTGTTACAAAAGTATCTAAATGGACCTGCTGCCTATTCTGGGCTCTCTGCCAAAAGCCAATTAAGTTTTAGAACTTTGTATCTTTTTTTGGCAGTTCAGGGCAGGAGATCAAAGAGAAAGTTGGTGACAATCCGGGACTGTGGGCTGAGCTGTCAAAATCGGGACTGTCCCATGTAAAATGGCTCAGTTGGGATGCGTGTAGTTGTTTGGGGTTTATTTTCATCCAGCACCAGACCAGCACTTAAAGAACCTCCCCAGGGCTGTTTTGGAGCAAGTGAAATTCCGTGACCCAACTGCAATGAAGTCTCACAAACACATTTATTTTGGGAAGAGCCTCAGATGTTGGAATCTCCGACCACCTCCCGCTCGCCCCGGGTGCTGCCGCCAAACAAATTAAGGAAATCCTGTCGGACTCCCTGTGTTTTTCCAAGTGGAATGTGAGCGGGAATAGGAGTCCTGGGAATGTGCTGCTGATAAGGACAAGCTGGGTGCTGCCTGGTGTGTGAGACTTGGAGGCGCATTTATCAAGGGTCGCATTTCAAATTCATGTCAGTTTTTTAAAACTCCCATAAACTCGAAATAAGACCAATCAAAATTTATTATAAAAATCAAATTTTTTAAACTTGGGTGAATGGGATTGACCCGAAAACTCAAATGGAATTCGAATTCGATTAGAATTTTAAAAACTCAATTTGATTTTTTTTTCTCTGAAAAATATCATGAAGGCTGCAACCAACTCCAAATGAATCCCTGGATTTAAACAGAAATTCGGCAGGTTTTAGGTGGCAAATAGTCGAATTTGAGTTCTTAAAGGGTCAGTGTATGATAAATCTCTAAAATTAAATTAGATTTGTTTTTAAAAACTCAAATCGAATTTGACAGATTTGACCATAACAAAAATCAAAAATTCAAATTTCGAATTCGAAATTTTCAATTCGACCCTTGATAAATCTGCCCCTTGCTGTCAGGCCAAGGAAAGAGAAGAGACGGCACTTGTGCATCACTGGAAAGATTAGGGACCTTACTGGTAACAGGATGGGGGACAGAATTAATATAGAATTAATGACCAGTGAAAATGTATAGATGCCAAATTGTGCACATCATTTTAGTACAGGTATGGGATCCGTTATCCGGAAAGCTCTGAATTATGTAAAGGCCGTCTCCCATAGACTCCAGTTTAATCAAATACCCCAACTTTTTAAAAATGATTCCTTTTTCTGTGTAATAATAAAACAGTCGCTTGTACTTGATCCCAACTAAGATATAATTAATCCTTATTGGAAGCAAAACCAGCCTATTGGGTTTATTTAATGTTTATATGATTTTCTAGTAGATTTAAGGTATGAAGATCCAAATTATGGAAAGACCTGTTATCTGGAAAACCCCAGGTCCTGAGAACTCTGTATAACAGGTCCCATACCTTCATTTTATCCAAATAATCCAAATTCTTAAAAACAATTTCCTTTTTCTGTGTAATAATAAAACAGTAGATTGTACTTGATCCCAACTAAGATATAATTAATCCTTATTGGAGGCAAAACCAGTTTATTGGGTTTATTTCATGTTTATATGATTTTCTAGTAGACTTAAGGCATGAAGATCTAAATTATGGAACGTACACAATGCCAAAACAAGACTCAACACAACAATACACAAGACCAAGTAGAGAAGTACACAATGCCAAAACAAGACTCAACACAACAATACACAAGACCAAGTAGAGAAGTACACAATGCCAAAACAAGACTCAACACAACAATACACAAGACCGAGTAGAAAAGTACACAATGCCAAAACAAGACTCAACACAACAATACACAAGACCAAGTAGAGAAGTACACAATGCCAAAACAAGACTCAACACAACAATACACAAGACCAAGTAGAGAAGTACACAATGCCAAAACAAGACTCAACACAACAATACACAAGACCAAGTAGAAAAGTACACAATGCCAAAACAAGACTCAACACAACAATACACAAGACCAAGTAGAGAAGTACACAATGCCAAAACAAGACTCAACACAACAATACACAAGACCAAGTAGAGAAGTACACAATGCCAAAACAAGACTCAACACAACAATACACAAGACCGAGTAGAAAAGTACACAATGCCAAAACAAGACTCAACACAACAATACACAAGACCAAGTAGAGAAGTACACAATGCCAAAACAAGACTCAACACAACAATACACAAGACCAAGTAGAGAAGTACACAATGCCAAAACAAGACTCAACACAACAATACACAAGACCAAGTAGAAAAGTACACAATGCCAAAACAAGACTCAACACAACAATACACAAGACCAAGTAGAGAAGTACACAATGCCAAAACAAGACTCAACACAACAATACACAAGACCAAGTAGAGAAGTACACAATGCCAAAACAAGACTCAACACAACAATACACAAGACCAAGTAGAGAAGTACACAATGCCAAAACAAGACTCACTGCAACACTACACAAGACCAAGATAAACCACAATGAAACAGACAATTTTAGGACAATCAGAAATAGTTACTAAAATGCAGACACTGGTCTTCAATACTTTAGCATTGTGTCAATTACTGGGCAGACAATAGACTCTGGTTCTATGTGTTATTCTGGAGGCAGCGGCAGTTGTGGAGGTGATAAAACAAAGTGAAATGTGTGTGTGTTGGAAGGAGCAGTGGTGACCCATGCGGGTGATAACTGACAGTCAGGAAATTATCAGGCATGGCACAGAGGGCACCCTGGGTCCTTACTGGAGACAGACGAGGCATTAGAATCTCTGCAGCTGACAGCAAGTGACAGCAAGTGACAGCAAGTGACAGCAAGTGACAGCAAAGAGATGGAACCTGACGTCAAATATAAAAAACAAATGTTATTAGCTGCCAGCATAAGGTACAAGGTGTTGTTATTTACAAGATATATATATATATATATTTGTCTAATAATACAGCCCTTATATAATTGTCATGTAAATGTACTCTTGTGTGTATATTTTATCTCTTCTGTGCAGTGCACTATAAAATGTTATATTAAATCATTTACAATTGCCAGCCATCAATCCCATAATGCTTTGCATGTCCATCTTGTTAGCTAGGCAGCGGTGCAGATTAAGGGGCAAATTTACTACAGGGCGAAGTGAAATTTCGCCAGCGTGACGTCATTTGGCCACTTCGCCGATTTACTAATGGGTGGTGGCGTAAATTCGCTAGCGAAGTAGACCTACTCTAGCGCTACTTCGCACACTTACGCCAGGCGAAGTAGAACATTTTTCTAAGTCCCAAAAAACTTTTTACTTTTTACTGGGTAATAGGTACCCTCCTTTCCCCCTACATTTGGCACCTAAACTATACAGTGGGCTCATGTGTATGACAATATAAGACCTCTATAACATTTTATTAAGGTTCCCTGGCCTTGAGTAGTGTAATGTAGTTGCTGCAACATATACGTCCATTGTACTTTAACTGCACGACGTATGCTAATTAGGCATCACCAGCGTAACCTCGGACTGCTTATCGTATTATTGCTAGCGCAATTTTGCAACCGTTTCGGTAACTTGTGCGCAACTTCGGATCTTCTTGAATTTGCGCAGCCCTGGCGAAACTACGCCTGGCGAAGTGCAGCGAAGCCATCGCTAGCGCATTTACGGTGCATAGTGAATTTGCTCCTAAATATTTTATAAGCTTATATAGCATCATATATCTAATCATATAATCCCCTATATACAGGGTAATGCTATGGAGCATGCACAGACTTCATACCCACCTAAATCCCAAACCTCTTGTTCCAAACCTCTTACGTAGAACGTGTGACTATCCCAGAATCATCTGCACGAGTTTTAGGTCAGTCCCAGTGCAATAAAAAAGAATTCAGAATCTGCACCTTCCCTGCACATACTGTTATTTATTTTAATTTGTCCCATTATGTCAATTCTGTTGCTAAAAGCTCTTTGTTTCCTATGGAATCATTTAGCAGCTCCGTTATTGCTCTCCGGAGCCAGTTTCACAAGCAATTTCTTCTCACGGTACTTTATAAATATCGACTTTAATTGAAATTTCTATAACGAGATATTCCATTTTTAACAATGGCAGAACATCTAGTCAATTAACCCAATGTTTCACCAACCTTCCACCCACCTACATGTCTGCAGCTCATATATATATATATATATATATATATATATATATATATATATATATATATATATATATATATATATATATATATATATATTGCACTCAATTTCACGAGAACAGAAGGAGCAATTACTAAGACCCTGTGCAGAAGTATAACTCCCAACTGTCCTATTTTTCTTGAGACAGTCCCTATTTTGACAGCTCAACCCCCATTCCCGGATTGTTACTGAAACGTCCCGAATTTCTCTTTGATCTCCTGCACTGAAAAGCCAGAAAAAGATACAATGTTTCTAAAACTCAATTGGCTTTTGGTAGAGATCCCAGAATATGTGGCAGGTGCACTTAGATACTTTTATAACAATTTAAGATAGGCAAAGAAACAATTGTAACAATTTGAGATAAGCAAAGAAACAATTGTAACAATTTAAGATAAGCAGGTCTCTGTGACTTGCAGCTTAAAGGGCAATTCACCTTCATTAGCAAAACTGTAATAACACATAAAAACCACAGAAATGGGGTCAACCTTTTATAACCTGCCAGATTTTGTAAAATGAAAATGGTAATTAGGAGGCATGGCCACAAACAGGCGTGGTCAAAAAGAATTCACAGCGCTGAGTGCGGCAAATGTTTTTTGTCCCTCTTTCTATATTCAAAATGTTGGAAGGTACAGTAGAAGGGCACTAAGGGTGCAAGAGAATGTCCTTTATATAGAGAGACTTCTGCCCAAGGTCTGAGTGTGCTCTGCACCTTCCACCAGGTAACAAAATCCAGGGTAAGTTGCACAACGTTGCTTCCCCATCCCTTCCATCTGCCCAAATACAGGGCCCCATTGTGCCCTAAATAACGCTACTCCCTAACTGGACATTGAGGGGGCTGGAGGGGGACACCAACATCCCTCCCCCACTCCTCGTGAATACAGGGCTGATAAAGGCAGGACGCACAGAATTCATGTAGCTGCTGTAGGTTTCTTTGCTCGGTTTCAGAGATTACACTCTGCCTTTTGCACCTGGCACTGGAGGAACTGCAGGAATGAATTTAAGCTGAAGGGAGGGGGGCAAAGAGCAAAAGAAAAATGGTGGATTGCATCAATATTTAGCATTTTGCCCCCTTCTTAGCATGTTGTGCATTTGGGCACAGGTTGGAAACCTCATAAAGAAACAAAAACATCATTGGCACCTGGTTTTTATGCCTATTTTATGGTATAATAATAATAATATAATAATAATAATAATAAATATGATGGAATATATAATGGAAGAATAAATTGGGTTCCTCCAGGGCTGACTATACCAGCAGGTAATATTTGAGAAAGAAAAGTAGTAAAACCCCCCACACTCTCTAAGGGCTCTTACTGACGAGTGTTTGAAGCTGCGCTCCCCTGAGTTCCGTTTTTCTGCGTTCAGCCGCAGGGGAGCGCAGGAATAGATGCATTTAGCTTTTTTCAATGGGGCTGTACACAGGCGCGTGTAGGAGCCGAACGCAGGTTGAGACGCAACATGCTGCATTTTTCCTGCGTTCGGCGCCTACACGCGCCTGTGTGAGTACAGCCCCATTGGAAAAAATGTAATGCTCCTATTCCTGTGCTCCCCTGCGGCTGAATGCAGAAAAACGGAACGCGGGGAGCGCAGCTTCAACCGCTCATCGGTAAGAGCCCTAATACAATCTGATCTAAGTTGTGATTGACTAAGTATTGTGTACCAATTAATAGATTCCTCAATAAAAAACATTCACAATAGTTACCTTTTCTGTCTATGGTTGGAACCATTGTCCCCAGTGTTCTACTTTCCCCCCGTGTGGAGTCCCAGGGCCTAGAAATACAATCTCATAGAAGTTTTTGGGACTTTTATTTCTTAAATGACGGTCTTGGAGGTTTATAATTTCATTTAATGAATTCATCTCTCTAAACATCGATTCAGCACCAGCACTTTGGAATTAATATTAATATTTGGATTTATTGCCAGTCTGAGACTACAATTAGTTCAGCACCAGCACTTTGTATTTATTATTAATTCATTGGTGGATGTTAAATTTCATTTGAATTAATTGACTGATTCTTAAATTGTACTTCATTCATTTATTCATTGTGGCAGTAGTCATATATATATATATACACATACAGAATTGTTGAAAATTTTCACCAGCGTTAAAATTCTTGATTCACAAATTCTTCACAGTTTCGTGACAATTAATAGGCACCCATTGACTTTAATGTGCGTCAGAATGGTCGCCAGTGTCAAAATTCTTGATTCGTGAATTTTTCACTGTTTTTCCGATTTTGCGGGACATTGGCCAATTTTTCGGCGAAACGGGAGAAATTTGCCCATCACTGCTTACCAATTCCTTTCTTAGGGTTGTGTATAGGATAGAGCCTTGTGTGGACCTGAACCCGCAACCCGCATATTTACCCACTTTCATCGGTTCCCCGACCTGGACCTGTAACTACCTTATCCGCAACCCGCCAACCTACATCAAACAGGAAGTGATGGTGCTGCGAACCGGAAGTGACATCATCAAAAGTGGGCGGGACAGAAACAACTTTTGTTAAACTTTAAAAGGAGTAAAAAATAGACAATACTGCATAAGATAAGACATTTAGATGAGACCCGCAACCAGAAGAACCACGACCCACAGACCCACGGGTATACCCGCACCTGAAAATCCTCCCCTCATTCCACAGGATGCCGCTTTTTTTTTTGCGGGGCACCCGACTCGATGCAGGACTCTAGTATAGGATGTTAAACACTGGGCAGTAGAGAGCATTCTGTCTGTCTCTGAGAGAAATGCTAATGTAGCCTTTGATTTTGGACCCAAGCCTTGTTATAAGAAAAGGACAAGCCAAGAACAGGGACAAAGAATCGGAACACGAGGCGTGAGCAATCGCTAGGGGAGATTCACGTTCCTAGAGGGAGGTTCCTGCAGGACCATGGGAAAGAGAACAGCCCAGTAATAACAGTACAAGGAATTAACTTGGACTCATTTACTCATTCTGAACAAGAGATACATTGGGTGCAGCAGATTTACAGTCTCACACATCAATCTTTGAGAGTTGCCACTGTGCATTATATATGATGTATGGTGATGGGTCACGGCAATTCCCTTGCTATCAGGGTGCATGATAATAAAATCACATTTTACCTTCAGCTTTGCCTTTAAAGGAAAACTATACCCCCCAAACAATGTAGGTCTCTATTAAAAGATACTGAGTAAAACAGCTCATATGTAAAATCCTGCTTCATGTAAATGAACCATTATCATAATAATATACTTTTCTAGTAGTATGTGCCATTGGGTAATCATAAATAGAAAATTACCATTTTAAAAAATAAGGGCCGCCCCCTGAGATCGTAAGATTCACTGTGCACACATACAAACCACATGTAAGGTCACATGAGCCAATTAACAGACAGAGTTCTGCCTTTTGCTTCCTCACTTCTTCCTGTTACAGTTAGTGTTGTAGTATTTCTGGTCAGGTGATCTCTTCCTGTTACAGTTAGAGCTGCAGTATTTCTGGTCAGGTGATCTCTTCCTGTTACAGTTAGAGCTGCAGTATTTCTGGTCAGGTGATCTCTTCCTGTTACAGTTAGAGCTGCAGTATTTCTGGTCAGGTGATCTCTTCCTGTTACAGTTAGAGCTGCGGTATTTCTGGTCAGGTGATCTCTTCCTGTTACAGTTAGAGCTGTGGTATTTCTGGTCAGGTGATCTCTTCCTGTTACAGTTAGAGCTGCAGTATTTCTGGTCAGGTGATCTCTTCCTGTTACAGTTAGAGCTGCAGTATTTCTGGTCAGGTGATCTCTTCCTGTTACAGTTAGAGCTGCGGTATTTCTGGTCAGGTGATCTCTTCCTGTTACAGTTAGAGCTGCAGTATTTCTGGTCAGGTGATCTCTTCCTGTTACAGTTAGTGTTGTAGTATTTCTGGTCAGGTGATCTGAGGCAGCACAGATAGAGTCACAAAATGGTGGCTCAAGGCAAGAGATGTAAAAGGGCAATATTTATGTAAATATATATTCCAGTTTGGTAAGATTCTTTAATATGTCATTCTATTTAATATAAACTATCTGTTGCTTAAGTATTCATTTTGGGGGTATAGTTTTCCTTTAAGGGAACGCAGCAAACGTGTTACAGCCTGGGCAGAAAGTGTTATGGCTGATAATAAATCTCAGTGACATTGCCCAGTGCCACACAGATGAGATTTAGGGGCCGATTCACTAAGGGTCGAATATCGAGGGTTAATTAACCCTCGATATTCGACTAGGAATTAAAATCCTTCGACTTCGAATATCGAAGTCGAAGGATTTAGCGCAGATAGTTCGATCGATCGAAGGATAATTCCTTCGACCGAACGATTAAATCCACGAATCGAACGTTTCGAAGGATTTAAATCCAACGATCGAAGGAATATCCTTCGATCAAAAAAAGTTAGCCAAGCCTATGGGGACCTTCCCCATAGGCTAACATTGACTTCGGTAGCTTTTAGATGGCGAACCAGG
Source organism: Xenopus laevis (assembly GCF_017654675.1). Lineage (NCBI taxonomy): Eukaryota > Metazoa > Chordata > Amphibia > Anura > Pipidae > Xenopus > Xenopus laevis. Next base: position 167,121,012 of record NC_054374.1, read on the forward strand.
GGGTCGAAGTTTTTTTTAAAGAGACAGTACTTTGACTATCGAATGGTCGAACGATTTTTAGTTCGAATCCTTCGATTCGAAGTCGTAGTCATAGTCGAAGGTCGTAGTAGCCTATTCGATGGTCGAAGTAGCCCGAAAAAAACTTCGAAATTCGAAGTTTTTTAACTTCGAATCCTTCACTCGAAGTTAGTGAATCGGCCCCTTGGTGATTTAATGCTACAACTGAGCCACTAATCTGCCACTCCTGCTGAGACACGGATTTATTCTTAGAGTGTTTGCTTGGAGCTCACTGCTTTGTTTACTACCCGGGTGCAAGTGGGAAGCTCAGCTGACATCCCAGACATCCCAGAAAACCCCAAAATCAACTGCAGCTTCCAGTAATTGCAGCTCATTAGCCAGAAGCAAACGTTCTACTTGTGCCTTGTTTATAGGCCTGAAACAGATTTCCTAGAGACAGGGGACACTTAGGGGCCCATTTACTTAGTTCGAGTGAAGGAATAGAGAGAAAAAAAGTTAGAATTTGGCTACTTCGACCATCGAATGGGCTACTTCGACCTTCGACTACGACCTTCGAATCGAACGATTCGAACTAAAAATCATTCGACTATTCGACCATTCGATAGTGGAAGTACTGTCTCTTTAAAAACTTCTTCGACCCCCTAGTTCGCCACCTAAAACCTACCGAGGCCAATGTTAGCCTATGGGGAAGGTCCCCATAGGCTTCCTAACAATTTCCTGATCGAAGGAATATCCTTCGATCGATGAATTAAAATCCTTCGATTCGAAGGATTTAATCGTTCGATCGAAGGATTATTCCTTCAATCGTTCGATCGTAGGAATATCGCAAAATCCTTCGACTTCGATATTCGAAGTCGAAGGATTTTACTTTGACGGTCGAATATCGAGGGTTAATTAACCCTCGATATTCGACCCTAGATAAATGTGCCCTCTTAGGAGCAAATTGAAAAATTTAAATCGAGCTAATTTTTGTGTTCTTCGACTAGTGAATACAAATGCGATTAGAATTTGAATAAAATTCAAATATCAAAATTTATCATGTACTGTCTCTTTAAAAGTTCGACCGACTATTCGTCATCTAAAACCTGCCGAATTGCTGTCTTAGCCTATGGGGGACCTCCTAGAACCTATTTGGAGTCATCCAAAAATCGAAGTTTTTTTAATCGATCGAATACAATCGGAAATTCGATTCAAACGATCGAATACAGCCTATTAACTCGAAGTTGAAAAATTATATTTTTTTAATACATTGCGGTTGGTCTATTTTTATTCGAAATTTCGAGTTTAAAAAAACTCCCATCATCTCGAAATTCAACCCTTAATAAATCTGCCCCTTAGAGCAGGGGTCCCCAACCTTTTTTACTCGTAAGCCACATTTAAATGTAAAAAGAGTTGGAGAGCAACACAAGCATGAGAAAGTCCAAGGGGATGTCAAATAAGGCCTTTGATTGGCTGTTTGGTAGCCCCTATATGGACTGGCAGCCTACAGGAGAGTCTGTTTGGCAGTACACCTGGTTTTTATACAACCAAAACTTGCCTCCAAGCCTGGAATTCAAAAATAAGCTCCTGCTTTGAGGCCACTGGGAGCAACATCCAAGGGGTTGGAGAGCAACATGTTGCTCGCGAGCTACTGGTTGGGGACCACTGCCTTAGAGGCACATTTATCAAAGGTTGAATTTTGAATTCATGTGAGTTATTTTAAAACTCCCATAAACTCGGAATTCGGACAATCAAAATTTATTATAAAAATCGAATTTCTGAAACTCGGGTGATGACACGAAAATTCGAATTGAATTGAATTTGCTCAATCTGGATTCAATTTTTTTCTCAGAAAAAACTTGAGTGCCAGGAAGGCGGCAAACATCTCCAAATTGATCCCTGGACGTCTCCCATTGATTTAAACAGTAATTCGGCAGGTTTTAGGTGGCAAATTGTCAAATTTGAGTTCTTAAAGGGCCAGTGTATGATAAATCTCGAAAACGGAATTACATTTTTTTTAAAAACTCGAATGGAATTTGAATAACTCCCTAGTAGAATTTGACAGTTTTGACCATAAAAAAAGTGAAAATTCGAATTTCAAATTTTCAATTAGACCCTTGATAAATGTACCCCTTAGAGGCACATTTATCAAAGGTTGAATTTTGAATTCATGTGAGTTATTTTAAAACTCCCATAAACTCGAAATTCGGCCAATCAAAATTTATTATAAAAATCTAATTTCTTAAACTCGGGTGATGACACGAAAATTCAAATTGAACTGAATTTGCTCAAACTGGATTCAATTTTTTTCTTGGAAAAAACTCGAGTGTCAGGAAGGCGGCGAACATCTCCAAATTGATCCGTGGACGTCTCCCATTGATTTAAACAGTAATTCGGCAGGTTTTAGGTGGCAAATTGTCAAATTTAAGTTCTTAAAGGGCCAGTGTATGATAAATCTCAAAAATGGAATTAAATTTTTTTTAAAAACTCGAATGGAATTTGAATAACTCCCAAGTAGAATTTGACAGTTTTGACCATAAAAAAAGTGAAAATTCGAATTTCAAATTTTCAATTAGACCCTTGATAAATGTGCCCCATAGTAAGAGTAGTAACCCTGGGGCGGAGCAGCAAGCTGGGGAAATCCATGGTTGGAGGCAGAATCCTGTAACCCAATGAAACCAACACAAAGTTCCTGATCTCAGTTGTCTCTAAAGGTGGCCATAGACTCACCAATACAATTGAACCAAACTAATTTTCATTTGATATTTGGTGCGTTTATGGTTGGCATCAATATCAGCAGAAGACTTGGATATCTGTTGGCTCGTTGATTGGGCTGGCTGGAAAATTTTGCTTGGGCTCCTTTGAAGGCACCAGAACATGGGCCATTGTTAGTGCTGAATCATCAGATTCGGGTAGAATTCTATTGTTTCTATATGTATATCTGACCAATGACCATTCAGCTCTACACGTGTGTATTGAAATGAACTATGGCCACTGTCAGCCTCACTCTCTGGTGGGGACTCCAGGTTACAGAGGGTCCTTATCTACACCAATCAGGAAGGGGACCCAGGGACTATGAAGGAATTGGATCATTGTACAGATATTGAACCCGTTATCCAAAAAGCTCTGAATTACGGAAAGGCCACCTCCCATAGACTTCATTTATTTAAATAACCAAATTTCTAAAAATGATTTCCTTTTTCTGTGTAATAATAAAACAGTCGCTTGTACTTGATCCCAACTAAGATATAATTAATCCTTATTGGAAGCAAAACCAGCCTATTGGCTTTATTTCATGTTTATTTGATTTTCAAGCAGACCTAGGGCCAAATTTATAAAAGGTCAAGGTAAATTTTCAAATTCAAAAAACTTTGAATTTCAAGCTATTTTTTTGTGTACTTCGACTAGGGAATAGTCCAAATTCGAATAACGAAATTTCTCATGTACTGTCTCTTTAAAAATTCGACTTCGACCATTCGCCATCTAAAACCTGCTGAATTGCTGTTTTAGCCTATGGGGGACCTCCTAGAACCTATTTGGTATCAATTAGTGGACTCTGAAAACTTTTAATTTTCCTGGAGGAAAACTTTGAATCGAATTGGATCAAACGCGATATTCCTTCGATTCGTACGATTGTAATTTGGCCGAATACGACCTAATTTCGGTTTTTCAAATTTGAAATTCGACCCTTGATAAATATGCCCCCTTTGGGTATGAAGATCTAAATTACAGAATGATCTGTTATCCAGAAAGCCCCAGGTCCCGAGCATTGTGGATAACAGGTCCCATAACTGTATAATGATTTGGGCCAGTGGCATCATTGCTCCCAGAATGCTGTAACCCTTGCAGACAGGTTAAAGAACGCAGGGATTTCTAGTTCAATAACTGATGAATAAAGTGTTTCGTTTTCTTTACATTATTATCTGCCATTAGATTTAATCCAAAATGGAGACTACGGGAAACACCCTTTCTGTAAGTCAGGACTTTCTGTATAGTGGATTTCCGGATAATGGATCCCATATCTGTAGTACTAGTTACAGACCCTAATAACCAGAAATCTTTACTGTCTGCTTAAGCAGGAAAAACTTGTTTAAAAATGGCCAAAATTGACAGAATTTGCCAGCCTTGAGTCTCTGATTCCGTATCTGCTGCCGACTAGTGATGGGCGAATTTATTCGCCAGGCGAGAATTTTCTGCGAATTTGCCCGTTTTGCTACTGGTGAATAAATTCATGAATTTGCAGCAAAACTTTGCCGGCGTTGAAAAAAACAATATTGCTGCTGGTGACGGTTTTGACGCCGGCGGTGGTTCGGACACCAATCTTCAACTTCGACTTTGGAGTCGGCTGTAGTGATGGGCGAATTTGTCCCGTTTCGCTTCGCCAAGAAATTTCGCAAATTTCCAGTGAAATTCACGAAACTGGTGAAAAATTTGTGAAATGGTGATTTTGATGCCTGTGACAATTCACCAGCGTCAACCTTGACACCGGCTTATTGTCGCAGGCATCAAAATTGCAGTTTCACAAATTTTTCTTCAGTTTCGCGAATTTCACTGGAAATTTGCGAAATTTCTTGGCGAAGCAAAACAGGACAAATTCGCCCATCACTACTGCCGACTCCAAAATCGAAGTTGAAGATTGGTGTGAGTGTGAGTGAGGCAACTCAGTGCAGATTCTGTTTCAATAGGCTGATCCATTACTTCAGGGGTCCCCAACCTCAAGACCCTCCTAACAGCAAAGACCCCCCAAAACCATATATTTTTGGAAAGTACACATTCTGGCCAATCCAACAAAGAAAAAGACTTCTTTCTACACCAAACTGCAAATCTTTTCCAAACGTAGAGATTTTTACAACATCTCTGAAAATCGCCTAAAAATATTGCAGTTTGCCGCATTTATCGCACACAATGTTTTACGTACAAAGAAAAATCCCCCTAAATATGGACGTCAGAGGTCTACTGAATAGTTAAATGCCCAATATGCATAGATTTACCAAAGTACGTGGTGTGTACGGACCCTAAATGTGAATTTTCACGCCGGCCAACTCAGCTGCAGAAAAGAGAGCCCCAACTGTGCGTTATGTGCTGTAAGACCCTCACACTGTAAAAAGACCCCCAGAAAACCATATATTTTTGGAAAGCATATATTCTGGCGGATCATACTAAGTAAAATATATCTTTCTATACCAAAGCACCCAACAGCAAAACTATACTAAAGATACATAAGGAGCAATAATGCAGGGATAAAATTGCAATAAAACCACAAAAATAGCGTCGCAGATATGACTTGACAGCCCCCCAACCTCGTTGCCTGACTCTCTGCAGAGGCTCAGCTACAGGAGAACGTAGCTTTTTGGCAGCCTGAGCCCTGAACCCACAAGCACCTAGGTGCTTGGCAGTTAAAGAGTTAATGACACTCAGGGATTCTGCTCAGCAGGGACAAACACATGAATCAAATCATGGATCAGTTACAGGGTCGCTGACCCCCCCCTCTCCCACAGCTGCTTCACAAACACATAAGAAGGGGAAACATGAAACTTTAAACTTGATTATAGTAGAAAAATGGTCACAAATAGAAAGTTACTGGAAAAAAAAGTCTTAATTTCTGGGAACTGAGAATTCAAACATAAATTAAAGAGACAACAATAAGAAAAAAGAAATGTGTAACATCTTAACATTATTTAACTTATATTTAAAACGTTTCCGAGAATATTTAGCGAGGTTCACAGATTAAATGAATTATCTGTTGTAAGTAGGGATGCGCTCAATCCACTATTTTGGATTCGGCCGAACCCCCAAATGCTTCACAAAAGATTCAGCCAAATACCGAACCGAAACCTAATTTGCATATGCAAATTAGGGTTGAGAAGGGGAAACATTTTTTACTTCCTTGTTTTGTGACAAAAAGTCACATGATTTTCCTCCCCGCCCCTAATTTGCATATTCTGGCAGTCAGAACACAGAGGCCAGTTTTGGGGGATTCTCATGTGCAGGTTGAGAAACAATTCCCTGGTCCAGGGGGCGCAATAATGGAACCAAATGATATCGGGTCAGTAATTCTCACATGGGGGTGTATTTACTGTACTGGAGAGGGAAAATATCGAAATCTATTAAACATTCTCACTGTTTATTTAACTTTCCAAAAACTGGTTATTTAGTCAGTGTTGTTTCCCACACACAAGCTGTTCCTTTGACTAAATATATATTCCGCCCATCCACATCTTTATATTCAGCCCAAAACAGAGTTATTCTTAAAGAGATACTGTCATGAGAAATCATGTTTTTTTCAAAACACATCAGTTAATAGTGCTGCTCCAGCAGAATTCTGCACTGATTTTTTTATATTTAATTTTGAAATCTGACATGGGGCTAGACATATTGTCAATTTCCCAGCTGCTCCCAGTCATGTGACTTGTGCTCTGATAAACTGCAATCACTCTTTACTGAGTGATATCACCCCCCTCCCTTCCCCCCAGCAGCCTAACAACAGAACAATGGGAAGGTAACCAGATAACAGCTACCTAACACAAGATAACAGCTGCCTGGTAGATCTAAGAACAACACTCAATAGTAAAATCCAGGTCCCACTGAGACACATTCAGTTACATTGAGTAGGAGAAACAACAGCTGCCAGAAAGCAGTTCCATCCTAAAGTGCTGGCTCTTTCTGAAATCACATGACCAGGCAAAATGAGCTGAGATGCACCTACACACCAATATTACAACTAAATACACTTGCTGCTTCAGGAATGACATTTTATATTGTACAGTAAATGATTTGCAGTGTAAACTGTGTCATTTAGAAATAAAAACTACACCATAACATCATGACATAATTAAATCGCCCCTGTCCATAATATAACTATAACCCATTAGCCTAATTCCCTTTATACATTTTCACTGATTATTTGTAACAGTTATTACAATTCATTACCCCCAACTTTAAATTGTAAGGAGAATACCAGGAGCCACACTACTGGGAAAGATTTAATAAAATTCAAAAAATGCAGTAAAACTAAAAATAAAATATTAAATGTCACAAATGCATTTCACTTGTTTTGCGCACAATGAGCCCCAAATAATAGCCTGTCAATCACTCAAACTTGACAGATTTAATCACCTCCTCCTCCTCCTAAAAACTTCTGCACAATGAAAATATTATAAGACTAAACTGACTCATAAGTTGAAAAAAGTTGGGAAAAAAAGCTAACATTTCTTAAATAAATATACCAATTTCCCTGATAAAAATGTACTCAAATTCAAAGGATAAATATAGGCAGGGAAATGACCTAAACATGATTCAACTAGATTTATACAGCACCTAACTCACCCCTCAGTGACTTCTAATATCCTTATCATTTACAGTAGGGGGTACATTATCCCTTATAATACATGAGTGATACTCAGAGTTCCCTGTATAACTCAGCCTGCAGCCTTGTGCCTTTATATGGTCACAGAACAACCCCTCAGTGACTTCTAATATCCTTATCATTTACAGTAGGGGGTACATTATCCCTTATAATACATGAGTGATACTCAGAGTTCCCTGTATAATGCAGCCTGCAGCCTTGTGCCTTTATATGGTCACAGAACAACCCCTCAGTGACTTCTAATATCCTTATCATTTACAGTAGGGGGTACATTATCCCTTAATACAATAATACATGAGTTATACTCAGAGTTTCCTGTATAACTCAGCCTGCAGCCTTGTGCCTTTATATGGTCACAGAACAACCCCTCAGTGACTTCTAATATCCTTATCATTTACAGTAGGGGGTACATTATCCCTTATAATACATGAGTGATACTCAGAGTTCCCTGTATAACTCAGCCTGCAGCCTTGTGTCTTTATATGGTCACAGAACAACCCCTCAGTGACTTCTAATATCCTTATCATTTACAGTAGGGGGTACATTATCCCTTATAATACACGAGTGATACTCAGAGTTCCCTGTATAACTCAGCCTGCAGCCTTGTGCCTTTATATGGTCACAGAACAACCCCTCAGTGACTTCTAATATCCTTATCATTTACAGTAGGGGGTACATTACCACTTATCCTAATGTTGCTGCTTGGGGGTATCACTGTGATTGTTAATAATGGAAATGAGGGAAAGGACTGGAACATTTTAACCTTGGCTGATATGTGAGTCGACTGAAGGGCACAGTCTCGGGGGGCATAAATCAGGGCAATGTGAGGAAGTAGGAAATCTTTAGTGACTCATGTTATGGCAGAGGGAGAGGTAACTCTGAGACTGATCCGTTCCGCTATTCTCACATCCCACCTCGGGCCTGAAATGGGAGGAGCGGTGTTTGTCTCACGTGGGGGTCAGGAGCAGACAGTGGTACTTGCGTGTGTGGCACATGTATGTAAAGAGCAGGGGATACACGTGCACATACACGTCTCCACGTGAGCTCCACTCTCTATGAAGGAGAAATGTCATAGTAAATAGTTTTATTACTGGGGAATGAACACATGGGACTTATTGGGCTCCCAGAAATTCTCTCCCCAACTTGGAACTTGGGGGTCCCCTGGTGACACTCGGCAAGAAGGAGCCCACAAAGTAATAATGGAAAAGCACATGGGGTGTTAAAGAGAAAGTAAAAGTTAATCAATATTTCATTTCACATGACAAACTGTGATATTATTGGCTCTGACAAGTTAAGTGCTTTGGGGGCACACAATGTCCTGAACCCAAAAGTTTTATCCAACATTCCCCATAGAGGAGACGTTCCTACCTCACGCATTTCACTTTCCTATATGCCTTCTTATTACCCAGACATGGTCTGTAACCTCTGAGAGAGAGAATCATTTGCTACACTCACCTCCAGGAATGTTCTGGGCACACAAAATCTATACCCTCATACTGTACTGTCTAAGGGAATCAATATGGCACCTCCTCCTCCCATATGTATAAATACAAATATACAGAGAAGGAATGTTCTGGGCACACAATAAGCTATACCCTCATACTGTACTGTCTAAGGGAATCAATATGGCACCTCCTCCTCCCATATGTATAAATACAAATATACAGAGAAGGAATGTTCTGGGCACACAATAAGCTATACCCTCATACTGTACTGTCTAAGGGAATCAATATGGCACCTCCTCCTCCCATATGTATAAATACAAATATACAGAGAAGGAATGTTCTGGGCACACAATAAGCTATACCCTCATACTGTACTGTCTAAGGGAATCAATATGGCACCTCCTCCTCCCATATGTATAAATACAAATATACAGAGAAGGAATGTTCTGGGCACACAATAAGCTATACCCTCATACTGTACTGTCTAAGGGAATCAATATGGCACCTCCTCCTCCCATATGTATAAATACAAATATACAGAGAAGGAATGTTCTGGGCACACAATAAGCTATACCCTCATACTGTACTGTCTAAGGGAATCAATATGGCACCTCCTCCTCCCATATGTATAAATACAAATATACAGAGAAGGAATGTTCTGGGCACACAATAAGCTAAGCCCTCATACTGTACTGTCTAAGGGAATCAATATGGCACCTCCTCCTCCCATATGTATAAATACAAATATACAGAGAAGGAATGTTCTGGGCACACAATAAGCTATACCCTCATACTGTACTGTCTAAGGGAATCAATATGGCACCTCCTCCCATATGTATAAATACAAATATACAGAGAAGGAATGTTCTGGGCACACAATAAGCTATACCCTCATACTGTACTGTCTAAGGGAATCAATATGGCACCTCCTCCCATATGTATAAATACAAATATACAGAGAAGGAATGTTCTGGGCACACAATAAGCTATACCCTCATACTGTACTGTCTAAGGGAATCAATATGGTACAAGTGAGACATTAAGGATTTTAGAAACAAATTAGTGATTTATGAATCACATACTACACTTAATGTACCAGGGAACTACAATGGCATCATGATGAAGCTAATAAAGTTGGCAGTTTGGCAGTTGCTGGTGAGGGTTTGGAAGTGACCATATGTCATGTTAGGTTACTAGTCCCATGAAGCTTTCAGAGTGGCCAATAAAAGACACAGAAGCCACATAGGCTCATACAGTGTGTTTGTTCCTGCACTTGTGGATTGATTTAATGGCAGGTTTTACTACGAGGTGTTTTTATAGCTGTGCTCACAACCTGATATTGACATCTGAAGCTTTATTATCCCATTATACTGGCCAATTACGTTCTCTGCTCTCTGGCTATTATGTTAAAGCACCGGAAACTTCAATGTAGGTAGGTATGTAATATATAGAGACAAGAGGAAAGTGTTGGAAGGGTTACTGTCTGCTCTCTCTCATTTCCCTACAGAAATAGGGATTGGTAACACTAGATAGGTACCTAATATATAGAGACAAGAGGAAAGTGTTGGAAGGGTTACTGTCTGCTCTCTCTCATTTCCCTACAGAAATAGGGATTGGTAACACTAGATAGGTACCTAATATATAGAGACAAGAGGAAAGTGTTGGAAGGGTTACTGTCTGCTCTCTCTCATTTCCCTACAGAAATAGGGATTGGTAACACTAGATAGGTACCTAATATATAGAGACAAGAGGAAAGTGTTGGAAGGGTTACTGTCTGCTCTCTCTCATTTCCCTACAGAAATAGGGATTGGTAGCACTAGATAGGTACCTAATATATAGAGACAAGAGGAAAGTGTTGGAAGGGTTACTGTCTGCTCTCTCTCATTTCCCTACAGAAATGGGGATTGGTAACACTAGATAGGTACCTAATATATAGAGACAAGAGGAAAGTGTTGGAAGGGTTACTGTCTGCTCTCTCTCATTTCCCTACAGAAATAGGGATTGGTAACACTAGATAGGTACCTAATATATAGAGACAAGAGGAAAGTGTTGGAAGGGTTACTGTCTGCTCTCTCTCATTTCCCTACAGAAATGGGGATTGGTAACACTAGATAGGTACCTAATATATAGAGACAAGAGGAAAGTGTTGGAAGGGTTACTGTCTGCTCTCTCTCATTTCCCTACAGAAATAGGGATTGGTAACACTAGATAGGTACCTAATATATAGAGACAAGAGGAAAGTGTTGGAAGGGTTACTGTCTGCTCTCTCTCATTTCCCTACAGAAATAGGGATTGGTAACACTAGATAGGTACCTAATATATAGAGACAAGAGGAAAGTGTTGGAAGGGTTACTGTCTGCTCTCTCTCATTTCCCTACAGAAATAGGGATTGGTAACACTAGATAGGTACCTAATATATAGAGACAAGAGGAAAGTGTTGGAAGGGTTACTGTCTGCTCTCTCTCATTTCCCTACAGAAATAGGGATTGGTAACACTAGATAGGTACCTAATATATAGAGACAAGAGGAAAGTGTTGGAAGGGTTACTGTCTGCTCTCTCTCATTTCCCTACAGAAATAGGGATTGGTAACACTAGATAGGTACCTAATATATAGAGACAAGAGGAAAGTGTTGGAAGGGTTACTGTCTGCTCTCTCTCATTTCCCTACAGAAATAGGGATTGGTAACACTAGATAGGTACCTAATATATAGAGACAAGAGGAAAGTGTTGGAAGGGTTACTGTCTGCTCTCTCTCATTTCCCTACAGAAATAGGGATTGGTAACACTAGATAGGTACCTAATATATAGAGACAAGAGGAGAGTGTTGGAAGGGTTACTGTCTGCTCTCATTTCCCTACAGAAATAGGGATTGGTAACACTAGATAGGTACCTAATATATAGAGACATGAGGAAAGTGTTGGAAGGGTTACTGTCTGCTCTCTCTCATTTCCCTACAGAAATAGGGATTGGTAACACTAGATAGGTACCTAATATATAGAGACATGAGGAAAGTGTTGGAAGGGTTACTGTCTGCTCTCTCTCATTTCCCTACAGAAATAGGGATTGGTAACACTAGATAGATATGTAATATATAGAGACAAGAGGAAAGTGTTGGAAGGGTTACTGTCTGCTCTCTCTCATTTCCCTACAGAAATAGGGATTGGTAACACTAGATAGGTACCTAATATATAGAGACAAGAGGAAAGTGTTGGAAGGGTTACTGTCTGCTCTATGTCATTTCCCTACAGAAATAGGGATTGGTAACACTAGATAGGTTTATTCTTGAGTCAATTGTGGCACTAAACTGGACTTCACTCCAAAGTATGATGCAAATAAAAAGTCATTTATTGCACAAAAAGGAACATCTCAGAGGGTGGCCTTACGTGTTTCGTTCCTTGTAGTCACAAGCTATGACTAAGTGCCCACAAGGCACGAAACGCATGAGGCCACCCTCTGAGTAACAAATGAATTTTTATTTGCATCATACTTTGGAGTGAAGTGCAGTTTTGTGCCAGCCTACAATTGAATCAAGACTGAATGATATTAACTCCCTAAGATGAAGGTGTGAGGCTTGAGCACCTGGACCCTCTGTTAATATTGGTAAGTGTCCGTTACTATTCACAAGTTTACAATACTGGATATGTTCCCCCTCTTTTCCCCCTTTACTATAATGAGCACTAGACAGATACCTAATATAAAGGTGCTCTGTCAGTTGCTATAGGTTAGAGAATTAGTAGCACACAGGCAGATTATATAAAGATAATGTTAAATATTCATTTCTAGTAGAAATTACAGGAAAGCACCAATTTTTTGAATGCAAAATCTGTGATGCGCTGACTGTTAAATTGCCCCACAGACCCTGCTATAGGCTCCGTTCTAGGCACCCGTGATACCCCTGTCATTGCTCATTAGTCTGACTTTATTCTGGTTTATTTCCCCCGTGTGCGTGTGACTGTGCCCAGCACTGAGCTTAATACAATATATTAATATACGAGAGAGTCCGTTTAGCCTGAAGATCTGCTAGTGAAGCTCTGAACCTCTCCTGAGATCTCTGGCACAGACTCCGACACAGGACTCATTGCTCTGCCCCTCGGGGGGTAACAGAAGTGAATCCTTTAGATATAAAGACATGGCCGGATGCTGACAGGCAGCTCAGCTTCATATCTCATTAGATCTCATTCATGGATCATTTGTAAGTACTGGCCTTTCAACTGCACATCACTTGTACTGCATCACAAATCAAGCACCAAGAAAATTACTATAAAGGGACTAAATCCCAAAATAAAGAAAGGAAATGTCTGTTCATTCTTCATTCTCACTTCTTCTCTGCACTGCTGCCTCTGACTCCTGATACAACTTCCCAATATCCATTCATTCCTCATTCTCACTGGGTTTATAGTTCTGTGTAACTGTCATTGTGTCTGTCCCTTTCTCTGCACTGCTGCTTCTGACTCCTGATACAACTTCCCAATATCCATTCATTCCTCATTCTCACTGGGTTTATAGTTCTGTGTAACTGTCATCACTATTGACTGTCCCTTACTACTGAATCAATGTAGTAGAAGGCAGCTGATGAACAGTCCTGGAAGAGAAGTGACTTCTGTTAATTATCAGTGAGTAAAACCTTTCCCAAGACCATGAAGAACTGGTGTAAGTGGATGAGGAAAGAGGCCCTATAACTGGTCACCAGGGAACCTGGGGTGCAGTACATAATATAGGGGCACCTGTATAGGTTCTACGGATGCACCGAATCCAGGATTCGGTCTTTTTCAGCAGGATTTGGATTTGGCCAAATCCTTTTGCCCGGCCGAACCGAATCCTAATTTGCATATGCAAATTAGGGACAGGGAGGGAAATCACATGACTTTTTGTCAAAGAACCGGGAACTAAGAAATGTTTTCCCCTTCCCACCCCTAATTTGCATATGTAAAGGATTCGGATTAGGATTCGGATCGGTATTTGGCCAAATCTTTCGCGAAGGGGTTCGGCCGAATACAAAATAATGAATTTGTTGCATCCCTAATAGGTACATGTTTAAGCACTCAGACTGCAAGGGGCAAGACAAGCAACTCCCAGCTCCCTTCAACTTCCCAGGGAAGGTGAGATCCTAATAAGATGCTGTGGAACAAATAAGAGCGTTTCCCTTGCAGAGAGTGATCTAGAAATATGAGTGGGAGTGGAGGAGAATGGGCAATCAGTTGGATCATAAAGGGGGAGGAATGTTTTTATTCGTATCTATCACTCAGGACCGGCTGCTGCTCCTCAGTGAGTGTGTGAAATGGATTTTTTTAGGTTGGTTATTTATGGGCTTTATAATAATAATAAAAAAATTTCTATCCTATTGGCCACAAAATTCAATAGTGTTGGTCATTGGAGGGTTAAACTAGGGATGCACCCAATCCACTATTTTGGATTTGGCCGAACTCCTGAATCCTTCGCGACAGATTCGGGCTGAATACCGAACCGAATCCTAATTTGCATATGCAAATTAGGGGGAAGGGGAAACATTTTTTACTTCCTTGTTTTGTTACAAAAAGTCACGCGATTTCCCTGTCTGCCCCTAATTTGCATATGTAAATTAGGATTCGGTTCACTTGGCAGAAGGATTCCACTGAATCTAAATCCTGCTGAGAAAGGCCGAATCCTGGATTTGATGCATCGCTAGGTTAAACACTAACAAACCCATTTTTCTCCCATAGATTTCTGTCTGGTTTTCATGAGAGGCACCATAGGATTTTGTCACATGCAACTGAATCTGGGCCGATATGTCTTTAAGCCTGGTGTGTGACCGAGCATGCTGGGAGCTGGAGTCTAGAAGCAGCCGATTGGGAAGGAGTCACAGCAAGCAAGAAGCATAGACTGTCCGGCATTCCAGAAGGACTAGGAATAAGGAATAAAAGGGCCACATCCATGGGGAGCAGCATCACAGAGTAGCAACAGTCATTGTGTGTCTCTCCCGCTGATAATCAGCAGCTCCTTCCTCATACAAATCTTATCACTGATATTTCCTTATCCCAGTGACACATGAGCTGCACGTGGATCTGTGTGTGTAATATAACAACCCTGATAATAATAATAGAGCTGATATACAGCACCTAGTCCTGTCCCTGTGTATGACCAGCACGTCACAACCGCACAACTGACACCCCCCCGGGCGGGTTCTGCTTCATTGTCAGCACAGAGCACGTCACTCATTCAGCAGAAGACAATGCGCAGCCTCAGCAAACAAATGGTTAATATTAAAATGACTTTTGAATCTCCCCTGATGGGAACAATAACACTGGGTGGTCTGTACCCAGACGATTCCCCAATGGCACGGCCCAAACGATAAATCAACCCATTTATTTACCCACTTAACCCATGCATTACCATGTAATATATCTCATACAAATGCACCGTATTCACATATATCAAAAGCCGCAGTTATAGAGTCTTGGGATGTAACCTGTCCCTTGGCTCATTAGAAGCTGAATAAATAATAATTGTACAGGTATGGGACATGTTATCCAGAATGCGCAGAACCTTGGGCTTTCCAGATCAGAGATGTTTCTGTAATTGGGATCTTCATACCTTAAAGGGGTTGCTCACCTTCCAACATTTTTTTTCAGTTCAGTTGGTTTCAGACAGATCACCAGAAATAAAGATTTTTTCCTATTACTTTCTATTTTCTATTTGTGACTGTTTTTCTCATATTAAAGTGTAAAGTGTCATTTTTCACCTTCTAAAGCAGATCCGGCAGGGGGGGGTCGCCGACCCTGTAAACTGTTCTACACTGATTAAGTTGAAACATTTCCTATCTTTCTCCCTGCTCAGCAGAATCTCTGGGTTTCATTAAAGGCATTAAATAATTGATACATTAGTTGCTAATATTCCCCTAGACACTGCTGCGCAATGTATCAACTAAATGTATCAACTAAATATATCAACTAAATGTATCAACTAATTGTATCAACTAAATGTATTAACTAATTGTATCAACTAAATGTATTAACTAATTGTATCAACTAAATGTATTAACTAATTGTATCAACTAAGGGGCAGACTTATCGAAGGTCGAGGTGAATTTTCGAATGAAAAAAATTCGAATTTCGAGCTATATAGACCAAATTTGATTCGAATTTGAAAATTTGAAAAAAATTCGAAAATTTGAATATTGAAATTTACCATGCACTGTCTCTTTAAAAATTCAGCTTCAACCATTTGCCATCTTAAACCTGCCGAATTGCTGCTTTAGCCTATGGGGGACCACCTAGAACCCATTTGGAGTCAATTGGTGGAATTTGAAAAATCTAAGTTTTTTGGGGAAAAACTTAGATTCGAATTCAATCGATTGCGCTATTCCTTCGACTCATACGATTTGAATTTGACCGAATGCGGACCTATTCGATGGAAAACAGACCTATTTGACCAACAAAAAAAAAACTTCAACTTAATTTCAGTTGGTCTTTTTGAATTCCAATTTTTGAACTTTTTTCAATTCGAAATTCGGCCCTTGATAAATACGCCCCTAAATGTTGGAAAATTGTAACAGGTAACAGTTTAGAATCGGCAGCTGAATTACTGAGCTGTCAGACTCAAACACCAGAAACAGGGACATTCAACTTTAACCTTAGATATTGGAAAAACTGTAAAAAAAAAAAAAAAAAAGTGAAAAAAGTCTTTGTTTCTGGAGAACAATATGAAAACAATTGAACTGAAAAAAAAGTGTTTGGAAGATGAACAACTCCTTTAAGTCTACTAGAAAATCATATAAACATGAAATAAAGCCAATAGGCTGGTTTTGCCTCCAATAAGGATTAATTATATCTTAGTTGGGATCAAGTACAAGAGACTGTTTTATTATTACACAGAAAAAGGAAATAATTTTTAAACATTTAGATATAAAATGGAGTCTATGGGATATGGCCTTTCCGTAATTCAGAGTTTTCTAGATAATAGATTTTGGATAATGGATCCCACACCCCTATATAGTACTATAAATAGTAGTACAGGTCCCGCACTCTCAGGTCTCATTTTCCGAAGTCGCCCGAAGTTTCCTTGTGAGGCAACTTTGAGCAACTTCGGAAAACTAAGTGCTCCGAGTGCCGTCCTGCCGGCAATTTACATTCTAGCCGACAGGAAGGCAGTTGGTGGAGATTAGTCGCCCGAAGAAGAAGAGATTTGTCCCCTGGGCGACTAATCTCTCCGAATCGCAGCGTGTGTCTCTGCCCTAAATGGAAAATAGTTCCCCTTTAATCTGAGCCTCCACATCTCTAATCAGATTTGTTTGCGCGTCTCTACACAGAGGTTAATGAGATAATTCACTACTGAGCACTTTCAGATCAGGGAAACAACATTTTAATTAGCACTGTTACTTGTAACTGAAATTAACAACCAGCTCATGAATAAATTAAACTGTAATTTACCAGAACACTCATATTTAAAGATATTCAAAATTAGCCAAAAATCTCATAATCATCCAACATTTTTTTAACAATTATCCAATGAGGATCGAAAAAATTAAAAATGTTCAGGAAATCTTAAAATGATGAAAATACCAACAACTATCTCAAAAATACATTATTATATGAACTACAAATTATTTTCAAAATTAGCCAATAATCGAAACGTTATCTAAAGAGTAACTAAAATGATTTTAAAAATAACCGAAACATTGAAATAAGATTATCAAAAAACTAGTAAAAAAACATCTACAAATGATCAAATATCAGCAGTCATTTTGGGAAAATTTGGAGATCGTTTAGTTCAAGGCAAATTCGGCTATAAAGTTTGGCAGAATTTCTAGGAAATGTCGATAGTTTTCTACATTGGAGTAAATCAGTGAAACACATTGTTATGTGCACCATTAGTTATCACTTATGAATAGACTTTCCCACAACATACAGAAAGTACTGGTGCCAACTCCAATCAAAACTCAGTGATTGGTAACAGATATATGACTTTATTCCCCATTACAATCATTAATATATTTAAAACTGGCATCACACGCCATGAAATCACTGCACCATTTTTAGCCATATTTGATGTTAAATTAATTGTTCAGTGTAACAATAAAACTGGGTAAATAAATAGGCTGTGCAAAATAAAAATGTATCTAATATAGTTAGTTAGGCAAAAATGTAATGTATAAAGGCTGGAGTGAGTGGATGTGTAACATAATAGCCAGAACTCTACTTCCTGCTTTTCAGCTCTCTTGCTTTCCACTGATTGGTTACCAGGCAGTAACCAATCAGAGACTTGAGGGGGGGGGCACATGGGACATAACTGTTGCTTTTGAATCTGAGCTGAATGCTGAGGATCAATTACAAACTCACTGAACAGTTATGTCCCATGTGGGCCCCCTTATAGTCACTGACTAACTCAGAGTTAGAGAGCTGGAAGTAGTGTTCTGGCTATTATGTTACACACCCACTCACTCCAGCCTTTATACATTACATTTTTGCCTAACTAACTATATTAGATACATTTTTTATTTTACACAGTCTGTCTATTTACCCAGTTTTTATCCTTATATTGAATTGTTCCATTAAAGAGTAACTTCTTTCAAATACAAAGAAAATCTAATTCTAAGCAATATCCATTCATTCTTCATTCTCACAGTTTTCACTCTCTCTTCTGTGTAACTGTCATTGTGTCTGTCCCTTTCTCTTCTCTGCACTGCTGCTTCTGACTCCTGATACAACTTCCCAATATCCATTCATTCCTCATTCTCACTGGGTTTATAGTTCTGTGTAACTGTCATTGTGTCTGTCCCTTTCTCTTCTCTGCACTGCTGCTTCTGACTCCTGATACAACTTCCCAATATCCATTCATTCCTCATTCTCACTGGGTTTAAAGTTCTGTGTAACTGTCATTGTGTCTGTCCCTTTCTCTGCACTGCTGCTTCTGACTCCTGATACAACTTCCCAATATCCATTCATTCCTCATTCTCACTGGGTTTATAGTTCTGTGTAACTGTCATTGTGTCTGTCCCTTTCTCTGCACTGCTGCTTCTGACTCCTGATACAACTTCCCAATATCCATTCATTCCTCATTCTCACTGGGTTTATAGTTCTGTGTAACTGTCATTATGTCTGTCCCTTTCTCTGCACTGCTGCTTCTGACTCCTGATACAACTTCCCAATATCCATTCATTCCTCATTCTCACTGGGTTTATAGTTCTGTGTAACTGTCATTGTGTCTGTCCCTTTCTCTTCTCTGCACTGCTGCTTCTGACTCCTGATACAACTTCCCAATATCCATTCATTCCTCATTCTCACTGGGTTTATAGTTCTGTGTAACTGTCATTGTGTCTGTCCCTTTCTCTTCTCTGCACTGCTGCTTCTGACTCCTGATACAACTTCCCAATATCCATTCATTCCTCATTCTCACTGGGTTTATAGTTCTGTGTAACTGTCATTGTGTCTGTCCCTTTCTCTTCTCTGCACTGCTGCTTCTGACTCCTGATACAACTTCCCAATATCCATTCATTCCTCATTCTCACTGGGTTTATAGTTCTGTGTAACTGTCATTGTGTCTGTCCCTTTCTCTTCTCTGCACTGCTGCTTCTGACTCCTGATACAACTTCCCAATATCCATTCATTCCTCATTCTCACTGGGTTTATAGTTCTGTGTAACTGTCATTGTGTCTGTCCCTTTCTCTGCACTGCTGCCTCTGACTCCTGATACAACTTCCCAATATCCATTCATTCCTCATTCTCACTGGGTTTATAGTTCTGTGTAACTGTCATTGTGTCTGTCCCTTTCTCTTCTCTGCACTGCTGCTTCTGACTCCTGATACAACTTCCCAATATCCATTCATTCCTCATTCTCACTGGGTTTATAGTTCTGTGTAACTGTCATTGTGTCTGTCCCTTTCTCTGCACTGCTGCCTCTGACTCCTGATACAACTTCCCAATATCCATTCATTCCTCATTCTCACTGGGTTTATAGTTCTGTGTAACTGTCATTGTGTCTGTCTCTTTCTCTTCTCTGCACTGCTGCTTCTGACTCCTGATACAACTTCCCAATATCCATTCATTCCTCATTCTCACTGGGTTTATAGTTCTGTGTAACTGTTATTGTGTCTGTCCTTTTCTCTTCTCTGCACTGCTGCCTCTGACTCTGAAAATAATGTAGCAGAAGTAACTTAAAGTGTCTTTGCTGGAGTACAATGATATATTTATGATGTTATGTCAGTGTATCACAAAGTATCACTGCTGTTTCAAGCCTCATCCTTATTTATATAGTAAATGGTCTCTTATCCAGCCTCAAAGAACTGCCCCATTGCTGGGATCAGGGACAAGTTCCAGGCTGCAGAGCAAAAATGAAACTTTGACCATGGATAGGAAATTGCCCTTTAATTTCCATGTTGGCGTAGTTCTGACTGAGATAATACAGAAACGTTTTGGAATAAGTCAGATGCCCATAGATTAGAACTCCCCACTCCGAGTGCATCTCTGTGCAGACCCCTCCCTCGGTGCCGGTGACCCCTACTCTTCACCCCAGTGTCAAGGTTACGTCCTGTTGATGTTCCATTGTTTCCACGGCACAAAGACGTTGATATGGAAATCACTGTGAGGATTTCCCGTTGCCCAGAACAGTGAAAGTGCAGTCGCTCCAATAAATGGGGCCGGCTGATGAGGAGGAAATCACAGGTACTCGGCAATCAGTGGGCAATGACCTGGAATCATGAGACAGAGTCACAGATCCACCGTGTAATTATAAAATGTATTTATCAAAAAATGACAAAGTCAGATTATTTATCTTCCTTAAATGCCCCTGTGCGGAGGATCCTCAGTTGTTTACTTGGCCCTGCCGTGTGCAAGTCACTAGCCATGCTGAGCTTTCTCTGAACCCCAGGCCTATAATACATCACTAGATTATTTTCTTGGCTCTGCTCACTGGCTGGAACACAAGGGCCGTGACCAATATTTCCTCTAGTGATTTCTCACCCAAGCGTCAGCAATTAAACTGATGAGAAACATGATCCAATGAGGGCTGGACCTGCTGGGAGCTGCAAAGGGGACCCAAAATAAACACAGATAAAACAGGCGGCAACTGGGGATGTCACTTACTCTGCTGATGCCCAGGACTGAGGAATCGCTATTGAAAGCAGTATCTGTGCCCGGTTGGGTCTGAGTCTTGAAACTAGGGATGCACCGAATCCAGGATTCAGTTCGGGATTCGGCCTTTTTCAGCAGGATTTGGATTTGGCCAAATCCTTCTGCCCGGCCGAACCAAATCCGAATCCTAATTTGAATATGCAAATTATGGGCAGGGAGGGAAATTGCGTGACTTTTTGTCACAAAACAAGGAAGTAACACATTTTTCCCCTTCCCACACCAAATTTGCATATACAAATTAGGATTCAGATTCGGTATTCGGCCGACTCTTTCGTTTAGGATTCGGGGGTTCGGCCGAATCCAAAATAGTGGATTCGGTTCATCCCTATTTGAAACAATATGGGACCACAGAGCTTACAAGCACATAAAGAATATTATCAGTTGGCCATACATTTAAAGATCAAGCAGCTTTTATTGTCCTGTGTTTGGCCACCTTTACAGAGAGTATCCAGCACCATTGGTGAGGGTAAATAAGAGCTATTCCTTTAAAGGAGACATATTATGTAAAAAACAAGAATGTGCCAGTGCATTAGACTCTTTTAGATATAGAAGGAATGTGATTTAAAAAGTTGTGTTTCTGGTTACTTTATTTTTATTTTTTTTGCCAAATCCCTATTAATCCCGTCCATATGCTGCCTCCTTTTCCAGGCTGTGCAGGGGAGCTGACGGCACTCAGCTCACTGCACTGTAGGTCAGGAACCAATCAGCAGCTAGCAGGACCTGATAGGGAACTGTTGCCTCTCTGTGCGTGTGTGACTGCAGGGCTGTGATTGGCCCCCTCCAACTGTGCTTCTGGCAGGGACCGTTCAGGACACGCCCACCCCTCATTTGAAATAGGGACAGGGACCAGTGAACATCTATAGGAGCTCCAATAAAAGGGTGCTTTCAAAGATAATAATTCATTTTTGGCTAAAAATAAAACCAGCACCATATAGTATTTATTACTGCCTACAAAATTTGGTTTTCTTAAAAAAATATATCCTATATGTCTCCTTTAATGAACAAATAGAGAACTTTTAAACAGATTTTAATAGGAGAATGAATTGTTAGTTTGTGGTTGGATAGGTGACTAATTTGCCCTTGCTCTGATCAGCTGCCTACTCTCTAATGTTGGCCACCGTTCACTCACCCAACTCTGCCATGAGCAATGGATGCGGCACATCAGAGCTCCCTGAGCAGCAAGTCTCTGGGGAATGAGGACCTGTGACTGTGTCAGATCAGAGAGCTACAAGGCTCTTGTTAATGTTATTATATGGGAATTGTCAGATGCAGAATAACAGGCCACAGACATACATAATGGCTTCATTGAGCTGCTTTTGTACTTGGCCAGTCCGGGCAGCTTCCAGAGAAGGGCCCCACCTCATGCTTGAACTTACTACTTATTTTCTTGTTATTTTCCTTGTTATTTTCTTGTTATTTTCCTTGTTATTTTCTTGTTATTTTCCTAGTTATTACAAGAGGGCTTGTCACAAGTAATGATGTGCAGCAGTTCTGCAGGTGTCACGGTCTCTATGGAGTGTTAAGAGTTGTTAATTCATCTCTTCTCCCTGTCCAGCAGGAAGGTGAAGAGAGACAGAACTGACACTTGTTGCATTTAATCCCGTGTGTTGTGCTTGAACTGGGGAGAGGGACTGGGGACTGTGAACTGGGACTGGGGAGAGGGACTGGGCCTGGGGAGAGGGCCTGGGACTGGAGAGAGGAACTGGGCCTGGGCCTGGGGAGAGAGACTGGGCCTGGGACTGGGGAGAGGAACATAAGTCAGGGCTGCACCAATCCCAGGGGCACCAGCAAGCACACAACTTAAAGGAAAACTATACCCCCAAAATGAATACTTAAGCAACAGATAGTTTATATCAAATTGAATGACATATTAAAGAATCTTACCAAACTGGAATATATATTTAAGTAAATATTGCCCTTTTACATCTCTTGCCTTGAACCACCATTTTGTGACTCTATCTGTGCTGCCTCAGAGATCACCTGACCAGAAATACTACAACACTAACTGTAACAGGAAGAAGTGAGGAAGCAAAAGGCAGAACTCTGTCTGTTAATTGGCTCATGTGACCTTACATGTGGTTTGTATGTGTGCACAGTGAATCTTACGATCTCAGGGGGCGGCCCTTATTTATTAAAATGGCAATTTTCTATTTATGATTACCCAATGGCACATACTACTAGAAAAGTATATTATTATGATAATGGTTCATTTACATGAAGCAGGGTTTTACACATGAGCTGTTTTATGCAATATCTTTTTATAGAGACCTACATTGTTTGGGGGGTATAGTTTTCCTTTAATAAGATATGGTGTCAGTACCCAGAATACCCAACTACAAGTTCTATTAAGTACAAGGTATCGGTACCCACAGACACTGGCTGAAATACAAATCCTACACTATATGGTGTCAGTTCCCATATACAGTATATGGTCAGAAGCAAAAATTCCACAGTTGCACAAATTCTATATGGTACATACCAGGGAGCAGTGCAAGTATTATATGGTACATGAGTCTGAATTCCTGGGAGCAGTGCAAGTGTTATATGGTACATGAGTCTGAATTCCTGGGAGCAGTGCAGTTATATGGTACATGAGTCTGAATTCCTGGGAGCAGTGCAAGTGTTATATGGTACATGAGTCTGAATTCCTGGGAGCAGTGCAGTTATATGGTACATGAGTCTGAATTCCTGGGAGCAGTGCAAGTGTATATGGTACATGAGTCTGAATTCCTGGGAGCAGTGCAGTTATATGGTACATGAGTCTGAATTCCTGGGAGCAGTGCAGTTATATGGTACATGAGTCTGAATTCCTGGGAGCAGTGCAAGTGTTATATGGTACATGAGTCTTAATTCCTGGGAGCAGTTGCAGTTATAGGTACATGAGTCTGAATTCCTGGGAGCAGTGCAAGTTATATGGTACATGAGTCTGAATTCCTGGGAGCAGTGCAAGTGTATATGGTACATGAGTCTGAATTCCTGGGAGCAGTGCAGTTATATGGTACATGAGTCTGAATTCCTGGGAGCAGTGCAAGTGTTATGTTATATGGTACATGAGTCTGAATTCCTGGGAGCAGTGCAGTTATATGGTACATGAGTCTGAATTCCTGGGAGCAGTGCAGTTATATGGTACATGAGTCTGAATTCCTGGGAGCAGTGCAGTTATATGGTACATGAGTCTGAATTCCTGGGAGCAGTGCAAGTGTTATATGGTACATGAGTCTGAATTCCTGGGAGCAGTGCAAGTGTTATATGGTACATGAGTCTGAATTCCTGGGAGCAGTGCAAGTGTTATATGGTACATGAGTCTGAATTCCTGGGAGCAGTGCAAGTGTTATATGGTACATGAGTCTGAATTCCTGGGAGCAGTGCAGTTATATGGTACATGAGTCTGAATTCCTGGGAGCAGTGCAGTTATATGGTACATGAGTCTGAATTCCTGGGAGCAGTGCAAGTGCTATATGGTACATGAGTCTGAATTCCTGGGAGCAGTGCAGTTATATGGTACATGAGTCTGAATTCCTGGGAGCAGTGCAAGTGTTATATGGTACATGAGTCTGAATTCCTGGGAGCAGTGCAGTTATATGGTACATGAGTCTGAATTCCTGGGAGCAGTGCAAGTGTTATATGGTACATGAGTCTGAATTCCTGGGAGCAGTGCAAGTGTTATATGGTACATGAGTCTGAATTCCTGGGAGCAGTGCAAGTGTTATATGGTACATGAGTCTGAATTCCTGGGAGCAGTGCAAGTGTTATATGGTACATGAGTCTGAATTCCTGGGAGCAGTGCAGTTATATGGTACATGAGTCTGAATTCCTGGGAGCAGTGCAAGTGTTATATGGTACATGAGTCTGAATTCCTGGGAGCAGTGCAGTTATATGGTACATGAGTCTGAATTCCTGGGAGCAGTGCAGTTATATGGTACATGAGTCTGAATTCCTGGGAGCAGTGCAAGTGTTATATGGTACATGAGTCTGAATTCCTGGGAGCAGTGCAAGTGTTATATGGTACATGAGTCTGAATTCCTGGGAGCAGTGCAGTTATATGGTACATGAGTCTGAATTCCTGGGAGCAGTTGCAAGTGTTATATGGTACATGAGTCTGAATTCCTGGGAGCAGTGCAAGTGTTATATGGTACATGAGTCTGAATTCCTGGGAGCAGTGCAGGTTATATGGTACATGAGTCTGAATCCTGGGAGCAGTGCAGTTATATGGTACATGAGTCTGAATTCCTGGGAGCAGTGCAAGTTATATGGTACATGAGTCTGAATTCCTGGGAGCAGTGCAGTTATATGGTACATGGAGTCTGAATTCCTGGGAGCAGTGCAGTTATATGGTACATGAGTCTGAATTCCTGGGAGCAGTGCAAGTGCTATATGTTACATGAGTCTGAATTCCTGGGAGCAGTGCAGTTATATGGTTCATGAGTCTGAATTCCTGGGAGCAGTGCAAGTGCTATATGTTACATGAGTCTGAATTCCTGGGAGCAGTGCAGTTATATGGTACATGAGTCTGAATTCCTGGGAGCAGTGCAAGTGTTATATGGTACATGAGTCTGAATTCCTGGGAGCAGTGCAAGTGCTATATGGTACATGAGTCTGAATTCCTGGGAGCAGTGCAGTTATATGGTACATGAGTCTGAATTCCTGGGAGCAGTGCAAGTGTTATATGGTACATGAGTCTGAATTCCTGGGAGCAGTGCAGTTATATGGTACATGAGTCTGAATTCCTGGGAGCAGTGCAAGTGTTATATGGTACATGAGTCTGAATTCCTGGGAGCAGTGCAAGTGTTATATGGTACATGAGTCTGAATTCCTGGGAGCAGTGCAAGTGTTATATGGTACATGAGTCTGAATTCCTGGGAGCAGTGCAAGTGTTATATGGTACATGAGTCTGAATTCCTGGGAGCAGTGCAAGTGTTATATGGTACATGAGTCTGAATTCCTGGGAGCAGTGCAAGTGTTATATGGTACATGAGTCTGAATTCCTGGGGAGCAGTGCAAGTGTTATATGGTACATGAGTCTGAATTCCTGGGAGCAGTGCAAGTGTTATATGGTACATGAGTCTGAATTCCTGGGAGCAGTGCAAGTTATATGGTACATGAGTCTGAATTCCTGGGAGCAGTGCAGTTATATGGTACATGAGTCTGAATTCCTGGGAGCAGTGCAGTTATATGGTACATGAGTCTGAATTCCTGGGAGCAGTGCAAGTGTTATATGGTACATGAGTCTGAATTCCTGGGAGCAGTGCAGTTATATGGTACATGAGTCTGAATTCCTGGGAGCAGTGCATGTATGCTGCACGGCTGATGTACCCACATAGATGCTGCACGGCTGATTAGCAGCTGGAATGTTTCAGTGTAGTTTGAGTTTTAGGATTTAGGGCAATTTCGGCGCGATCCGACTCGTTGAGCAAAAATGCAGGCGTCACGTTGGATGCGACGGAAATAAGGTAAGAGATGGCAGTGTCGGATGAAGTCGCAGCGTTCATCTGACGCGACACGACTGTTGGATGCAGATGCAGCGTCTGCACCCGACAGTCATGTGGGGTCGGACGAATACTGCAACACTATCCGACGTTCCTGGTGCTTACCTTATTTCCGTCGCATCCAATGGGAATCCTGCTTTTTCACGCTCTGAAATCGCCAGAGGAGTTCCTCCCTTAGGGAAGAGACTCTTTATTTTGTAAGTCCAGCCAGATATTTTTTACATTTCTGGGTGAATTTGGGAAGTCAGTTAGAATGGTCAGCTTTAAAAGCCATAGATTATGAGTAATAATTGCTGATAAGTAATATGACAAATCCGGGCACAGTCAGCACAACCACAATGATCCGTATGGTTAAATCCAATAGCCGGAGGAGCCTGGATGTGTCGGCTCAATAATAAGGATTAGCTGCCGGTGCTTCTCTCTATAATGTGTCCTTCCTGCATGCGGAAATCACAATTTCCCATTTATTTGCCTTCATCACTGTCCTACACTGAGAGGATTAGTTCAGGCTCATACAAATGGCTTATTCTTACCAAAAAATATAACTTTCAGAAGAAACACATTTTATTCTCCAACAATACACAATAAGGCCCTCCCTGGTGTAAACAAGTGAATCAGCTCTTTGAGTTTATGTTTCTACGGTAAAGAAAGTTGGAATAGGAATAGATTTGCCAGGAAGGAATCAGACATTGTTACATGAAGATCAGAACAAACGTTCTTCAGTATCAGCGACGAGAGACAATAATAATTTCGCTGTAATAAAAGAAATACCCCCATATGTAATTAAAGGTGCTACGTTTGCCCAGTAGCAGTAACCGGTAGCAACCAATAAGATATTTGATTTTAAACAGGTGACCAGTAAATGCTTCCTGCTGATTGGTTGCTACGAGTTACTGCTCCTGGGCAAACTTAGTGCCTTTTATTACATAACCCAAAGAAAGAGATGGGAAATAACACAAAGAGATAAAAGGAAGGAAAGAAAAAGTGTAGAATTCAGCATGAAAAGGCGGGGGACAGAGAACAAAAAAGAGGGGCACAGACAAAGGCATGTGAGACGGAGATGAAAAATAGGGAAAGAGAGTAGGGGAAACCTATTAAAGTGTTAAGGGAAGAAGAAGTGAAAGGTAAAAAGCAAAGCACTCAGAGGGGATAAAAAGGTAAATACTGTATCTATACTATGATCCCCATTGTAAGCAGCAGTCCTGTCCTGCTTTATGGCAGCTGAGATTCTAGCTATCTGTATAACAGAACATTCTGTCCCAGTGGCTGCACAGATCCTATCTGATCCCAATTGTAAGCAGCAGTCCTGTCCTGCTTTATGGCAGCTGAGATTCTAGCTATCTGTATAACAGAACATTCTGTCCCAGTGGCTGCACAGATCCTATCTGATCCCCATTGTAAGCAACAGATCTGTCCTGCTTTATGGCAGCTGAGATTCTAGCTATCTGTATAACAGAACATTCTGTCCCAGTGACTGCACAGATCCTATCTGATCCCCATTGTAAGCAGCAGTCCTGTCTTGCTTTATGGCTGTGATTCTAGCTATCTGTATAACAGAACATTCTGTCCCAGTGGCTGCACAGATCCTATCTGGTCCCCATTGTAAGCAGCAGTCCTGTCCTGCTTTATGGCAGCTGAGATTCTAGCTATCTGTATAACAGAACATTCTGTCCCAGTGGCTGCACAGATCCTATCTGATCCCCATTGTAAGCAGCAGTCCTGTCCTGCTTTATGGCAGCTGAGATTCTAGCTATCTGTATAACAGAACATTCTGTCCCAGTGGCTGCACAGATCCTATCTGATCCCCATTGTAAGCAGCAGTCCTGTCCTGCTTTATGGCAGCTGAGATTCTAGCTATCTGTATAACAGAACATTCTGTCCCAGTGGCTGCACAGATCCTATCTGATCCCCATTGTAAGCAACAGTCCTGTCCTGCTTTATGGCAGCTGAGATTCTAGTATGGAATGGTATGAGTAATGGTTAAAGTCAGTGACAGAAAACTCCCTAATAAGAAGCAGGAATACATATTTTAAAAGGCAAATCAAGTTTTTTGTCCTATCACACAAAGTTTAGTTGATGCTTTGTAGATATGACAGCTGGTGATTTAGAGAAGAATGGCAGATGGATTGTGCGGCTCACTGTCAGTTCACATAATATCTATAATAAGAGGTAAGTGGCTGCTATTGTAAATAACACAGGGCACAATTGAATGATATTTCCAGCAAAGCAAAGGCCTGTCGCCCCGTTGCAGAGAGTGAAAGTGCTGCTCTGTTGGAGAGCCCATTAAATAGATTGTCTTCTATAGGGACAATCAGCTCTTCAGGGCCCAAGCTCAAGGCGGCTCATCAGTACAAGGCAATAAGATCGATAAGCTCCAAGTGCTAGAGCTGTAACTGAAGCATTTGGGGCATGTGGGAATTAAAGAGTCAGTGTGATGTATATAGAAAACACACAAGTGCATTTCTACATGAAGCATCTTCTCATCATCAGGCTTAAAGGGGAAATCTGCCCGGCCTGTACAGACTTCCTGATTCACTGCATTTTCCAGCCACTACCCACCCAGTAATGACAGAAGCACTGACTTGTGTATGGATTTATATAATAATACTCCTAAGCATTAAAACTATATAATAATACTGCTAAGCATTAAAACTACGACTCACTTATATCAAGCATGGCTAGTAGAAAGAACACACAATAACCAACTGCAGTCTAAATGTGCAACTATGTAATCTTATTTAGACTAAATTCAATTCTGGGCTATGAAAGCATCCATGTACTAAGCACAATTCAGCAGGAACAGTCCCTAAGTTTGCTCATAGTCTGTACAGAGAGATCCCATAAAACTATGGCAGCATAGGTATTCCCTGTACTAAGCACAATTCAGCAGGAACAGTCCCTACGTTTGCTCATAGTCTGTACAGAGAGATCCCATAAAACTATGGCAGCATAGGTATTCCCTGTACTAAGCACAATTCAGCAGGAACAGTCCCCTAAGTTTGCTCATAGTCTGTACAGAGAGATCCCATAAAACTATGGCAGCATAGGTATTCCCTGTACTAAGCACAATTCAGCAGGAACAGTCCCCTAAGTTTGCTCATAGTCTGTACAGAGAGATCCCATAAAACTATGGCAGCATAGGTATTCCCTGTACTAAGCACAATTCAGCAGGAACAGTCCCTAAGTTTGCTCATAGTCTGTACAGAGAGATCCCATAAAACTATGGCAGCATAGGTATTCCCTGTACTAAGCACGATTCAGCAGGAACAGCCCCTAAGTTTGCTCATAGTCTGTATAGAGAGATCCTATAAAACTATGGCAGCATAGGTATTCCTCTGTACTAAGCACAATTCAGCAGGAACAGTCCCTAAGTTTGCTCATAGTCTGTACAGAGAGATCCCATAAAACTATGGCAGCATAGGTATTCCCTGTACTAAGCACAATTCAGCAGGAACAGCCCCTAAGTTTGCTCATAGTCTGTACAGAGAGATCCCATAAAACTATGGCAGCATAGGTATTCCCTGTACTAAACACAATTCAGAAGGAACAGTCCCTAAGTTTGCTCATAGTCTGTACAGAGAGATCCCATAAAACTATGGCAGCATAGGTATTCCCTGTACTAAGCACAATTCAGCAGGAACAGTCCCTAAGTTTGCTCATAGTCTGTACAGAGAGATCCCATAAAACTATGGCAGCATAGGTATTCCCTGTACTAAACACAATTCAGCAGGAACACCCCCCTGAGTTTGCTCATAGTGTGTACAGAGAGATCCCATAAAACTATGGCAGCATAGGTATTCCCTGTACTAAGCACAATTCAGCAGGAACAGCCCCTAAGTTTGTGCATAGTCTGTACAGAGAGATCCCATAAAACTATGGCAGCATAGGTATTCCCTGTACTAAGCACAATTCAGCAGGAACAGTCCCTAAGTTTGCTCATAGTCTGTACAGAGAGATCCCATAAAACTATGGCAGCATAGGTATTCCCTGTACTAAGCACAATTCAGCAGGAACAGTCCCTAAGTTTGCTCATAGTCTGTACAGAGAGATCCCATAAAACTATGGTACATAGGTATTCCCTGTACTAAGCACAATTCAGCAGGAACAGTCCCTAAGTTTGCTCATAGTCTGTACAGAGAGATCCCATAAAACTATGGCAGTATAGGTATTCCCTGTACTAAGCACAATTCAGCAGGAACAGTCCCTAAGTTTGCTCATAGTCTGTACAGAGAGATCCCATAAAACTATGGCAGCATAGGTATTCCCTGTACTAAGCACAATTCAGCCCTTTGTCAAGCCTCCATCACTTCAGTCCTTGCCCCACGGCCAATTTTATCAAGAACCAAGCAAAGGGATTTTGTCCTGGGAAAAAACATTTTTATACAAAAAATGCTTCAGCTAGTAGTGCTGCTCCAGGCAAATTCTGCAGCGAAATCCATTTTTTTTAAAGAACAGATATTTCTTCATATTTAATTTTGCAATCTGACATGGGGTCAGATGTGATGTGTTATTATTTTCGCAGGTGCCCTCAGTCATGTGGCATGCTGTCTAATAAACATCAGTGACTTTTTACTGCTGCACTGCAAGCTGGAGTGATGTCACAAACATACTCTTTCCTCCAGCAGCCAATCATCAAGACAATAGGAATGGAACAAAATAACAGTTCCCGGACACCTGCAGTGCTAAAAAATGTTCCTACCCCCATCTAGTGGTAGATATGAGATCAGCAGCACTCTATAGTTAAAATCCAAGTCCCGCCACGATTCCTCCAGTTATATGAAGTAGGAGAAACAACAGCTTATCTGAAAGCAGTTCCATTGTGAAGCTCTTGCTGGCTCTTTCTAAAAGCACAGGATCAGGCACAATCACCTGAGCTGGCTGCCCACACATCAATATTGAAACAAAAAAAATTATATTTGAACTACATCTGTCTGCAATGGTGTGAGTTTAAGAGTGTAAGCCCATAGACGCAACCTTTCTGCCTTTGCTTTATACATATCCATATTTGCTGATCCCAACGTGCATTTAAATTCCCCTACTCAGCAATGTGATGAAGGCAGTTGCTGGGAAATGTAATTAACTATAGCTGACAATCCAAAGTCTCTTTCCTATAACACTCAGCTCACACTCCGGTTACAAGCGAGACATTTTGTTTTCAGTTACAAGACACAGAGGAAACAGTCCCGTTTGTGCCTCCGTGTAATATAGGAGAACACTTACCTGCAGCCCCATCGCCTCTCCCAATTTCAAATTCCAAACAGGTATCAGAGAAAAGCTCCTTCCATGGCTACGTCTCACTGTCCGTGGTGGTTGAGCAGAGTTCCAAGCAGGGAAATGAAAGGTGAGGCAGAGAAGTTGGGATTAGTCTGTGGCTTCCTCTGGAGAAGAACAGGAAAGAGCAGAAATCCTCTGTATCTGTACAGTCCCATATGATCCAATATTGGCCCCAGCGCAGGCACTCTGCTAGGGGGTTAATTAACTCTTTCTTCTAGAATAGATCTCACATATCCATGTATGTGATTGACCTAATATTAATCCAAAATTGCTTTCTGTGCGGCACCAGGATGCAATAAAGACAAACAAAAGTTCCCAACATGAAGCAGATCATGGACTGTACCTTCAGTATTCACATGAAACATAATCTCAGTGTTCGTCCAGTCAAACCATCAAGTACAACCCCCTTGCACTGCCAGTCCTGACTCCAGACCTTTTGTACCCGAATCTTTCCAACATGTTCCAACTTGTAGAGTTGCACAGGCTTTTAGGAACCTTCTCACTTACTTCTCACTTATTCACCCGGGACTGACTCTTGAGCGCAGAATTCACATATTCCATTGCTGATGTGTTTCTTCCTAGTATTGTTCCCCTGTGAGTGACTCCGGGGAGGTAGCAGCACCAATTCAGGCAGAATATCTAAGTGTGGATCCCTGGGAAGCAGTGGAATACAGCAGAGAGATGCATGGGGGTGTCATGCTGTTACTTCTCCCAACCCAAATGACTAATAAGGATATTTATAAAGTACTGGAGCGACATAGAAACTCCATTGCGTGGGGAGAGGCTGCGGCAAATCTTTGTTTTCTTCCAAAAGACCAACTTCCATAAATCCGTTTGTCTGTTCTGCACTCCCCACTGTAACTCATCAGCCACAAAGCTGCCACTTAATAACACGGCCATTAATTAGCCTCAAACAGATTTTATATATTTATCGCTTTAGGGTTCTTAGTAAACAACAGGTGGGATGGAGAAACAATGGACGGGGCCAAGGTATTTATATGATGAGCTCTCAGACACATGGTGATAGGGGATGTGGGGCAAATATTAAAGTTGGTTATTGATTATTGTTCTAATGATGGTGGGAACCTCTATCTGTCACATGGTCCATGCAGGTGGTGTAATCACACTGAAGACATAAATCCTAATTCTCTGCAAAAATACACAATTTTGGCTCCCAAAACGATGGTAGGTTGGAAATGCGAGCGATAGAAATGATCAGAGAACAGAAAGGGATAAAGAAATACAGTGTCAGTTGTATAAACTGCATTCAGGACCTTGTGGCTCGGCAGATAATCGGTGTAAAGAAACTGTTTCATTTCATCATAACCTCCTTCCTTCCCGTCTCTGCCCAGGACATTACAAAACTGAGGTTCCTGGAGTTCACTGCTACAGTATATGTACAACACTGTGTAAGCCTGGCACTGGTTATTCTTTGCTTAAAGGAACAGTTCAGTATAAAAATAAAAACTGTATAAATAAATAGGCTGTGCAAAATAAAAAATGTATCTAATATAGTTAGTTAGGAAAAAATGTAATGTATAAAGGCTGGAGTGAGTGGATGTGTAACATAATAGCCAGAACACTACTTCCTGCATTTCAGCTCTCTTGCTTTCCAATGATTGGTTACCAGGCAGTAACCAATCAGAGACTTGAGGGGAGGCCACATGGGTCATATCTGTTGCTTTTGAATCTGAGCTGAATGCTGAGAATCAATTACAAACTCACTGAACAGTTATGTCCCATGTGGCCCCCCTTATAGTCACTGACTAACTCAGAGTTAGAGAGCTGAAAAGCAGGAAGTAGTGTTCTGGCTATTATGTTACACATCCACTCACTCCAGCCTTTATACATTACATTTTACATATACATTAAACATTTCAGCAGAATTTTCCAACCAGTGGAATTGTTTTTCTTCTGCTGAAACCTATTATTATTTTAAAATTGGTAATGGTGGGAAATATGAATTCAGAAAGTACACCATGAGAAATAAAAGCAGCAAATACAAATACCTATAAAAACGTCATTGCTCATTGGTCAGTTCTGTCCCTAGAATGTGACCACCCCTTCCCCCATACAGAAAATCCTGCAGACTCAGAAGCTTCATTTCATGGTCATTTCCAAGATGGGATGCAGCCCCTGCCCGGGAGAGCTGGGGTCAGACAACAGAACTTGCAGCAGATAAGAGACATCCCTGACTCTGTCGCTACCAAACTCTATTAAACAGGAGGAACAGGGGACATTCCTGCCACTATGGCACATCCCTCACTTACCCCATTACACTAATGGTACTGCCTCCCCAGGAACTCACAACTCTTACATATACTGTAACCTCCTAATAATCACCTCTTCATCTTCCAAGGTGAATAACAAAGAAATAAAGTCAAAATGTACGAAAGAACCGATAGCTCATATACAACCAGAATCAAAAGATGTCCAACCAGAACTGATTGGTGTCCTGCAGCACAAACAGAAACATTAGGTAGCATGCAGCACAACCAGAACTGACAGATTTCCTGCAGCACAAACAGAACTACCAGATTTCATGAAGTTTAACCAGAACTGACAGATTTCCTGCATCACAACCAAAACTGCCAGATTTCATGCAGTATAACCAGAACTGTCAGATTTCTTGCAGCACAACCAAAACTGTCAGATTTCCTGCAGCACTACAAATGAACTGTCAAATTTCTTGCAGCACAACCAGAAACATTAGGTAGCATGCAGCACAGCCAGAACTGATAGGTGTCCTGCAGAACAACTAGAAACATTAGGTATCATGCAGCACAACCAAAACTATCAGATTTTGTGCAGCACAACTAAAACTGACAGATTTCCTGCAGCACAACCAGAACTATCAGATTTCCTGCAGTATAACCAGAACTGATGGGTCTCCTGTAGCACAAACAGAACTAAAAGGTGTCCTGCAGCACAACCAGAAACATAAGGTATCATGCAGCACAACCAGAAATTAAAGGTAACATGCAGCACATGCAGATTTCCTGCAGCACAACCAAAACTGTCAGATTTCCTGCAGCACAACCAGAACTGTCAGATTTCCTGCAGCACAACGAGAGCTGATGGGTGTTCTGCAGCACAATCACAATTGATTTATGTCCTTTGGGTACAGTATGAATTATCAGGTGTTCTACAACACAACCAGAATTAGATAGTGATTATAGTGCAACTAGAACAGATTTAAGTTCTACACAAATACTAGAATGGATAGCTGTTATTTTTTACTGGTGTGCCAGGTTGGGGACAGGTGCAAGTGGTGGAGCGGCGAATTACGGTTGGATACGGGTCTAGTTTTGTCTGCCTACAAATCACTAGTGAGTGGAAGGGAGATTGGGAACACTTAAATGGATACTGTCAAAATGCATCTTCTGCACTGAAATCCATTTCTCAAAAGCACAAACAGCTTTTTTTTATTTTTAATTCTAAAATCTGACATGGGGCTAGACATACTGCCAGTTTCCCAGATGCCCCCAGTGACTTCTGCTCTGATAAACATCAATCACTCAAAACACATCAGTTAATAGTGCTGCTCCAGCAGAATTCTGCACTGAAATCCATTTCTCAAAAGAGCAAACAGATTTTTTTATATTTAATTTTGAAATCTGACATGGGGCTAGACATATTGTCAATTTCCCAGCTGCCCCCAGTCATGTGCTCTCAGTTAGTCACTCTTTACTGAGTGATATCACCCCCCTCCCTTCCCCCCAGCAGCCTAACAACAGAACAATGGGAAGGTAACCAGATAGCAGCTCCCTAACACAAGATAACAGCTGCCTGGTAGATCTAAGAACAGCACTCAATAGTAAAATCCATGTCTCACTGAGACACATTCAGTTACATTGAGTAGGAGAAACAACAGCCTGCCAGAAAGCAGTTCCATCCTAAAGTGTTGGCTCTTTCTGAAATCACATGACTAGGCAAAATGAGCTGAGATGCACCTACACACCAATATTACAACTAAATACACTTGCTGGTTCAGGAATGACATTTTATATTGTACAGTGGGAGGGAAGGGAGTGTGACTGTGGGATAACAGGTATAGTAGGGAGAGATGGTGCCTATAGTAACAGTGGATAATAGTCTCTGGGAAGGGAGTGTGACTGTGGGATAACAGGTATAGTAGGGAGAGATGGTGCCTATAGTAACAGTGGATAATAGTCTCTGGGAAGGGAGTGTGACTGTGGGATAGCAGGTATAGTAGGGAGAGATGGTGTCTATAGTAACAGTGGATAATAGTCTCTGGGAAGGGAGTGTGACTGTGGGATAGCAGGTATAGTAGGGAGAGATGGTGTCTATAGTAACAGTGGGATAATAGTCTCTGGGAAGGGAGTGTGACTGTGGGATAGCAGGTATAGTAGGGAGAGATGGTGTCTATAGTAACAGTGGATAATAGTCTCTGGGAAGGGAGTGTGACTGTGGGATAGCAGGTATAGTAGGGAGAGATGGTGTCTATAGTAACAGTGGATAATAGTCTGTGGGAAGGGAGTGTGACTGTGGGATAGCAGGTATAGTAGGGAGAGATGGTGTCTATAGTAACAGTGGATAATAGTCTCTGGGAAGGGAGTGTGACTGTGGGATAGCAGGTATAGTAGGGAGAGATGGTGCCTATAGTAACAGTGCATAATAGTCTCTGGGAAGAGAGTGTGACTGTGGGATAGCAGGTATAGTAGGGAGAGATGTGTCTATAGTAACAGTGGATAATAGTCTCTGGGAAGGAAGTGTAACTGTGGGATAGCAGGTATAGTAGGGAGAGATGGTGCCTATAGTAACAGTGGATAATAGTCTCTGGGAAGGGAGTGTGACTGTGGGATAGCAGGTATAGTAGGGAGAGATGGTGCCTATAGTAACAGTGGATAATAGTCTCTGGGAAGGGAGTGTGACTGTGGGATAGCAGGTATAGTAGGGAGAGATGGTGCCTATAGTAACAGTGGATAATAGTCTCTGGGAAGGGAGTGTGACTGTGGGATAGCAGGTATAGTAGGGAGAGATGGTGCCTATAGTAACAGTGGGATAACATACACTAGGATGTGAGTAGTAGATAGCAGATATATTTAGAATTGAAGCCTATGACCCTCATACAGTGCTGTAACAAGAGACTGCAGGTTGCTAAAGCCTCACTATATATAAATACTGGGGACACACTAAGCTTGGCCACTTTGGCCACTAAAGTCAGTGCAGACAGCGGGTGCTGCTCCGGTTCTGGGGAGATGATGAAGTTTAAGGCTATTGGGAGTAGCAGTAATAACATATTATTTAGAAGACTGCATTAACAGTGTGACTAAAGGCAACCTTAGCCAAGCTTCAAGCCAAGTTTATTTTACGGTTATGGCAGCAGTAAATAATCAGCTTCAGAGGTTTATAGGTTTTATTACACTGCTGACAGTTATTCTTTTATACGGCCTGAATGTAGTTGGAAAATGTAAGTGTGCCGGGCTGGGTGCCTGATAACTCGTATTATCACCGATAAGATTTAATAGTCCCTTCTCTCGTCTGGTGAGAACACTCCGGAATGTTCCCTAAGAACCACACACTTTGAAAATCTTTATTAATGAAATTAATACTTATAATCTCCAGAAAAAAACTTCCACGTAGGCAGTGCCAGTCATACAGCCTAGAACATAGCAGATAATGGGTCTTGTAACCCATAGCAACCAATCAATGTAAACCTTTGCATTTTTATTACATCACCCAGGGTTATCACCATTTGGACAGCCCTGATGTATAGTAAAGCATTACAGAGCATGTTAGCAACTCCTGGCTATATGTTTATAATTATATTTGAGAATGATGAATTGTCAGCACCCAGCTTTACTCATTGCACATATATTGAGTATTGGGATCAGAGGGGTCTCAGGGCTCCTGCAGACATTGGCCTCTCAATAGATTCTCAGCGTCCCAGACATAACACCGTATTCACGGCACCAGCAAGAAGTCGTCATTCCACTGGTTGTGGGAATGGAGCACCTTATATAATTGTAGTATTTGTTTGTTAATATCAGGGTTTCTTTCATTACTCCCACTCGCTCGACAGAAATGAATAAACGGCACCACCCTGGCAGATATATGTGACACTTATTTACCAAACTATTCAGCGTGTGGCATATACCCAGGTACAATAGGGGGAGCTGCTCCTCTCACTAAATAGGAACAGTCACACAAATGAGATCTTCTTTGGTCCAACTAACTGACCGGGTCCCAGTACAGTGGCTTATAGGTTCTAATAACCAGTAAAAAATCCAGATAAACTAATCACAAATTGACTTTCCTTATTCTAACTGCAGTAGAGCACTATAGCACAGTAGTTAGCTCTTAGAAAGCTATGCCACTCTTGTAATTAACAGCAACCA
Organism: Xenopus laevis; assembly: GCF_017654675.1. Taxonomy (NCBI): domain Eukaryota; kingdom Metazoa; phylum Chordata; class Amphibia; order Anura; family Pipidae; genus Xenopus; species Xenopus laevis. Next base: position 167,159,047 of record NC_054374.1, read on the forward strand.
ATCAGTAGTTATCTCTGAGCAAGCTACACTAGTCTAGTAACTAACAGCAACCAATCAGTAGTTTGCCCTGAGCAAGCTACACTAGTCTTGTAACTAACAGCAACCAATCAGTAGTTAGCACTGGACAAGCTACACTAGTCTAGTAACTAACAGCAACCAATCAGTAGTTAGCCCTGGACAAGCTACACTAGTCTAGTAACTAACAGCAACCAATCAGTAGTTAGCCCTGGACAAGCTATACTAGTCTAGTAACTAACAGCAACCAATCAGTAGTTAGCTCTGGGCAAGCTACACCAGTCTAGTAACTAACAGCAACCAATCAGTAGTTAGCCCTGGGCAAGTTACACCAGTCTAGTAACTAACAGCAACCAATCAGTAGTTAGCCCTGGGCAAGTTACACCAGTCTAGTAACTAACAGCAACCAATCAGTAGTTAGCCCTGGACAAGCTACACTAGTCTAGTAACTAACAGCAACCAATCAGTAGTTAGCCCTGGGCAAGTTACACCAGTCTAGTAACTAACAGCAACCAATCAGTAGTTAGCCCCGGGCAAGTTACACCAGTCTAGTAACTAACAGCAACCAATCAGTAGTTAGCCCTGGGCAAGTTACACTAGTCTAGTAACTAACAGCAACCAATCAGTAGTTAGCCCTGGGCAAGCTACACTAGTCTAGTAACTAACAGCAACCAATCAGTAGTTAGCCCTGGGCAAGCTACACTAGTCTAGTAACTAACAGCAACCAATCAGTAGTTAGCCCTGGGCAAGCTAAACTAGTCTAGTAACTAACAGCAACCAATCAGTAGTTAGCCCTGGGCAAGTTACACCAGTCTAGTAACTAACAGCAACCAATCAGTAGTTAGCCCTGGGCAAGCTACAGTAGTCTAGTAACTAACAGCAACCAATCAGTAGTTAGCCCTGGGCAAGCTACACTAGTCTAGTAACTAACAGCAACCAATCAGTAGTTAGCCCTGGGCAAGCTAAACTAGTCTAGTAACTAACAGCAACCAATCAGTAGTTAGCCCTGGGCAAGCTACACTAGTCTAGTAACTAACAGCAACCAATCAGTAGTTAGCCCTGGGCAAGCTAAACTAGTCTAGTAACTAACAGCAACCAATCAGTAGTTAGCCCTGGGCAAGTTACACCAGTCTAGTAACTAACAGCAACCAATCAGTAGTTAGCCCTGGGCAAGCTACACTAGTCTAGTAACTAACAGCAACCAATCAGTAGTTAGCCCTGGGCAAGCTACAGTAGTCTAGTAACTAACAGCAACCAATCAGTAGTTAGCCCTGGGCAAGCTACACTAGTCTAGTAACTAACAGCAACCAATCAGGAGCTACCAGTTGTGGCAGACCATGCTCATTGAGTGCTCGCTATTCTAATAGTATTAATGAAATACATTACTGCATTGTTGGTTGGTTGTAAGATTTATATCCAATTAAGTCATTAAGTAAAACAAACCCTTTAATATCCGATTTCCTTTAATGTCCCATATAATTTTGCCAGTGTGAAGCACAGATTAATACCTGGTAATTGTGGGTTGCTTTATGGTAAGAGTACGTACGGTAAGTATATACAGTAGCAATTTCTCAGGGTTTATAACTCCTAACAGACGTCCCCCGTGAAAAGAAACCCTTCCATTTTATCACCACTTAGTGCATCTCTTCCGGGGATTATCCCTAGGCAATAACATGATGTGATCCAGTCTGACAGTGGCTTTCCAAGACAGAGAAAGGCAGTCCCAGTGCTCTGGTATAAGGCTCTGGTATAAGGCTCTGGTATAAGGCTCTGATATAAAGCTCGGATGTAAGGCTCTGATATAAGGCTCTGATATAAGGTTCTGATGTAAGGCTCGGATGTAAGGCTCTGATATAAGGCTCTGATATAAAGCTCGGATGTAAGGCTCTGATATAAGGCTCTGATGTAAGGCTCTAATGTAAGGCTCTGATGTAAGGCTCTGATATAAGGCTCTGATATAAGGCTCTGATATAAGGCTCTGATGTAAGGCTCTGATATAAGGCTCTGATAAAAGGCTCTGATGTAAGGCTCGGATGTAAGGCTCTGATATAAGGCTCGGGTGTAAGGCTCTAATATAAGGCTCTGATGTAAGGCTCTGATATAAGGCTCTGATATAAGGCTCTGATGTAAGGCTCTAATGTAAGGCTCTGATGTAAGGCTCTGATATAAGGCTCTGATATAAGGCTCTGATAAAAGGCTCTGATGTAAGGCTCGGGTGTAAGGCTCTAATATAAGGCTCTGATATAAGGTTCTGATAAAAGGCTCTGATGTAAGAACGCATAGAACTTGCCCATGAGGATGAGGCCAGATACCTGCAGCTTCTTCCGGATAAAGGGCACTTGGGAGTCTCAGAACTGGTTCTGCTGAGTTGATTTAACACTTATTTCTCTTTATCAGCTTTATTTCCTATTCTAAAAACTGTAGAATGTATGGGGCCCCTACTCCATCTCCAGCAGCCATGCTATGGGCTTTTCATCTACATTTTTTCCCCAAGGGACCCCCATCATGATGAGGACCCAGCGCAAATGCCTTTACTGGCAAACACTAACAATAGCCCTGAATGACAACCAGGAACCTGCACTGGATTCCTATTGTAAGGCTACAGCTCATCCCTATGGGTGCAAAATGGAACTGTTTCTAACCAGTGTTATGAGATGTTTCTAAATGTTACTTAATCCCCTTTTGTTTGTTCCATGATGTGCTTTTTATCAACTGTTTAACTCATACAAAACAAAAGCCTGAGCATATAGACTTGGGGGGTAAATTAGTTCTTAGTTTTTTTCTGGATTGTCTGGGCTGCACTGTGGGTTTCCCCTGCCGCTGCTTTGCTCAGAGGAAGTGAAACAGCTGAACTGACAGTGTCCCCAGGGCAGGGGGTGCAGGATGGAGCGACAAGTTTAGTAAAGGCCACAAGACAATGGGATTGAGAGGAACAATGAGCCCAGACTTAGTACTTTTTTATTTTAGTGATTCTTAGGTGAGTTACACACTGTGTGCACTTCATGTAAACAACATTATTATTATTATCTGTATCACATAACTCACCCACATTTATATACAGTATATATAATATAATAGTGTAATCTACTCTCGGCATACGGGGAACTCTGAGTATCACTCATGTATTATAAGGGATAATGTACCCCCTACTGTAAATGATAAGGATATTAGAAGTCACAGAGGAGTCATGACATAACTACAACCCTCTGAGGAGTAGGAGGGCTGCTCAGGCCACTGATTTTCAGTTACTGGTGGATAATACAAACAGCAGCCTTCTATATGTCCCAGCTGAATACTGTACTGTACTGCTCAACCTGCTGCATAAACCAGTTAGCTGATTTCCTAGAATATTCTTTTCATGATTTTCTTTGATAATAAAAGTTCAACATTTCCTTATTCATGGCACTGGCATTTGGGCAAAACACTGGCAGGAGCCACAGAAGCAGACTCAGCAGCACCTCCCTCTGGTGGATCTTATTGTCACGGCCGGCACCCAATACCAGAACAAGTGCCAAGTACCCTGGTCTCGGCTCGGCTTCACCAGTAGTGTGACCACCGTTGGGCTTTGGGAGGAGCCCTCAGCTTACTTGGGTGCCACCTGGACTTAACGAGGGGTACAAGGCGAGAGGTTCTGGCTAGCAGAGGGGCACGGCCGGATAGCAAGAGTCTTTGGGCAGAAGGTCAAGGACAAGGCGTCAGGTGGAAACGGAACAGACCGGATCAGGACAGGCAGATAACAGAATCGTCAGGCAGGCAAGGGGTCAAAACCAGATAATCAGACAGACTGGATAAGGCAGAAGGATGGTCAGACAGGCTGGGTCGAGGCAGGCGGATATCAGAATCGTCAAACAGGCAAGGGGTCAAACCGGGTGATCAAGCAAGGGGTTAAGCAGGAAGAGTTATCGTAGGCAGGCAAGGGTCAGGATACAGAATACAGAGTAGTCAGGAACAGGCTGGGTCAAACACGGATAATCAGTCAGGATAGCAAATTCAGAAACAGGTAGCACAAAGCTCAGGAAACCACAGGATATGATCTAATAACGGGCACTGGCTACAGGTCTGAATGGGCCTTAAATAGTGATCCAATTGGCGCTAAAACGTGCGCAATTTCGCGCCGTTGCGCGCTGGCATGATTGCGCCTTTAAGAGGCCCCGCGCGCCCTAGTAATCCAAGATGGCGCCGGCAAGGGCAGGATAGGAGCGGCGCAGTGGGCGTCCACGCCAAGGACGCGGCGTGGACCCCGCTGCCCACTAGACCACCAGAGTAAGTTTCTTACACTTATTTACTGCAGTATGGCTGCTCACTGCATCTGCCTCCTCCCTGTAAAGCATTCACTAGCTCTCATAGGGGCAAATTCACTAAGATTCGTAGTTGCGCCAGCGTCCGTTTCGCCGCACTTCGCCAGGCGTATTTTCGGCAGCCCCACGCAAATTCACTAAAATCCAAAGTTGCGCTCAGGGGAAGTGTAAGATTGCAAAGTTGCGCTAGTGTTAATTCGCCAAGCAAAGCGAAGTTACGCTAGCGATGGTTAATTTGCATACGGCGCCAAATTGAAGTTACAATGGAGGAATATGTATCATCACTACACAAGCCTGGGAAACCTTCAAAACAGAAAATAAAATTTTTATTTTGCCCTACACATGTGCCCACTGTATAGTTAAGTTGCCATGAGTTAGGAAATGTAGGGGGGAAGGAGGGGAGCCCCTACAATTTTTTCGATCTTTTCGAGCCTATCACCCATAAAAAAAGAAAAAATGCCACCAGCGTTTTTTGGGACTTAGAAAATTTTTTAACTTTTTTTGAAGCAATCCCTATCTGCTTTATTGCACTTCGCCTGGTCCGAGGTGGCGAAGGAAGTCTGGCGTAAAAGGTAGCGTTCAGAATAATTTGCGCGTCAGTGAATTTGCGTAGTTACGTCCGTTGCGCAAATTCGCCAGGCATAAGGGTGCGAAGTAACAGTAGCGAGTTTACGCCAGTGTCCGTTAGTGAATCAGTGAATTAACGAAAATGCCCAACGCTGTCAAATTCACGCTAGCGTTAGGCGCTTCGGCACTTAGTGAATTTGCCCCATAGAGTCTATAGAGGATGGGGTGAAAGCTATAGAAAATACTGCACCTCTTGTAATGCCCAATAATAATATCCTGCCTAAGACTTTCCCAAAACCTTGATTTTCTCCACTTTTTAAGGAACCCAGGACAGTCAAAGAGAACAAGGGACTGATCTGTTTGCTGTACGGAGCTGCATACCAAGTAAGTGAAGTATTCTCTGAACTGCTGGTCCTGACTACTGAACAAATAAGGCCAGCTCTACTCTGATTTTCATGCTGAGCATCTAAGAGACCTACAAAGAGGCATGTAAGGCTTGTGGAATAGAAACTCAGCTGGAGGAAAGTCACTACCGGCACTGCAGTCAATAAGGCACAGACAGACACTCCTTTGAAGAGCAATTCTATTTACAAATCATTAGAAATGTGTAACTATTGTGTACTGGAAATTTACTTAGAATTCCATCTCATTATGTAACAAATGTTGCCTTGTGCCGTTGCTGTAAGATTAAGATGCAGTAGCTGAAATGGGCAATGCTCGGGCTATCTCAGGACATTATAGCTCATAGGAATAAATGGCTGCTGGAGAAGCAAATGTTCCCATTTCCCCAGGAGAAACTCGTATTACTAAGAGATATTGATTAGGCCTCAGATCTATTACTGTTTATTGGATGGAAGAACAAAAGGTCCGTTTTTATTGGGTTAATAGCCAGCAATTCTATTATTCTGTAAACTTCAATTTATATTTTTTGTATTTTGTAGCATCATTTGTGCATTGTGCCTAAATCACAACATCCCCAAGGATTTCTATATATATACAGTTAGGCCCAGAAATCTCTGGACAGACACAATGTTTATCTTATTTTGGTTCTGTACATGACCACAATGAATAGTAAATGAAACAACTGCAGACTTTCAGGTTTAATTCAGTGGGTTGGACAAATAGATTGTATAAAAATGTGAGGAATAAAAAGCCTTTTTTTAACACAATCACTTAATTTCAGGGGCTCAAAAGCAATGGGACAATTGAGTCAATATAGTCGCTATATTTCCTATTCAGGAGAATAACGATGATGAATGAGGAAACACATGCAGGCGCCTGTATAAAATCAGTCCCATAATGTTGCTGAATACAAACACTGCGCCGCTGCCTGTGGAACTCCATCAGTGAGAAGGTAGAATGAGGGGCCCGTAATCAACAGGAATAAAGATATAGGGTTTATATGACACTCATTCTCTAACCCTTCAGCTATGTTGGACTACAACTCCCAGATGGCCCGAGGTGACCAACAACAGTAATGGGAGCAGGTCCAGACTGGGATTCACAATAGGTCCTATCATTCCGAGTACACAGAGGCCCAAAAGCCCCCCACCAGCCCAATAATTAGTGAATGTCTATAGCAACTTACAGTAGCCCCTCTGGCATTTGCCAGAACTGACAGATTGCCAGTCAGTGCCTGAATGGGATCTTTAATTCTCTGTGATTGCAGCCCCCCCCCCCCCCAACACAGGAAAGAAATGATGAATTAAGAGATCAATTATGGCTCATGCAATTAGACTTATCTGCACCTGCCTTCCCTACAAGCCAATCAATACAGACTCATTAACGAATAAGCTCAGACCCCACACACTGTATATGGGCAGCTGTGGAGGTGTCAGACACTTAGATATATAAAGTGTCAGCTGTGTAACAATTGGTCTGAACATGGGGGATAACTTTCCCCCTGGGGTAATCACAATACTGTTTTTTTTCCATTTATTAAGAGTCAAGCTATGTCAGCCTTGATATCAAGAGCTTACAATCTGCTTGAAGGAACAGTTCAGTATAAAAATAAAAACTGGGTAAATAGACAGACTGTGCAAAATAAAAATGTATCTAATATAGTTAGTTAGTCAAAAATGTAATGTATAAAGGCTGGAGTGAGTGGATGTGTAACATAATAGCCAGAACACTACTTCCTGCTTTTCAGCTCTCCTGCTTTCCAATGATTGGTTACTAGGCAGTAACCAATCAGAGACTTGAGGGGGGCCACATGGGACATAACTGTTGCTTTTGAATCTGAGCTGAATGCTGAGGATCAATTACAAACTCACTGAACAGTTATGTCCCATGTGGGCCCCCTTATAGTCACTGACTAACTCAGAGTTAGAGAGCTGAAAAGCAGGAAGTAGTGTTCTGGCTATTATGTTACACATCCACTCACTCCAGCCTTTATACATTACATTTTTGCCTAACTAACTATATTAGACATAGACACATTTTTTATTTAGCACAGCCTATCTATTTACCCAGTTTTAGTTTCACACTGAACTGTTCCTTTAAAGGGCATGTAAAGTCTAAAATAGAATAAGGCTAGAAATGCTGTATTTTGTATACTAAATATAAACATGAACTTACTGCACCACAAGCCTAATCAAACCAATAATTTATGCTTTCAAAGTTGGCTACAGGGGGTCACCATCTTGTAACTTTGTTATACAGCTTTGCAAGACTAAGACTGTGCACATGCTCAGTGTGGTCTGGGCTGCTTAGGGATCGTCATAAACAAAGTTGCTTGAATTCTGCATGGCTGGGAAGTAAGGCGGGGGCTCCCTCTGCTGTTCATAAGTATGATTGTTTCCCTGCAGAGAAGTTAGGGACCGTCTGACAATTCCTATCCACAGCAGTAAATGAAGGGAGAATTTCACTGCATACAGTCAGGTTTCTTATAAAAACGGTACATATTTTTTAATTAAAGTATATTGGAGATAGGTTTCTTTTTCATTAAAGAAAGTAAGATTGGGATTTTATTTAATTGGCTTTACATGCCCTTTAAGTGCTGCACGTTCCACGCACTCCCTAAACACCTTCCTATGCTTCATCAATGTGACCTGTTAGCCGGTCCCCTGCGTGAGTGAAACCTACAAGTTATCGACGTCTTGTTAAACCGCAGCTAATTAAAACACTTATCTACGGGTAGAGCTTGGTGCTGACTTGCTGTGCCATGGTAAAAGGGTTAAGGTAAGTGCTCTGCCCAGCAGAGCGGGCATTAAGCATTGGGAAAGCTGCTGTACTGCTTCTAAAGACATAGAATTTGAAACACGGACTCGGAGAGCACAAAAACTCCAGATTCCTCCATAAAATAAAATGTTTTGTTCTTTCAGGGAAACATTTCAAACCTGAGCTTCCCTTTCCCACATGAGCGTTGCAAGGTCTCTAATGATTTAGTAGGAGAATCTTGTTTTGAATCTTGCTATGTTAGATAGTTCCAGCTTTTCTCCTGGTGACACCTGTTTAGCTTCTGGTTGATCCACAGAGCAGAATAAACACTTGTTGTTCATGCCAAGTGATGCCAGATAATTACTTGCAGCCCTACTTCTTACCACTATCTGCCAAAAGGGCTGCAACAAAACAACACAACCATCTCTTAAAGGGGACCTGCCACCCAGACATAAAAAGCTGTATAGTAAAAGTCCTTTTCATATTATACATGAAACCCAGATTATTTTTTTTATTAAAACACCCATGCCTGTTATAAACTTGTTTAAAAGTATCAGCTGTCAATCATATATTGCCTGCCCCTAGAGGCGGGGCAGGCAATTACTTTCACTTTCTATTCCACACTTCCTAGATGTGACTGTGCTCCTCTAATTCCACCTCCCTTCTCATTGTGCAGCCAGTGCTGCCTAGATTTTGGCATTATGAAAAGATTTCCTTAATAACAGTATCCACAAAATGGAGCCTGCCTGCTTGCTGTGATTGTGTATTTCCAAGACTAAAAAAAACAATATTTAAATAATTTGTATAGTGTAAGTGAAGTTTATATTGCTTGACTAATACCATAAAATAGAATTATTTCATAGGGTGACAGGTTCCCTTTAAGTGTGGCACAAGCCTCGACATAATCAACAGGAGGATGATAGGACACATAATCTGGTCCAAACCAGGGCAACATTCATTCTGAGACCATGGTATTGGGAAGCGGAAGCCCCATTTTGGCACAGAAGACCCTGTACCGGTATAGAATGAATCCCAAATATTTTGTTCTAATATTAACCTTGACAGAAAGCCAGGAACTGGATCAGCTCTGATAATCTCTTGTTTGCCTCTGGGTCAGGAGGACCTACTTCCCATAAGCACCTGGGCTCTAACATTGGAACCAAAATCTGTGACAACAAATGGGGAGTGGGAATGAGACAGCTGCACATGGGGAATGTTATACTGTAGCACAGGGGTCCCCAACCACCGGGCCGCGGCCCAGAACCAGGCCGCAGACACTCCTGCCACAAAAACGAGGCGCCCAAATTAGACGCCGCATGTCCAAACTTGCTGCCTACCCTGCCAACTCCTTCCCTGACCACGCCGACCCCACCCCCGTTCCTTGCAAAAACAAAAAACATTTTTGTACTGGTCCCCAGTCCAAAAAAGGTTGGGGACCCTGCTGTAGCACACAGTTACATCCGAAGGACCAACTGCTTTCCCTCCCTTGGACTGTATTTCATTTAATATATATATATATCAGTTCTTATCCATACAGTATGTTTATACAAATAGACACAAATGAAAAATATTCCCAGCATCCTCAGCAAACCTTGAAAAGAGTTTGGGCTCTGCCAGAAAGGACAAGGTTGGGCAGACACTACAGAGAGAGAGAGAGAGAGAGAGAGAGAGAGAGAGAGAGAGAGAGAGAGAGAGAGAGAGAGAGAGAGAGAGAGAGAGAGAGAGAGAGAGAGAGAGAGAGCCTACTCCATGCCCAGAGCTGTCTCAGCAGGGAACTTTCCACACTCTGGAGGTCGTATTGGAAGGCTCAGATTTTACAATGAGCAGCTGATGGCTATTGTGGCTACTGCATACCTCCCAACATTTTGGAAGTAAAAAGAGGGAATAAAATTTTTTTTTCCGCATCTAGCGCAGCAATTTTTTGACCACACCCCTTTCTGTGGCCCCACCCCCTAATTACCATGATTGTTTTACAAAATTTGGCAGGTTATGAAAGTTTGAAAATATTTCCCCTTATCTAAACTGTGTTTTTGTGTCTCAAAATTGTTACAAAGTATCTTATTTGCACCTGTTAGCTGTTCTGGGCTCTCTGCTAAAAGCCAATTAAGTGAGAAACTTTGTTTCTTTTTCTGGCTGTTCAGTGCAGAGAAAAGAGGGACTTTCCAGTACAAATGAGGGACTGTGGGTTGAGCTGTCAAAAGAGGGACTGTCCCTCCGAAAAAGGGACAGTTGGGAGGTATGCTACTGCAGAAAAGTGAGTCTCAGGCCCTAAAGCTGGAAGTTCATTAGAGGGAAGAGTTGCACAAAGAAAGCCCTCTCGTTGGCTATAAACAGATCTCTGATCAGCACAGAGACATTCTCCAGAGGACAAAGAGCACAGACAGTAGGAGCTGTAGCCAACAGCCCCCTCCTTGTTATCTCTGTGACTCTCCTCGGGGTCCTGCTAAAAGCACAAGCCCTGCTCTATCCTGAATCAGTATTGGTTTTTGTATTGGTTTATGGATCTGTCCTTTCTCAGCAGAGAGGGTTAATCATTGAGGCAGGTGAAAGGAATGACAAGAGTAACAAGCCGGGGCCCCTGTTCCACACACTGCCACATGCCGCCGCCACCGTTTCCATAAACATCAGAGTCAGAATAATGAATAATTAGTTCAGAGACATGGGACTGAAAAATGTCACCATCAGGACTGAAAGCCAAAGTAAAAGCAAAGTGAAACCAGGTAACAAAGACGGGCAGCCCCAAGCTTAAGGGTAGAGGCACACAATACTATTTGGGGGAGATTAGTTACCCAGCGACAAATCGCCTTTACTTCGGGCGACTGATATCCCCGCAAAGCCTTTCCGCACTAGGAGCACTTCTTTTTCCAAAGTCGCCTGAATTGTCCCTGTGAGGCAACTTCGAAAAACAAAGTGTTCCAAGAGCCATCCCACCGGCGATTTCGATTCTAGCCAGCGGGAAGGCATTGCCGGGCAACTAATCTCCCCCAAATAGCATCGTGTGCCTCTACCCTTCAGTAGGATTTTCTAACCTTTGTTTTTATGATTCATTCAACAATCTCAGCTACTATCAATTCTATCAAAAAATGAAAGAATAAGTTGGTAAGATCAGCCCTACATGTTGTGAGCAAGATCAGACTTCTGCAGAGCACAACTGTGCCGATCTCCAATCATATCACTGCTGTGGGATCCATTATATGGAAACCTGTTATCCATAACAATCTGAATTACGGCTCTCTCCCATAGACTCCATTATGATAAAACAATCCAAATTTTAAAAAATGATTTCTTTGTTCTGTGTAATAATAAAACAGTAGATTGTACTTGATCCCAACTAAGATATAATTAATCCTTATTGGAAGCAAAACCAGCCTATTGGGTTTATTTCATGTTTATATGATTTTCTAGTGGACTTAAGGTATGAAGATCCCAATTATGGAAAGATACGTTATTCGGAAAGCCTGAGGTCCCGAGCATACTGGATAACAGGTCCCATACCTATTGTATCTATGGGTAATATAAGTTTCCTGCTGGTATAGATATGCTGATCTCCAATCATATAGTATCTATAGACAATATGAGCCTCCTGCTGGGCGCAATCGTGCAAATCTCCAATCAAATAGTATCTATGGGCAATGTGATCCTCATGTTGATACACCTGTATTGATCTTCAATCATGTAGTATCTATGGACAATATTATTATCCTTAATTTATATTGTGTCAACATATTCCATGTCACTTTACAGAGATCATAGATATAGATAGCTTACAAATGAATGTCCCTTTCATATTCACACGCATTAATGTTCACTTCACTCCACCATGTATGTGGCAAGTGTGGGAGGAAACTAATGCAGCTTAGGAAAACATTTAGGAGCGTATCTACAGGTATGGGACCTGTTATCCAGAATGCTCGGGACCTGGGGGTTTCTGGATAATGCACCTTTCCATAATTTGGATCTTCATACCTTACGTCTACTAGAAAATCATATAAACATTAAATAAAGCCAATAGGCTGGTTTTGCTTCCAATAAGGATTAATTATATCTTAGTTGGGATCAAGTACAAGCGACTGTTTTATTATTATACAGAAAAAGGAAATCGTTTTTAAACATTTAGATATAAAATGGAGTCTATGGGATATGGCCTTTTCGTAATTCAGAGCTTTCTAGATAATAGATTTCGGATAATGGATCCCATACCTGTACTAACATTGAAGACCAACATCTCCGGGGATGTTGCCCATAGCAACCACTCAGCAAATAGATGTGAGCAGTCACCTACAAGTTAGAAAACAAAATTCAACATCTTATTGGTTGCAATGGGCAACATCTCCGTAGATGTTGGTCACCAATGTTAATAAATACACCCCGAAATGTTTTCCTGAGCTGCACTGGTTTTCCCCTACACCCCTACAACTCAGTGCTATAAAATCACAGTGCTAACCACTTTGTCAGTTTTAAGCCTCCTGCTTAGTTCACCTAAAGATCCTTCCATTTTTACAGTACCTATGTGCAATGAGTCTCCTATGCTACTGCCCTGCGGAATATCTTTCTTCTGCATAAATCTTATTAGGCATCATCTCCAAATAATCCTGTTAGGAATCCGTGTACTGAAAAGATCCAGACAGATGTACTGAGGAACCAACACAGAACACTGCGCCAGGAAGAAAATGCTAAAATATATGTATAAATAATAAGTAGTCCTCCTCCAAACAATTATAAGTCATTATTATACAGAAGGACCTGCCTAGTGGATATTACCCCCTTATGGTCTATTATTATACAGAAAGTTACACCTGATGGATTTATTGCCTAATATTATAAAGACCCACTTCATACAGATCAACTTCATGGATATTACCCCTTATTGGCTATTATTATACAGAAGGACCCACCTGTTTGTTATTATCCAGCCTTATTGGCTATTATTATACAGAAGGACCCACCTGTTTGTTATTATCCAGCCTTATTGGCTATTATTATAGAAAATGACCCACCTGTTGGATATTACCTCCTTATTAGCTTTATTATACAGAAGGATCCACCTGTTTGACATTACATATATCCCCTATTGGCTATTATACGAAAGGACCCACCTGTTGGATATTACCTCCTTATTAGCTTTTCTTATACAGAAGGACCCACCTGTTTGATATTACATATATTCCCTATTGGCTATTATTAGTAAGGAAGACCCACATGTTTGATATGACTCCCCTATTGGTTATTATTGCACAGGATATCTACCTGTTGGATATGATTCCCATACTGATTATTGCTGTACAGAAGATTCACCTGTTGTATATTAACCCCTTATTGGCTATTATTATACTTAAAATCCAACTAATGCATATTACCCCTTATTGGCTATAATGTGAAAGATTCTCCTGACTGATGTCAAATCCTTATTGGCTATAATTATACAGAAGGACCCCCCTGATAGATATTGTCCTCTTATTGGTTATTATTATTCAGAGAGATCTACCTCTTAATTTAAATTACCCCCCATTGGATATTATTATACAGAAAGATCCACCTGCTGGATATTAACCCTTTATTGACTTATATTATACTGACACATCTGTATATTGTTTATTAGTATGAAGAAGGCAACACCTGTTGGATATTATTCCCCTATTAAGTACTATTATAATATAGAAGGATCCACCTGTTGATGGTACCCTTATTACCTCTCTATTATAATTCATAAGAACGTGCCTATTGGCCATGACCATTCAGCTGGAGGTTATTATACAGAAGGACTCACCTGTAGGATGGTATCCCCTTTTTCACTATTAATACACAGAAGGATCTACCTGTTAATACAGTGAAGCGGGGCCCTATTATTGAAGGTTATTATAAAGAAGCATTTACCCACCGGCCATTATTAAATATCCCCTCGTTAAAATTGCACAGAAGAATGCACTCACTGTAGCAACTGTGTATAGCAGCCCCTAACTGGCTATTATTATACTGAAGGATCCATATGATATTTCACAGAAGAACCTGCCAATATCACTGCACAGCAGAACCCTCCTGTGGGCTTTTATACAGAATATTCCTCATGCTAGTCATTACTGTATCCTATCTAGGGATGCACCGAATACACTTTTTTGGATTCGGCCGAAGCCCCGAAAGATTCGGCCAAATACCGAACCGAATCCGAGCCCTAATTTGCATATGCAAATTAGGGGTGGGAAGGGGAAAACATTTTTTACTTCCTTGTTTTATGACAAAAAGTCACGTGATTTCCCTCCCTGCCCCTAATTTACATATGCATATTAGGATTCGGATTTGGTTCGACCAGGAAGAAGGATTCTCCCACCTGTTGGTTGTTATAGAGCAGGACAATCCAAAGCACCTTAATGAACTTTATACTACTAGTTATTATTACTGCAAGGTATTACGTTGCTGAGTTATATTTATATTACACATGACTATATAGAAGAACATTTGGTTGTTGACCTCCCACATTGATGATTGATAACTAAATTGAGGAGTCTTTTTTTTGTTATAGAAAAGACCTGTAGGGTGTCATAGTAGAGATGGAGCCTTTCCATCCACTGTATTCTGGTTATACATCTTAACCTTGGCAATTACTTCAAAGTAGGACCTTCTGTTGGTCATTAATACAAGGCTAGAGCCTCCTGAGTGTAACTGCACGGCAATAACTTCTATTTGTTATTAATATAGCCTTCCTTCACGCTCACTGCACCCTGCAAAGTAAGAGAATGACAAATGTACCCACTTATATATTGAAATATTTAATTCTATTCCAACAGCATACACAGTGGTGGTGCAATTAAAGTTTGCCAAACTCTAAGTTGCATTTTACCCCCCCCCATGGCATTTCTGTGGGCACTGACATTGGGGTATATTTATCAAAGCGTGAAGTTAGAGATCACCACAGTCCTCTAGATAATAATTCTGCCTCTCTCCATTCATTTCTATGGGATTTTGAAAGGTTTATTTATCAAAGGATGAACTTTCATTTTCACCCATTGATAAATACTCTTTTAAAGGACCAGTAACATCAATTTTTTTTTAGAAATTTGTTAGTATAGAAAGAAAAAAAAAACAAAGACAAATTGAACTTTTAAATCGCTAAATCCTATTAAGAAATTCCGTTTGCGCTCCTCTTCAGAAAAGGTGATCCATCGTGCGGCGCTCGATTTCTCCTTCTTTCCTTCCTTATAGGAGATAGCCAGGGAGGAGAAATCAAGTGCCGCATGATGGATCGTTGCTGTGTTGTCTTTTGTGAAGAGGAGCGTAAGCGACGTTTTTCGGTAATTTATTTCTTAATAAAGACTTAGCGATTTAAAATTTAATCTGACTTTGTTTTTTTTTTTTTCATTCTATATTGACGACTTTAAAAAAAAATGTGATGTTGCTGGTTCTTTATAGTCAAAAAACTTCTTTTAGTTAATAGTGCTGCTCCAGCAGGATTCTGCACTGAAATCCATTTCTCAAAAAAGCAAACTGATTTTTTTATATTCAATTTTCAAATCTGACATGGGGATAGAAATTTTGACAGTTTCCCAGCTGCCCCCAGTCATGTGACTTGTACCTGCACTTATGATGGAACTGCTTTCTGGCAGGCTGTTGTTTCTCCTACTCAGTGTAACTGAATGTGTCTCAGTGGGACCTGGATTTTACTATTGAGTGTTGTTCTTAGATCTACCAGGCAGCTGTTATCTTGTGTTAGGGAGCTGTTATCTGGTTACCTTCCCATTGTTCTGTTGTTTGGCTGCTGGGGGGAAAAGGGAGGGGGTGATATCACTCCAACTTGCAGTACAGCAGTAATGAGAGACTGAAGTTTATCAGAGCACAAGTCACATGACTGAGGGCACCTGGGAAACTGACAATATCTCTAGCCCCATGTCAGATTTCAAAATTGAATATAAAAAAAATCTGTTTGCCCTTTTGAGAAATGGATTTCAGGGCAGAATTCTGTTGGAGCAACACTATTAACTGATGTGTTTTGGAAAAAAAACATATTTTCCCATGACAGTGTCCCTTTAAAAATCCCATAGAAATGAATGGAGAGTGGGGGAATTTCAATGTAGAGGACTTTGGTGATGGTGATCTCTAACTTTGCTTTTTGATCAATATGCCCCATTGAGGCTTGCCTGGCACTTGTGGTGGCATAAACCAATAGAAAGTTCCAACACCATATTCTCCTGGAGTGCGGGTCGGACAACTCATAGAAAGATACACGGTCATAAGCGAGTGCAAGCTCTTGGGTGAAAGTGCTAATCACTCCGACAGGTGACAGTTCTATTTCAGGACTCCTCACTGAAGAGAATGTGAGTGAGCATTTTATTTAGCTCCATTTTGTTTGCTGTAAACCCATAGTAAAGCAACATAGAGGGCAGAAAGGAGCCCCGTCTCTCTGGTGCAGTCACTTTCCCGTGATACAAAGTAACTCTCGTGTATTTAAACGAAGCAGCAAACTGTGACATCTCTCACTGCAGCGGGAAATAAGTCAACATTCCAGTGTTGGCCAATCAGCAGACAGGAATGAGGAATAACTGCCACTTACCTGCAGGGCTTCGGAACACAGCGCCGGCGAGTCTTCAGCCTTCACGAAACCCTGCTGCCCCCGTCTAAAGAAATGAATAACTGCAATAAGTATGTGATGCAGAATGAGGAGCATCCTTCCCTCTCTCCTCGTCTCTTCCTACAACAATGTCCCCACACTCGCACACACACACACCACACACACCCCTCTCTGCACTCTCACGTTTGACTACATGTATAAACACACATTCATCTGTAGTCCCGCAAGCAGTCGGGTTAGGGAAAGGAGGAAAAAAATGGTGCCCCTCCCCAACGCCCTCCCTCGCTCCCTCCCCAAGGCTCCTATAGAAAGGGTTAGTCGCGTTGCACACCTGCTCCCCAGAGCGATGGGACAAGCCGAACGCAAGATCCACATTTGGGTGTCGCAGGAGAGAGAAGGGCGAAAGGGAGAGCGATCCAGGGAAATGTGGCAGTCACAGTGGGGAAGGGATAGATACACACAGAGCAGGGGCTGCCACAGGGTCCTAGTGCCTGCACTAATCATAGCAGCCTGGGAGAATGGAGGGGGCAAGGGATGGGGATTATACATCTGATTACCTGCACATAGTGATGTCTATGAAACTGATTCACACCTGTGTCTATCCCTAGGCTCACACAACCACAATATACATACACCTCAAGCATTTATTTATCACTGCTGAACCCAGCTTGCTCTTACTGAACTACAGCTCCCATCATGCCCCAAAGACTAGGATGCTGCTAGCTGACATTTAGGGGCAGATTTATCAAAGGTGGAAGTGAAAATTTGAATTTCGAGCTGTGTACTTCGACGAGGGAATCGTCCAAATTCGATTCAAATTTGAAAAGAATTCTAAAATTAGAATATAGAAATTTATCATGTACTGTCTCTTTAAACTTCGACTTCGACCATTTGCCATCTAAAACCTGCCGAATTGCTTTTTTAATCTATGGGGGACCTCCTAGAACCTACTTGGATCAAAGTATTCGACCAAAAAAAACCTTTGATTGAATTCCAGTTGGTCTTTTTGATTTTGAATTTCGACGTTTTTTAAAATTCGAAATTCGACCCTTGATAAATCTGCCTCATAGAGGCACAATTATCAAGGATCGAAGCGAAAATTCGAATGAAAATTTTTTTTTGAGCTATTTGTTTGTGTACTTCGATAAGGTAATAGTCCAAAGTCTATTTGAGTTTGAAAAGAATTAAAAAATTCGAATATTGAAATTTATCATGTACTGTCTCTTTAAACTTCGACCATTCGCCATCTAAAACCTGCCGAATTTCTGTTTTAGCCTATGGGGGACCTCCTAGAACCTACTTGGAGTCAACAGGTGGACTTTGAAAAATCAAAGTGTTTTTTTTTTTTTAAAAAAACTTCAAATCGAATTCAATCGAGTGCACTATTACTTCAATTCATACGATTCAAATTCGATCGAAAACTAACCTATTCGCTCAAAAGCAGACCTTTTCGGCCAAAAAAAGCCTTTAATTTAATTTCAGTTGGTCTTTTTGAATTAAAATTTTGACGTTTTTCAAATTTGAAATTCGACCTTTGATAAATCTGTCCCTTAGAGGCACATTTATCAAGGGTCGAATTGGAAATTCGAATGAAAAAAATTAGAATTTCGAGCTATTTTCTTGTGTACTTCAACTAGGGAATAGTCCAAATTCGATTTGAATTTGAAAAAATTTGAAAATTCAAATATTGAAATGAATCATGTACTGTCTCTTTAAAAATTCAACTATAGCCATTCGCCATCTAAAACCTGCCGAATTGCTGTTTTAGCCTATGGGAGACCTCCTAGAACCTACTTGGAGTCAATTAGTCGACTTTGAAAATTCAATAGTTTTTTTTTTTTTAAAAAAACTTCGATTTGATCGAATGCGATATTACTTTGATTCGTACGATAAAGGAAAACGTCCTATTCACTCCAAAAAAAAAAAACTTTTTTAAATAAATTTCGGTTGGTCTTTTTTTATTCAAATTTCAAAGTTTTTTTTCATTCGAAATTCGACCCTTGATAAATCTGCCCCTTAGAGGCACATTTATCGATGGTCGAATTTTGAATTCATGCGATTTTAAAAAATTCCCCTAAACTCCCATAAATTCGATCAATTGAAATGTATTAAAAAAAACGGATTTTTAAAACTCGGATGAATTAAATTGACCCGAAAACTCGAATCGAATTTGATTTGGATTTAAAAAGCTCGGATCGAATTTGAACAACTCCCTAGTCCAATTAGACGGTTCTGAACATGAAAAAAATTTGAAGAATTCTAAATTTTCACTTCGACCCTTGATAAATCTGCCCCCTACTATAAGATAAATAGTTTTGAGAAAAGATTTTGTGCTGCCTGTGCTCTCTCTGCTCCACTGCTCTCAATGCCGCCAGGCTCCAACACTCTCAACAGCCATCATTTAAAGGGAATACAAACCCTCCAAGGTTACAGAGTAAAAACTGAAAGAACCACTAGGATGGGTGAACAAGCCCGCACCTTTGTCGGGTACGCAGCCAGATTACCCGTGGACTGCCCACACCGCCAAGGAATCAGGGACTTTTTGCCCGGAATCCAAACACTTTGCAGGTACCCGACCCAATGCAGGACCATATGTACTGGGATGCACCAAATCCAGGATTTGGTTTGGAATTTGGCCAGGATTCAGCCTTTTTCAGCAAAATTCAGATTTGGCTGAATCCTTTTGCCGGCCGAACCAAATCTTAATTTGCATATGCAAATTAGGAACAGGGAGGGAAATCACGTCACTTTTTGTCAAAAAACAAGGAAGTAATACTGCATATGCAAATTACGATTCGGTATTTGGCCGAATCTTTCGCAAAGGATTCGGTAGTTCGGCCGAATCCAAAATAGTGGATTCTGTGCATCCCTAATAGGTATGGCAGGGAAATACATGTTGGCCGGTAAGGGCTCTTACACATGAGCGTTCTGACCTGCGCTCCCCTGCGTTCCGTTTTTCGGCATTCAGCCGCAGGGGAGCGCAGGAATAGACGCAAGTCATTATTTGAAATGGGGCTGTACTCACTCAATGTAGGCGCCGAACGCAGGTTCAGACGCAACATGCTGCATTTTTCCTGCGTTCGGCTCCTACACGCGCCTGAGTGAGTACAGCCCCATTTCAAATAATGACTTGCGTATATTCCTGCGCTCCCCTGCGGCTGAACGCCAAAAAACGGAACGCAGGGGAGCGCAGGTCAGAACGCTCATGTGTAAGAGCCCTAACTGGTGCATGTACAGGGGGGCGTACATTGAAATTGATCCCAACTAAGATATAATTAATCCTTATTGGAGGCAAAACCAGCCTATTGGCTTTATTTCATGTTTATATGAATTTCTAGTAGACGTAAGGAATGAAGATCCAAATTACGGAAAGATCCATTATCCGAAAAGCCCGGGTCCTGAGCATTCTGTATAACAGGTCCCATAACTGTATTTGAGTAAGCAGAGAAGTGCCCCAGTTTCTTGCCACACTACAAGGAATTAGAAGCAAAGGTTTTCAGAGCCGAGAGCTGCCACATCCAGGAATGGGCACTTAATGCTGGAACGCCGGAGCTCATTTCCCTATGAAAAAAAACGACTTTGTATTTAGCAGAATGGCTGCATTGTGGGGGGTTCTCCAGTATGAAAGGAGCAGCCATTGTAAATCATAAGGAGAATCCCCAGGAAAAACAATCAGCCCCATAGGGAAAAGGGGAATGAGCCAAACACCTGATGTTGCTGCACTCGCACAATGACATTACACTATGTTTCATTGTAACCGGAGGATTTCCTTATTGTATCACGTTGTATCCAGACTACCAGGTCCATTAGTATTCCCATTAGTATTCCCATTAGTATTCCCATTAGTATTCCCATTAGTATTCGCAATACTGTACCAATCACTGCAGCAATTAAGAAGTAGAAAAGAAACGGTTAATAAGAGCCATTGGATTATGAGAACTCAGCTCAGGACAAGACCATAAATAGTTTCCTCTTTCTTTCATTACCATAAAATGATCTTTGTAAATAATTGTTCCTTAGTAATTGTATCTGTGTATCAAATAAACCAGTGATGCAACGCGTGAGAAAGCGAGAAGCAACGGGGAAATCATTAGGGCTCATTTACTTATCCTCCAGGCAGAAGTGCAAAAGGGGTGGTTCCCCTTTAAATTAACTGTTAGTATGACGTAGAGAGGAATATTCTGAGACAATTTGCAATTTTTTATTATTTATGGTTTTTGACTTATTTAGCTTTTTATTCAGCAGCTCTCCAATTTGCAATCTCAGCTATCTGGTTGCTAGGGTTCAAATAGCCCTAGCAACCATATATTGATTTGAATAAGAGACTGGAATATGAACAGGAGAGGCCTGAACAGAAAGATGAGGAATAAAAAGCAGCAATAACAATAAATGTTACAGATAATTTGTTTTTTAGACGGGGTCAGTGACCCCATTTGAAAGCTGGAAAGAGCCGGAAGAAGGCAAATAATTAAAAAAACAGTTTAAAAAAGAAAAAATGAAGACCGATTGAAAAGTTGCTTAGCATTGGCCATTCTACAACATACTAAAAGTTAACTTAAAGGAGAACTAAACCATAAAAATGAATGTGTTTAAAAATGTCCTATTTTATATAGTGAACTTATTGCACGAGGGTAAAGTTTGAGCTTGTCAATAGCAGCAATGATCCAGGACTTCAAACTTGTCACAGGGGGTCACCATCTTGGAAAGTGTCTGTGACACTCACATGCTCAGTGGGCTCTGATTGGCTGTTGAGAAGCTAAGCTTAGGGCTCGTCACTAATTATCCAGCAGAAAATGAGCTTCCCTGGCTGTAATATAAGCTGATGCTACAGGTTTGCTGATTATTCAATTCTGATGCTAATTGCACTGGTTTCTGTGCTGCCATGTAGTAATTATGTGAAATATATTGTGAAAATTGGTCAGTTGGTCTTTTAGAATTCAAATTTTGAAGTTTTTCAAATTTGAAATTCAACCCTTGATAAATCTGCCCCTTAGAGGCACATTTATCAAGGGTCAAAGTGAAAATTCGAATGAAAAAAATTAGAATTTCGAGCTATTTTTGTGTGTACTTCAACTAGGGAACAGTCCAAATTCGATTTGAATTTGAAAAAAATTAGAAAATTCAAATATTGAAATGTATCATGTACTGTCTCTTTAAAAATTCAACTTCAGCCATTCGCCATCTAAAACCTACCGAATTGCTGTTTTAGCCTATGGGGGACCTCCTAGAACCTACTTGGAGTCAATTGATGGACTTTAAAAATCCAAAGGTTTTTTTTTTTTGAAAAAACTTCGATTTGATTGAATGCGATATTACTTCAATTCGAACGATTCTAATTTCAAACACAAACGTCCTATTCACTCCAAAAAAAATTTCGGTTGGTCTTTTTTTATTCGAATTTCAAATGGCCAAATATGTTTTTTTTTTCAACTTGCAGAGGTGAATCTGTCCACCAAAGTTTTTGGTGTAGTGTGTGTGTGTGTGGGGGGGGTGATCAACAATGGGTTTTGCCCAGTGTTTTTTTACAGTTTCTGTGTGGCCTTTTTACTGTGTGTGGGGGTAGGTGGGCCCCCAGAAATTGTTGTACAGGGGCCCTGTGATTTCTGAAGGGTGACAGCCCGTCTGTACTGGTAGTTTAGCCTCATGCCCTATTTACTGCACAGAACGTGGTCCCACAGTGAGAAATAATTCACTTCACTGCCCCTTTAACATAGATGTCTACAAAGAAGTCTCTGTTGCCTTGGCCATTCCTTGTCTCTCTGGTTGTAGTTACCAGGAGTGGATCTATGGGGCATTCAAGCGACACAGGGGTTATGATTTGGGCACTCTTTTCTTAGTCAGCTCTGTTGTCCGCTTTTACAGCTGGAGTGCACGGTGAAAGGTTTCTCTGAGGCGTGAGGTCCTCTCCTGTCCAGTGGTGGTGGAGATGATACTGGGGGAGCTTGGGAAGATCTCTGGAGAGCCAAAGGATGGATGAAGCAAGGTGGAAGGGTCTATGGAGGGGCATTCAGTTTGACCCACCACAATTGTTGGCAAATACTTTTCACCCCAATACATTTTTGCTCTCTTATATTTTTCTGATGGGGCTCATAAAGGTTTAAGGCTCAATGTTTTGTCTTCCTGGAATCAAACCTTTGATTTGTGTTTGTATTGTTCCCGATTTATTACTGTAGGTTGTAATATAAGCAGCATTGTAGGATGTAATGTACATAGAAGTGTGCTGCTTGGACCAGCTAATTATAATAATTTGCATTGGATATAATTATGTTTAATGTTGTGTATATTTGTTATGCTAGTTCTTTAGTTTTTCTATATCAGAAAAGGCATTAAAGGGATTCTGTCATAATTTGTATGATGTAAATGACACAGTTTACACTGCAAATAATTCACTGTACAATATAAAATGTCATTCCTGAAGCAGCAAGTGTATTTAGTTGTAATATTGGTGTGTAGGTGCATCTCAGCTCATTTTGCCTGGTCATGTGATTTCAGAAAGAGCCAGCACTTTAGGATGGAACTGCTTTCTGGCAGGCTGTTGTTTCTCCTACTCAATGTAACTGAATGTGTCTCAATGGGACCTGGATTTTACTATTGAGTGCTGTTCTTAGATCTACCAGGCAGCTGTTATCTTGTGTTAGGGAGCTGCTATCTGGTTACCTTCCCATTGTTCTGTTGTTTGCCTGCTGGGGGGGAAAGGGAGGGGGTGATATCAGTCGAACTTGAAGTACAGCAGTAAAGAGTGATTGAAGTTTATCAGAGCACAAGTCACATGACTGAGGGCATCTGGGAAACTGACAATTTGTCTAGCCCCATGTCAGATTTCAAAATTAAATATAAAAAAATCAGTTTATTCTTTTGAAAAAAAGATTTCAGTGCAGAATTCTGCTGGAGCAGCACTATTAACTGATGTGTTTGGATAAAACATGTTTTTCCATGACAGTATCACTTTAATAAATAAAAATACCCCCGTACTAAGCACACTTTAGAAGAAAAAGTCCCCTAAGCATGCATGCACATAGCCTGAAAAGAAAGAAAAACAAACTATGGTAGCATATGTATTCAGTATATAAAAAAATATTGACATTGGTATATTTGTATCTTTGTTCCCTATGAATAAGTTACTTACTGGCAAGGTAGACACATACCTGTACTAAGCACCATTCAGCGGAAGCCTAATAGTTCCCAGGTGAGTAATTACAGCTGAAAGCTGCGGGAGGATCACTGCACTGGTGATTTGAGTCACTTTGAGAAACATTTTCCATTGCTACAAAGTCAGTCACATTAAGGGCTCTTACACATGAGCGTTTTTACCTGCGCTCCCCTGCGTTCCGTTTTTCGGCGTTCAGCCGCAGGGGAGCGCAGGAATAGACGCATTTAATTATTTCAAATGGGGCTGTACTCACACAGGCGCATGTAGGCGCCGAACGCAGGAAAAATGCAGCATGTTGCGTCTCAACCTGCGTTCGGCGCCTACATGCGCCTGTGTGAGTACAGCCCCATTTGAAATAATTAAATGCGTCTATTCCTGCGCTCCCCTGCGGCTGAACGCCGAAAAACGGAACGCAGGGGAGCGCAGGTAAAAACGCTCATGTGTAAGAGCCCTAAAAGAACAGGACTGAGATGCAAAAAAGCAGCTTTTTGAAGGTATTTTCGCCCGAGTGCATAATTGTTCCAAATTTACAGGATCCAGCACAGGTCCCAGAATCTGCAAATTATGCACGAATTGTTCTAATGAATGTGCCAATGAAATAAAGCAGAGTGTGAAAATAAGAAGTAAAAATAAGTCATTTATAGCCGCTTCATCCCTCCACTCATTATGGTGTTAGAAACTGCAGCCTAAATGCAAATGCTTATAGCTTATCAATAGCTGCTCTCACAATCTAACCTGATTGGCAGTTTCCCTTTAATATTAAATGTGGAAAAATTCACAAAATTCTTTAAAAAATCTCTGAAGCCAAATTGCCATAAACACCCAGACAGACCAGCAGTACGGCCAAAACCAGCCAACATGTCTGACCAGATCTGATAATATATGGCCAAATAATTTTCACAGTCATTCCATGCGGAATGGATTTTATTAGCGATCATGTTTTGTTATTTACCATGAAATACTGAGTTAAAATTAATCCCAGCTGGAATGTAACTGCTGCCTGAGTATTCATTTCCACGGGATTTAACAGGATTTTCCGCATAAAGAAACATATATAAGCCCAAATTTATGGGAGATGTACGGCTGCTGATTTATGTGGATTAAAGGGCACAATTATGATATAAATATACAATGTATATCTGGTACTGCACCACTAATTACTAATGTTGTTAATCTGAGGAAATGCTTATTCTATGAGATACTCCTACTGTAAATGATAAGGATATTAGAAGTCACTGAGGGGTTGTTCTGTGACCATATAAAGGCACAAGGCTACAGGCTGAGTTATACAGGGAACTCTGAGTATCACTCATGTATTATAAGGGATAATGTACCCCCTACTGTAAATGATAAGGATATTAGAAGTCACTGAGGGGTTGTTCTGTGACCATATAAAGGCACAAGGCTGCAGGCTGAGTTATACAGGGAACTCTGAGTATCACTCATGTATTATAAGGTATAATGTACCCCCTACTGTAAATGATAAGGATATTAGAAGTCACTGAGGGGTTGTTCTGTGACCATATAAAGACACAAGGCTGCAGGCTGAGTTATACAGGGAACTCTGAGTATCACTCATGTATTATAAGGGATAATGTACCCCCTACTGTAAATGATAAGGATATTAGAAGTCACTGAGGGGTTGTTCTGTGACCATATAAAGGCACAAGGCTGCAGGCTGAGTTATACAGGGAACTCTGAGTATCACTCATGTATTATAAGGGATAATGTACCCCCTACTGTAAATGATAAGGATATTAGAAGTCACTGAGGGGTTGTTCTGTGACCATATAAAGACACAAGGCTGCAGGCTGAGTTATACAGGGAACTCTGAGTATCACTCATGTATTATAAGGGATAATGTACCCCCTACTGTAAATGATAAGGATATTAGAAGTCACTGAGGGGTTGTTCTGTGACCATATAAAGGCACAAGGCTGCAGGCTGAGTTATACAGGGAACTCTGAGTATCACTCATGTATTATAAGGGATAATGTACCCCCTACTGTAAATGATAAGGATATTAGAAGTCACTGAGGGGTTGTTCTGTGACCATATAAAGACACAAGGCTGCAGGCTGAGTTATACAGGGAACTCTGAGTATCACTCATGTATTATAAGGGATAATGTACCCCCTACTGTAAATGATAAGGATATTAGAAGTCACTGAGGGGTTGTTCTGTGACCATATAAAGGCACAAGGCTGCAGGCTGAGTTATACAGGGAACTCTGAGTATCACTCATGTATTAGAAGGGATAATGTACCCCCTACTGTAAATGATAAGGATATTAGAAGTCACTGAGGGGTTGTTCTGTGACCATATAAAGACACAAGGCTGCAGGCTGAGTTATACAGGGAACTCTGAGTATCACTCACTTATAAGGGATAATGTACCCCCTACTGTAAATGATAAGGATATTAGAAGTCACTGGGGGTTGTTCTTTGACCATTTAAGTGTGTGTGTAAAATCATTCAAGTGAGCACCACTGGCTATTTTACTAACATGAAAATGGTAAAATCCAGGTGCCACAGAATTGATGTATTTAATATAAGATACACCTTGTTGGAGTGTCAGGCTGTTATCTAAATCTCATACTCCCGGAGGGACTAAACAGGTGATATCATCTGGCTAATCTTTTCCCCAGACTTGGGCTTCCACTGAGGTCTTCTGCCCTAGGGCCCTTCTTCACTGATGTATGCCCATTCCAGACAGAAGACACATTTCACTCTGCCTCCATTGGTATGAGGAAGAAGTTACTGGGCCCCACAGCAAAAACATTTTTTGTCCCTCCTAAATTTTGGTTATAACTTAGGAATAAACTGCAGGGAAAGAAAGAGGCTGATGTTCTTCTGCTTAGGAATAAAATTAGAAACCTTTCTCACATCTTTCCTAAGCAGAAGAACATCAGCCTCTTTCTTTCTCCTGACAACTTCCTTGACTACTTGCTGGTCAGACTGGTGGGAAACTGACCAGCAGGTGGCGCTGTTGTAACAAAATTCATTCATATTAACAGTACATGTATCCCTTAATATCTTGGAATCAAAACAAAATAAATAATGAATGTACATTGCAAAAGTGCTTAGAATAGTCCCCTCATCAATTTTACATTCGCTTATTTTAAAGGTTTACTTATCCTTTTGCAGCCGTGGGGAGAACAGACAAATGTTCCACTTCATGGGAATCGCTGACTCAGCTCAGTTTTAGAATATAATGAAATTGTCAAAGGGAAACCAACCTCGTTCTGCTGCTAACAAGGAAATCTATAACAATGCTCCTATGGGAGGCAGAAACAGACTGTTCTGTGACTTTATATTTAATATCACTTATATCCTTTTATTATAACCCTTTACTATGGTCTGATTTACTAACCCAGTGGCAGCGGCACAGAGCTAAACTAAGGGCTATGGCTAACTGCACTCTTATTAGTCATTGAGCCCTATGAATGCAATCGCTGCCCCACAGAACTTACAATCTAATTTATAATCACACACACCCTTCTGATTACAGTTTGGAGGGGGCAAGCAACTGTCACAGCGGGGTATGAAATAACTGTCATCTTCTAAAAGCAAATACTCTGACGGATATGTTCAGTTTGAGTGCTGAGGGTCACTGACCCCAGTAAATCAGTGGACTCACAGGAGCCCTCAGATCATTGAACACTGGGAATGGTCCAATATTCACACTCACTCCTCACATTCTAACCCTCCTTGCTATAGAGAAACAGCTGCTTATTAAAGGGCCACACACACAGGAGGGCCCCATCCCTGCTCTGCTTGAATTTGGGAAATCACACAGGGAGGCTAACAATCCATAGTGAGGACTGAGGAACACGTCAAACACATGTTGAGTCTGTTACACCACAGCTAAAGGGGAAATATGCCTGTGACTTGCTGCTGTATCTGTTTGCAGGTAAACATGGGGGTATCAAATAACCAATCACAGTCCTTATTTGGCAAACCAATTTGGATGTGGCTTATGGGTAAAAAAAAAATTTGGGGGTTTTAAGATATGGTAACCATGTTTATAGAGCTGCTCCATGAAAAAAAAAATATTGCAACAAATTAGATTTCAAAATAATAATATGGGATCCGTTATCCGGAAACCTGTTAACCAGAAAGATCAGAATTACAGAAAGATTCCATTATAATCAAATAATCCAAATTTTTAAAAAATTTTGATCTCCTCTTTCTGTGTAATAATAAAACAGTCGCTTGCTCTTGATCCCAACTAAGATATAATTAATCCTTATTGGAAGCTTGAAAAAATCAGGAAAAAAATCAGATTTTGATAAATGATCCCCTAAATCTACTAGATTATCATGTGACAGAATTTTTCAAGTTTTTTCCAAACCGATTGTATACAGTTTTTTCAATGATAAATAAGGTCAAAACGTGGATTTTAGTTTGGTAGGACTTTTTTTACTTAAAAAATCAGAAAAAATCGGATTTTGATAAATAACCCCCTATAGCTACTAGATTATCATGTGACAATTAAATAAAGCCAATAAACTGGTTTTACTTCCAATGAGGATTAATTATATCTTAGTTGGGATCAAGTACAATCAACTGTTTTATTATTACACAGAAAAAGGAAATTATTTTTAAAAATTTGGATTATTTGGATAAAATGGAGTCTATGGGAGACGGCCTTTCCTAATTCAGATCTTTCTGGATAATGGGTTTCCAGATAATGGATCCTATACCTGTGCCTTGATCCCAACTAAGATATAATTAACCCTTATTGGAAGCAAAACCAGACCATGGGTTTATTTAATATTTACATGATTTTCTAGTAGACTTAAGGCATAAAATACGGAAAGATCTGCTATCCAGAAAACCCCAGGTCCCGAGCATTCTGGATAACAAGTCCCATAACTGTAATAGAATTACATCATCCTTCATGGGGCAAAAAAAAAAGATTTTTGGCTTCACGTGCCCTTTAAAGTTTTTGGTCCTACACAGAGAAGTAGGGGGGCAGTGGGACAGTATTATAAAAGGCAATTAAAGGGGTGGTTAACTCTTAGGTTACATTTTAGTATGTTATATACAGTGCTAATTCTAAGCAACTTTCAGTCGTTCTTCATTGTTTTATTATCATTATTTTTTGTATTTCAATAATTTACCCTCTTCTTCTGACTCTTTCCAGCTTTCAAAAGGGGGTCACTGACTCCATCTAAAAAAAACCAATAGTTATTGCTACTTTTTACTTCTCATTTTTCTATCCAGGTCTCTCCTATTCATATTCCAGTCTCTTATTCAAATCAGTGAATGGTTGCTAGGGGAATTTGGACCCTAGCAACCAGATGGCTGAAATGACAAACTGGAGAGCTGCTGAATAAGAAGCTAAATAACTCAAAAACCACAAATAATAAAAAATGAAAACCAATTGCAAATAGTCTCAGAATATCCCTACGTCACACTTAGGGGCCGATTGACTAACTTCGAGTGAAGGATTTGAAGGTAAAAAACGTCGTATTTCGACGGTTTTTTTGGGCTACTTCGACCATCGAATGGGCTACTTCGACCTTCGACTACGACTTCGAATCGAAGGATTCGAAGTAAAAATCGTTCGACTATTCGATCATTCGATAGTCGAAGTACTGTCTCTTTAAAAAAAACGTTGACCCCCTAGTTCGCCATCTAAAAGCTACCGAAGTCAATGTTAGCCTATGGGGAAGGTCCCCATAGGCTTGGCTAACTTTTTTTGATCGAAGGATATTCCTTCGATCATTGGATTAAAATCCTTCGAATCGTTCGATTCGAAGGATTTTATCGTTCGATAGAAGGAATTATCCTTCGATCGTTCGCTCGAACTATCTGCGCTAAATCCTTCGATATTCAAAGTCGAAGGATTTTAATTCCTAGTCGAATATCGAGGGTTAATTAACCCTCGATATTCGACCCTTAGTGAATCGGCCCCTTAGGGTTCTTATACAAGGCTGGTTTTTCTTGCGCTCTTCTGCGTTGAGCTTTCTTCCGTTTAGCCGCAGGGGAGCGCAGGAGTAGACGCAGTTAATTAATGTGAAGAGGGCTGCAGTCACACAGACGCATGTGAGCGCCAAACGCAGGTGGGACCCATCATGTTGCATTTCCCCTGCGTTCAGCGCATACATTCGTCTGTGTCAGTACAGCCCTCTTCGCATTAATTAACTGCGTCTACTCCTGCGCTCCCCTGCGACTGGACGGAATAAAGCGCAACGCAGGGGAGTGCAGGAAAAAACTGCAGTTTTTAAAGTAAATAGCAACTTTAGTCCAGTGAACCCCTATTTGGATCCTGTGGGGGGAGCAAGGTTTGGGTACCTGGGGAAGGAGTTACAATGGCTGCAATGTGTGTCTATTGCAACGGATTGTTTCCGTACAAGACAAAATGCGGAGAATGCAAATGTATTAGCAGATGCTGTGGCATTGGAGCATATGACTCACTGTAATTTGCGTTTGGCTCATTACGTATTAGACTCCAGTCACCATTGGGTTCCAGGTCACAATGAAAGCCGTAGTCTATATCTGATTAGCCATCTCTCTAAACCAATCTGCACTATGCTGAGAAAGTTAATTATCTCCGGCCAAAATTAGACTGCGGCTCCGTGGCGCATATAAAAATGGGCGCGCACACTATTATTACATAGGAGCACAGAATTGCCAAGCGCAGTAACACTAAAACAGTATCAACTGCCGACCCCAAGAGCTTACAGTCTGGAAGACTTTTTCCTCGGAATGATTTGAAGACAACAGGGGCTCATTTATGAACATTACACAAATTTGCACGAATATAGTAACCGTGGAAACTAATCAAAATAGCTTTCCTTATTTTCCTGCAGCTGGAGACTATAGCTCATCACTCACTGGTTGCTATGGGTTACTGTCCAGGCACCTATATATGCCCAGTGTTAGTAAGTGAGACCCAATGTAGCTAATTATAGCAGTGGTGGACTATCTATGGCCATCTTATAAGTGCATTATTTTTACATTCAGTTATTTTAAAGGATAAGTAAAACTTTAAAATAAGTGAATGTAAAATTGATGAGGGACTAGTCTAAGCACTTTTGCAATGTACGTTCATTATTTATTTGTTTTTATTCCAAGATATTAAGGGATACATGTACTGTTAAAGGGGTTGTACACCTTTAAATTAACTGTTAGTATGATGTAGAGACAGATATTCCGAGACAATTTGCAATTGGTTTTCATTTTTTATTATTTGTGGTTCTTTAGTTATTTAGCTTTTTATTCAGCAGCTCTCCAGTTTGCAATTTTAGCCATCTGGTTGCTAGGGTCCAAATTTCCCTGGCAACCATGCACTGATTTGAATAAGAGACTGGCATATAAATAGGAGAGGCCTGAATAGAAAAAAAGAAAAAAACTAGAAATAACTATAAATGTGTAGCCTTACAGAGCATTTGTTATTTAGATGGGGTCAGTGACCTCTATTTGGAAGCTGAAAAGAGTCAGAAGAAAAAGGCAAATAATTAAAAAACTATAGAAAAAAATAAAGTATTACAGTAGACAAACCACTATGTTTATCAAGTTAGATCTCAGGTGGCAAAAGTAGATCCCAGGGCACCTTCTATAGACACCCCTGTATATCAGAAGAGGGCGCCAACAGCTGAGTACAGTTATGGGACCTGTTATCCAGAATGCTCAGGACCTGGAGTTTTCTGGATAATGGATCTTTCCGTAATTTGGATCTTCATACCTGTAGAACTAGTACATTGTGTAAACATGAAATAAAGCCAGTAGGCTGGTTTTGCCTCCAAAAAGGATTAATTATATCTTAGTTGGGATCAAGTACAAGCGACTGTTTTATTATTACACATTATTCCTGTAAAAACATCCTTTCTGTAATTGGAGCTTTCTGTATAACGGGTTTCCAGATAACAGTTCCCATACCTGTATCCATACACAGCCCTATCTGTAAGCCCATACTGGTTTCCTGCTTCTGCTACAACTTTAAATATGTTCTTTTTTAATTATTATTATTTATTGGCATTTTGTGAGAAAAGCAGAATTGTCTCTCGCTTGGCTCCGGCTGATTGTGCCTCTTGCTCTCCAAGCGAAGTTGATTTGGCAAATGGCTACAAATGCTCAATTTTCCTGTCATGCCAAATGAAAGATACATTTACTGACTAGTTGCCATTGGTCATTTTTTTTTCACTTTTATTTCAGATGCAGCTTTAGGCGTTGTGTCACCTATTATCAGCAGCTCTGCTCATTAAAATGAGGATGTAGTTCATAAAAGGTGTTTATTTCAAATATCTATATCTGCGGAGAAAATCAGATGGTGGAGCTTTTCTATTGCAGCCTTATGGGAGAAATTGCCTTTATCGTGGAAATGGCAAAAAGCAGAGGTAAGAGATCCGTTATACAGAAACCTATTATCCAGAAAGCTCCGAATTACGTGTTGTTTCCCATAGGCTGCATTCAATCCAAATTTTAAAACAGTATTTCCCTTTTCTCTGTAATACAGGTATGGGACCTGTTTTCCAGAATGCTCGGTACCTGGGGGTTTCCAGATAATGGATCTTTCCATAATTTGGATCTTCATCCTTAAGTATACTAGAAAATCATATAAACATGAAATAAACCCAATAGGCTGGTTTTGCCTCCAATAAGGATTAATTATATCTTAGTTGGGATCAAGTACAAGCTACTGTTTTATTATTACACAGAAAAAGGAAATCAGTTTTAAAAATTTGGATTATTTGGATAAAATGGAGATGGGAGACAGCCATTCCATAATTCAGAGCTTTCTGGATATTGGGTTTCCGGATAAGGGATCCTCTACATGTAATAAAAAAATACAGGTATGGGACCTGTTATTCATAATGCTCAGGACCTGGGGTTTACCAGATAATGGATCTTTCCGTACTTTTGATGTTCAATTGTTCATACTTTAAGGAGGTTATTTATTAAGTCCAAATTTGAAATGGGACCTTTGCCATTGCTTTCTACAGGAGCCAGACATCTTGGAGATAAGAGTACTTTCGGATTCAGACTTTTAGCAGCCTCGAGGTATAATAAATCCGGAAAATTCAAGTTTTTTTTTTTACTATAAAATCCTAATTTTAAGTGGAAAAAAAAAACTTGAATTTTCGGGGTTTATTATACCCTGAGGCTGCTAAAAGTCTGAATCCGAAAATACTCTTATCTGCAAGATGTCTGGGTCCTGTAGAAGTCAATGGCAAAGGTCCCATTTCAAATTTGAAGATATCTTGGTTTGCGCTGAGTTTTGGGCAAAAATAAAAAAAACAGGGGTTTCAATCTTTTTTTTTTTACAAAAGATTGCAGCGTTTCGGGCATAAAACCCAAAAAGATTTAGGCTTTTTCTTCGCAAAAACAGAATTTTTCAAGGTTTTTCCGAACTGCTTTTTTCAAATTTTTTAATGATAAATAAGGTCAAAACGTGGATTTTAGTTTGGTGGACTTT
Organism: Xenopus laevis; assembly: GCF_017654675.1. Lineage (NCBI taxonomy): Eukaryota > Metazoa > Chordata > Amphibia > Anura > Pipidae > Xenopus > Xenopus laevis. Next base: position 167,192,221 of record NC_054374.1, read on the forward strand.
TTTTTACTTAAAAAATCTGAAAAATTGGATTTTGATAAATAACCCCCTATATCTACTAGATTATCTTGTGACAATTAAATAAAGCCAATAGGCTGGTTTTGCTTCCAATAAGGATTAATTATATCTTAGTTGGGATCAAGTACAAGCGACTGTTTTATTATTACACAGAAAAAAAAAATCTATTTAAAAAATTTGGATTATTTGGATATGGGAGACTGCCTTTCCAAATTCGGAGCTTTCTGGGTAACGGGTTTCCAGGTAATGGATCCTATACCTGTACCTTGATCCCAGTTAAGATAATTAATCCTTATTGGAAGCAAAACCAGCCTATTGGGTTTATTTCATGTTTATATGATTTTCTAGAAGATCCAAATTACAGAAAGATCTCTTACCCGGAATATCCCAGGTCCCAATCATTCTGGATAATAGGCTTGATACCCGTAGTAATACTGCAACTGCTAATCTATCAGCTCCTTTTTCATGGCCCTTATTTGAATTAGCCGAAAGATCGTTAATTAAATAAACATAGATACAAGTATCTGACGAGGAAATGAAACCCCTTTGAGGCAGCAGTAATGTCCCAATCACTTTTCCCCTGGTCCACAGATTACTTTACACCTTCCTTTGTACAGCAGCATAAAAAATGGCTCCTTTAATCTAATCGCAGACGCCTTTGGGAACATTAGCGGCCATGTTTGCAACGTTTTTAACTGATTACAGATCTCAATGACTTTATCGCAAAGTTTGTGGCCAAATGGCTTTTGCAAATATTTGCAGTGAATAAAATAATATTTTGCAATAACAAAGGGGTTTTTTTGCGACTAAGGGCCCTTACACATGGGCGTTTTTACCTGCGCTCCCCTGCGGATGAATGGAAGAAATCGCAACGGAGCAGGAGTAGACGCAGTGAATTATTTTGAAGGGGGCTGTAGTAACACAGACACATATATGCGCAGAACGCAGGTGAAATGCAACATGATGCATCCCCAACTGCATTTGGCGCTTACATGCGTCTGTGTGAGTACAGCCCCCTTCTCAGGGGAACGCAGGAGTGACTGCGTCTACTCCTGCGTTCCCCTGAGGATGAACGGAAACGCAATGTAGGGGAGCGCAGGTAAAAACGCCCGTGTGTAAGGGCCCTAAATATTTAACAAAGCTCCAGAGCTAACCTGTTACAGCTAACCTTTGCTTAGTGATAATGTAATAGTCAGCAGCGAATGTTTTTTCATTGCGAGCAGCACAAAACATTCACAAAAATGCTCTTTTAAGTAACGCTTGCAATTTTAATGACATTCCCCCAAGGTGTAGAATTTGTAGCCTAATACTTTATTGTGCATTAGTTCTCCTTTAGTCGCACAACTCCTGGGTATCTCTGGCTGACCAGCAATAAACAAATATAATGAGCCGTGGATCAGAACGGGCTCGCCACTAATCCTGCAGAGCAGAAAGAGGTTAATCTCACATCCGGAGCAATGAGAGTGACCCGACTGCAGCTCATATTCCTTTGTAACTGCACAACTGCAGCGAGACCTCAAACAACCACTGAAACCATCAGACAAGTACAGTTCATAGATCTGGATCTTCATACATTTAGTCTACTAGAAAATCATATAAACATGAAATAAAGCCAATAGGCTGGTTTTGCCTCCAATAAGGATTAATTATATCTTAGTTGGGATCAAGTACAAGGTACAGGTATGGGACCTGTTATCCAGAATGCTCGGGACCTGGGGTCTTAAGGATAACAGATCTTTCCGTAATAAGGATCTTGATACCTTAAAGTGATACTGTCATGGGAAAAAAAAACTTTTTCAAAATGAATCAGTTAATAGTGCTGCTCCAGCAGAATTCTGCACTGAAATCCATTTCTCAAAAGAGCAAACAGATTTGTTTATATTCAATTTTGAAATCTGACATGGGGCTAGACATTTTGTCAATTTCCCAGCTGCCATGTCATGTGACTTGTGCCTGCACTTCAGGAGAGAAATGCTTTCTGGCAGGCTGCTGTTTTTCCTTCTCAATGTAACTGAATGTGTCTCAGTGAGACATGGGTTTTTACTATTGAGTGCTGTTCTTAGATCTACCAGGCAGCTGTTATCTTGTGTTAGGGAGCTGCTATCTGATTACCTTCCTATTGTTCTTTTGTTTGGCTGCTGGGGGGGGAAAAGGGAGGGGGTGATATCACTCCTACTTTCAGTACAGCAGTAAAGAGTGATTGAAGTTTATCAGAGCACAGGTCACATGACTTGGGGCAGCTGGGAAATTGACAAAATGTCTAGCCCCATGTCAGATTTCAAAATTAAATATAAAAAAATCTGTTTGCTCTTTTGAGAAATGGATTTCAGTGCAGAATTCTGCTGGAGCAGCACTATTAACTGATTCATTTTGAAAAAAATGTTTTTTCCCATGACAGTATCCCTTTAAGTCTACTAGAAAATCATATAAACATTAAATAAACCCAATAGGCTGGTTTTGCCTCCAATAAGGATTAATTATATCTTAGTTGGGATCAAGTACAAGCGACTGTTTTATTATTACACAGAAAAAAGGAATACTTTTTAAAAATTTGGATTATTTGGATAAAATCGAGTGTATGGGAGACGGCCTTTTCATAATTCGGAGCTTTCTGGATACTGGGTTTCCAGATAACGGATCCCATGCCAGTATATTGCATACGTATATATAAATAGATATGTGGAATGTGTCAGTATAAGTTATATATATAGAGAGAGAGTATATGCACAATGCTGTGGGAATAATAAGATGAATAATAACACTAGGCCAGACTGAAGTGCAGGTAAGTTGTTGCCATGGCAACCCAGTGAGTCAGGGAATTGAGTCAGTGACCCCAGACACAGGCAGGGCCCCTGAGAGCCTGGACAAGAAGCTCCTGTTCCCAAGATACAAGAGACCAGACTCACTGACAAATGTCCCTCTAATATTGTCCTCCTCGTGTCTCTCTCCTTATCTTGTCTAATTGCCATTGACTTACCTACAACTTCTGCCCCACGTCTTACTGCCTGCACCAATCACCTATTCTCCTCAGGATGTAATCCAAGTGAAGGGGAGGAGCTTTTAGCGTTCCTCTTCCCACTTGCCCATGAGGACCAATCAGATGTGAGTAGGAACTGAAATTCAGGAGACTGGAGGATTCTTCACAACATGGAGGCGGGAGTAAAAAATCCGACTATGGAGGGCCAATCAGATTTGAGTAGGCGGGGACCTGTAGGAAGTGGGAGCACCAATCATAAGTGATGGAGGTGGGACCTCAGTGCCTTGCTCAAGAAGAATATTCCGATTGGTTAAGAGGAACAGCACCGCCCCCGGAAGCCAGGCAGGGTGACCCTGATAAGAGCCAATCAGATTGGAGCACATGCTGGGAGCTGAGGAAGGAGATTTTGGTTGGCTGCCTTAACCTGTTTATGAGGAGCTGTAAGACTGAGGGGGCGGAGCTGGGGCCTTGGGTGAAGATGAGAGAGGGGTTTAGGGGGTAAGGATAGACCCAGGCAGTGTAATGAATAACATACTCCCAGCTACTTGATTCACTTATTCTTCTGTGTTAAAGAATTAGTATAGGAAATAAAAGAGGCACATTAGAGTGTTAGCTCATGGGGTTACATGACAGGTTTTTTCTTTTGTTTTGTTCTCAGATGGGGCAACCAGAGCTATGGGTGGTGTACTGACCCTTGCACAGAGCAACATATGGGATAACCAGAGCCATGGGAGGGGAACTTGTGTTGTGGGCGGGACAAATCGAGTCTTGGGAGGGGCACTTGTGTTGTGGGTGGGACAAATAGAGCCATGGGAGGGGCACTTGTGTTGTGGGCGGGACAAATAGAGTCATGGGAGGGGCACTTGTGTTGTGGGCGGGACAAATAGAGCCACGGTAGGGGCACTTGTTTTGTGGGCGGGACAAATAGGTCCATGGGAGGGGCACTTGTGTTGTGGGTGGGACAAATAGAGCCATGGGAGGGGCACTTGTGTTTTGGGAGGGACAAATAGAGCCATGGGAGGGGCACTTGTGTTGTGGGCGGGACAATTAGAGCCATGGGAGGGACACTTGTGTTTTGGGAGGGACAAATAGAGTCATGGGAGGGGCACTTGTGTTGTGGGCGGGACAAATAGAGCCATGGGAGGGGCACTTGTGTTGTGGGTGGGACAAATAGAGCCATGGGAGGGGCACTTGTGTTTTATATATGGCATCGCGCGTCAAAAATGACGCACATCAAAAAAAATTTCACCTCACGACAAAAATAATTTTTAATGGGCGTCGGCGACATGTCGCTGGCAGAAAAATTTTGGCAAAGCGAAACCGGTCAAATTCACCCAACCCTAGTGACTGGTAAATTTGTAATTGTATTTATGGACTTGACAAAAGATTTAGAACCCCCAAGGACCAAAACACATCAGGAAATGTCAGAGATAACTTTACTTTCTGATCCCTTTAAATGTTTTTAATAGCTTGAAATATTGACATTTAACAGCATTTTTTTAGTTGTGCTGCTTTCTGCTAGAGGTTATAACCCGAGGAATGGTTTTACTTAGAGCTGTGGGTTGGGTAACTAAAGCCACGCATAGGCCTAAGCCTTGTACTATCTCTCCATATGACCATACTTTATATTATTCAACTGTCTCCATCTTGCCCTACTGCCTGAATCTTTTACTATGTGTCCATCTTGTCTTACTGTCTCATTTGTGTTCTATTGTCTTCTTCTTGCCCTACTGCATCCACATTGTCCTCCTGACTACTTCATAATCTACTGTGGTCATTTTTCTCTACTCTCTCCATCATGGTCTGCTGCTGACTGCATCTTTTTCTACTTCTTCAATTTTGTTCTACTGCCTCAAACTTGTCCTACTGTCTCCACATTGCCCTCTGGTCTCTATCTTGCCCTACTGTCTCCATCTTGCTCTACCGTCGTCATTGTACCCTTCTTCAGTCTTGTTCTATTGCCTTGAACTTGTCCTACTGCCTCCACATTGCTATACTGTCTCTATCTTGCCCTACTGTCTCCTTCTTGTTCTACTGTCGTCATCGTGCCCTACTGCTTCAGTCTTGTTCTACTGCCTGAAACTTGTCCTACTGCCTCCACATTGCTATACTGTCTCTATCTTACCCTACTGTCTCCTTCTTGTTCTACTGTCGTCATTGTGCCCTAGTGCTTCAGTCTACATAACAGAAACATATCACGATGGCTACATAAACCCTAGTAGTCTTTTATAATAGAGGTGTCCCCCTGCCTCTCCCCAGCTCACCACTTACTAACCTGTGTTTCTCTCTGACAAGTTTTGAAGGACAGCAGTTTCCTGAATGACATTGTGCTTGGGGGGGGGGGCATGGCAATGTTCTGTGGTAAAGTGCACCATCAGTCATGAAGCTGCTCTCCTTCAAGCACTGTCAGAAATAGAGAGGTTAGTAACAGATGAGCTGGGGGAGACAGGTAGACCTTACTTTGGAAAGCTTGACCGACACTAGGGTTTAAGTCTCTACCAAAACTCCAGCAAATTCTTTTAGATTCTGAGTATGTGATTCTATCCAAACGTTAATCACTACAGGGACATGCTTATAAGCAAACTGGACCTGGTTTATTTTTATTTTGCTGAGTTTTGGTGAAACATTATTGTTTATTTATAAACTATTATGGAGGGTTTGCTTGCTTTCTACCCAATTGGATGCGCTGTCGGAACTTGTGTAATGTTATATAAATCCCATTACTCTTCCCCCACTTCAGTTGTTGAGGATTCTACTCCCTTCCAAAAACATATTATGCAGCCCCTATAGGATATAATAATTTCTAGATCGCCACCCCCCATACAAACAATTAGCTTTGCCAGCTATAGAGTAGCAAAGCTCAGTGTCAAACTCTGCAGCTACTCATGGGAACTACTAAACAAGTAAATAAACCCATTGCCCTAAGATCCTGTCTTGGCTCAGCAATTATCCAGATCTTCAAAGAATTCTGCTCAAAGTTCCCAAGGACCAGAGAGGAAGTCAAGCTCCTCGTTTGAGCAATTAACCAGACATTACAGTGCGGGTTCTTGTCATGTTATCCAGTGTTAAATGATAAGCCTGGCCGTGCGTCCTAATGTTACCCTGACCCACATCATCACCGCTGAGCTATTCTCAGACTCACATAGTACTAGGAATGTGTTTGTGAAGCCCAACTGGACATTTGTTTGTGAGACTTGCCCTTCCCCCTTAACATAACAGGGCAGACTAAAGGGGGAGGGGAGGCTTGACATTTGCAAACATTGGAAATAGATCTAATATAAGCAGGTCTGGTATATAGGAAAGGTCCAGACATACAATTTAATCAAAGATGTCCAACATATATCTGTATTACTACTCCCAGCATACACAGGGGGCAGTGATGTGATGGAAACTGGTGGATGCAGTAGCTACATGTTATTAGTGGGCTGGTTATTTGGATGCTGATAAAGTGGGTGTGCAGCTGACAGGAACTTTAGATTGTAAGCTCACTGGGGCAGGGACTAATGGCGATATGACAGGGACCTTAGACTGTAAGCTCACTGGGGCAGGGACTGATGGGAATATGACAGGGACCTTAGATTGTAAACTCACTGGGGCAGGGACTAATGGGAATGTGATAGGAACCTTAGATTGTAAGCTTACCGGGGCAGGAACTAATGGGAATATGACAGGGACCTTAGATTGTAAGCTCACTGCAGCAGGTAGTAACGGGAATGTGACAGGGACCATAGCATGTAAGCTCACTGGGGCAGGAACTAACGAGAATGTGACAGGGACCTTAGATTGTAAGCTCACTGGGGCAGGGACTAATGAGAATGTGACAGGGATCATAGATTGTAAGATTACTGGGGCAGTGTCTAATGGGAATATGAATGGGACCTTAGATTGTAAGCTCACTGCGGCAGGAACTAATAAGAACGTGACAGGGACCTTAGATTGTAAGCTCACTGGGGCAGGGACTAATTGGAATGTGACAGAGACCTTAGATTGTAAGCTCACTGGGGCAGGGACTAATGTGAATGATGTATAAATCTCCTCAAAATGCTGCAGAAAATGTTAGCGTTATGTAAATAAGGTATAATTATAAAAAAGCGAGGGGTTGATCCTTTATGGATCCTCTGGGGAATGCAGAAGAATTCCCAGCAGCTTTTTACCAAATCGACATGTTTCAAAGGTGATACCTGCGTCACTGCATTGGTTTCATTGGTGTGGCCAGTCTGACCCACCTATCTGTTAGCCTTGAGTGTGTAACTGCTCTCATTACATACCTACTGTGCTGTAGCAATTGTCACTGGCTTACCCCTGCCAAACCTCTGATCTATAGGGGACAGACCCAGGTACAGTTGCACATCCCACCAAATAATGCACATACATACACACCCCTGTTATTTACACCACCGGTTGAAGCCAAATTTAAAAAAATGCTATCATTCTGTGCCTGTGACCCTTGGGGTCAGGTTGGAAATACAAGGCAAAAGGTCGGCACATCCTATAGAATCACCTAATTTTCTCATCATCCCCAAAAACAATAGTGAATATTGAAACTTAAAATAAAATGGCAAAATAAAACCCTACTATTAAAATCATTACAAATAAAAGAACGATATATAAATACACACACAGAGGGATTAAATAGAACAGTTCAAGAGCACAGGGCACATACTGAATAAAATACACCCACAGTGCACGAGGATCAATATTTCCAACGATCTTCCAGAAGAAAGGAAACATGTTTGTGCTTCCTAATCTGTTTGGGAAGTGCCCCTCTCCCTGCACCTACCTAGACACGGAATAATCTGGGAAATACCTGGAGAAGGAAGAGGCTCTCATTTTACTGGAAGCGACGTCCGGAGGCAGGCGACAGATACATGTGCCGTCTCTTGCTAAACATAGTGGATGCCATAAGTGTTCCATACATAACTGGAGTATCAAATAGGCAGATAAAAATAGGCTCTGTCATTACCCTCCCCCTACACAGCCCCTTCATGTGGATTTAACTCCCGGCTCCGCTGACAGGTGCGCAGGGAGTTAATTATACACCAGAGAGTCTTTGTGCGCAAGGTAGAACTTCAGCCCCACCAACCTTTGTATCACACACATTTTGCGGGATTGAATGGTTTAATCCTTATTCATTTGTATGGGCAGGTTTCCATGGGCGACGGAGAGAGCGAAAACCATCCGTTGTAGTAACTAATCCGACTGGATACACTGTTACATGAAAGTTGCTCTTGCAACTGTGATACATTGTTTCATCTGATGAAATTATTATCGTAAACTGGGTAATGCCAACATACTAACCACTAAATTATAATAATAATAAAGTGCTTTAAATGTAGGTGTTTTACTCTCACTGCTTTAGTTATACATTTCTGGCACATACAAATGGAAATACTGGCATGCGGGTGATGTTATGAGGATAATTAGGGTCACTGAATGATTGTATTGTTTTAGTTACACAATGTGATACTTTATTATGAACACGTATAGCCAAAGTTATCCCATATTGATATCAGGCTGTCCCAGATAGTGATCTCTACGATTATGAGCTAAAATGTGTTCCTATGTGAACTGCAGTGTACAGTGATAGCAAGAGTGAAGTCCCAGGCTATTCCAGATCATTCTCTCTAGAGTCATTTGATGTATTCACTAGAATGTGATTGACAGTGATAGCCAAGAGTTATCCCAAAGTGAAGTCCCAGGCTATTGCAGATAATTCTCTCTAGAGTCATTTGATGCATTCACTAGAATGTGATGGACAGTGGTAGCCAAGAGTTATCCCAAAGTGAAGTCCCAAGCTATTCCAGATCATTCTCTCTAGAGTCATTTGATGCATTCACTAGAATGCGATGGACAGTGGTAGCCAAGAGTTATCCCAAAGTGAAGTCCCAGGCTATTCCAGATCATTCTCTCTAGAGTCATTTGATGCATTCACTAGAATGCGATGGACAGTGGTAGCCAAGAGTTATCCCAAAGTGAAGTCCCAGGCTATTCCAGATCATTCTCTCTAGAGTCATTTGATGCATTCACTAGAATGCAATGGACAGTGATAGCCAAGAGTTATCCCAAAGTGAAGTCCCAGGCTATTCCAGATCATTCTCTCTAGAGTCATTTGATGCATTCACTAGAATGCGATGGACAGTGGTAGCCAAGAGTTATCCCAAAGTGAAGTCCCAGGCTATTCCAAATCATTCTCTCTAGAGTCATTTGATGTATTCACTAGAATGTGATTGACAGTGATAGCCAAGAGTTATCGCAAAGTGAAGTCCAAGGCTACTCCTGATCATTCTCTCTAGAGTCATTTGATGTATTCACTGGAATGCGATGGACAGTGATAGCCAAGAGTTATCCCAAAGTGAAGTCCCAGGCTATTCCAGATCATTCTCTCTAGAGTCATTTGATGCATTCACTAGAATGCGATTGACAGTGATAGCCAAGAGTTATCCCAAAGTGAAGTCCCAGGCTACTCCAGATCTTTCTTTCTTGAGTCATTTGATGCATTCACTAGAATGTGATGGACAGTGATAGCCAAGAGTTATCCCAAAGTGAAGTCCCAGGCTATTCCAGATCATTCTCTCTAGAGTTATTTGATGTATTCACTAGAATGCGATGGACAGTGATAGCCAAGAGTTATCCCAAAGTGAAGTCCCAGGCTACTCCAGATCATTCTCTCTAGAGTCATTTGATGTATTCACTAGAATGTGATGGACAGTGATAGCCAAGGGTTATCCCAAAGTGAAGTCCCAGGCTACTCCAGATCATTCTCTCTAGAGTCATTTGATGTATTCACTAGAATGTGATGGACAGTGATAGCCAAGGGTTATCCCAAAGTGAAGTCCCAGGCTACTCCAGATCATTATCTCTAGAGTCATTTGATGCATTCACTAGAATGAGGTAGACAGTGATAGCCAAGAGTTATCCCAAACTGTTTTCACAGGCTGTTAAAGAGAATTACTGTATCTGTGCAGCTATTTGCTAATCAACATTCCTAGGTGTAATTGGAATGATAAATAACAGTGACAGCCAAAGTTATCCAGACTTGATATTCCAGGCTGTTCCAGGTTACTGAATTATCTAAAATGCATGCCAATGTGTAATTATGATGGGATGGAAAATGATAGCCAGACTGAGGTGCATCTGAGGCCCACCAGGGGGTTTGACTTCAAGTGCCCTGTTGCAACCTCCCAGACCCTCCTCCTGACTGCCACCTTCCTCTAAACAAGAGGTCCCCAACCTTTTATACCTGTGAGCCGCACTTAAATGTAAAAAGAATTGGGCAGCAACACGAACATGAAAAAAGCGTGATTGGCTATTGGTAGCCCCTATGTGGACTGGCAGCCTACAGGAGGTTCTCTTTGGCAGTACAACTGTTTTTTTATGCAACCAAACTTGCTTCCAAGACTGGAATCCAAAAATAAGCTGCTTATTTGAGGCCACTGGGAGCAGAATCCAAGGGGCTGGGGCCACTGGTTGGAGATCACTGCTCTAAACTGTGATGGGCCCAGGCAAGGGAACAAGTCTGGGTCAGTGAGGCCCATGAGGGTTTTATCCTGGTCTCCTGCCAGCCCAGTCCAACACTGTAGCCAGAGGTTTCCCAAAGAAATTTCACAGGTTATTCCAGATTTCTACAGCCATTTGCTGTTTTTAGAATCAGATCTTATATAAGAACTTCTATGGGGTTAATGGTTGCTCCATCTGTAAGTCACTACTGGCCAACCATGAATATATACCTATCAAAGGGGATCCAAACTTTTAAACTCATTCCCCGCAAAACTTGTTCCGCATAAACAAAATACTTTAAACTTAATAACTAACTGGAGGTGCTCCATGTAGGCCCTGCTGCAAACAAAAAGCCTTCTTATACTCAAACCAAAATAGAACATAGGCACACTCCACATACTGCTTCTGCAAAAATTTTTTTAAAAAAGCTTCTATTTGTGAGATCACAGCAATATCAAAGGGGATCTATCACTCACCATATAAATATTTCATTATATTTTCATTAAAAGAACCTCTACTGGTGGTTTACAGCCCAATAATGATCTTGTAACCTTAATCTGAAAAGACCAATTGCAGAAAGTCTGATGTTTCCCTGTTGTCCTCTTGTTGGTCAGTCCTGCCACAGAGGATCCACCAGAGCATGGCCACTTTTACGGCCAGTTGCACCTAACTCATAGCGCCTGGATTCTGAACTGTTTGCCCCCAGCCCCCCACATGCAGCACATGACAGACCCACTCTCAGTGGCCGTTTGGGTTATACCTGTTGCTTGTTTTTTGTTTGGTTTATATAATCTCCAGTGATTATTTTTTAATACATACTATAAAATATAAAACTATATATAAAACGAAATGATATATATATTAAACCTTGAAAATCCTGAAACAACGTAAAAACGATAAAAAAACGTTTGTTTTATTTACATAAACAGTTTCCCTTTAAGTTTTATGGAATTATTTATCTGTTTCCCAGCAGAATTCACACGAGAGGAACGTCTGGGAAAGTTGGTGTTTTCTACTAATAACCCTCTAATGATGTTCAAACAACTAAAGGTGCCCATACACTGAGGGATCCGCTCGTTTGGCAATGTTGCCAAACGAGCGGATCTCTCCCCGATATACCCACATTGAGGTGGGCAATATCGGGCTGATCCGATCGTGGGATCCTAACAAATAGTAATGGGTGGTCGGATCGCGGGACCGCATCAACGAATAGATGCGGCCACGATCCGACAGGATTTTTTGTCCCATCCTATCGAGATCTGGCCGACTTTCGGCCAGATCTCGATCGGGGAAGCCCGTCGGGGGGGCCCCATACACGGGCCAATAAGCTGCCGTCACGGTCTGTCGTCAGCTTTTATCGGCCCGTGTATGGCCACCTTAAGTGGTTCCATGCAAGCAGAGTTTATTTGCAGATCTGGGAATCTTGATCATTTTTGGAAGTAACAATAGGAAAAGGCATGGCTTGAGGTTCAACCCAGGAAGTTGCATAAGCAGTAAGGGCATTGTACCCCTGTGCCCACTTTCTGTAAGACCTCTTTCAGTCTTTTTGTGTTGGCTTCAAGACCACTATCTGGGTGCATGGACTCCTATGACCATGTAGCCTCTTTGTGATTGGATGCTTGCACAAGCAGCCTGTTACTTCTCCAATAACACTTGTTTTTTATTATTTATGTGTTATAGTTTTCAAATGATTTGCCATTTTCTCTTGATTCTTTCTAACCTTCAAATGGGGGTCATCGACCCCACCTAAAAAAACAAATGCTCTATAAAGCTGAACATTTATTGTTATTTTAAATACTTAAATAGTATTTATATTTCAGACCCTCCCCTAATTCCTATTCCAGTCTCTTATTCAAATCAATGCATGATTGCTAGGGTCATTTGGACCCTAGCAACCAGAGGGCTGAAATTGCAAACTGGAGAGCTGATGAATAAAAAGCTAAATAACTCACTAATAATAATAAAAAAAATGAAATCTAATTGCAAAATTGTCTAAGAATAGGCCTCTGTACAAACTGGAGAGCTGCTGAATAAAAAGCTAAATAATTCAAAAACCACAAATAATAAAAAACAAAGACCAATTGCAAATAGTCTTAGAATATCAATATCACTCTCTACATCATACTAAGGGGCAAATTCACTAAAGGCTGAAATGACTAGTGAAAATTTACCAGCATGATGTCATTTCGGTACTTCGCAGATTTACTAACGGGTGCTGGCGTAACTTCGCTAGCGAAGGAGATAGACGCTAGCGCTACTTTGCACTCTTACACCAGGCGAAGTTTCTCTCTGGCGAAAGAGCGTTACTTCGCAAATTTACTAAGATGCACATTTTACTGAAGGTTACCTGTTCTGCCAGACTTGCCTTCACCACCTCAGACCAGGCGAAGTGCAATGGAGTGTATAGGACTTCTTCATATTTTAGTTGAAAAATTTTCTAAGTCCCAAAATATGCTGGCGTCTTTTAGTTTTTTCAGGGTGATAGGCGGCAAAAGGTACCCAGGCTCCCCCTACATTTCCTAACATATGGCACATAATCTATATACTGGGCTCGTGTGTAGGGCAATATAACAACTTTATTTTATTAAGGTTCCCTGGGCTGCAACATATACGTCCATTCAACTTTAAATTCCCACGGTATGCAAATTAGCCAATGCTAGCGCAACTTCGCTTCACTTGGCGCAGTAACGCTAGTGCAACTTTTCCAGAGTTCGGCGCCCTGGACGCAACTTTGGATTTTAGTGGATTTGCGTTGTCCTGGCGAATCTACGCCTGGCGAAGTGTTGCGATGTGAGCGAAGCCGTCGCTGGCGAATTTCCGGAGGTTAGTGAATTTACCCCTAAGAGTCAACTCTAAGATGAACAACCCGTTTAAGGAGGAAGCAGCAGCAGGGATCAAGCAGGCGCTCTGGCCTAGGGGCACCCATATCTCAAATCCAGCCCTGGTGGCCTCCAATGTAATATTTAGCTGGCGGGGGTTGTGGAAGGCCATTAGCCCATTGGCACCTATATATCTGGGAGAAGGCTGCTCTTGGTTGGACCTTGTCCATCTGTTAGCCTCAGTATGTTGGCAGTATTTTGTGCACCCACAGTGTGCAAGGTGGTACCCAATCATGCAATGCCTTATAGCATTATATATATATATATATATATATATATATATATATATATATATATATATATATATATATATGCCTTATAGCATTGAAGGATCAGAAAGATGTAGACCGCACCTCCATTAAAAACATTTCTCCTTTATTGTTGACTATTACAAAAGTTGAACATGTAGACGCATCACTCCCTGACGCATTTTGAACTCAACTAGTCCTTAATCAAAGGCTAAATGTCCAATTCAAAATCATTTAAAAACACAATGATAAAATTCACATGACAATCTCTGTCCAATCAAAACACTTGTACTCAAACACTCCCCCTAGAAAAATTATTAAAGGGAAAGAGAGAATGGAAAACAGTTATATAGTGAATAAAGTACCCCCTATTGTAAAATATAAGGATATTATAAATCATTATAAGTTAGAGGTCATGGAACCCTGAAGTTACTTCTAATATCTTAATATTTTCCAACAATTATTATTATTATAATACACATGTTTTATTGAGAAATGTGACAAAAATGACATCACTACTCACCATTTATAACTGATGAAATCACTACTCACTGTTTTTAGTTGATGACATCACTAGTCACCGTTTATAAGGATATAATTTACAAGATATTCATGGCTTTTGGGTATTATATACTATTATAATTCAATACCTATATTTCAAGAATATTAGATGGTAAGTCATTTTAAGTCTGAAGCATATTTATTTTAAGTTTTCATATTGTTATCAAATTTAAACAAAACAGTTTATAGCTTATCATTTATTAAGACCTTCAGGGCTTCTGGTCCTTAGTTTAAAAATCCAAAAATCCTTTACGGCGATTAATAGTCGTTAGCAAATCGCCCGAAGGGCTCTTACTGACGAGCGGTTGAAGCTCCGCTCCCCTGCGTTCTGTTTTTCTGCGTTCAGCCGCAGGGGAGCGCAGGAATAGACGCATTTAGCTTTTTCCAATGGGGCTGTACTCACACAGGCGCATGTAGGCACCGAGCGCAGGTTGAGACGCAACATGCTGCATTTTTCTTGCGTTCGGCGCCTACGCGCGCCTGTGTGAGTACAGCCCCATTGGAAAAAATTGAATGCGTCTATTCCTGCGCTCCCCTGCGGCTGAACGCAGAAAAACGGAACGCAGGGGAGCGCAGCTTCAAACGCTCGTCAGTAAGAGCCCTTCGGGTGATTTGCTAACGACTATTAATCGCCGTAAAGGATTTAGCCATGTATTACCCATCATGATTTTTTTAGGGATGCACCGAATCCAGGATTCAGTTTGGGATTTGGCCAAGGTTCAGCAGGATTCGGATCCGGGCAAATCCTTCTGCCCGGCAGAACCAAATCCTAATTTGCATATGCAAATTAGGGGCGGGTAGAGAAATTGCGTGACTTTTGTCACTAAACAAATAAGTAAATAATTGTCCCCTTCCCATCCTTAATTTGCATATGCAAATTCGGTTGAGTATTCGCTGAATGTTCACAAACGATTCTGGTGTTCGGCCGAATTCAAAATAGTGGATTGGGTGCATCTCTACTTTTTGTATTTCACTGTCTGTCTGTGATACAAAGACCCAATGACAGACTATTGGCCAACGTTGGGGCCCTATTGGAAACACATTTGATTTCTGTATTATCTAGAATTGTTTTTAATTTATGATCGCCATATAAAACAGGCAAATATTTGTACATAATGGATTTTACTTGATTAAATTCTTTACTATATTCAGTGGAAAAATAAAGTATATTACTACATTTTGTATATTGTCCTCTAGGTTTATTTTTTATGTTTAGAGTACACATATATACAGTAGATGCCCTTTCATTTGCTGAACAATATTGATAAAACATTGAAGGCACAAGTTCTGCCCAAGGTTTGATTTCTTCGACTCAGGATTCCTTCCATACTACAAAAGCTACACTGGTAACATTGTGATCATTTCATTGGCTTCTGCTGAAAGTGACCCTATTTTGATGGAGACTAGTTTGATTGGATTTTGGTTTGATGGCTCCACTGGGTCTGATGAACAATCTCTGTTACACACACACTATAATTACAGTGTCATTCCCATTTCATACTAAAGCAAATTCATAAAATGATCTGTAAATTGCTAAGGTGGCCATTGTGTTGGACTGAACAGAGTGTTCCCAGTTACTCCGATGCTCGGCAGAGACCACTGATGTCTCACTGAGCGAGAGTCTCACAGTGTCTGTCAGACCTCAACTTACTTTAATCATGTGGGAAACTTTCCAAGGAATTGCGCCTGGATGCAGATGGGAATGTGGCATTAGATGAAAAATTCTAGGTTCACCAACACAGTGTGAGTGTGTCTTGTGCTGAACTCACGCTCTCTGCTTGGAACAAGGATTCTTAACCCAAGGGTCAAATGGCTCCCACATCTGTTTAGTATGGTTATTCCTTTTCCAATTAAATACAATAAAATCCCAAGTATTCTGTCATAGTTTTACAGATCCTATCTGATCCCCATTGTAAGCAGCAGTTCTGTCCTGCTTTATGGCAGCTGAGATTCTAGCTATCTGTATAACAGAACATTCTGTCCCAGTGGCTGCACAGATCCTATCTGATCCCCATTGTAAGCAGCAGTCCTGTCCTGCTTTATGGCAGCTGAGATTCTAGCTATCTGTATATCAGAACATTCTGTCCCAGTGGCTGCACAGATCCTATCTGATCCCCATTGTAAGCAGCAGTCCTTTCCTGCTTTATGGCAGCTGAGATTCTAGCTATCTGTATATCAGAACATTCTGTCCCAGTGGCTGCACAGATCCTATCTGATCCCCATTGTAAGCAGCAGTCCTGTCCTGCTTTATGGCAGCTGAGATTCTAGCTATCTGTATATCAGAACATTCTGTCCCAGTGGCTGCACAGATCCTATCTGATCCCCATTGTAAGCAGCAGTCCTGTCCTGCTTTATGGCAGCTGAGATTCTAGCTATCTGTATAACAGAACATTCTGTCCCAGTGGCTGCACAGATCCTATCTGATCCCCATTGTAAGCAGCAGTCCTGTCCTGCTTTATGGCAGCTGAGATTCTAGCTATCTGTATAACAGAACATTCTGTCCCAGTGGCTGCACAGATCCTATCTGATCCCCATTGTAAGCAGCAGTCCTGTCCTGCTTTATGGCAGCTGAGATTCTAGCTATCTGTATAACAGAACATTCTGTCCCAGTGGCTGCACAGATCCTATCTGATCCCCATTGTAAGCAGCAGTCCTGTCCTGCTTTATGGCAGCTGAGATTCTAGCTATCTGTATAACAGAACATTCTGTCCCAGTGGCTGCACAGATTTCATCTGATCCCCGTTGGAAGCAGCAGTCCTGTATGCTGGGATAATAGCTTCTGAAAGTTTAAGGATTAATTCACAGATTAATACACACACAAATAATATATGAACAATTTCCCCTTTGTTACACATGAAACAAGCAGGTTTTGTAATTCTTGGAATAAATCACGTATTCCACATCCAGCCTGGAGTTCGGTACTTTGAGTGATTTTCTGCGCTTGGGTATTGATGGCTGTAGAATGTAATTACATTTTCTAAGAGAAAACACTCATTATAGAAACATTTGTGAAAACACCGCGTACCCTAGTGATAACCACAAGACTCTCATTTATTAATATAAGGTGAGATATTTTGAATATTATCCGATATTTCCCCCAAAGACAGACGGATGGGGAGAGACTTTCTTTGTGGTACAGATGGGCCCAAGTGCAAATGACTCAGTTCTGCTCCTGTAAATACTCAGATGTCAGACCTCAATATGGACCTACAGAGACGCATCACAGTCTGACAAGCTTGAACATTGTATGCGTGTTAACAATACCCACATTATGCATATATTATATATTGGATTTGATGAGCAATTATCCTTACCTGCTCTGCTTTAAATGAATTCCCTTCTCCTCATTATACACCAGTGTATCTTGTTTTGTCCTTGTGTTTTATTTAAGATAAAATTGTAAGAGTTCACATTCAAAATGGTCGCCATTTAAGGAGTGTTATTTAGTCCCGTTTCCAGTGCAAGGAAGCTTAAATTTCTTTGTATAAGAGTGTGCACTGGCGCTGACAGTTTTAAGGTTGGGAGGGGACCCCCAGGGACTGCAAAGAGGGCCTTTGCTTTGCAGCCTGGTGAGCCCCCAAGTCCAACCTTTTCAGACGCATTTCGTGCTGACGCACTTCTTCAGTGACTCCTCAACTGCCATCTCAGTTGGACTACATTGAGTCAAGATTAGCTCTGGATGTACATTAGTGCCCTCAACTCTTTCCATATGGGTAGTAAAGAGAAGCCCAAGCAGTGTCGGACTGGGACACCAGGGGCCCACCCAAAAATCTTAAACCAGGGGCCCACTCTCAGCACTACTATTATTCCTCTCCTCATTCAACCTCTGTTCTGCTGTTCACATACTATAATCTATTATTCCATCTATTTAGCCTTTTTGTTCTCATAGAAATAAGGAATGGTCATGAAATAGGCCAAAGGTTTAGCAGCATGAGGGGCCACTGACACGTTGGGCTCATGGTCGGCCTGGACCACTGGCATACCAGGAAAACTCCCGCTGGGCTAGTCCAACACTGAGTCCAAGCATTGAGTAAGCACCAGGCACCAAGGGCTTAACTACAGGGGAAGCAGACCCTGCAGCTGCAGGGAAGCCCAGGAGGTATACGGGGCCCATGAGACCCTAATTAATGAGCCATTTCAACATCTATTGGTAAAATAGAACAACCTCTGTATATGTTGGGGCCCTTAAATTTATCTATTGCCAGGAACTTTTATGTGGCTTCCAATAACAACACGTGGTGGTACATCATCATCATCATCATCAAGTCATAAGTGAAATTCATACAATTTTCTTACTAAGGGGCAGATACATCAAAGGTCGAGGAGTTCTGACTTGGCTTTAACTAAAATGAATGTTTTTTTAAACGAAGATCAAGATTGTGCCGTATCCATTATTAACCCTGCCCTGAAGCTGTAGTTGTAAGACACAAATTATTTTTCCTTTCTAAATTCCGTTATAAATCCAAGTTCTGAGTCAGAAAGGCTTTTATTTCTCACACATACAGCGAGTGCCGGAGCCCTGTTACACTGCAGCTATATTTGTCAGCAGAGCAATTTAGTATTTCATGTCGGAGAACAATTTAACTGAAATAACATATTCTGCAATGAAATGTTCTTCCCGGCCCTGGCAAACGCACTGCGGCACAATTTAGCCAAATAAACTGCCATGAACAGCTGGAATTGTGTGCTGCCTGCTCGGGGACAAAATTCATTTATATTAACAGTACATATGTTAAAATAAAAACAAAATAAATAATGAATGTACATTGCAAATGTCTTCTAGCCCTTCATCAATTTTACATTCACTTATTTTAAAGGTTTACTTATCCTTTAAACCACGAGGCTTATTTGTCAACTCAATCAAGTAGTGAATATGTGTCAGTTTTAGGGGGCAATGAATTATTTACATATGTACCTACAGCAGCGGTATATTAAAGGGGTTGTTCACCTTTAAATTAACTGTTAGTATGGTGTAGAGAGGGATATTCTGAGACAATTTGTTTTTATTATTTATGGTTTTTGACTAATTTAGCTTTTTATGCAGCAGCTCTTCAGTTGGCAATTCCAACCATCTGGTTGCTAGGGTCCAAATTCCCCTAGCAACCATGCACTGATTTGAATAAGAGACTGGGATATGATGATGATGAAAGATGAGGAATAAAAAGTAGCAATAACAATACATTTGTAGCCTTACACAGCATTTGTTTTTTTAGATGGGGTCATTGACCCCCATTTGAAATCTGGAAAGAGTCAGAAGAAGAAGGCAAATAATTCAAAAACTATAAAAAAAATATATAATGAACACCAATTTAAAAGATGCTTAGAATTTAATATTCTATAACATATTAAACGTTAACTTTAAAGGAGAACTAAACCGAAACTATTACCGAAGTGCCGGAAGATGGCGCCGTGAACTACGCTGCTCTCACGCTGCATGTACGGTCAGTAATACTACAGGGGACACAATTCTGGGGTAACACTTAGGCAGGAAGGGGGACCAGCGGGGACTTATCACAGCGTTGGGTTTAGTTCTCCTTTAAGATGAACCAACCCATTAACATGTGTGCTGCCATAGGCATGTCCCCCACTGTCTGTTAAATGGGTTGTTCATCTTTTAATTAACTTTTAGAATATTGTGTAGACAATGATATTGGTCATTTTTTAATTTATTTATTTTTTATGGTTGTTCTGTTGTTTAACTTTTTGCTTGGCAGCTCTCCAGTATGGTAGTTCATCAGCTATCTTGTTGCTATGGTGTTTTTTTTACCCTAGCAACCAGGCAGGGATGCTAAAGGAGAAATTAGCAAGGAAGAAAGTACCCCAAGGAAGATATATAGTGAATAAAGTACCCCCTATTGTAAAATATAAGGATATTATAAGTTACCGAGGAGTTTCATGACCATATAAAAGTACGAGGCCGAAGGCCGAGTGTTTTTATACAAGTCATGGAACTCCAAGGTAACTTCTAATATCCTTATATTTTACAACTGGGGGTACTTTATTAATTATAATACACAAGTTTCAGTGAGTCATGTGACAGAAATGACATCAGAACTCACCGTTTATAACTGATGACATCAGAACTCACCGTTTATAAGGATATAATTTACAGGATATTCATAGCTTTTGTGTATTATAAATAAATAAGAACCCATCCAAAGGATTATATAAGTACGGAAGAATCAATATCAGTATGCAAGAATCTACCCAAAGGAGTATAGAAATAAGGAAGAAGAGATTTATTTGAATAAGAGAGTGGAATACGAATAAGTACAGGACTGTATAGAAAGATTAGTCATTAAAAGTTCCAGTAACAATAAAATTGTAGCCGTAGAGAGCATTCGTTTTTGTCAGCTGGGGTCAGTGACCCCTCTATCTGAAAGCTAGAAAGAGGCAGAAGAGGAAAGCAAATAATAATAAAAAAAACGGATTTTAAATAAATAAATAAATAAATAATATAGACCAATTACAAAGATGGTAGGAACAGGGCATTCTATAACATGTTAACTATTATCTTAAAGGTGAAACACCACCTTTATGAAAAACATGAAGATGCCTTTGATGACCTTGAAACTGATTTTTATCATTTATGAACCCATGTCTTCTACATTCCCACACGTTACCGACCAGATAAATACACAACAGGCACAGCCGTTTTCTGGATCTAGGGCTGTAATGTTTTCATGTCACCTTATGACATCATCTGGGTCTGCAATTTAGTGTTTATGTCACACCAGGAACTTTGACATGAACTGGCCCCATAGAAAATGGCGACATTCATCACCGCAACAGACCGAGACGCTTTCCAAGCAGGACGTGACCGGGGTATCGACTGCATTTGTTGTATTTGTTGGTGGAAAATAACTTCAATTCTTTTGTTTAAATGTGATACTTTATTGCAGCCTCCAATTACGCTGATCCACAGACAGACAAACAAAAATCCAATACACTGTTCCATTCGCTTCTGAAATAATAAATAGCTCGGGCCTCCCTCATCTTCGGCAATTTCAGCGTTTCATGGAAAAGTGAGTTTTCAGCCTGAAAAAGACTGTAAATATGTGGCAAATCCATAGAAACAAGGAATATTGTAAAATTGCTCCAAACTGGCTGCAAGTTATTGCCACAAATAATAGCCATTCTTCTATACAATCTGCTCTTTTTTATGTGAAATCATTGGGGAATAATACAAAGCAATGCATGATACTGAGGGGCACAACATGCACAATTGCATGTTTTAAAAAATACATTACGATCTCAGCCTGGCAATTATAGGCCAGTAAGTCTGACATCTGTGGTGGGCAAATTATTTGAAGGCTTGTTAAGGGATCACATTCAAAATGTTGTCCTAGTGAATGACATTATGAGCAGCAATCAGCATGGCTTTATGAAGGATAAGTGAGATTCTTCCCATAAAGATATATATATAGAGATATGGAATAATCCACCTGAAAGAGGATAATAAAAGGAAATCCTATCCAAAAAGATATAAATATATATATACTGTATAGCTGGGAAAATAAGTATTGAATGGGGCTATTGACATGAAATTGACACCAGGGGGCAAATTTACTTATGGTTGAATATCGAGGGTTAATTAACCCTCGATATTCGACTGCCGAATTGAAATCCATCGACTTTGAATATCGAAGTCGAAGGATTTACCGCAATTCGTTCGATCAAACGAAAAATCGATTCAAAGGATTTTAATCCATCGATCGAACGATTTTTCTTCGACTCAAAAAAGCTTAGAAAGCCTATGGGGACCTTCCCCATAGGCTAACATTGACTTCGGTAGGTTTTAGGTGGCGAACTAGGGGGTCGAAGTTTTTTTTAAAGAAACAGTACTTCGACAGTCGAATGTTTGAATAGTCGAACGATTTATAGTTTGAATTGTTCGATTCGAAGTCGTAGTCGAAGGTCGAAGTAGCCCATTCGATGGTCGAAGTAGCCAAAAAAAACGTTCGAAATTCGAAGTTTTTTTTATTCTATTCCTTCACTCGAACTAAGTAAATGGGCCCCCAGATACAAAGAACCCAAAACAAATAAGTCCATAAATGGAGTCATGTGTAGTAAGTAAGTAAGTGGAATGACACAGGGAATAAGACGAGGAAGATCCCATTTAAATAATGTCAATAATGAAACATTCATAAAATTAAATGTTTGGGAAATGCTTATTGGACAGACAATATGATAAAACAGAGGTCCCAGGAAATGTTTAAAGGGGAACTAAAGTCTAAAATAGAATAAGGCTAGAAATGCTGTATTTTGTATACTAAACATAAACATGAACTTACTGCACCACAAGCCTAATCAAACAAATGATTTATGCTTTCAAAGTTGGCCACAGGGGGTCACCATCTTGTAACTTTGTTAAACATCTTTGCAAGACCAAGACTGTGCACATGCTCAGTGTGATCTGGGCTGCTTAGGGGTCGTCATAAATGATCAAAACAGCACAAGTCAAATAATATCTGCCAGAAGCCGATACAGCAAGACTGATTAATAATCAGAGTATAAAGACACAGGGTCTGTGGATACAAATCTCTACACGGTCGGCGGCTGCTTTGCAGGGAAACAAACAAAGCTGCTCCAGTTCTAGGAAGTAAGATGCGGGGCTCCCCCTGCTGGTTGAAATTATGACCATTTCCCTGCAGAGCAGTTAGGGACCATGTGAAGTTTCCTATCCTCAACAGTCAGAGCAAGTAAAACAAAGGGGGAATTTCAGTGCATGCAGTCAGACTTATTATAAAAAAGGTAGACATTTTTTAATTAAAGTATAATGGCAATAGATTTAGAAAGTATAAATGGGATTTTATGTGTTTGCCTTTACATCCCCTTTAAGTGAGTGTTTTTAAAAAATAATAATATTTGTAGGTGAAGAGAAAGGCTAGGGGCCATGAAAGGCTGGAGGGCTGGTGGCTCAGAAGAAGAAATGGTTCGTTAGCTACTGGTAGATATTTTGACCTCAAAGCAGAAAGAGTTACTAAATCCATTGTGTAGACTGTGACAAGGTTAGAGCGCTGCCTAGTGGATGAATCTGAAATTGCTTGCCTGTACCAAGACTAGGTATGTAATACTTTAGTATTTTATCATAAGTATCAATTTTATTTATTTTTTGCACAAAAAATAAAAACTAATTTTGAGAAATCCCACCTATAATAATACCATTAGTCTTTTACCATTTGCAGCTATATTACTAGTTGGGGTGTCTCTCTGTGAAAACTTTCCAAAGATGATCATCAAAAAATGTCAATGGTTTTAGAGTTATTTGGAAACTTAAAGGGCACTTGTTGTTCAAAAATACCCCCAAGTAAAACTGCCGGCTCGCAGGTGCCCTTTAATTGCTACGGAAAGCAGAATGTGTCCCTTGCTGTCACTTTCTATTCTTGGTGCTGGTTCTGACTATTGAAACGATGTAGCAGAAGCCAATTGTTTACACATTTGTGAAGAAACAGCCAAGTCCTGGGGCAAAACTGAGTCTTGGCTGGAGTAGTAGTTACAACACAGTCCAGCTTCCAGTAACAATTACATTTACAAATAAAAACATAGAGAGTGAGGAATGAATGGATATTGGGGAGTTGCTGATACTACTGTAGCACAAAATACTGGCAGCTAGGGGGTGCCATTAATATTGCATCTATGATACCCCGTACTTCACCCCTGCCTTCAGCTTGTGATTGTAATGTGGGTGAGGGGTGCCCGTGGGAACACCAACTGATGTGCCCACCGGCGTCTGAGAGCAAAGACATTGGTTCTTTACACAGTTCTTGCCCCTGTCCATTAATGAACTTTCATCTGTTAGTGTTTTATACAGTGTCAGTCAGTAGGAGAGATTTGTTACTAGAGATAAAATCCTCTTAGATCTTTCTCTAAAGACCATTTAAATATTCAATTCATCCGTTTCTCCTGCTCTTTGTAAGCTGCTTATTGGAACATTATCCCAATAGCAACATCTCTGTACTGGAATGTTTTGTATCTGCTCCACACTGAAAATATTCCTCTAGCGCAGTGTCCAGACTGAAGGCCTCAACTTCTAGGGGCCCAGCCTGAAGGCCAGTTAGGGGGAGATTTGGGGTGAGTGCTTATTTGTACCCTGGGTACCCCTGAAACTATAGCAGGGTGACACCCCAATGTTTCTATATATCTGTAACCTTGTTATGAGCTAAGGGGGCCCAGTCTGAAGGTCAGTTAGGGGGAGATTTGGGGTGAGTGTTTATTTGTACCCTGGGTACCCCTGGAACTATAGCAGGGTGACTGTTACCCCAATGTTTCTATATATCTGTAACCTTGTTATGAGCTAAGGGGGCCCAGTCTGAAGGTCAGTTAGGGGGAGATTTGGGGTGAGTGTTTATTTGTACCCTGGGTACCCCTGGAACTATAGCAGGGTGACACCCCAATGTTTCTATATATCTGTAACCTTGTTATGAGCTAAGGGGGCCCAGTCTGAAGGTCAGTTAGGGGGAGATTTGGGGTGAGAGTTTATTTGTACCCTGGGTACCCCTGGAACTATAGCAGGGTGACACCCCAATGTTTCTATATATCTGTAACCTTGTTATGAGCTAAGGGGGCCCAGTCTGAAGGTCAGTTAGGGGGAGATTTGGGGTGAGTGTTTATTTGTACCCTGGGTACCCCTGGAACTATAGCAGGGTGACACCCCAATGTTTCTATATATCTGTAACCTTGTTATGAGCTAAGGGGGCCCAGTCTGAAGGTCAGTTAGGGGGAGATTTGGGGTGAGAGTTTATTTGTACCCTGGGTACCCCTGGAACTATAGCAGGGTGACACCCCAATGTTTCTATATATCTGTAACCTTGTTATGAGCTAAGGGGGCCCAGTCTGAAGGTCAGTTAGGGGGAGATTTGGGGTGAGTGTTTATTTGTACCCTGGGTACCCCTGGAACTATAGCAGGGTGACACCCCAATGTTTCTATATATCTGTAACCTTGTTATGAGCTAAGGGGGCCTGAAGGTCAGTTAGGGGGTCATGTACAAGCTTAGCATGTTCAATAGGGGCTCAGTCCTCACTTCTGAGACTTGAATTAATGAATGTGAGACTGTACCAGTTTAGAACTTAAGCCAAGTGGCTTTCTACGCTACTGTTCGGACATATGCAAGGGGAAATTTGAAAAAATTACATTTTAAAATTTAAAAAAATTGTTTGTGAAAAAAAATTGTTGCTGAAATTAAGTGAAACAAATTATGCGAAATCACTTATTGTAATAATCACATGATCAGTCTTAGACTACAGGAGTGATTTATTTGCAGCAGGGAGAAAAATAGAATTAGGGAATGTCACTAATAAATCGTCAATTATTACACAAACTATGAATGTATTTGTGCCATTGATTTATAATCCAGTGGGTTTGATCATTGCTCACCTGGAATTGCTGTTAAACTTAATAGATGGAAAGAAATTTTTAACCAATTATCTCGGGTCACTACACATTTATCAGAGGTGTCATTTCCGATTGGCTCTAGTTCTGCAGATTTCTATTTAAATCTCTGAGGACAATAAATCAGCAGTTGCTCCGAGTGAAGGGCCGGCCGGCGACACTCTATAGATGTCAGAAAAATTCCCTGTCGATCCAGAGTAAAACACTTTATACTGAGCCTGGAGAGAAAGTAATTACCCTCACTATTTGCACAGTCAAGAAGATGTAGAGATTGGAGAGAAGGTGGGAGAACACAGATGGGCTTCTCTTGTGATTTAACTCCTAGTAATATTTATCTGTTATCTACTGTGTGTCCTGTGCTTGAATGGCTGCCCCCATGGCTACACAGCAGCTTGTTTATATAAACTATAGTAGTACTTATGTGTTATCTACTGTGTGTCCTGTGCTTGAATGGCTGCCCCCATGGCTACACAGCAGCTTGTTTATATAAACTATAGTAGTACTTATCTGTTATCTACTGTGTATCCTGTGCTTGAATGGCTGCCCCCATGGCTACACAGCAGCTTGTTTATATAAACTATAGTAGTACTTATCTGTTAACTACTGTGTATCCTGTGCTTGAATGGCTGCCCCCATGGCTACACAGCAGCTTGTTTATATAAACTATAGTAGTACTTATCTGTTATCTACTGTGTATCCTGTGCTTGAATGGCTGCCCCCATGGCTACACAGCAGCTTGTTTATATAAACTATAGTAGTACTTATGTGTTATCTACTGTGTATCCTGTGCTTGAATGGCTGCCCCCATGGCTACACAGCAGCTTGTTTATATAAACTATAGTAGTACTTATCTGTTATCTATTGTGTATCCTGTGCTTGAATGGCTGCCCCCATGGCTACACAGCAGCTTGTTTATATAAACTATAGTAGTACTTATGTGTTATCTACTGTGTGTCCTGTGCTTGAATGGCTGCCCCCATGGCTACACAGCAGCTTGTTTATATAAACTATAGTAGTACTTATCTGTTATCTACTGTGTATCCTGTGCTTGAATGGCTGCCCCCATGGCTACACAGCAGCTTGTTTATATAAACTATAGTAGTACTTATCTGTTATCTACTATGTATCCTGTGCTTGAATGGCTGCCCCCATGGCTACACAACAGCTTGTTTATATAAACTATAGTAGTACTTATCTGTTATCTACTGTGTATCCTGTGCTTGAATGGCTGCCCCCATGGTTACACAGCAGCTTGTTTATATAAAGTATAGTAGTACTTATCTGTTATCTACTGTGTATCCTGTGCTTGAATGGCTGCCCCCATGGCTACACAACAGCTTGTTTATACACTGCTCAACTATATTCGAGTTTCTGAAGCAAATACACGAAAATCCCACGACAGTTTCCCTTTAAGATTTAAATATGAAGAACTTGGAAGAGCTGAGAGTTCTCGTGGGCCTGTTCAGTTGTGACATTGCAGACATGTCTGACTATTGGTTCCAGGGGTTTCCGCAGTTGTTGCTGCCTCCTGGCAGTGACTTTGATACAACATGTTGTCTGAGTGCTCAGGAGCCGGTTCAATTCCCGTGTCAGCTCAGTGTCGCTCCAGGCAGGTATCAGACTTCCACAGAAAACAGAAAACTTGCATTAGAATCGTCTGCAGCGCACACTATGTCTCTTTATCCCATTCTCTCGACAAAGGGAAAGCGTCTGTTGTATTGTTCCCTTGTGTATCACATTGGGTGGCCTATAAAGCTCTGATACAGGCACTGCTGACGAGTTTTTATTATTACCGACTGGTAATCAAATAAAAATATTTTTTCTCTAATACTGTAGGTTACCGGACTAGCTATTTAAAGGAGAAGGAAAGCTACAGTGACAGTTTATTGCCAATAGATTAGCTGCAATAGTGCAAGCTAGAACACTATATTTATTCTGCAGAATGTTTTCCCATACCTTAATAAATAGCTCTAGAAGCTCTCTGTTTGTTTAGGATAGCAGCTGCCATATTAGCTTGGTGGTGTGACATCACTTCCTGCCTGAGTCTCTCCCTGCTCACTCATAGCTCTGGGCTCAGATTACAGGAGGGAGAGAGAAGCAAACTGAGCATGCTCAAGCCCTAGCCCTGGAGGTTTAAGATGAAAACAGTTAGTCTGATACAGAAGCCCATGAGTACACAATAGAAGGAAAGAAATGTGCTGTTTGACAGAGGACTCAGAGCAGCATTACTTTGAGGGGTTACTGGTGTATTTATATAGACCTTTCTGATAAAGCTTAATTACTTTTAGCCTTTCCTTCTCCTTTAAATGGAAGGTAAACGCTGAAAGCAAATATAATTCTTAGCAGTTCCCAAAATACATTTAAGGGGTTGTTCACCTTTCAGTTATGTCAGATGATGTAGAGAGGGATATTCTGAGACAATTTGCAATTGTTTTTCATTTTTTATTATTTGTGGGTTTTTAAGTTATTTAGCTTTTAATTCAGCAGCTCTCCAGCTAGTTCAGCCATCTGGTTGCTAGGGTCCAAATTGCCCTAGCAACCACACAGTTATTTGAATAAAAGACTGGAATAGGAATAGGAGAGGCCTGAATAGAAAGATGAGTAAGAAAAAGTAGCAATAACAATACATTTGTAGCCTTACAATGATTTTGTTTTTTTTAGTTGGGGTCAGTGACCCCCATTTTAAAGAATAAAAGAAAACCATTAAAAAACTATAAAGAAAACAAATAAAATTGCTCAGAAATGGCCATTCTATAATAAAATAAAATTGAATTAAAGGTGAACCACCCCTTTGACGACATCATCACATTATTTCTATTTCAATCGGTGGCTTCTCATTGGCTGCTACCCCTCCCAGACTAAATATTCAGCAATATGTAATCCATTGGGCATACGAGAAGGGGTTAATTGGTGAAATTCAATATTAATTAAAACCTTTAATACTAAAACCTTTAATGCACCTGAAATGTCTCCATATCAACCTAATCCTCTGGTGGGATCTGATAGGCCTTTAATCTCTTTCATGACGAAAAAAAAATGTCAATATCCGCCAGTGACTTAACACTATGAGCCCCACTAGATATTAATTAGAGAGCCAAAACTCTAGACAAATGCAAAGCTTGATTTCTCCTGCCCCCCGAAATATCTAAATGGGGGGAGACCTTGCAGGTTCTATTGGCAGAATACCATGAGCCGTAATGATCCCCCGTTCAGTATTTTAGTTTTGTGCCAGGCGGGTGCTTAGGACTCTAATAATAGAGATCTGCTGGCACTGGGGAGTCAGTTTAATTATAAAAGGATCACGGCTGTCTGAGCAGCAATATCCGCAGAGTTCCAGGATTTCTCTATATTTGTCTCACCACAAATCCACTTTTACTTTAATCCCCCAAACGTCACACATAGGTTCCTTTTAACTTAATATTAAATAACAGATCATTATGGGGTTACATTGCACAAATCTCCTAAATTCTTATTAAAGGGGAACTCTACCCAAAAACTGTTGAAGGAAAACATGAAACTGAACTTCCCAATATCCATTCATTCCTCATTTTCTGCACTGCTGCCTCTGACTCCTGATACAACTTCCCAATATCCATTCATTCCTCATTCTCACTGGGTTTATAGTTCTGTGTAACTGTCATTGTGTCTGTCCCTTTCTCTTCTCTGCACTGCTGCTTCTGACTCCTGATACAACTTCCCAATATCCATTCATTCCTCATTCTCACTGGGTTTATAGTTCTGTGTAACTGTCATTGTGTCTGTCCCTTTCTCTGCACTGCTGCCTCTGACTCCTGATACAACTTCCCAATATCCATTCATTCCTCATTCTCACTGGGTTTATAGTTCTGTGTAACTGTCATTGTGTCTGTCCCTTTCTCTTCTCTGCACTGCTGCTTCTGACTCCTGATACAACTTCCCAATATCCATTCATTCCTCATTCTCACTGGGTTTATAGTTCTGTGTAACTGTCATTGTGTCTGTCCCTTTCTCTTCTCTGCACTGCTGCCCCTGACTCCTGATACAACTTCCCAATATCCATTCATTCCTCATTCTCACTGGGTTTATAGTTCTGTGTAACTGTCATTGTGTCTGTCCCTTTCTCTGCACTGCTGCTTCTGACTCCTGATACAACTTCCCAATATCCATTCATTCCTCATTCTCACTGGGTTTATAGTTCTGTGTAACTGTCATTGTGTCTGTCCCTTTCTCTTCTCTGCACTGCTGCCTCTGACTCCTGATACAACTTCCCAATATCCATTCATTCCTCATTCTCACTGGTTTATAGTTCTGTGTAACTGTCATTGTGTCTGTCCCTTTCTCTGCACTGCTGCTTCTGACTCCTGATACAACTTCCCAATATCCATTCATTCCTCATTCTCACTGGGTTTATAGTTCTGTGTAACTGTCATTGTGTCTGTCCCTTTCTCTGCACTGCTGCCTCTGACTCCTGATACAACTTCCCAATATCCATTCATTCCTCATTCTCACTGGGTTTATAGTTCTGTGTAACTGTCATTGTGTCTGTCCCTTTCTCTTCTCTGCACTGCTGCTTCTGACTCCTGATACAACTTCCCAATATCCATTCATTCCTCATTCTCACTGGGTTTATAGTTCTGTGTAACTGTCATTGTGTCTGTCCCTTTCTCTGCACTGCTGCCTCTGACTCCTGATACAACTTCCCAATATCCATTCATTCCTCATTCTCACTGGGTTTGTAGTTCTGTGTAACTGTCATTGTGTCTGTCCCTTTCTCTGCACTGCTGCCTCTGACTCCTGATACAACTTCCCAATATCCATTCATTCCTCATTCTCACTGGGTTTATAGTTCTGTGTAACTGTCATTGTGTCTGTCCCTTTCTCTGCACTGCTGCTTCTGACTCCTGATACAACTTCCCAATATCCATTCATTCCTCATTCTCACTGGGTTTATAGTTCTGTGTAACTGTCATTGTGTCTGTCCCTTTCTCTGCACTGCTGCTTCTGACTCCTGATACAACTTCCCAATATCCATTCATTCCTCATTCTCACTGGGTTTATAGTTCTGTGTAACTGTCATTGTGTCTGTCCCTTTCTCTTCTCTGCACTGCTGCTTCTGACTCCTGATACAACTTCCCAATATCCATTCATTCCTCATTCTCACTGGGTTTATAGTTCTGTGTAACTGTCATTGTGTCTGTCCCTTTCTCTGCACTGCTGCTTCTGACTCCTGATACAACTTCCCAATATCCATTCATTCCTCATTCTCACTGGGTTTATAGTTCTGTGTAACTGTCATTGTGTCTGTCCCTTTCTCTGCACTGCTGCTTCTGACTCCTGATACAACTTCCCAATATCCATTCATTCCTCATTCTCACTGGGTTTATAGTTCTGTGTAACTGTCATTGTGTCTGTCCCTTTCTCTTCTCTGCACTGCTGCTTCTGACTCCTGATACAACTTCCCAATATCCATTCATTCCTCATTCTCACTGGGTTTATAGTTCTGTGTAACTGTCATTGTCTCTGTCCCTTTCTCTGCACTGCTGCCTCTGACTCCTGATACAACTTCCCAATATCCATTCATTCCTCATTCTCACTGGGTTTATAGTTCTGTGTAACTGTCATTGTGTCTGTCCCTTTCTCTGCACTGCTGCTTCTGACTCCTGATACAACTTCCCAATATCCATTCATTCCTCATGGTGGGAATACAATGGTTATACTCTCATTATATTATACTCCCATTGTATCATTATAATACAATAAAAAATATTATGATTTTATCTTCCATTAATTTGGGGGGTAGAGAGTGCTGTAGGCCTAGTCATGTGAAGTGCTGATGCTCTTAGTGGCTAGAGGTTGGTCTAGCCCTGTGAAATAGTCATGAATAAGTAAACAAAAAGTTGATACAATCTGACCCTAATTATCAACATGTAATTAACCCAACCCAGTATAGTCAACTCACTCATGTTCCCTCACTCAACTCACCCTTCTCTTATGTGACTGGAAGGGCAGACAAGGGGTCATGGACAGACAAAAGAGTGCAAGCCTCAGATCGATCACAACACAATGGTCAAAGTTCTAACGGTCTGATTTGCTATAGGTTAGCCCAGCACTGTGAAGGTCTGATCAGCTATTGGTTGGCCTACTACTACTGAGAAGGTCTCCATGTTCTGAAAGCTTTTCTTTTTATCAGACCCAGGTAAATAGCCAATCTGCTGCCCTAAAATGTTCCTCTTGATTGGACTTCCAGAAACTGACCTCACTGACACAACCGCCCTCTTCTTAGGTTGGCCATGTAGAATCATGGCAAGTTGAATGCACGGCACCATTAGGGTTGTCACCTTTTGTCATGTATATAACCTGGGGTTCTGGGGAGTTTCCATGAGGGGGTGGGTCAATGACATCAGGGGTACGACAGTTGGGGTGTAGTTGTGATGTCACTGCCTACAACATGCTAACTGAGGAATTGGAGGTGGTCAGGGGTGAATTAAAAGTGGATCATCAGTGAGCTGGGGCCAGAGAACTAGTTACAAGTTACTAGTTACAAATTTACCATTATTTACATTACCAGTAAATTTGCAATCCCGGCCTTGGCTGATATTTTACCATCTAGGCCAATGAAATACCGGCCGGGGGGCAAACCCCAGACACCATGGACAGTCGATTTTACATTTTTTCAGTCCAACTGAAATTTCCATAAATGTACTTTTTAACCGCACACAAGTATCTCCATAGGAAAGTGGAATGTGCTGCAATTCAATGTTACAACCCACAGGACTGAAGTGGGAAACAAACAAATTGTGCAGAGCGTGATTTGCATTTAGATGACGGCACAATTTCGAGATGCAAATGTGCACCGAGTGGCGGCAATTCAGGAAATTACAGGGAGCGCAGTGAGCGGGGACAATGGGAATCATTGAGAACAGGAGAAGGAGAGGCGTCTCACAGAACTGGTAATTCCCAATAACAGATCCTGTGCCAGATAACAGGTCATTTGTACAACTGCACAATTACTAGGGGGGAACGACTACATTGCTCTGGATGCTAAATTGCACCTTTATGGTTTACTGCAGACCCTCAAACTAAATGATGAACCTTCTAGTTTGCAAGGGGTTGTGCCTACACCCCATGTTGTACAAGGTCACCTCTACAGGCAGCTCTTCACCTCACACTCAGGTTCAGAGCTCAGAGACCTTTACAGACCACCTCTATCTGGGACCATAGGGATGAACACTACCTTCAGTCTATGCACTTGATTTCTTAAGCTGGTGGGTCATCCACTTAGGGTACTAACTTATATATTCCTGTCTGTGAATCTGTAGGCTACTTCCCAATGATCTTCATGTTCTCCTAGAGAACCTGAATGTAGGTTCTAATGTGCATTTAGATAATTCTCCATGTATGGGCCCCAATTTTCTAATATGGGATATTTCTCAGGCTCATTCTCACCCACCTCGCCTTTAAATGATACTCCACAGGACAACCTAGCACTCCCAATCTTCACCCCCAGGGAAACATGGTCCTGACTGGTGTGTTCCATCCAATACTTCTTAAAATATAAAATGTAGGAGTAAATGCTAAAAGTATGAATGACTGGTGTCACATTAAATATGACACTGAAATATTACAGGTACAATAGTTTGTATATATATGTAGGATTTATATCCCGTAATATTAAGTATATTCCATCCAGGGATCCTCATTTCTCTGCATTTATCTGTTTATGTGAATGGGAGCAGGACCTTCAGTAAATCATTTTCCTTTTGTATAAAACACTTAATATTTCATGGCCGTTTCTTTCAAACAAACAGCCAATCTTGTTCCAGCCAGTATTGTGCCAGAAATTTGCTTATAATTGACAATTTCTGCTTTTCTCTGGAATATCATAGTAAAGTCCATTAACAACAGCCGCCAATGACTCATTTCGTGCCCCATTGTACTTTGTGCCACAGCCCCATGCGCTTACCATTAAAACACAGAGTTTCCAAGGACCCTACAAACATTAAGTTCTAGGGAGCGGCTGTCGTTGTGCAACTCCAAGGCCCTGAGTGGGAGCTGATTGTGTTATTTAAATGAATCATTTCTTCCATAGAGAAATAGATGAAGAATTTTGGTGGCCAAGGACACGTTAGCCTGATGGCTTTGTATGATAAAACCGCAGCAGAGCTCCTGACTGACAGATAAAAGTAGGAATATGTCTTTATTTTAGAGAGAGATGAGAGATTTGATGTCCTTGCTGAAGTCACTGCGGCTCCGGATAATCTATTTCTGTAGTGTCAGTAACTGGGTGAGACCAAAGAAAGAAACACAATTTGTACGAGGGAGAAAGAGAAGGGGCTGGTTCTTGTTCTAGGATCCCCCGCTGGCATTTACGGGAACCCCCCACAGGGTTCTATCAACAAAGCTATTTTTGTCTGGCTCTGATCTTCAATAGAAACTGTTTGAACTTCACCATATGTTGGGCCACGACTTAACCCTTTCCTTAGTTAACTAGACCTCCAGCCTTTGCAGCCTCTCCCCTGAGGAGCTTTCAATCAAACACAGCTCTGGGCAAATCATGTAGTTCAAACAGAATTACTGTTTCCCTCTAGATTGTATGTCTGTGCATTGTGATTACCTTTGTAATTGCCTTGTTGATTCTGTGCTCCATACCAGCCTCAAAGTTCTGTGAGTTCCTGTTGGAACGTTTGAAATCTAAGGTGAAAATAAAGGCCATGGGGAAATAATAGGTTAGAGCCAAGCAGGAGAGAAGGGAAAGGGGGTTAGGGAGTAGAGAGACAAAAGGGGGAGAGGAGAAATATAGAAGGGGAGAGAAGAGGGAGGATGGGGGAGAGTAAGGCCAAACAGTTGGGAGAGAAAAGGAAAGGAGAGGGGATGAGAGACAGAAGGAGAGAAGGGAAAGGGGGTCGGGAGTAGAGAGACAAATGGGGGAGAGGAGAAATATAGAAGGGGAGAGATGGGGGAGGATGGGGGAGAGTAAGGCCAAATAGTTGGGAGAGAAAAGGAAAGGAGAGGGGATGAGAGACAGAAGGAGAGAAGGGAAAGGGGGTCGGGAGTAGAGAGACAAATGGGGGAGAGGAGAAATATAGAAGGGGAGAGAAGACGGAGGATGGGGGAGAGTAAGGCCAAACAGTTGGGGGATAAAAGGAAAGGAGAGGGGGTGAGAGACAGAAGGAGAGAAGGGAAAGGGGGTTAGGGAGTAGAGAGACAAATGGGGGAGAGGAGAAATATAGAAGGGGAGTGAAGAGGGAGGATGGGGGAGAGTAAGGACAAACAGTTGGGGGAGAAAAGGAAAAAGAAGAGAAAAAAGAAGCGGGATGCAAGACAGAAGGAGGGAGGAGAAGAAAAGTGCAGTTAGAATTAGTAAAGAGTCAAGTGGAGCTGAGCTCAGAAATTTAGAAGGGAAGAGTAAGGCCAAATCTTTAGCAAAAAAAAAGGGCAGAAAGGAAAAAAAATATGATTCTGATGATAAAGGGGGGAGGGGATGAAATATAGAGGAAAGTGAAACATGAAAGAACTGCAGACAGACCATGAATGAAAGAAGAGGGGGTTGATTAGTTGGTTCTCTGACCAAGGTTTCCTCGTGGGGCACAATTATTAGAGGTCAGACCTGCACTGAAGCTTTTCCAGTAATTAGTCCATAGATCATATTTGGGCGCTGATGGCACCAGACCTGACTGACTTGGAAACAATGTTCCTAGGAGCCATTTGTGCAGAACATAAACGAATACAGAGAGATACATCTACTTCTATTTATTCATTTCCGTTGCATCTCTCGCTTTGTGTTTCCAGCTCGGGGTTTGGCCCTGGTGGTGCGGGAGGCTTTGCTATAACATGTGTAGATATGTGTCTATGATTAATTAGTCCTGTCACACGGAGACACAACGTATATTTATTTTACTTGTACACACATACAAACTTCCCATCAAGTGTTGCTAGAAAAATAGTTTGTTGGGAAGGTGCAATGATACATTTATTGGTTGGCGGCATAAAACATTTATTACTGTATTTATTAGAAAGGTGGAATAATACATCCATCAGTGCAAGGTGAAATGATACATGTGGTGGAAATAGAACAATCTATTTATTCGATTTGTCATGGGAAAATTGGAAGAATGTATTTAGTAGAATGTACATGGCAGAGACGGAAGAATATGTGCTATACAAAGTTTGTGTTAAAGAAGAAGGAAAGATTACAATTATGTAAGCTTTATCAGAAAGGTCTATATAAATACACCAGTAAAGCCTCAAAGTAATGTTGCTCTGAGTCCTCTGACAAAAGAAACAGCACATTTCTTTCCTTCTATTGTGTACTCATGGGCTTCTGTATCAGACTAACTGTTTTCTGCTTAAACCTCCAGGGCTAGGGCTTGAGCATGCTCAGTTTGTTCCTCCCTCCTCCCTGCTGTAATCTGAGCCCAGAGTGAGAAGGGGGAGACTCAGGCAGGAAGTGATGTCACAGTAAGATAATGGCAGCTGCTATCCTAAACACACAAAGAGCTTCTAGAGATTTTTACTCAGGTATGGTAAAACATTCTACAGAATAAATATAGCATTCTATCTTGCACTATTGCAGCTAATCTATTGGCAATAAAATGCCTCTGTAGCTTTCCTTCTCCTTTAAAGGATATATTTAATAATGTTAATGGACAAGAAGAAAGGATTCATTTCATACAATGTTTGCGTAAAAGGGGAAGGATACATTTAGTAGAATGTTCATGTGAAAGGCAAGTGGAAGCATTTAGAATGTTCATGGGAAATTTAAGTGGATGCATTTAGCAGAATGTTCATGGGAATAGCAAGAGGATGCATTTAGTAGAATGTTCATGGGAAAGGCAAGAGGACGCATTTAGTAGAATGTTCATGGGAAAAGCAGGTGAATGCTTTTAGTAGTATGTTCTTGGGAAAGGCAAGAGGATACATTCAGTAGAATGTTCATGGGAAGGGCAAGAGGATGCATTTAGTAGAATGTTCAAAGGCAAGTGGACACTTAAGTAGAATGTTCATCGTAAAGGAAAGTGGATGAATTTAGTAGAATGTTCATGGGGCATGCACGGTGATAATTTAATAGAATGTTTATGGCAAAGACAAGAGGATGCATTAAGTAGAATGTTCATGGGAAAGGCAAGAGGATACTTTAGTAGAATGTTCATCGTAAAGGCAAGTGGATGAATTTAGTAGAATGTTCATGGGGCATGCAAGATGATAATTTAGTAGAATGTTTATGGCAAAGACAAGGGGATGCATTTAGTAGAATGTTCATGGGAAAGGCAAGTGCAAGCTTTTAGAATGTTCATGGGAAATTTAAGTGGATGCATTTAGCAGAATGTTCATGGGAAAGGCAAGAGGATACTTTAGTAGAATGTTCATGGGAAAGGCAAGAGGATACTTTAGGAGATTGTTCATGGCAAATGCGATAGGATGCAGTTGGTAGAATGTTCATGAGAAAGGCAAGAGGACATATTTAGTTGAATGTTCATGGGAAAAGCAGGTGAATATATTTAGTAGAATGTTCATTGGAAAGGCAAGAGGATGCATTAAGTAGAATGTTAATGGGAAAGGCAATTGGATGCATTTAGTAGAATGTTCATGGTAAATGCAAGCGGATGCATTTAGTATAATGGGAAAGGCAAGTCATTGCATTTAGTAGAATGGTAAAGGCAAGTTGTTGCATTTAGTAGAATGTTCATGGGTAATGCAAGCGGATGCATTTAGTAGAATGGGAAAGGCAAGTCAATGCATTTAGTAGAATGTTCATGAAAAGGCAAGAGGACACAGTAGAATGTTCAAAGCAAAGGCAAGATGAATGTTAGTAGTATGTTTATGGGAAAGGCAAAAGATACTTTAGTATAATGTTCAATGCATTTAGTAGATTGTTCATAGGAAAGACAAGAGGATGCATTTAGTAGAATGTTCATAGAAAAGGCAAGAGGATGCATTTAGTAGAATGTTCACAAGAAAGGTAAGTGGATAC
This sequence comes from Xenopus laevis, assembly GCF_017654675.1. Classification (NCBI taxonomy): domain Eukaryota; kingdom Metazoa; phylum Chordata; class Amphibia; order Anura; family Pipidae; genus Xenopus; species Xenopus laevis. The sequence continues at coordinate 167,229,740 of NC_054374.1, forward strand.
ATTTAGTAGAATTTCATGAGAAAGCCAAGAGGATGCATTTACTAGAATGTTCTTGGAAAAGTCAAGAGGATACTTTATGTAGAATGTTCATGGTAAAGGCAAGATGCATTTAGTAGAATACTTTAGTAGATACTTTAGTAGGACGTTCATGGCAAAGGAAAGTGAATACATTTAGTAGAATTTTCATGGACAAGGCAAGAGGATACTTTAGAATAATGTTCATGACAAAGGCAAGAGGATGCATTTAGTAGAATGTTAATGGGAAATGTAAGAGGATACATTTAGTAGAATGTTCACTGGAAAGTCAAGAGGATACTTTAGTAGAATGTTCATGGCAAAGGCAAGATGCATTTAGTACAATACTTTAGTAGATACTTTAGTAGGATGTTCATGGGAAAGACAAGAGGATAGTTTAGTAGAATGTTCATGGCAAAGGCAGGAGGATGTATTTAGTAGAATGTTCATGGCAAAGGCAAAATTATGCATTTACTTTAGTAGGATGTTCATGGGAAAGGCAAGTGAATACATTTAGTAGAATGTTCGTGAGAAAGGCAAGAGGATACTTTAGTATAATGTTCATGGCAAAGGCAAGATGATGCATTTAGTAGAATGTTCATGGGAAAGTCAATAGGATACTTTAATAGAATGTTCATGGGAAAGGCAAGGGGATGCATTTAGTAGAATGTTCTTGGGAAAGTCAAGAGGATACTTTAATAGAATGTTCATGGGAAAGGCAACGGGATGCATTTAGTAGAATGTTCTTGGAAAAGTCAAGAGGATACTTTAGTAGAATGTCCATGGCAAAGGCAAGATGCATTTAGTAGAATACTTTAATTGATACTTTAGTCAGATGTTCATGGCAAAGGCGAGAGGGTGCATTTAGTAGAATACATTAGTAGATACTTTTGTAGAATTTTCATGGGAAAAGCAAGATGATGCATTTAACAAAAAGTTCATATGCAAGATGGAAAGATACATTGTATACAGTTTTTGTGGGAAAGGTTGGGGATACAGTTATTAAAATGTTAATGAGAAATGTGGGGGAATACATATATAAGTATATATTCATGTTATCAATAGCCCATCTGACCACATGAAGCATGAGTTGCAGAACAATAGTATGTTGTAATACAATAGCCACAATAATAAAAATATTTATTTACAGGTCCTGGCTACAACAAGAGTGCCAAGGTTGCATTCTTCCAACCTACAACTTAACTTGTATTAATCACATTATTAAGGTCAAATTCACACAACTGCTATTCACGCTGAGCTCCTAATATGATTTCCAACAGGGATAATTCCGTTTTAGCCGAGACCTCAACTCAGCCAGAGGGACCAGTGGGGAATAAGCAAGATTTTGGCCTCATGCTGCTGCTAGGAGGCTCTCGGCATGAGCACCGATTCATCATACTGCGCAGAAATAGCAGCAGGGCTGAAATGTCACCCGGTCACATGGTGTCACCCTTGAAACCTTCTGATACATATTCCACAGCCAAGCACTCAGGGAGATATTCAGCTTTAATATGAGGCTGTTATAAATGGGTGGAGGTATGGGAAAGACCCTTTTATTAATTCATGCATCCTCATAATGGGCACCAGGTAGGGCAAGAGTATCAGTATATTCCCCTTTCTTTCATATCATTGGTCAGGGCTGGGGTGGATCAGGGACTGGCCCAGAAGTACAAATTAAGCAGATTTTATTTTAGTTTCTTATTCTCTATTCTACTTAATTGGCAGCTTCACCACCTGGACCCCTTTTTGCAAAGGGCACTGCTAGGTAGTTTGTGGCCCCATAATTTCTGATGACAGCGCTCAATGACTTGCACTGGCACAGTTATATATATATATATATATATATATATATACTGTATATACAATTCTCACATCTCACAGTTATATATACAATTACTTGGCTGCGGAGGTTGAAAAAAGACACATATGCCACATGTTCTGCCTTTTTCTCATTACAATCAATATAATTTCTGGTTTATCCAAATTTGAAACTGCTACAATGTAGCTGAACGCTTCTCCCAGCCAATACTCCCACGCTGCCTTTTTTCCTTTATAAGTCTGATAAATCAGCTGGCTTCTGCCACATTGTTTCAGGAGTCAGAACCAGCTGGACAGAGAACAGAAAAGTGACAGACACTGCTTTCAATAGCAATAACTGTGAACCCAGAGAGGATGGATAGTGAGAAGTTAATATTGGAATTTTAATATAAAAATCCTGCCAGAGACAATTCAGTCAAGGCATCCAGTTCCGGACGAGTGTGCAAGGAAGGAGTTAATTGCCATTATGGATAAAACTCATGAGTCGGGTCAGGGGGTGGACAGATACTTCTCAAACCGCGAGAGGATGCAAAATAAAATTGCGCTGAATCACAATGGTTACTATGGAAACCTGACACCCTGAAATCCTGCCGCACCTGTGTTATGGGAAGATCATCGTTCAGAGCACAAAGCTAATTATAGTGATTAGCTGGAGGGGGCGAGGGGCTGCGCATGTATCACAGAAAGAGTGGGACTGGTGGGAAGGTCTTTGAGAGACACTCAGGATGCTGCACTTTTCACTGCGAGGCATCTGGCGACAACTGCGTCCGTCCCACTTGGAACACACACACACATATGCTCAACACAAGTCCCAGTAAAAGGAGTTATAACCAGTTTGTTGCCAAGTTATTATGTTGGAGAGCACAGGCAGCACAGCAAGTAGGGGACAGTTCACTGATTGCCCCATGTTGCACCAGAAGTAGAATTGAAATAACAAATATCTCCTGACCCTTGGGCTTCTCTCAAATAAAGTGGAAAAGAAAAGGGGTAAAAAAAGAGCATTTATACGTTTCTGTCCGGCATTTACTGGTCTATGGGTTCATCAAATTACTTCTATCAGAAAACTGTAATATTTACAATCCAAAGTATGATCACTTGAACAGACACACCTACTGCCATTCAAATCAATAGAATGATCCCTTGGCTACACCAGCCTTTCAAATTATTTGGATTCTCATGAGATTTTTCACCAGCCAAGACCATCCTGTAGCCATAGTTAGAAAGCCTCATTTACATAGTGAAGTAGTGATGTGCGGGTTGACCACTGGTTGGGAGGGTTCAGGTTTAAAATTTTTGTCAACCTTTGAAGGTTAGGGTTGGGTGCTGGTTAAACTAGTGAAGTCTATTCCTTCACTGCTCCCAATGATTCCCTGTCTTGGAACCAGAGGCGCACACAGAACTGACCTACAGAGCAAAAATATGAAGGTACTGCTTGTGCGCAGGTTCTAAAATGGCAACATTTTATGGATTAAGCTTTTGTGGGTTAGGGTCGGACACAGGCTATAGTTTTGAGGGTTAGAGTTGGTTGTAAGTTAAGTTTTTCCTGACCCATAGTGCAAGAAAGGGTGCAATGTGTAAAAAAAGTGAGACCCTAAATTAAACTTGAAACTTGGGTTTGGCTTTGGCACTGACACTTGTCAAAGCTGGGACTGGCTGTTGCTGGGAAATATGATCATCATCAATAAGGGATTGGAAGATGTTAAGAATTAGGACCATCCATGGATTGGCTGGTGAAGAGCACATAACAATCATGGGATTGTTTGTTGAAGGAAACTTGGACCATCCATCATTGGTTATTAGGAGCCATGACCATCATGGAATTGGATATTTTTAGGAAACTGCACCATCATGTGCTTGAGGGTTGTTAGAACATTTGGCCATCAGAGGATTGACTGTTGTTGGGACACATGACCATCATGGATTGGATGTGGTGTGGACAAGTGACTATAAAGGGATTGGCTGTTGTAGAGAATTGGGATCACCCATCATTGGTTATTGGGAGACATCACCAACATGGAATTTTTTATTTAGACACATGACCATCATGGAATTAAATATTTTTGGTAAAATGCACCAGCCTGTTCTTGAAGTTTCTTAGAATGTTTGACCAGAGGATTGACTGTTGTTGGAACACATGACCATGATGGATTGGATGTGGTGGGGACAAGTGGCTGTTAAAGGATTGGCTGTTGTAGGGAACTTGGGCCATCCATCATTAGTTATTGAGAGACTTGACCATCATGGAACTGTTTTTTTAGATGCATGACCATCATGGAATTCAATTTTCCAAACTTGAAGTTCTTGGAGGTCGCTAGAACATTAACAAAAGAGGATTGGCTGTTGTTGAGACACATAATGATCATGGATTGGATGTGATACCGACAAACTGGATCAAGGGATTGGATGTTGTAGGAAACTTGGACCATGAAGGAAATGACTATTATTGGGACATATGACCATCAGGCAAGTATTGTAGATGGACACTCTTTACACTTACATGATCAGAAGGGGGTCATAGAGGGATGGCACAAATGTCTTTAAATTAACCTAAATAATGGATTAGTGGCGCTGATCGGGCAACCGAGTGCTGATATGCTTGCCATGCATAAATTGAATCGGGCCAATTCAGTGGAAAGTGGGCAAATTTATTAGCGCTCATTAATAAACAGTTATTCTCATGATTTCAGTCTTTCTGCATTTGTACCTTGTAATTCACAGGCAACATAAACAGCCCTGATTCATTCCACATGAGAAGAGATCCATAAAAACTCTGATCTGGATCGATGACATTCATAACCACTTGCTCTTCCCAAATAGATCCCATTTTTTTTAACCCTTACCTAACCAGGAAAACTGTTTCCCTTAAACCTGGGATGCTGGCATTCTTGTTTTAAATGTATTGAAAGTTAGACTTCCCCTTTACAGAAAAGAATTCATTTTTGTTCCATAGTAATCATTATCTGTTTCCCTTTCATTAGGAAACAAGCCGCAGGTAGGCGGTGGCGCTGCACTGTACGCACTACCGCAATAAATACAATGTAATTGTCCATTAAATTCTGGCTCTGGTCCCAGAAACAGAACCACAGACTAGTTTAGCGGCCCAACCCCGTTATTTATATTTATATAAATAGATAATTCGAAAGTCCACACTTCATTTCACGCTCCCATCGCACACGCCGCACGCTCACAGGGATTGTAACTTTATTAAGTAGCAACGTAAAGATTATTCATGTGGGTCGGGAGAAAAGAGCCTTAAAGGCCCCCCGGAAACTTCATCTCTATTTGTTCATGCCTAAAGATTATTAAAGGGCCAGTAGCACCTCAAAATGAATGTTCGGCTGTGGTCCTGCTTTTATTTATGTCTGGGATTCTGCATAAATACTCAGAGCTGCTCTCTCAGAAGGCCGCACTGGGCAGGATCAGTTTCCCTTCACCCAAATTCTGGTTTATATTATTATTAACATGTATTTATATAGCGCCCACAATAAAGCAGCTGTATCTCAGCCGATCTAGTGAAAATGCTTTCCCACTGACACTAATATAAATAGCCGCTGGGAATAGATTGCAAGGCAACTTTGGGTGACCTTACAAAGCTGAAGTGATGTGAGTGTTTTCCCACTGGTGAAACTGCAGAAGCCTGGGTGTAGACACACAAGGAGAATCCATTGGACCAACGCAGTGTCTCTTTGCGCAGACACATCAGAGTGTGGATTGGAGGGGCAGTGTTTAGGCCTTTGCTTATATGTAGTCCAATAAACTGCCCCATGTGCCAGTAGCCTGAACATTCAATGAACAGTTAGTGCTAAAACATCCCATTGGTAATTATGTGATGCTGTAATACTGTTAATTGCTATACATTAACAACTGAAGGGTTATATCAGTGCTACTGTTACTGTCTTCCCCTACTGTCTCCATCTTCCCCTATAGTCTATATTTTGTCCTAATGTCCCCATCTTGCCCTACTGTCTCAATCTTGTTATACTGTCTTCATCTTGCCCAACACTGTCCCCATCTTTTCCTACTGTCTCCATCTTGTTCTACTGTCTTCATCTGCCCAACTGTCTCCATCTTGCCCTACTGTCTCCATCTTGCCATTCTGTCTCCATCTCATTCTACTGTCTCCATCTTGCCCTACTGTCTCCATCTTGCCCTACTGTCTCCATCTTGTCCTACTGTCTCCATCTTGCCTACTGTCTCCATCTTGTTCTACTGTCTCCATCTTGTCCTACTTTCTCCATCTTGCCTACTGTCTCCATCTTGTTCTACTGTCTCCATCTTGTCCTACTGTCTCCATCTTGCCTACTGTCTCCATCTTGTTCTACTGTCTCCATCTTGTCCTACTTTCTCCTTCTTGCCCTACTGTCTCCATCTTGTCTTACAGTCTATATTTTGTCCTACAGCGACATCCATGCCCTACTGTCTCCCTCTTGTCCTACTGTCTCCATCTTGCCTTACTGTCTCCATCATACCCTACTGTCTCCATCTTGTCCTACTCTCTCTTTTTTGTCCTACTGTCTCCATCTTGCCCTACTGTCTCCCTATTGTCCTACTGTCTCCTACGTCTTCTATCGACAACCCCTGATCTGGACCTTGTCCCCCCTCAGCATGATCATAAGTGGGGGCTGCAAGGTGGTGACGACACTAGTAGCTCCAGTGGGTGCCCGGACGTTTGCCCTTATCTGAAACACCCTAAGGACATCTCCAGCAATGTGCACCCTAGTGCTACAGAGCAATGAGAAAATTGAATCTGAAATACAATATCACATAACAGCAGCAACAACACGACAATAATTCAACAAGCAAAACCACATCTCCTCCTGCCACTCTTCATTTACAGCCAATTTGTTGCACTCGCTGTTAGATGATGCCTGTAAGCTGCTCTTTCTTACTGTGTATATGAGGCCTCTTAATGGCTGCCATGCTCACTTACAAGTAAATATCGTATCGACTTTCCCTTTCCACGCTCGGCCGGGGGTGAAGCATGAGATCCGGCTTTTACTGTGTTTCAACAAACTCGCCCTGTGCCATTAGAAGAAAAGAAGTTTCATTTAAAGGAACAGAGTAGGGGGTTCATCACAGTGAGGACAGTGAGGTTGGGGAATGCACTGCCGGGTGATGATTCAGTTAATGACTATAAGAGGGACTTGGAGGATTTCTTGGACAGACATAGTACAAAGGCTATTGTGATACTAAACTCTATAGTTAGTATAGATATGGGGATATATCATTTATGTGACAGTAGGGAGGGGTGTGTGTATGGGGCTGGGTTTTCATTTGGAGGGGTTGAACTTGATGGACTTTGGGGTAAATTTATCAAAGAGTGAAGTTTCGCCACTAGAGTGAAATTCCACAGCTCTCCATTCATTTCTATGGGATTTTGAAAGGCGTATTTATCAATGGGGGAAAGTGAAATTTCCCCCTTTGATAAATACGCCTTTAAAAATCCCATAGAAATGAATGGGAAGTGGCGGAATTTCACTCTAGTGGCGGAACTTCACTATTAACTTCACTCTTTGATAAATATACCCCTAGGTCTTTTTTTCAACCCGATTTAATTCTGTAACTATTATTTGCCTTTTAGTTTTGGGAAGGACTTGGCTTCCCTATCAGAGGAGAATGAAGCAGCCATTGACTTGCATTGGGTCCCACATGCGCAGGGAAAGTTACACGTCGCATAATCTCGCCGCAATCCCCAAACTTAGAGCAGAGATATTGATTGGTGAGAGTTTAGCCCCTCCAACTGAGGAGAATCACTGAGCAATTTAATTAGTGAAAATAGAAATATGCTGGTAAATTGCTATTCCATTAGCCTGGAGTGTTTAGCAGCCGATCTGATATGTGAGGAGAGGAGCGGCTGTTCCGGAGGCAGGAGAGGAAAGATTCGCAGACACCACACAGTTCCGACTCACTTACAGAATTCTAAAACAGTTACAGGTCCCCGGAGGCATCAAACGAATTACCGTAATGCAAGGAGTAGCCCCCCTCCTGTATAAGCCTTAAATAAATGTGCCGCCACTTAACTGTGACCGGGGGGCTCTACTCATGGAAATCATACAATTCCCAATGTTTCACTGACTCAGCTAATGTCCCAAGTACATGCAGAGCTATAATAGGAATGGGAAATATATATAAATAAATATATATATATTAGTTCCTTTCTGTGTATTAAAGACACACAGGACACTTGAAACATAAACACGGATGCTCCTTAGTAAGTTATAGGGAGCACCTTTATAAAACATGGTGCCTGCAAACCTGTTGAGGGCACAGGACTTTCTGAATTTATACATAGGGGTGGGAGTTACCCTACTGGTGTATCTTGGGGCAACAAATCTATTATCGCCATGTGGAATGCCAATGAGGTAAAGGGCACAGCCAATGGACTATGGAGAAGTTGAAATTTATTCTCTGGAGGCATAAAGAGCATTTCACCATCTGGCAGTTTGATGAAACAGTCTGGGGTTGACAGGAGCATTGCCAACACTGGGAAGTAACCCATGGCAACCAATCAAATCGCCGCATTCATTGTTCTGCTTACAGTGGCTAATCATTGATTGGTTGTTATAGGTAACGGTGTTGCTAAATGAAAAATATCGGCAAAAGACTTGGATGTCGGTCAGCTCCTCGATTGGCCAAGTTGAAAGATATGGTCACCTGTCAGGTTTGGGTGCTGATGAATGGAGCCTATATGCTGGATAACCCAGGTGATACACATTTACTGCAGGTTTAACAGCAAAAGCCATGTTATGATAAAGGAGTTTTTAATGGAGATGAATGAAATATCAATAACAGTATAAACTGAAAGATACAACCTGGGTAAAGGCAAAGCAAAATCCAATAAACAGGCTGAGAAGGTCTGGGCAGGCGGCAGGCAAGCAAGGTCCAAAGAGAAGGCAAGGTCAAAGGCAGGCAGCGTTCAAGCAGGGTCGAGATAACAGGCCGAAGGTCAAACCAGGGAATCCACGGAGAAAGGAATCAGGAACCAGGTGGGAACAGGAATCAGGAATCAGGAGTCAAGGCAGGGAACACAGGAACCAGGCAGGGGACACAGGAGTCAGGAGTCAGGAATCAGGAGTCAGGAGTCGCAAGTAAGGGCTGGATCGGGCTCAGGAGCTCAGATAATCAAGCCAGGATCTTAGGGCAGGGACAGGCTTATAAAGGGTCATTAATTGGGAATGGAAGACACGTGTGGATAATGAGGCAGGGGAGAAAGAATATATTTCAAGTCTGTCCAGAGCAGTGTCTAACATGAGGACAGAGATCCTCCAGTGGCTCACCCTGGTAATGCAGAACCTCCCAACAACAGGGACCAGGGTTCGATTCCTGACAGTCACCTTTATACTACAGGGTACAATCCTGGGAATTCTGGGTTTCCTACTTTGTGCAACAGTTTGGGGAAGGCCCTGTCCTGTTTCAGCACAATAATGTCCCAATGCAGAAAGCCAGGTCTTTACAGAATGAGTTTGCTGAGATGGGAAGAACCTGACTGCACAGAGCCCTGACCTCTACCCAACTGAACCCCTGTGTGATGAACTGGAACCCCCCAACTATGAGTCTGGTCCCCAACATCAGTGCCCAACCTCACTAATGCTCTTGTGTCTGAATGGAAACAACTCCCAGCAACAATGTTCCAACATCTAGTGGGACCTTCCCAGAGGAGATGGGGCAGTTATAACAGCAAAGGGAGGGGCAATTCAACTGAATCCCTGTGGGATGAACTGGAACCCCAACTGTGAGCCTCATCCCCAACATCAGTGCCCAACCTCACTAATGTTCTTGTGTCTGAATGGAAACAACTCCCAGCAACAATGTTCCAACATCTAGTGGGACCTTCCCAGAAGAGATGGGGCAGTTATAGCAACAACACAAGGGAAACTTCATATTAATCCCCTTGGGTTGGGAATGAAGTGTTGGGGGGCAGGGGTCCCCATACTTTTGACCACAGAGTGTAATTGTTGGTACATTATATTGTGTATGGAGTCGCCAGCCTGTCATAGACTGAAGAAGATACAGGAGGCTTCAGTAATTCAGTGAAAGGATTGTGTTATTATCATTATTGTATATTATTTCACTATAAAGACAATAACATTTATTTTCTTTATGTCAGCTGCATCCCTAAGCTTCTTATATTAAAATAACCAATCAGAAGGCAAACAAGGCTGGATACGATATTCCTGAACCTCATTTGGTCCCTGGGCTGATAGAATTACTGGCCCTACTATGATATAATGTATCTCTGCAAATGAGTTTACAGCAATCACAATGTAATCAGGAGAAATGGGGAGAATCATCATCTGATGCCTCTTGTTCTCAGCTGGACCAGGACTTGCTGGAAAGTAAATAGTGTCATTCGGAGGGTCATGGGGGGATTCAGAGATCAGGGAAGCCAAGTTATCCTCTCTTGTGGAACCTGAGGGCCTCTCATAGGCTTTGTTGGTTATTCCAAAACTCCCAACCTTCCAAAACCCTACTACATGACCCAGAGATGGGCAAACAAACCCCACACAGGCTTGCAGTTCAGCCAACAGGGAATCCCATAACCTGACTGTCCTTACAGTAAAGAACCCCTTCCTATGCTGATGGTGAAATCTCCTTTTCTCTACACCATGAACCACTCATTTCCCTCTCTTGGTAGGGAATCCCATAACCTGACTGTCCTTACAGTAAAGAACCCCTTCCTATGCTGATGGTGAGATCTCCTTTCCTCCCCACCAATGAATCACTCATCCCCCCTCTCTTGGTAGGGAATCCCATAACCTGACTGCTCTTACAGTAAAGAACCCCTTCCTATGCTGGTGGTGAAATCTCCTTTCCTCCCCACCAATGAATCACTCATTCCCCCTCTCTTGGTAGGGAATCCCATAACCTGACTGTCCTTACAGTAAAGAACCCCTTCCTATGCTGATGGTGAAATCTCCTTTCCTCCCCACCAATGAATCACTCATTTCCCCTCTCTTGGTAGGGAATCCCATAACCTGACTGTCCTTACAGTAAAGAACCCCTTCCTATGCTGATGGTGAAATCTCCTTTCCTCCCCACCAATGAATCACTCATTCCCCTCTCTTGGTAGGGAATCCCATAACCTGACTGTCCTTACAGTAAAGAACCCCTTCCTATGCTGATGGTGAAATCTCCTTTCCTCCCCACCAATGAATCACTCATCCCCCCTCTCTTGGTAGGGAATCCCATAACCTGACTGCTCTTACAGTAAAGAACCCCTTCCTATGCTGATGGTGAGGTCTCCTTTCCTCCCCACCAATGAATCACTCATTCCCCCTCTCTTGGTAAAGACAGGGCATCTCTGTGTATATGTATTCATGTTATATATCAGAGCAAAATGATCAAGCCAATAAAATCCTTTCATTCTGCATCAGCAGCAGCGAGGCCTCACGTTACTAAATTAGGGGCCCCTGGGTGGTAACCTGGCACCAGTCATGGCTGTTTTTGGGGTCAATACTTCCCCCTGTGCGTCTGATTAGCCGGTCAATCTCGTCCCTTATCGGTATATGGCAGCCGGAAAATTTTTCCCCTGAAATCTAATCCCTTGGCGGATTCATCATTCCCTGATTCCAATAATATCATTTTTCCCTCCCCTCCAACACAGTGTTTTTGGGATTAAAAATTGATGTTTGGAATTAAAGGCTTCGACAAGTCAAACCCATATATATATATATATATATATACTGTATATATGTCTAGCAGCTGCCCCCATCTGTCCCCACATCAGCAGAGTCATCAGAGAAGTGGGGGCTGCTGCCTTTATTACATACAGTGTATAGAAATATAGAAATATATCAGCTGGATGAGCTCAGGATAAACACCAGTGGTTTTTGCTTCTGCACTTTTGTAACAATGTATCCAGGGATGTAATAATAAATAAGTAGATTGTTGTAATTGTGATGTAAAATCCAGGAAAACATTACTTAAAGTGGACCTGTCATCCAGACATAAAAATCTGTATAATAAAAGTCCTTTTCAAATTAAACATGAAATCCAATTTCTATTTTTTACTAAAGCATTCATAGCTGTTGTAAACTCATTTAAAAATCTCAGCTGTCAATCAAATATTGTCTGCCCCTCCTCTATGCCTTAGACAATTACTTTCACTTTCCATTCAGCACTTCCTACATGTCACTGCTCTCCCCACATTCCCCTGTCTCTTCACCATTTAATTGTGTAACCAGGACATGGGGATGGACATCAGGTCCCCCATTCTGCTGCACAAACAAGATTCTGAGATGATACAAGACTTGTCTTAATAACAGTGTCCCACACAATGGCTGCTGCCTGCTTGTTATAATTATGAATTCCCAGACTGAAGGAAACAAAATTCGAATAATTTATACAGTGTAATTAAAGTTCATTTTGCTTGACTAATGTGATAAAATAGGATTTTGAATAATTTTTTTGGTTGACGGGTCCCCTTTAAATTCAGTGTTAAAATCTAGTGTTTGATACAGGTACTGCAACACAAGGACCTTATTTAGCATTTAAATACCCCTGGGTTAAAATTATCAGTGCTATGAAAGTGTTTTATATGCATCTAACTGTAACACACATTAACTCTTACTCTGCACTGGTACAAACTGTGTGTATGGCTGTGGAATCACCAATGGTGAGTAGCCATGGGGGCAACCATTCAAGGTGAAGTGGAGCAAAAGGGCACAGGCTTATATAGCCTTCATACAAACGACACAGGCCCAACACTTGTTGAGTCTTATCACTGAATCTCTACATCAACCAACCCACCAGACATTTATACAACGTCACATACATATTAGATGAAGTTGAATAAAGACACACGTCAAGTTCAAGGTCAAGTTCAAGGTCAAGTTCACCTGTAGCTCAGTGACCCCAAAACAAAGGCTCTTTAGTTACACGTTGCTCTCTATTCCCTTGGATGTTGCTCTCAGTGGCCTCAAAGGCTTCTTTTTGGATTCCAGGCTTGGAGGCAAGTTTTGGTACATACAACTAGATGTACCGTCAAACAGAGTCTCCTGTAGGCTGTCAGTCCTCATAGAAGCTACAAAATAGCCAACAACATTCATTATTTTGTACCCCTGGAACTATTCCCAGGCTTGTGTTGCTTCCCAACTCTTTTTACTTTTGAATGTGTCTCATGGGTCAATAAAGTTTGGGGAGCCCTGATGGAGCTGATCCAGAGGAAGGCAACACCCTCAAGTCAATGATTGTCCCTGTAGCACAACATAAGAGTTCAGCCAACTGTAGAATTTATTATGATGTTTCCACTTTAACAAATCCTGGAGTCTCCGTGTTCTTCTGGTTTCCTGGAGTCTCTGAGGAACATTCATTTGACTCCGTCTGGATAATTGTTCCCTCTCTAATGTTCTCCTAGGCAGGTAATTACATGATGATTATTATACAGGGTAATTATATCACAGGCCGTGCCAGCAGAGAGCCACTGAACTGTTATAGCGGCTACAGCCGGGGGTTCTGGCATCATCTCCATTGTGTGTTATTTGCACCACGACAGAAATGAGCAGAAAGTCAAATTTAGGGAGAAGTTGACCTTAATTTAAAGGACAAATATCTAGTTTAGTTCCGGCTCCAGAAAACCCTGCTGCTCCTGGCAATGCCATGAATCCTTCCACTTGTGTGACGGACAGTTGGAGCAGCTCTGGACTGGGAATGAACATAGATCTTAGAATTTCAAGTACAAAGAGGCCAAACAGCTCCCCACAGGCACAATATATATATATATATATACTGTATAGTCCATGGTAATTTACAGCTGCCCCTCTGGCATTTGCCTAGAATTCACTGATGGGGAGGGATCAACTTTTGGGCTGGTGCCAGTGTATTCTAGTGTTCATTATAGTTGTCTGGTTTTATTAAGAGACAAGCAGCATGGCAGCTCCCACTCATATAAAAGTGGAGGTTTATGTTCACCTTTACATTTGCTTTGAGAATTTCATACAAAAACCAATTCTAAGCTATTTTGACTTATGACTCTTCCAAAACTATCTCCATTCTGCGGCTGAATCTGCTATTGATTTCCCATTGTGATGTGAATTTAATGGTCTATATACAGCGGTGTATCTAATGGTCTATATACAGCAGTGTATTTAATGGTCTATATACAGCAGTGTATTTAATGGTCTATATACAGCAGTGTATTTAATGGTCTATATACAGCAGTGTATTTAATGGTCTATATACAGCAGTGTATTTAATGGTCTATATACAGCAGTGTATTTAATGGTCTATATACAGCAGTGTATTTAATGGTCTATATACAGCAGTGTATCTAATGGTCTATATACAGTAGTGTATCTAATTTTTTATTGAAAAATATACTTTTATTATATATATATAATATAAATATATAAAAAACAAACATTTTACATATATCTTTGTCTTGGAAAATTACTGTGTATCAGATAAAGCAACGGGGGGGGGGAGGGGGTGGGGGTGGAATAGGGAGGGGGTAGTGGAATTTGAATTTGCCCGAAGCTTTATATCTAATGGTCTATATACAGCAGGCGTGTATAAATCTCATTCTCATCAGGGTCAGTGGGAGGCAGGTAGTGACTGTTATCAGCGCCTTTCAGACTCCCCGCAGCCTCCAGACTCCCCGCAGCCTCGCATGAACCCCCAGTAAGGCCAGACTTCGGCGGTCACATGGGGTGTCATAAATAAATAAAAGTTAATTTCACAAGAGCCAGAGGAGATTAAGAGCTCTAGGAGTTTAATTACTCAGCCCAGAGTGTTTACGTTGCCTGATCTGCGCGGATTTTACCATAAAACAAACACTCCAGAGCCTGAAATGTTTAATTACGTTGTACAGACAATGATATTAACATGAATATTAACCTGTTTGCTCGGTGGGTCCCACCACTGTGTATTGTAATAAGACGTAAATACATGATAATTGTGTTATTCCCCAGGTCTGTTTAATTCTAATGCCATTAGCCATTTACTTCTCATTAACATTGTAACTTAATTATGGCGCCGTCATTAGCCGGTTACACTAACAAACGATCTGTATGGGGAAGGCATTTGTACGACACAATACACACTGGGACCTACATACAGTCGCACACCTACACCTGCCCTGCACTTTCACTTAATGGCTAGTGATGGGCGAATTTGCGCCATTTCGCTTCGCCGAAAAATTTGCGAATTTCACGAAACGCCGAAAAAATTGCGTTTTTGACGCCGGTGCCTGTTTTTGACGCCGGCATCCGTTTTTTCGGAAAAAATTTTTTTGACGCCGGTGAAGTTTTGCCGCGAATTTTCGCTGGCGTTTCACGAATTTATTCGCTGGCGGCAAATCGCGCGAATTCGCGACTGGCGAATAAATTCGCCCATCACTATTAATGGCCCAAAAGGTAATTCAACTGCAAAAGTAACAGCTTAGCCTCCCCTATACCCCTGCAGTCACTTGATTGAAATGAGCCTATTAACTTCATGACGTCAATTCGTTAAAGGGGGTGTTCACCTTTAAATTAACTGTTAGTAGGATGTAGAGAGGGATATCCTGAGACCACTTGCAATTTGGTTTTCATTTTTTATTATTTGTGGGTTTTGATTTATTTAGCTTTTTATTCAGCAGCTCTCCAGTTTTCAATTCAGCCATCTGGTTGCTAGGGTCCAAATTCCCCTAGCAACCATACACTTATTTTAATAGGAGACTGAAATATGAATAGGAGAGGCCTGAATAGAAAGGCGAGGAATAAAAAGTGTTTTTTAGATGGGGGTCAGTGACCCCATGGAAAGAATCAGAAGACGAAGAAGAAGGCAAATAATTTAAAAAACCATAAAAAACTAAGGCCAATATAAATTTTGCTTAGACTGAATCATTCTAACGTAAAGGGGAATTATCCCTTTAAGATGTAATTATTTCAGTTGGGCTTCAGGCCTGATATTGTGTCATTTAAATAAAAACAAAGAAACAAAGAGTCATTTTTGAGTCTCCTGGGAGTTCCAGCAGATTCTGGGAAATCAGACTTTAATATCCAGGAATGGCTGGCACGCGTCCTAGAATCCCGTATCAGTGTTTCAGCCGAGCTCCATTAAAGGCCATTAGGAGCTTAGGATACGGGATATCCTCCTGTGTATGGACAACATCTCCCTCTGCTCATACAGGTATTTATAACTGGGACCAACTGCAACTCTCTGCCTTACACCCACCTGACACTTGCCCAACTGCTCCCTGTGTTAGGGCTGAAATGTCAGCTGTTGGGTTAAATCAGCTGAGGCTGAGCAAGGACAAGAGAGAAGCATCAGGTTTGGGGTCGCACTGGAGACAGAAGGTTGGTACAGACCCAGTGGGCACAGCATCATACGCCCAACATTTTGGAAATCGAAAGAGGGACAAAATGATTTGATGGGGATTTTAGGGAAATAAAAAAGCGGGACTCAGGACTAAGGGCTCTTACTGATGAGCGGTTGAAGCTGCGCTCCCCTGCGTTCCGTTTTTCTGCGTTCAGCCGCAGGGGAGCGCAGGAATAGACGCATTACGTTTTTTCCAATGGGGCTGTACTCACACAGGCGCGTGTAGGCGCCGGACGCATGAAAAAATGCAGCATGTTGCGTCTCAACCTGTGTTCGGCGCCTACACGCGCCTGTGTGAGTACAGCCCCATTGGAAAAAACGTAATGCGTCTATTCCTGCGCTCCCCTGCGGCTGAACGCAGAAAAACGGAACGCAGGGGAGCGCAGCTACAAGCGCTCATCAGTAAGCGCCCTTAGTGTGTTAATCAAGGGTTGCTGATCCCTTTTAACTGAGCACCGGACCAATCTTGTTTTGAGAGGCCAGGGTGAGCTGGTGGGTATTTGGAAATTGATGGGGATTTTACCACGCCCCCCAATTTTAACAAAATTTGGCAACTTATGAAAAGTTTCAACTAGGGATGCACCGAATCCAGGAATTCTGCCTTTTTCAGCAGGATTCGGATTCGGCTAAATCCTTCTGCCCGGCCGAACCGCATATGCAAATTAGGAATGGGGAGGGAAACCAGGCGACTTTTTGTCACAAAACAAGGAACTAAAAAATGTTTTCCCCTTCCCACCCCTAATTTGCATATGCAAATTAGGGTTCAGATTCGGTATTTGGCCGAATCCATAGTTAAGGATTCGGGGGTTCAGCCGAATCCAAAATAGTGGATTCGGTGAATCCCTACTTTGAACACATTTCTGTGGTTTTTATGTTATTACAGTTTTGCCAATGAAGGTGAAATTGCCCTTTAAGCTGCAAGTCACAGTTTCCCCGAGATACCTGCTTATCTTAAATTTGTTATATTTGTTTCTTTGCTTATCTTAAATTGTGCACCTGCCACGTATTCTGGGCTCTCTGCTAGTGATGGGCAAATTTCCACGGTTTGTCGTCCGCAAATAAATTCTCAAAATTGCTGTGAAAATAAACGCACACCCATTGACTTTAATGCACGTCAAATTTTTGCTGCCATCGGAATTGTAGATTTTGACGCCCGTGAATTATGGCGTTTTAAGACTTTCGATGGAAATTCGTGAATTTTTTGCCGAAGCGAAATGGGAAAATTTGCCCATCACTGCTCTCTGCCAAAAGCCAATTAAGTTAGAAACTTTGTATCTTTTTCTGGCTGTTCAGTGCAGGAGATCAAAGAGAAAGTCTGGACATTTCAGTAACAAACTGGGACTGTGGGCTGAGCTGTGTATAATCGGGACTGTCCCCTGAGACACAGGACAATTCGGAAGGTATGCAGAATATTCAACAGTGACATATCCCCCATAATATATAAGATCACCCTCAATATATTCAGTTGGGAAAACCCCTATAAAAATCCTATTAAATTGAATAAATATCTTGATTGAAATTGCAGTTGTCCTCCGGGAGACCCATCAACCTCCTCTTACGAATGCCGCTCAAAGCTCCATTCCTTTTCTGGTTTTTGAGTTATTGAGCTTTTTATTCTGCAGCTCTCCAGTTTGCAATTTCAGCCATCTGGTTGCTAGGGTTCAAATTCCCCTAGCAACCATGAACTGATTTGAATACGAGACTGGAATATGAATAGGAGAGGCCTGAGTAGAAAGATGAGGAATAAAAAGTAACAATAACAATATATCTGTAGCCTTACAGAGCATTTGTTTTTTTAAATGGGGCCAGTCAGAAAAAGAAGTCAAATAATTCAAAAACTATATATAAAAAAAAAGACCAGTTGAAAAGTTGCTTAGAATTAGCCAATCATTCCTGCTGGAAGCAACACTTTCTTTCAGGAGATAAGTGCATTTTTCTTTTAAATGTCAATGGGCAAATTTGCTCAATCCCCAGAAATGAGTTTTCGTGGTCAAGAACCAACACATGAACCAGTCTGACCAACACATGAACCAGTTTGACCAACACATGAACCAGTTTGACCAACACATGAACCAGTTTGACCAACACATGAACCAGTTTGACCAACACTGATTATTCCACTTACTGGGGAGGGGGCGTCAGAGTGGAAGGGAATTGTTCGGGGTGCCCCCGGGGGGAATGACATTGCTCCTTTGTAACCAAACAAAAGCAGCTCCGTGTTTGTACAATAAATAATTCAGCTCTTGGACCAATAGAGAAAGTAAACTTATAAAGATAGGGGGGTTACTAGTTATGTGAGTCATGGGCAGGAACAGTCTGTACCCCAAAACATTAACTGTATAAAGCTGCTTATATGGGACGTCAGAGCCTGTGCCATTTCACAATGTTGGATTTAGTTGGCCTTCAAAATGTATCTCAGACTGAGCAGTTTAGGAGATTATTCCTTTTTTAAACGAAACCTTCTATGTGAACTCCCGGCACCAGAATCCAGGCAAATCCTGATGTACAATAACCTCTTCTGCTTCTGTTTCTAAACTCCTATTATCTCCTTCTCTTTCTTGTGCAGAGTCGCCTCGCTGACACTATGGTGCATTGATTTCTGCAGCAAATACAATTCTTTCTCTCAAAGTACAAAGACTTCCCAACCCAAACGCTCAAATACTGAGATGCCAAACCCTATCGATTTCTCCCTCCAAATAATCCCACTGACAACAATGGAACTCAGTTCATTCCCAAGAACAGAAAACATTGTGATGAGGGCAAAACCCCTACCACCCTGTACTAAGCACAATTCAGCAGGAACAGTCCCCTAAGTTTGCTCATAGTCTGTACAGAGAGATCCCATAAAACTATGGCAGCATAGGTATTCCCTGTACTAAGCACAATTCAGCAGGAACAGCCCCTAAGTTTGCTCATAGTCTGTACAGAGAGATCCCATAAAACTATGGCAGCATAGGTATTCCCCTGTACTAAGCACAATTCAGCAGGGACAGTCCCTAAGTTTGCTCATAGTCTGTACAGAGAGATCCCATAAAACTATGGCAGCATAGATATTCCCTGTACTAAGCACAATTCAGCAGGAACAGTCCCTAAGTTTGCTCATAGTCTGTACAGAGAGATCCCATAAAACTATGGCAGCATAGGTATTCCCCTGTACTAAGCACAATTCAGCAGGAACAGCCCCTATTGCTCATAGTCTGTACAGAGAGATCCCATAAAACTATGGCAGCATAGGTATTCCCTGTACTAAGCACAATTCAGCAGGAACAGTTCCTAAGTTTGCTCATAGTCTGTACAGAGAGATCCCATAAAACTATGGCAGCATAGGTATTCCCTGTACTAAGCACAATTCAGCAGGAACAGTCCCCTAAGTTTGCTCATAGTCTGTACAGAGAGATCCCATAAAACTATGGCAGCATAGCTATTCCCTGTACTAAGCACAATTCAGCAGGAACAGTCCCCTAAGTTTGCTCATAGTCTGTACAGAGAGATCCCATAAAACTATGGCAGCATAGGTATTCCCTGTACTAAGCACAATTCAGCAGGAACAGCCCCTAAGTTTGCTCATAGTCTGTACAGAGAGATCCCATAAAACTATGGCAGCATAGCTATTCCCTGTACTAAGCACAATTCGGCAGGATAGTGCAAAATCATATGGTGAATGCAAGAAAGGGCTGATAGGTGTTGCCCATGCCAAAGCCCACTGGGAGTTCTTCTAAAGAAAAGGTACTGGTTGGAGGAGGTTTAGGGGTACCAGTCTTGGTCTCATCTGCCCGTTCCTTGGCTTGGAGGTTGGCATCCTTTTTTGTCTCATGAACAGGATGGTTATTAAGGTTTCCAGATGATTGGGGTTCAGGGAGGTAATTCCCCATCTCAGCTGAGATTTTCTGGATTTGAAAGGTGCAGAACCCCCCGAGCCAATGCCATACATAACACTAGACCATTGAGGGGCAAGTGTGACCAGTAGAGACTGATACAGATCTAAATCTGTCCAGACAAGTGTCACCCAATGTCAATAACCCCACATGACTTCCGTTGGCCCCTAACTTTCCTGTCCTCTCCCGTGTTATGTATGGACTTTGGTTTAGGGTGACATGGAAGAGTCCAGGAAAGGAAAATGTGGCAAGTGTGATACAATTATCAGAGCAGCCTTTAGCAGTGCACCCCCGTTGTTTCTTCTCCCCCATAACTCTCCCTACCCTCTGTGGGGTTTCCTTCCCTACAGGACCTTCCAACACTGCATCCTCCATAATTCTCTCTTTCAACATTTTTGGTTTTCTAAAACTGGACAGGGATATAAGTGAGTGCTGATGTCATGATGGAGATGGTAGGGCAAAGTAAAGAGTGGAGACAATCAATTAATATAGAGATAACTACAGATAGACAGTAGGGCAAGATGGAGACAGTAGGGCAAGATGGAGACAGTAGGGCAAGATGGAGACAGTAGGGCAAGATGGAGACAGTAGGGCAAGATGGAGAACTAGGACAAGGTAAAGAGTGTAAACAATAAATTAAGATAAAGACATACTAGAGATAGACAGTAGGGCAAGATGGAGACAGCAGGACAACATGGAGATAGTAGGTCAAGATAGAGGCAGTAGAACAAGCTGTAAATAATTGTGAGAACAGATGGAGATAGTAGGACAAGATGGAGACAGTAGGACAAGTTGGAGACAGTAGGGCAAGATGGAGACAGTAGGGCAAGATGAAGACAGTAGGTCAAGATGGAGACAGTAGGACAAGATGGAGATAGTATGGCAAGATGAAGACATTAGGACAAGATGCATACAGTAGGGCAAGATGAAGACAGTAGTGCAAGATGGAGACAGTAGGACAAGATGGAAACAGTAGGGCAAGATGGAAACAGTAGGACAAGTTGGAGACAGTAGGGCAAGATGGAGACAGTAGGGCAAGATGGAAACAGTAGGGCAAGATGGAAACAGAAGGACAAGTTGGAGACCGTAGGGCAAGATGGAGACAGTAGGGCAAGATGAAAACAGTAGGGCAAGATGGAAACAGTAGGACAAGTTGGAGACAGTTGGGCACGATGGAGACAGTAGGGCAAGATGAAGACAGTAGGACAAGATGGAGACAATATGACAAGATGAAGACAGTAGGACAAGGTGGAGACAGTAGGGCAAGATGGAAACAGTAGGACAAGATGGAGACAGTAGGGCAAGATGGAAACAGTAGGACAAGTTGGAGACAGTATGGCAAGATGGAGACAGTAGGGCAAGATGGAGACAGAAAGACAAGTTGTAAATAATTGTGGCAAACAATGGAAACAGTAAAATAAAGTTAACATAGTAGGATCAGGAGAGGAATGGAGAAAATAGATTAAGAGAGAGAAATGTTAAATTGAAGCAGTAGGGTAACGAGAAGATGATGAGAATTTTAGTGTCATCAATTTGAGAAAATACAAAAAAGAACCACTAGCACACATGCTGCCACACACAGATACACTCAAAAAAACACATGGAAAAATATTGGAAACCAATGATGACCAAGTCGCTTGCATCAGGTGAATATGAATTGCTCTACCCCTGTGGTTCTATGGTGGGTGGGAGTTGCCCTACACAAACCCTTAATTATTATATATAATGGCTGCTCTGTGCAACTTGCCTTTCCCCAAGCTCTCAACATGGCAACATGGGATTATGTGGTTACTATAGTAAGGGAAATGATTTGCATCCCACGCAATTAATACCATGGATATCTGTACAAATCTGAAAAAAATCCATTTTCACTCTGATTTCCCCCAGCTCTGTCCTGGCAAACAATGAATCAATGTGAGAGGGTGACTCCAACAGATACTGGAGGATGCTGGGAAATTGCAGCTCAATTGGGTTAAATCTGAAAAAAAACTTTAGAAATGAAATAAAATGAATCATATAGAAGAAATCATATAAAGTCTACAACTAAGTTCTGACTTGTGCACCAAAACTCTACTCTATATGCCAGCTGTGCTTGGGATCGATACAGAACTTAATTATGAGTGATATATTTATATATATATCGATATACAATATATATTGCTGCCCGGCTGTTTGACTTAAGGGAGAGACAAGTCCTGTAAATCCACAATAGGAGGCAATTGTCCAGGAAAATAATTGCCTATGTTTGGAAGACGTTGTTGTTTAACTGGGTAACATTCATAGACCTATTCAAGCACCCATGCATTAGCACCCATGCTTTAGCACCCATGCCTTGTATTGGTTACTGGGTGCAGTGTCTTTATGACTTCCTTGTGTGTTTTTTGGCAGTTCATTCTGCAGTAGAGACAGGAACCTGGTGCTTTTTTTGCCTCTAATTGCCTTCTCTTACAATTGTGAAATTTTCAAAGAACTTATTATGATCTAAAATAGAAATGAAATATGTTCATCCTTAAGGCAATCTGAGAGTCCTTGCTGCAGTTGGTCAGTTTTAGCAATGAGTTCAATGGCATACTGACCCAATGGTTCCTTCATAGACAGTGTCGGACTGGGATGCCAGGGGCCCAGAAGAAAACTTTAGACCGTTGGTCCACTTTCCAAACTATTATTCCTCCTCTACTCACTCAACCTCTTTGTTCTCCTAGTCATTTATCTCTACATACTATACTCAATTCATCCATTATTAAGCCTCTCAAAGAAATAGGGAATGACCATGAAATAGGCCAAATGATTAGAAGCAAGAGGGCTGACAACTGGACAACTGGAGTTTTTCTGGTATCCCAGTGGGCCAGTCCGACACTGTTCATGGATGCTTATCAAGCATGAAGACAAGACATGACCTCGGCCTTCAAAAACCTTCCTAAAGATCTAGATGAAAGCAGAGAAATTGTAAATAAGTGGATTCTCCTTCTCCCAAAGAGTGAATGCCAAGGCCAAAGTCTGGTCAGATAACAAGGCAATTATATGGCTTCTCCATAAGAAGCCAGGCTACAACTCCAACTAGATGGGACACTGGTTTTGCAGATGTTGTCAATTTGAGGGGCTGCCATTACAGCACAAAGGGGTATGAGAAGTTGCAGCAGGAATAGGCAGTGGTGAGGTTATGGCTAGATGGGTTGACCTGGAAGGGATATAGATGTGCAAGTCTCTAGGTGCTTTACCAAAGACTTCATTATTTGATCAAAAGAGGAGGTGGTCCAAGATACTGACTTGTTTTGTTTAAAAGGTAAGGCTTTTTTATTAGCTTAAGGCACAAAAGGCCTCAATGTCCTAAATATATGCATAATCGGTTGAGTGCAGAGGACCTCTTGTATTTGTCTACAAGATACCGATTTGCTGGAATTGCGTGGTCTCAATACATTATATCTATATTTGTAGACTTAGGAATTGTTATCTGAGCCAATGAGCTCAGAGGATTGTGACTTTCCTTGGCCTTCACAGACATTCCTTTCAATCCTGGACTTTCTGCTATAGTTGAGGTGAGTAGCTGACCCATGAGGGTGGTCAGGGTAACAATATGGTGGTCTGAAGTGCCCTGTGACAAATCCTTATTTAGCACTGAGATTATGAGTGTCTGTGGGGGGGCTGCATTATGAGTGGCTCAGGTCAACAGCAGTCAATTCAATTTATTTGCTTCCTATTTTTTAGTACAGCCATGAACTGTGGGTCCTGCCAAGCAACCAATTGTAGAGCCCCCCTGCAGGTTAAAACACTCCACAAGCTCTTTAAAACCTCTTTATAAACCCAGCGGCTGGTCCCACGTACATGAAACCGACCCCTTTATTCTCTGGAGCCCGATCTCATCTCAAGCCTCCGCATGAGAAGCCAACACCTCGGCCATTGTATGAGAGTTCCTGGGGCCGCTGAGCTATTCTGTATTATATCTGTGCCAGTCGGTAGGCACCGGCACAAAGAAAGAGACGCTTTTATTTTTAGCCTTAGATGAGAACAAAAGAAGGGGAAGAACAATTAAATGACAGTCTCCTAGCAACCCCTTTGTGCCATTGGAAAGGGACCACGATGGAGATCGTTGTTTTCTCAGGTGGTAGAGCCGAGCCTCTCTAGAACCTTGGGCTCTACACAGTGTTAGGGCCAGTCCTGTGCCACATAACAAGCTGGCACCTGCACCTGGGCACAGCACAGTATAGAATCAGTTGGTTTGGTCAGTGGATTTCTTCTTTCTTGAGATCAGACTATGGCATGACTATGGCACACTCTATAGAATAACTATGGCACACTCTATGGCATGACTATGGCACACTCTATGGAATGGCTATGGAACACTCTATGGAATGGCTATGGTGCATTCTATGACTATGGCACATTCCATGGCTATGGCACACTCTATGTTATGGCTATGGCACACTCTATGAAAGGGCTATGGCACACTCTACGGCATGACTATGGCACACTCTATGGTATGGCTATGGCACACTCTATGAAAGGGCTATGGCACACTCTATGGAATGGCTACGGCACATTCCATGGCTATGACACACTCTATGGCATGACTGTGGCACACTCTATGGCATCTCTATTGCACACTCTATGGCATGACTATGGCACACTCTATGGCATGGCTATGGCACACTCTATGGAATGGCTATGGCACATTCTATGACTATGGCACATTCTATGACTATGGCACATTCCATGGCCATGGCACACTTTATGGCATGGCTATGGCACACTCTATGGAATGGCTATGGCACACTCTATGAAATGGCTATGGCAAACTCTATGGCATGGCTGTGACACATTCTATGGCATGGTTTGGCACAAATATGACACAACCTATGGTTTGGCACAACTATGGCATTTTGTTCATTTGAAAAATATCATTTTTTATTTCGTTAATGGGAAGCGAGCAATGAAAACCCATGGGATTGTAGTTGAACCCTGAATCAGTCGGTAGATTTCCCAGTTCACTTGTTTGAAAGCAGATGTCTGAGGTTATTATGTCATAAGAGACCTGGTCCCCCTTAGTCCTCCAGGTAGTTTTCTATAAGAACTGGTAAAGGGAAAGTGAATATTGGGGGGCATGGAATTTGTCCTTAAATGACCCCATGAAAGGTATGTGTTGTGCAGTATTTGGTACTACCAGAGTTCTAAGACTTGTAGTTTATAAAGAGTCGTAGGGTCAGAGCTTTCCTAATAAATGTAGTTTCATCCCTAAATCTTTTCTGGAAGTGTAAGACTAGAATGAGATGCCCAGACCTCAAGCTCTGCCCACACTGCCAGCTAAAGAAACAGCTCATCTGATTAACTCACAATGGCTTATAAATGGCAAGAAATTTCAGGCTTCCTGGGTAATTGCAATAATTGCTCCCGGGCCTTTAATAGCAGCCCCCCGACACAGAACCAGCCTGCCCCTGACAACCACTTTCTCACTCATTCTTCCTCAAGCTCCTTGTTAACTCTCCCACGGCCAAATCTCTCTCTTTTTAATTCCATTTAACACTTTCCAACCCCAACAGGGTCCAATTAACTTCATCAGGTACAGCCCTTTCTGCCCAAATTCATCTTGATCTCAGCCCAAAAAGCAGCACAGGCTTTAAATGGATTTACTGTATATGTGTCCCTCCACATGGCAAAGAAGCAGCTCCCCATGGGGCTAAACCCAGGGGCCACCAGATCAGTAATCGATACACATGGGCATTGAGCCGCAGGTCACAGGGTTGAGCACATCTAAACCCATCAGCTAACTGCTCCCGTTACTTGCTGCCTCATTGCACCTATTATATACCCTAACCCTCACTGCACCCCTTCTCTAGAATTTCAAAATATCCCCTTCAGCCATTTGTATTCTGGCCGACCCTTAATGGAATGTGAGCAATCACTGAAACTGCTCATAGACTTGGATAGTGCCACAGTCTCCTTTAGATGTTGCAACACGGTGCGCTGGCACATGCAATATTCTGATTGGACCCTCGATGCGTTGCAATGTATGAGCCGGACCGACCCATGCCAACTGCAGTAGATCTTTCTATTATTTCTGCAGCCGGGGAACCAATTACCACCCCCCCCCCCCTGCTTATTCATTTGGATCAAGTGCTCTATCTCTGGGCACTGACCCAAGTCAAATTATTATCCTATTTATCTACAGAAAACAGATGCCAGAGCTTGACTGCCCATGCCAAGCTGCAACACCACCAATGACAATCCAATACAACACAACAGAAAGTCAATGGGGTCATTTATGGGGGTGCAAGTGCAAGAGGGCTTAGAGGCACAAGAGCACCCCCTAATGGTCATTTCCAAAAGTGCTTGTGCCCTGTGCTAGCTGTTCTTTGCATGGGGGGCTGGATCAATAAACGATGCACAAGGTTACGAGGGCCCATGGTCATTGGTCTACTCTATCACGTTGGGCATCGTAATGGGATCTTATATGTAATGTATGTAATTACCTCTGTCCTTGGTGCTGAACTGATTCCTCTGTGTTTTACAGCAGCTCATACTAAATGTACAGGGAGGAGGTGAAACACGCCAGACCCAGGAGGAGACATGTTATTAGAAAGAGGAGGGGGTGTTATTGGGGGGGGGTGATGTTGTTCCACACTCTGATATTTTTGTCTTGCACTTTTGCTAAATCGGCATTTTATTTAGAGTGCTTGATGTCATAAGATAGAGTTCTCAGAGTGCAACAAACACAAGGTGCTGTATATGGGGAGCCGGTGGAGTTTGGGTTCATTTAGCCGTACCCATCCCATGATGCTTATTGGCACAACATAAACATTGTATATAGAAATGCCCATCTGTAGAGTATTTGGCTGCCATGACTGGTGGAAAAGAGCTCAGTCGCTGTAAGGGAGAGTTGGTTATTGGGGTACACTTTACAGTAAATCAAGGTGCCACCTATTTTGGAAAAAAATTCCAGCTTTCCTATATTTCTATCTTTCTTCCTTAATAATCAAAATAACATCAAGCAATGTACTGGCCACACAGCAACCCTACAGGAGACAGGAGATACAGCTACAATTTCAAGTGAAAGAGGCTACAGGGAATGGGTGCTCTCTAGCCACCGGGCCCTCGGCACAGAAAGGGGTGCAGTTTGGTGGCTCCAAGTTAAACGGTAACAGTCAATATGAGCAGGATCCAAGACCAGATTCTGTTCTTCTGCAATTGAATTAACAATAACCCAGAAGCTCGTGGTTGGTTAACATCTGCCCATCAGTGGATTGGGATACAGAATGTATTGTGTCATTACTGCAGGACGTTCATCAGATAAATGCTCAGCCCTATTTAACTAGGCACAGGTCCGTACCTCCCAACTGTCCTGTTTTTCGCAGGACAATCCAGATTTTGACTGCTCAGCCCGCAGTCCTGGATTGTTACTGAAATGTCCCCATTTGATCTCCTGCACTGAACAGCCAGAAAAAGATACAACTTTTCTAAAACTTAATTGGCTTTTGGCAGAGAGCCCAGAATGGCGGTTGCACTTAGATACTTTTGTAACAATTTTAGATAAGCAAAGAAACTATTGTAACAATTTAAGATAAACAGGTCTCTTGGGAAAACTGTGACTTGCAGCTTAAAGGGCAATTTCACCTTCATTAGCAAAACTTTAATAACACATAAAAACCACAGAAATGTGTTGAGACTTTCATAACCTGCCAAATTTTGTAAAATGAACATGTTAATTAGAGGTGTGGCCACAAAAATGGGAGTGGTCAAAAATAGTATCAACACGCTCCACATGCCAATTTTTTTTTCCAATTTTTTTATCCGTCTTTCTATTTCCAAAATGTTGGGAGGCATGCAGGTCTAGCCTTATACAGTGTGTGGGACTCTGATCCCCATTGTAAGCAGCAGTTCTGTCCTGCTTTATGGCAGCTGAGATTCTAGCTATCTGTATAACAGAACATTCTGTCCCAGTGGCTGCACAGATCCTATCTGATCCCCATTGTAAGCAGCAGTTCTGTCCTGCTTTATGGCAGCTGAGATTCTAGCTATCTGTATAACAGAACATTCTGTCCCAGTGGCTGCACAGATCCTATCTGATCCCCATTGTAAGCAGCAGTCCTGTCCTGCTTTATGGCAGCTGAGATTCTAGCTATCTGTATAACAGAACATTCTGTCCCAGTGGCTGCACAGATCCTATCTGATCCCCATTGTAAGCAGCAGTCCTGTCCTGCTTTATGGCAGCTGAGATTCTAGCTGTCTGTATAACAGAACATTCTGTCCCAGTGGCTGCACAGATCCTATCTGATCCCCATTGTAAGCAGCAGTCCTGTCCTGCTTTATGGCAGCTGAGATTCTAGCTATCTGTATAACAGAACATTCTGTCCCAGTGGCTGCACAGATCCTATCTGATCCCCATTGTAAGCAGCAGTCCTGTCCTGCTTTATGGCAGCTGAGATTCTAGCTATCTGTATAACAGAACATTCTGTCCCAGTGGCTGCACAGATCCTATCTGATCCCCATTGTAAGCAACAGTCCTGTCCTGCTTTATGGCAGCTGAGATTCTAGCTATCTGTATAACATCGTTCCAGGAATGGGACTCCTTTATTATAATAAACATGTTTCCCAGCCTGAGGCAGAGAAGGGGTGCAGGTAGCACTGCTGGCAGAGAGACACTAGAATGGAATGGGCTCATCTCAGTAAAGAGTGATTACATGTAATGAGGAGAAGATTTATATGAAATAACAGAGCAGCAGCCTCCCCAAACAATAAAGGTTTATTCGCTGAGCCTTTATTAATTCCCTCTCTCTCCCCCTGCTGTGCTGAGTGCTACATTAATAAATACAAAATTACTCACAACGAGCCTATTCCAATTAGTGAACTGGTTCTATAGAATCGAGAGCACGAGTTAGTGTCTCTCTGCCCTTCACAATCACAAAGAAAGGTACAACTAATTAATGGGGCCCCCTGCCGTTATACAATGTGTTCTATGGGTTATACTGGTGCCATTAATGTGCCTAAACCTTATATTGGTGCAGTTCCCTGTGCTGAGCACAATTCATTAGGGACATTCTATGTTATAGTAAAAAGTCAGACTATGAAGGACATCAGCAAATACACCTGCAATCCAAGGATGAAAGATTATAGAGGGGCCCCTCTGGGCAGCCCTTGTACCTCTGCCCCTATACCAGACAATGGGCACAATGAGGACCCCACAATAGCAGATTAGTAGTCAGCACAACTGCAACTCACTTCTTTGGCTGGGTGCACGTCCTCAAGTGGCCACCTTCCACTGGCAATATTAGCGAAGAAAGTTAGTCCAGCACCCACTGTTTCATGAATAAAACGGCCTTTATTGGACCAAGGGCATTACAGCAACGTTTCAGACCAACTGGTCTTTTATCAGCTTGATAAAAGACCAGTTGGTCTGAAACGTTGCTGTAATGCCCTTGGTCCAATAAAGGCCGTTTTATTCATGAAACAGTGGGTGCTGGACTAACTTTCTTCGCACAATGAGGACCCCCCCCCACTGATATTTCCAAGGCTTGAGGGGAAGGAGGTGCTAATTGTACTAAAGAGGGTTAAAGTAAATAATTAATCCAACTCATTAATATTTCAGCTGTGGAATCATCACTTTGTGTTGGTTAAATAGACCTTCCCCCCAATATTAGAGAAGGGTAAAACCTCTGGAACATCTCCAGATCAGCCTGGGACGGGGGGACTCTACTTCCCTATGTAATTAGTCTCAATCTTCACTATAGGCATTAGTTAGTAGTGAGCCAGTAGGACTATTGTTTCTTCAGAACCTTGTTATGAGCTAAGGGGGCCCAGTCTGAAGGTCAGTTAGGGGGAGATTTGGGGTGAGTGTTTATTTGTACCCTGGGTACCCCTGGAACTATAGCAGGGTGACACCCCAATGTTTCTATATATCTGTAACCTTGTTATGAGCTAAGGGGGCCCAGTCTGAAGGTCAGTTAGGGGGAGATTTGGGGTGAGTGCTTATTTGTACCCTGGGTACCCCTGGAACTATAGCAGGGTGACACCCCAATGTTTCTATATATCTGTAACCTTGTTATGAGCTAAGGGGGTCCAGTCTGAAGGTCAGTTAGGGGGAGATTTGGGGTGAGTGCTTATTTGTACCCTGGGTACCCCTGGAACTATAGCAGGGTGACACCCCAATGTTTCTATATATCTGTAACCTTGTTATGAGCTAAGGGGGCCCAGTCTGAAGGTCAGTTAGGGGGAGATTTGGGGTGAGTGTTTATTTGTGCCCTGGGTACCCCTGGAACTATAGCAGGGTGACTGTTACCCCAATGTTTCTATATATCTGTAACCTTGTTATGAGCTAAGGGGACCCAGTCTGAAGGTCAGTTAGGGGGAGATTTGGGGTGAGTGTTTATTTGTACCCTGGGTACCCCTGGAACTATAGCAGGGTGACACCCCAATGTTTCTATATATCTGTAACCTTGTTATGAGCTAAGGGGGCCCAGTCTGAAGGTCACTTAGGGGGAGATTTGGGGTGAGTGTTTATTTATATATTAATATGATACAGCAGGGGGATATTGCAGTTGGCATGTGGGGTATTTAGCATTTCAATTTTCTAGCAAATGGTGTAAATCTTCTCTTTAAGCCTCAGTAGGGAGAGGGGATTCAGGCAGGGGCGCTGCTATTTTTAAGATGTGAATAATTGCAGCCTCTGGCAATTTCCTCTCATTTACCTGGTTTTGCTTTAAGCATGTAGGTACTAATAACCTACTGATACAATTGTCTCCCTCCCCCATGCACCTTGGCATTGCTCGAAAGCACTACAGTTATGGGACCTGTTATCCACAATGCTCTGGACCTGGGGTTTTCCAGGTATAATGGATCTTTTCATAATTTGGATCTTCATACCTTAAGTCTACTAGAAAATCATATAAATATTAAATAAACCCAATAGGCTGGTTTTGCCTCCAATAAGGATTAATTATATCTCAGTTGGGATCAAGTACAAGCGACTGTTTTATTATTACAGAAAAAAAGGAAATCATTTTGGAAAATTTGGATGATTGGTATTAAATGGAGTCTATGGGAGACGGCCTTTCTGTAATTCAGAGCTTTCTAGGTAACTGATTTCCGGATAACAGATCCCATACCTGTACTTTTATTATTATGAATATTAATAATACCCCCCCAGTTGTATGTAATTTTATGTAATGAGAAACCACAAGTCATTACTCGATCCATTCTGTACCCTGTGAGTACAATGTCTAGCAGTGAGATTGTGTTAGTTCTACATCCCCACATTCGAGGAATAGTTCAAGAGGAAAAGGTACATGCAGCATATGGTACAGGATCCTCTATCCGGAAACCCATTATCCAGAAAGCTCTGAATTGCAGAAAGGCTGTCTCCCACAGACTCCATTATTATAAAATAACTCCGATTTTTAAAAATTATTTCTCTGTGTAATAATAAAACAGTAGCTTGTACTTGATCCCAACTAAGAAATAATTAATCATCATTGGAAGCAAAACCAGCCTATTGGGTTTATTTCATGTTTAATGGATGTCTTAGCAGACAAGGTATGAAGATCCAAATTACGGAAAAATTCCTCCCAAGCATTCTGGATAACAGGTCCCATACCTGTACAGCAAAGAGCCAAAGGGGAGGGATAGATTAAGAGGAGTGCAGATATTGTTTAAAGGGTAAACTAATCACTGAAATCCCCACGAGTATAATGTGTATTACTGGGCAGCCTACAGTGATTCTCATCAGGACTTATTCATAGAAGAGCAGAATGCGGCCCCCCAGCCATGGGCACAGGGGTGAGAGTATTTAAGGAGAGGACTCGCGTCATCAATCATAATATAACCAATTACCGTTGCCGCTCCGATCTCTCCCGCACCTCGTGTTTGTGTGAACTGTATTTAGCATTTCCTCGGTTACCATGGAAACCCCAGAACGCTGTCTTGTCTTCTAACTGTCACCCAAAGCTGCAAATGCATCGAACTTTCAATGAGAAATTTGGGGAAGGAAAAAAGTATATTTTACATTATTAAAGGGGAAGTGGCCAGACTATAACGCATGTGGTATTTTAGCAGGGGTGCATGGTGTCCCACATACAGCTTCAAGAATAGAGATTCTGTTGGAGGAAATTTACATTAAATGGGTGAATAACTTTTAGTATGTTATAGAATGAGTAATTCTAAGCAACTTTTCAATTGGCCTTCATTGTTTCTTTTTTATAGTTTTTGAATCATTTGCCTTCTTCTTCTGACTCTTTCTAGCTTTCAAATGGGGGTCACTGACCCCTTTTAAAAAACAAATGCTCTGTAAGGCTACAAATGTATTGTTATTGCTACTTTTTATTCCTCATCTTTCTATTCAGGCCTCTCCTATTCATATTCCAGTCTCTTATTCAAATCAATGCATGGTTGCTAGGGGAATTTGGACCTAGGGTATTGCCGGTATTTTAGCGATCTGGCCGGTAAAAATGATGGTTGATCCCAATATTATTAATAGGAAAAAATGATAAATATATAGGAAGGCCAGTATTTTTTTCCAGAAAAGGTGGCAACCCTATTTGGACCCTAGCAACCAGATGGCTGAAATTGCAAACTGGAGAGCTTCTGAATAAAAAACTAAACTAAAAAAACACAAATAATAAAAAATTAAAAGCAATTGCATTTTAAAGGAGAACAACCCCTTTAAGAGAGTGTAGACACCACTGGAGTGATATCCATGCTGCTGGAAGGGTATAGAGTGTACTGGATATAGTGCTGGAGAACTATAGACACTGCTGGAGAACTATAGACACTACTGGAGGGATATAGACACTACTGGAGGTTTATAGCCACTGCTGGAGAACTATAGACACTGCCAGAGAACTATATACAGTACTGGAGGGTTATAGCCACTGCTGGAGGGCTATAGACACTACTGGAGGGCTATAGACACTACTGGAGGGCTATAGACACTACTGGAGGGCTGTAGACACTACTGGAGGGTTATAGACGCTGCTGGAGGGCTATAGACACTACTGGAGGGCTATAGAAACTACTGGAGGGCTATAGACACTGCTGGAGCACTATAGACACTACTGGAGGTTTATAGCCACTGCCGGAGAACTATAGACACTGCTGGAGGACTATAGACACTGCCAAAGAACTATATACAGTACTGGAGGGTTATAGCCACTGCTGGAGAACTATAGACACTACTGGAGGGTTATAGACGCTGCTGGAGAACTATAGACACTGCTGGAGGACTATAGACACTGCCAGAGAACTATATACAGTACTGGAGGGTTATAGCCACTGCTGGAGAACTATAGACACTACTGGAGGGTTATAGACGCTGCTGGAGAACTATAGACACTGCTGGAGGACTATAGACACTGCCAGAGAACTATATACAGTACTGGAGGGTTATAGCCACTGCTGGAGAACTATAGACACTACTGGAGGGCTATAGACACTACTGGAGGG
This sequence comes from Xenopus laevis, assembly GCF_017654675.1. NCBI lineage: Eukaryota > Metazoa > Chordata > Amphibia > Anura > Pipidae > Xenopus > Xenopus laevis. The sequence continues at coordinate 167,263,171 of NC_054374.1, forward strand.
CTATAGACACTACTGGAGGGCTATAGACACTACTGGAGGGCTATAGACACTATTGGAGGACTGTAGACACTACTGGAGGGCTATAGACACTACTGGAGGACTGTAGACACTATTGGAGGGCTATAGACACTACTGGAGGGCTGTAGACACTACTGGAGGGCTATAGACACTACTGGAGGACCGTTGATACTGCTTAAAGCATATAGACCTGGAGATTGGAGGGATGTGATAATGCCCAAGGACCATGCAAAATGTAGAGAATGCACAGAATTCATGGAGGACTAAAGATTCTGCTGGAAGACCCCCCCCCGGTCAATTTGGTTAGCTTTACACCCAGTGCAATACATTTTGTACCCCAAACTATGTGACACCCCCCCCCCCCGTAATTAGCCTCACTGACAATTTAATTTCATTCTGTAACTGCCCTTAGGGCCCCTGAAATGGGGATTTGTTTTGAAGGGTTAAATCAATTATAAAGTGTTTGATGACCATAAAGGAGAATATTTCGAGCCCGGCCTCCCGTTGGATGTTTATTACCTTGTGCCGCATCAAAATGTCAAACCGGCTTCAATTAATTGCGCTACGGAAGCTGCATCTGTCTGTCTTTCAGAATTAATCTCCTTATCACTCATTTACCCAATGTCTCCTCTCCCCCAACCCCTCTCTGCTAAATCTCTCCATGCATCAAATACATTCACAGGACTCATATTAAAAGGGGAACTTAACCTTCTAATTAACTGTTAGTAAGATGGGGTGCAACCGCCTTCAGACTGCCCCTCCCTAATTCTCACAGCGAAAGCTTTATACAAATTGTAGTTGAGTGTTTTTTGTATGGTTTCTTGCTTTTTATGATTTAAAATTATTGTTCTGCAGTTCTCCCCAATTTGATCTCTGCTTTCACAATAACATTTTAGCACATTTTATTAAAAATGTTTTTGAAATTTATTGAAATTTTTTTTTTTCAAAATTCCTGAGTTGTGGAATATTTGCAAATACAGTAGACATACTGGCTCTGGGTTACACAAATGGTGGTTGCGAGAATAGCAACAGTGATTGGGATGTGGACAAGTTGGAGACAGTAGAGAAGATGCAGACAGAAGGGCAAAATGCAGACCGATGGAGACTGAAGGGCAAAGTAGAGATCGTAGACCAAGATGGTCACAGATGGAGACAGTAGGGCAAGATGAGTACAGTAAAGCAAGATAGATATAATATGGCAATATGGAGAGAGTTGGACAAATGGAGACAGAAGGAGAAGATGGAGACAGTAGGGTTAGATAGAGACATTAGAGCAAGACAGTACATAAAGATAGAGATAGATTAAAACTGTAGGGCAAGGTGCAGAAAGTAGGACAAGATGAAGATAGTAGAGCAAGATAGAGACAAATGTAGAATGTAAGGTAAGATGGAGAAAGTAGGACACGATGCAGACAGTAGGACAAGAGGGAGACAGTAGAGAATATGGAGACAGTAGGGCAAGATAGAGACAAATGGAGAATGTAGGCAAGGTGGAGAAAGTAGTACATGATGGAGACAGCAGGACAAGAGAGAGAAAGTTGAGCAAGATGGAGACAGTAGGGCAAGATGGAAACAGTAGAGAATATGGAGACAGTAGGGCAAGATAGAGACAAATGGAGAATGTAGGCAAAATAGAGAAAGTAGTACATGATGGAGACAGCAGGACAAGAGAGAGAAAGGTGAGCAAGATGGAGACAGTAGGGCAAGCTGGAAACAGTAGAGAATATGGAGACAGTAGGGCAAGATGGAGACAGTAGGGCAAGATGGAGACAAATGGAGAATGTAAGGCAAGATGGAGACAGATGCAGACAATAGGGCAAGATGGAGAAATAGTAACATAGGTTGAAAAAGACACATGTCCATTAAGTTCAATCTTTTTGTTTAAATGAAACCCGACTGATTAATAGTTGATTCATAGGAAGTATGACACCTGCAACCTACTTTACACAACCTGGGAAACAACAGTGGAGAAATAGTAACATAGGTTGAAAAAGACACATGTCCATTAAGTTCAATCTTTTTGTTTAAATGAAACCCGACTGATTAATAGTTGATTCATAGGAAGTATGACACCTGCAACCTACTTTACACAACCTGGGAAACAACAAAGCGTAAATATCTACCACTCTTTTCCTACCCCTGCTACTCAACCTAGAGTGGACGATCACTTACAGTATCTCAAGGTTGGCAAGGGTCGGCTAACAAACATGAAAGACCACAAACCCCTCACACTGACACGGCTACAAGATAAACACCTCCTTCTCGCCAGCAATATCTTTGCCTTTCTGCAGGCCCAAACATACACCAGTAGAACTATTCGACTACTATCAGACACAGACTGGGACAACACCTTAGACAATTTGCTCCTAAAAGTCATCTACACAAAGGGAGCTAAATCCTACAATTACAGGTTTTTACAGAACAATCTAGATTATGCTGACCTACCCACGGGACCAAGACATTGGACTGTAGACCTATTGGAACTAGACATGGAGACGCTACTACATAGTACATTAGGTTGAAAAAAGACACACGTCCATCAAGTTCAACCTTAAGTCTATATATAACCTGCCTAACTGCCAGTTGATCCAGAGGAAGGTGAAAAAACCCATCTGAAGCCTCTCCAATTTGCCTCAGAGTGGGAAAAATTCATTCCTGCCTGGGAGGAGCTACTGGTGAATAAAGCATCCGACCCTTCCTTATACCTATCTAATGTATCAGCCTGTACCCCTGATTCACTTCCCAGCTCTCCCTGTAACACCCCTTTCCCTCCTCTAATCTCATTGGCTCCCTCCTGTCTGCTGGGAGGAGCTCCTGGTGAATAAAGCATCCGACCCTTCCTTGTACCTATCTAATGTATCAGCCTGTACCACTGATTCACTTCCCAGCTCTCCCTGTAACACCCCTTTGCCTCCTCTAATCTCATTGGCTCCCTCCTGTCTGCTGGGAGGAGCTACTGGTGAATAAAGCATCCGACCCTTCCTTGTACCTATCTAATGTATCAGCCTGTACCACTGATTCAGGGAGACAATTCCACATCTTCACATCTCTCACTGTAACAAACCCCTTCCCAATATTTAGCTGGAACCTCTTTTCTTCTAATCGGAATGGGTGACCTTGTGTCAGCTGGAAAGACCTACTGGTAAATAAAGTATTAGACCACCCCAACCATGAAGTTATTCTTCAAGAACCTATATGGATTGGTAACTTCTATCTTCTATATGGATTGGTTAGAAGCACCATGAAATCAAGACGCAATAGTTCAAAAATGTTTTGGAACATGGGAAACTTTTCTTGATATTATACCACAGACAGTGACAACTAATCTTTTTTCAAGTTTTTGGGGGTCAAAACTCAAAACAATTTTGAATTTGAAACCACCAACGCGAATTTGAATTCGAATGTGAGATTTATCACACCTCGACCATGGAAACAGTTCTAATTCGATACTTTGCCACCTAAAACCTGCCACGTTCATGTAGAAGTCAGAGGTCCGTTGAGCCATTTGGAGATGTTAGTTGCCTTCCTGATATTTCAGGAAAACTCTATTCAAATTTGTTTTCGATTTTAGGGTCGTTAATATTTGAATGAATGTTTGACGTTTCCATTAATCTTAAATAACCTCCCATTTGAGTCGTGAGTACAATCAAATCTTTTAGAGTAAAAATTTGCATAACTTCGAAATTCAACTTTTGATAAATAACCCCCCTAGTCATGAACAATTGTATTAAACACCCTGTCTCCTGGACTACTTGGGGAACCTTGAGCAATAATGGCATATTAATAATAAATATAATGTTATTAATAACAATGTAAACGTGATAATTTAACAATTTGGAGATGATTTGATCTGGGTGACCCACTGTAAAGATCACCCCGAGCTCTGCATGGATCAATGTAACTGTGGATAATAAGACGGAAGTCAGTGAGGAATTGTCCAGAGGTTACAGCCAGGGATCAATAGGGAACCATATGAGAACAGAGACAAACTGAATGGGGAGTAAGGGAAGCAGAGAGCAGAGACATGGATGGGCCAACTGTAATAACCAAATAACCCAGGATTGTGGAAAGTAAATTCCATTAAAATCAGACAATGTTTAAGGCTTAGATGTCCTTTAAATCCTTTCGAAATAAAAATACAAATTGTTCAAACACTACAAAAGTAGGGAGAGATGGTGTCTATAGTAACAGTGGGATAATAGTCTCTGGGAAGGGAGTGTGACTGTGGGATAGCAGGTATAGTAGGGAGAGATGGTGTCTATAGTAACAATGGATAATAGTCTCTGGGAAGGGAGTGTGACTGTGGGATAGCAGGTATAGTAGGGAGAGATGGTGCCTATAGTAACTGGATAATAGTCTCTGGGAAGGGAGTGTGACTGTGGGATAGCAGGTATAGTAGGGAGAGATGGTGCCTATAGTAACTGGATAATAGTCTCTGGGAAGGGAGTGTGACTGTGGGATAGCAGGTATAGTAGGGAGAGATGGTGTCTATAGTAACAGTGGATAATAGTCTCTGGGAAGGGAGTGTGACTGTGGGATAGCAGGTATAGTAGGGAGGGATGGTGCCTATAGTAACAGTGGATAATAGTCTCTGGGAAGGGAGTGTGACTGTGGGATAGCAGGTATAGTAGGGAGAGATGGTGCCTATAGTAACAGTGGATAATAGTCTCTGGGAAGGGAGTGTGACTGTGGGATAGCAGGTATAGTAGGGAGAGATGGTGTCTATAGTAACAGTGGGATAATAGTCTCTGGGAAGGGAGTGTGACTGTGGGATAGCAGGTATAGTAGGGAGAGATGGTGTCTATAGTAACAGTGGATAATAGTCTCTGGGAAGGGAGTGTGACTGTGGGATAGCAGGTATAGTAGGGAGAGATGGTGCCTATAGTAACAGTGGATAATAGTCTCTGGGAAGGGAGTGTGACTGTGGGATAGCAGGTATAGTAGGGAGAGATGGTGCCTATAGTAACAGTGGGGATAATAGTCTCTGGGAAGGGAGTCTGACTGTGGGATAGCAGGTATAGTAGGGAGAGATGGTGCCTATAGTAACAGTGGGGATAATAGTCTCTGGGAAGGGAGTGTGACTGTGGGATAGCAGGTATAGTAGGGAGAGATGATGTCTATAGTAACAGTGGATAATAGTCTCTGGGAAGGGAGTGGGACTGTGGGATAGCAGGTATAGTAGGGAGAGATGGTGCCTATAGTAACAGTGGGATAATAGTCTCTGGGAAGGGAGTGTGACTGTGGGATAGCAGGTATAGTAGGGAGAGATGGTGCCTATAGTAACAGTGGGATAATAGTCTCTGGGAAGGGAGTGTGACTGTGGGATAGCAGGTATAGTAGGGAGAGATGGTGCCTATAGTAACAGTGGATAATAGTCTCTGGGAAGGGAGTGTGACTGTGGGATAGCAGGTATAGTAGGGAGAGATGGTGTCTATAGTAACAGTGGATAATAGTCTCTGGGAAGGGAGTGTGACTGTGGGATAGCAGGTATAGTAGGGAGAGATGGTGCCTATAGTAACAGTGGATAATAGTCTCTGGGAAGGGAGTGTGACTGTGGGATAGCAGGTATAAGTAGGGAGAGATGGTGCCTATAGTAACAGTGGATAATAGTCTCTGGGAAGGGAGTGTGACTGTGGGATAGCAGGTATAGTAGGGAGAGATGGTGTCCTATAGTAACAGTGGATAATAGTCTCTGGGAAGGGAGTGTGACTGTGGGATAGCAGGTATAGTAGGGAGAGATGGTGCCTATAGTAACAGTGGATAATAGTCTCTGGGAAGGGAGTGTGACTGTGGGATAGCAGGTATAGTAGGGAGAGATGGTGCCTATAGTAACAGTGGATAATAGTCTCTGGGAAGGGAGTGTGACTGTGGGATAGCAGGTATAGTAGGGAGAGATGGTGCTATAGTAACAGTGGGATAATAGTCTCTGGGAAGGGAGTGTGACTGTGGGATAGCAGGTATAGTAGGGAGAGATGGTGCCTATAGTAACAGTGGATAATAGTCTCTGGGAAGGGAGTGTGACTGTGGGATAGCAGGTATAGTAGGGAGAGATGGTGTCCTATAGTAACAGTGGATAATAGTCTCTGGGAAGGGAGTGTGACTGTGGGATAGCAGGTATAGTAGGGAGAGATGGTGCCTATAGTAACAGTGGATAATAGTCTCTGGGAAGGGAGTTGACTGTGGGATAGCAGGTATAGTAGGGAGAGATGGTGCCTATAGTAACAGTGGATAATAGTCTCTGGGAAGGGAGTGTGACTGTGGGATAGCAGGTATAGTAGGGAGAGATGGTGCCTATAGTAACAGTGGATAATAGTCTCTGGGAAGGGAGTGTGACTGTGGGATAGCAGGTATAGTAGGGAGAGATGGTGCCTATAGTAACAGTGGATAATAGTCTCTGGGAAGGGAGTGTGACTGTGGATAGCAGGTATAGTAGGGAGAGATGGTGCCTATAAGTAACAGTGGATAATAGTCTCTGGGAAGGGAGTGTGGACTGTGGGATAGCAGGTATAGTAGGGAGAGATGGTGCTATAGTAACAGTGGATAATAGTCTCTGGGAAGGGAGTGTGACTGTGGGATAGCAGGTATAGTAGGGAGAGATGGTGTCTATAGTAACAGTGGATAATAGTCCTCTGGGAAGGGAGTGTGACCTGTGGGATAGCAGGTATAGTAGGGAGAGATGGTGCTATAGTAACAGTGGATAATACGTCTCTGGGAAGGAGTGTGACCTGTGGGATAGCCAGGGTATAGTAGGGAGAGATGGTGGCCTATAGTTAAACAGTGGGATAATAGTCCTCTGGGAAGGGAGTGTTGACTGTGGATAGCCAGGTATAGTGGGAGATGATAGTGCCTATAGTAACATGGGGATAATAGTCTCTGGGAAGGGAAGTGTGGACTTGTGGGATAAGCAGGTATAGTAGGGAGATGGTGCCTATAGTAACAGTGGGGATAATAGTCCTCTGGGAAGGAGTCCTGACTGTTGGATTAGCAGGTATAGAATAGGGAGAGACTGGTGCCCTATAGTACAGTGGGGATAATAAGTCTCTGGGAAAGGCGAGTGTGACTGGTGGGATAGCAGGTATAGTAGGGAGAGATGGTGTCTATCAGTACAGTGGATAATAGTCTCTGGGAAGGGAGTCGTGACTGTGGGATAGCAGGTATAGTAGGGAGAGATGGTGCCTATAGTAACAGTGGATAATAGTCTCTGGGGAAGGGAGTGTGACTGTGGCGATAGCAGGTTATAGTAGGAGAAGATGGTGCCTATAGTAACAGTGGATAATAGTCTCTGGGAAGGGAGTGTGACTGTGGGATAGCAGGTATAGTAGGGAGAGATGGTGCTATAGTAACAGTGGGATAATAGTCTCTGGAGGGAGTGTGACTGTGGGATAGCAGTGTATAGTAGGGAGAGATGGTGCCTATAGTAACAGTGGGATAATAGTCTCTGGGAAGGGAGTGTGACTGTGGATAGCAGGTATAGTAGGGAGAGATGGTGCCTATAGTAACAGTGGATAATAGTCTCTGGGAAGGAGAGTGTTGACTGTGGGATAGCAGGTATAGTAGGGAGAGATGGTGTCTATAGTACAGTGGATAATAGTCTCTGGGAAGGGAGTGTGACTGTGGGATAGCAGGTAATAGTAGGGAGAGATGGTGCCTATAGTAACAGTGGATAATAGTCTCTGGGAAGGGAGTGGTGACTGTGGGATAGCAGGTTATAGTAGGCGAGAGATGGTGCCTATAGTAAAGGCAGTGGATAATAGTCCTCTGGGAAGGGAGTGTGACTGTGGGATAAGCAGGTATAGGTAGGGAGAGATGGGTGTCTATAAGTAACAGTGGATAATAGTCCCTCTGGGAAGGGGGTGGTGACTGGTGGGATAGCAGGTTATAGTAGGGAGAGATGGTGCCTATAGTAACAGTGGATAATAGTCTCTGGGAAGGGAGTGTGACTGTGGGATAGCAGGTATAGTAGGGAGAGATGGTGCCTATAGTAACAGTGGATAATAGTCTCTGGGAAGGGAGTGTGACTGTGGGATAGCAGGTATAGTAGGGAGAGATGGTGCCTATAGTAACAGTGGATAATAGTCTCTGGGAAGGGAGTGTGACTGTGGGATAGCAGGTATAGTAGGGAGAGATGGTGGCCTATAGTAACAGTGGATAATAGTCTCTGGGAAGGGAGTGTGACTGTGGGATAGCAGGTATAGTAGGGAGAGATGGTGTCTATAGTAACAGTGGATAATAGTCTCTGGGAAGGGAGTGTGACTGTGGGATAGCAGGTATAGTAGGGAGAGATGGTGCCTATAGTAACAGTGGATAATAGTCTCTGGGAAGGGAGTGTGACTGTGGGATAGCAGGTATAGTAGGGAGAGATGGTGCCTATAGTAACAGTGGATAATAGTCTCTGGGAAGGGAGTGTGACTGTGGGATAGCAGGTTATAGTAGGGAGAGATGGTGCCTATATAACAGTGGATAATTTTAGTCTCTGGGAAGGGAGTGTGACTGATGGATAGCAGGTATAGTAGGGAGAGATGGTGTCTATAGTAACAGTGGATTATAGTCTCTGGGAAGGGAGTGTGACTGTGGGATAGCAGTATAGTAGGGAGAGATGGTGCCTATAGTAACAGTGGATAATAGTCTCTGGGAAGGGAGTGTGACTGTGGATAGCAGGTTATAGTAGGGAGAGATGGTGCCTATAGTAACAGTGGGATATAGTCTCTGGAAGGGAGTGTGACTGTGGGATAGCAGTATAGTAGGGAGAGATGGTGTCTATAGTAACAGTGGGATAATAGTCTCTGGAAGGGAGTGTGACTGTGGGATAGCAGGTATAGTAGGGGAGATGTACTCGTCTATGTAACAGTGGATAATAGTCTCTGGGAAGGGAGTGTGACTGTGCGATAGCAGGTTATAGTAAGGAGAGATGGGTGTCTATTAGTAACAGTGGATAATAGTCTCTGGGAAGGAGTTGACTCGTGAGATAGCAGGTATAGTAGGGAGAGATGGTGCCTATAGTAACAGTGGGATAATAGTCTCTGGGAAGGGAGTGTGACTGTGGGATAGCAGGTATAGTAGGGAGAGATGGTGTCTATAGTAACAGTGGATAATAGTCTCTGGGAAGGGAGTGTGACTGTGGGATAGCAGGTATAGTAGGGAGAGATGGTGCCTATAGTAACAGTGGATAATAGTCTCTGGGAAGGGAGTGTGACTGGGATAGCAGGTATAGTAGGGAGAGATGGTGTCTATAGTAACAGTGGATAATAGTCTCTGGGAAGGGGCTGTGGGATAGCAGGTACTGTATACTAGGGAGACATAACATTGATATTATTGAGAAGTAACTGCAGTATTTGTTACTCAGACTGGTTCATCCCTGAGCTGTATTCATTGTGAAATCACAATATTGTTATCACAAATCACAATACCTATGTTACTGCATTACTCTAACATAATATTTAGCATTAGCCTTTAGAAGACGTGTGCAGCCTGTGGCTTCCCAGTGTTATTGAACTAACAATAAAGAATAAGGCTGGGAAGCCTTTAGAGTCCCACGTGCGGGGGGGTATGAGAGGTATGAGAGGAACACACAGATGGAAGCGCATGATGTGAGAGCCCAGAATCAGCCAATATCACAGCCCATCTGCCCCGTTTCAATAGCAAATGTTTCCTAAGAAAGAACCAAGCTCCAACCTCAGAGCCAAAAAGATTTCTCCTATAAAGACGACATAAGCGATGAAACAGTAGTAACGTTAAGAAATCTGTTTTACAAATGATTTTTATTGGTTGGTCTGACAGTTGTTTCTTTATTGAATGATTTACCGGTAATGGAAACCCGTTATCCATCGAACTCTGAATTACAGGAAAACCACCTTTACACCTCTAATAGTTCCTATACATTAGGCCATTCCTACACCTCTAATAGTTCCTATACATTAGGCCATTCCTACACCTCTAATAGTTCCTATACATTAGGCCATTCCTACACCTCTAATAGTTCCTATACATTAGGCCATTCCTACACCTCTAATAGTTCCTATACATTAGGCCATTCCTACACCTCTAATAGTTCCTATACATTAGGCCATTCCTACACCTTCTAATAGTTCCTATACATTAGGCCATTCCTACACCTCTAATAGTTCCTATACATTAGGCCATTCCTACACCTCTAATAGTTCCTATACATTAGGCCATTCCTACACCTCTAATAGTTCCTATACATTAGGCCATTCCTACACCTCTAATAGTTCCTATACATTAGGCCCTTCCTACACCTCTAATAGTTCCTATACATTAGGCCATTCCTACACCTCTAATAGTTCCTATACATTAGACCATTCCTACACCTCTAATAGTTCCTATACATTAGGCCATTCCTACACCTCTAATAGTTCCTATACATAAGGCTATTCCTACACCTCTAATAGTTCCTATACATTAGGCCATTCCTACACCTCTAATAGTTCCTATACATAAGGCTATTCCTAGACCTCTAATAGTTCCTATACATTAGACCATTCCTACACCTCTAATAGTTCCTATACATTAGACCATTCCTACACCTCTAATAGTTCCTATACATTAGGCCATTCCTACACCTCTAATAGTTCCTATACATTAGACCATTCCTACATCTCTAATAGTTCCTATACATTAGGCCACTCCTACACCTCTAATAGTTCCTATACATTAGGCCATTCCTACACCCCACAGACTTGCAATAATATTTCTAGACCAACGTTTCTTGAGTGTTTTTCTCTATATACCAAAAATGGGTTGGAAAATCAGCTTTGTGACCTAAGCATCTGATAAGAACCAGTTACATTGTAGGTCTTTCTCTGATAGATACTCTCTGTAGTAGAATAAAAGTTTACTCTATTCAGGGGATAATCAAAACCAAACATATAAAGTTATACATTTCTGTACCAGATAATAAAGCCAGTCAATAAAACAGACATGACAATGGAAATGGCAATGCCAAATATTCAACCTACCGATGGTAATACATATAGTAATCTCTACTCTTAATTACAGATGCAAAGAAACTGGCCAATGAGAATGCAGCTTCCAAGCCCTGTCCCAGGCACCCTGCTCTTATCTGACATAGGGAGATTATTATTGTGAATTCGGCCCCATGATATGACACTGGAAAGAAACATCAGGAGGGAGGACAGACTGCTGTTTAGATCCTCTGCCACAGACAGACTGCCTTTAACCCTTACAGCTCCAGTAGCAGAAGAAAACATGGGATTGATCAGCTAGGATTCTCATTGGAGGATTCTTTTGCATTTAAAGGAGAAGGAAAGGTTAAAAGTAAGTAAGCTTTATCAGAAAGGTCCATATAAATATACCAGTAACCCCTCAAAGTAATGTTGCTCTGAGTCCTCTGTCAAAAGAAACAGCACATTTCTTTCCTTCTATTGTGTACTCATGGGCTTCTGTATCAGACTTCCTGGTTTCAGCTTAAACCTCCAGGGCTAGGGCTTGAGCATGCTCAGTTTGTTCCTCTCCCCTCCTCCCTGCTGTAATCTGAGCCCAGAGCTATGAGTGAGCAGGCAGAGACTCAGGCAGGAAGTGATGTCACACCAAGCTAATATGGCAGCTGCTATCCTAAACAAACAGAGAGCTTCTAGAGCTGTTTACTCAGGTATGGTAAAGTATTCTACAGAATAAATAGTGGTGTAGCTTGCACTATTGTGGTTAATCTATTGGCAATAAACTGCTTTGCTAGCTTTCCTTCTCCTTTAATGGGGCTACTGCCTCTGGAGAGCTGGGGTGAAGAATATCAGCAGCACTGAACACACAGCTGATATCCCTCTACTACAACTCCCAAAATGATTTAACCCTTGAACATATGATGAAGTATATTGGGATTTGCTGTCCAGCAGCAACTGTTTTGAGTTGTGTGTGATGGAGTTTATTTCCCCTTTAATTCCACAAGCTGTTGATTATCCCAAAGTCACTATAAGATATGGGATGGGAACCTACAGCCGAGCGCCTATATTATCCATTACTTTGTCTCCTTATTGAACAGAACTGAATTATTCATTGGATGTCTCGGCTGATGAGGGGAAGCGGTTGATGACTGTCTCGTCTCTCACTTGCTCTCGGCTTATTTAATTCCTGGCCAATGTCACATATTGGAAAAATATTATCTCATGGGTGCCCGTGATTCAAACCCCCTCTCCCCAATTAAAGGGGTCATTCACTTTCATAAACTTCATTTTTCTTAAATTTACACTTTAAAAATAAACTATTTCCCTGCACTCATATTTCCCAGGGACAACTCAGTAAGGCAAAGTGCTCACTCGCAACACTATCACAATTTGTCCTTTTCCCAGAAGCCCCTTCAGCCCCTACTGAGCCTGCTCCCTGAGCGTTACTAATGCCTGTCCCATAGCAACTGTTACTATTGGTACATGAGTCACTCCATTTCCCAGCAGCCCCTACTAAGCATGCTCCCTGAGCGTTACTAACGACTGTCCCATAGCAACTGTTACAATCGGTATATTTGTTTCTAGTATGCCTTTGTGAAGGTTTTCTTCCCCTTTATTTCAGCTCTGCCACATTTCCTATAATTGCCTTTATCTCATTATAAAGAATTAAATCTGAGATAGATTGGGAAGTAAATAATATACATAAGAACACTCCTCGTATGTGTAAAATCCCTGTTCATTAGATTACAGGGAGATGAGATTTTGGGGTGAGGAGTGTCTTGCATTGAGGCTGAGGCTTTCAGGTCCCGACCCCACTGTACCCACAATATTGTCCCTGGACACTTTCCTATTGGTTTCATACAAAATCCAAGATTAGCGAATGACAATTTACCTTTAATCTTATCCTTAGCCTTAAGGTATCAGCACCTGCTTTATACATGTAGCTACCCAATGGGGAGAAGCCATTTGCAGCCAATCAGGAGTGGGGTTTCACCCACATGAGGTGGTACCAATCCATCAGCGGAGGAGACACAATATATACAGAAGTTTTAGGAACTCTGAATAAGCATATACCAAACAGAACAGCAGCCATTGATACAGTGTGCCAGTTACAGAGATTGTCAGCTCTCAAGTCCAGATGTTTGTCATGAAGGGAGAGGTAGTTGAGAGGAGAGTACAGCACCCCATGTCCTGGGGAGGGATTGTGAGGTGCAGAATTCTCCATTGCTCACTCTGAACACAAGTCATTATATTCCACTGACACTGAGGTTTCCCTGCACCCCCTGTTACCCACTCGCACTCCCTCCGCAAGGTCAGTCTGAGACACAGCACAAACCTGTTCTGATATCGCCTCTAATCTCCTGATGGGAAATTGAACTGCCAACGAATATTCCAAATGGCAAAGACATTCTTGCACTTGGTCTACTTTTTTCACTTACACTAACTTTTTTCGGTTCTTTCAGCTTGTCTCCCAGTTTGATATGAATAGGAGGGAGCCTGAGTTAAAACATATAACGATCTTGCCTCGCCATTGGTCAGGTTGCTGTGGTAAGTGACCCTAGCAACCAGCTACAATACAAAGTTTACACCAAAGCAATGATAATAATATTAATAGCCAAAGGGCAGAGAACCTGCAGCATTGGGGCATGTTCTAAAAGTTAAAGGCAAACTACCCTTGAATGATTATAAACTGTCATGCATTGACCCAAAAAAAGGCCTCCAGGTGAGTTTCATTCATACCCAGCATAAAGCCAATCCACAGTTCCTGAGTGCCCCAGTCACTTTCCTTATGCTTACACTCCCCTCTCCTCCCAGGTCCCACTCCATAGAGATCAGCACTTACATATCAGATGTTGTCGGCTGGTACTGTTGGCTCCGGCACAGGATTGAGTGTCCGCAAGTCTGACCCATCTCTCTTCATCCTCCCTCCAACCCACGGCCACAGATTGGGGTCTTGGGCTTCTCCTCCCTGATGTCCCAAGTAAAGAGCAGAACAGAGAAGTCTCTGGAGCTCACACTGAGCGACCCTGTCTCCGGCTGATAATGGAGCTGCTATTTCTCCCGGTGCTGTGAGAGGCTGTTTGTAGGCTGGAGCTGTAACAGATACTAATGCAGCAAGAGACACTAATGCAGCGTGTGAAGCATACAGGGGCGGGCGGGAGAGAGCCAGGAGCAGCATGTGTGTGGGACACAATGTGTGTGTGTGTGTGTGTGTATGTATAACACAATGTGTGTATGTGTTAGTGTGTGTGTTTGTGTGTATGACACAATGTGTGTGTGTGTGTGTATGACACAATGTGTGTGTGTTTATGTTTATGTGTATGACACAATGTGTGTGTGTGTGTGTATGACACAATGTGTGTGTGTGTTTGTGTGTATGACACAATGTGTGTGTGTGTGTTTGTGTGTATGACACAATGTGTGTGTGTGTATAACACAATGTGTGTGCATGTGTGTGTATGACACAATGTCTCTATGTGTGTATGACACAATGTGTGTGTGTGTGTGTGTATAACACAATGTGTATGTATGTCTATGACACAATGTGTGTGTGTATGACACAATGTGTGTGTATGTGTGTTTATGACACAATGTGTGTTTGTATGACATAATGTGTATGTGTGTTTATGACACAATGTGTGTGTGTCTGCAGGACAATGTTGGGTTAACCTGGGAATCAATGCTTGGCCTGTAATCATCTCAGCTCTTATAGGGAGACGGGGAAAGTGAATTTCCTCTTTCATTTAGACATTGTGAGGATTAAAGTCCCACCGCCCGGCTGCTTTCTTATTGTTTCTCCCCAGCCCGTAGCCCAGGCAGGGGGGTAACTACAGAGGAAACAGACCCTGCGGATAAAGGGGGGCCCAGGAGGTATAGGGGCCCCCCATGAGTCCTTCATTTATATACAATATCAATAAATATTGGTAAAACAGGTCAAACTCTAGACATTCTGGGAGCCTGAAAAATAATGTGCAGTGGGGCCCAGTAATATCTAGTTACACCATTGAGCACAGGGTTTATTTATAGGCAGGTGAGATCCGGAGATATTCCCTTCCCATTGCTGCCCTGGCTCTCATACAGTGGCACAAGGAGAAAGGGTAACACAGTAACATATTAACATATTAACATAGTAACATAGTAACATAGTAACATAGTAAGTTAGGCTGAAAAAAGACACACTTCCATCAAGTTCAACCTTAAGTCTATAACCTGCCTAACTGTCAGTTAATCAAGAGGAAGGCGAAAAACCCATCAGAAGTCTCTCCAATTTGCCTCAATTCCTTCCTGACTCCAAAACGGCAATGGGACCAGTCCCTGGATCAACTTGTACTATGAGCTATCTCCCATATCCCTGTATTCCCTCACTTGCTAAACACCATCCAACCCCTTCTTATACCTATCTAATGTATCAGCCTGTACCACTGATTCACTTCCCAGCTCTCCCTGTAACACCCCTTTCCCTCCTCTTATCTCATTGGCTCCCTCCTGTCTGCTGGGGGGAGCTACTGGTGAATAAAGCATCCGACCCTTCCTTGTACCTATCTAATGTATCAGCCTGTACCCCTGATTCACTTCCCAGCTCTCCCTGTAACACCCCTTTCCCTCCTCTTATCTCATTGGCTCCCTCCTGTCTGCTGGGAGGAGCTACTGGTGAATAAAGCATCCGACCCTTCCTTATACCTATCTAATGTATCAGCCTGTACCCCTGATTCACTTCTCAGCTCTCCCTGTAACACCCCTTTCCCTCCTCTAATCTCATTGGCTCCCTCCTGTCTGCTGGGAGGAGCTACTGGTGAATAAAGCATCCGACCCTTCCTTGTACCTATCTAATGTATCAGCCTGTACCCCTGATTCACTTCCCAGCTCTCCCTGTAACACCCCTTTCCCTCCTCTAATCTCATTGGCTCCCTCCTGTCTGCTGGGAGGAGCTACTGGTGAATAAAGCATCCGACCCTTCCTTGTACCTATCTAATATATCAGCCTGTACCACTGATTCACTTCCCAGCTCTCCCTGTAACATCCCTTTCCCTCCTCTAATCTCATTGGCTCCCTCCTGTCTGCTGGGAGGAGCTACTGGTGAATAAAGCATCCGACCCTTCCTTATACCTATCTAATGTATCAGCCTGTATCACTGATTCACTTCCCAGCTCTCCCTGTAACACCCCTTTCCCTCCTCTAATCTCATTGGCTCCCTCCTGTCTGCTGGGAGGAGCTACTGGTGAATAAAGCATCCGACCCTTCCTTGTACCTATCTAATGTATCAGCCTGTACCCCTGATTCACTTCCCAGCTCTCCCTGTAACACCCCTTTCCCTCCTCTAATCTCATTGGCTCCCTCCTGTCTGCTGGGAGGAGCTACTGGTGAATAAAGCATCCGACCCTTCCTTGCACCTATCTAATGTATCAGCCTGTACCACTGATTCAGGGAGACAATTCCACATCTTCACAGCTCTCACTGTAACAAATCACCCCCTCCATAAGTGCATTAGGATGTCAGTGCAATGGCAGCTCCCACCCATATCCATTCTTAAATACTCATAAGAGGTTTATGTAAGTCGGGGTGATCTCTGGCAACACTGCATTTTACAAATATCTTAGCATTTCTCTGAATAAATAATGGATTGAGCAGAAGTGGCCTGGAATGTAAGTAGCCCCACATTGGGCTCATCCCATAAACACCTGGTCCAGTTCTGCCCCAGTTCTGTTGGGCTGCCATGGGATGTGGGAGATGGGGGATCTGGATGTGGATAATGGATAATAATATGGCTGAAGAACAGGACATTTTTTCCCCAATGATATAATTGCTGTCCCAAAAAGGTACCCCAAAGCCATGGATGAGGGGCCCCCAGAAGTAATGGTTGAGGGGACCCAGAAGCAGTGGGTATGGTGGGCCCAGAAGCAGTGACAGGCCCTATGGCTGTGGGTACCCAAGGTAAGTCCTGTTCCACATGGGGCACTGAATCCCAACAGGCTGAATCTAGGGGAAGGCAGCCCCCCACCCCACCCTGCACCTTAAGCATATGCCTCATTCTGGCTCCTCCCAGAGGAAATGGGTGGGGCAGACCCAGAAGCAATAAGGGGAGACTCTAAATCATTGTATATGGGGGTACAGAAGCAATGGGTGGGGCAGACCCAGAAGCAATAAGGGGAGACTCTAAATCATTGTATATGGGGGTACAGAAGCAATGGGTGGGGCAGACCCAGAAGCAATAAGGGGAGACTCTAAATCATTGTATATGGGGGTGCAGAAGCAATGGGTGGGGCAGACCCAGAAGCAATAGGGGGGGACACCCAGAATCATTGGATGGGGGTGCAGAAGCAATGGGTGGGGCAGACCCAGAAGCAATAGGGGGGACACCCAGAATCATTGCATGGGGGGTGCAGAAGCAATAGGTGGGGCAGACCCAGAACATTGTGTGGAAGAGACCCAGAAGCAATGACTTTGTTCTTCTAGATCCCCCCTGAAAGCCCAGTATAAAGGTCAGCAAGAGTGATATTTAGGGTGAATGCCTAGTTACCCCCCAAGTTTCTCTTGGGACCAATGGGCTGAATGACTGCTAACAACATTTACAACTGAAGGGGGACCCTGACTACATGTTCGACTGCCAAGGGGATCTTAAAACCAAAGCCTAAAAATAAACACAGCCAAGACTACATTTCCCAGAATTCCCTTTTGGAATTGAGGCAACAATGAGATGCTGTAAAATGCAATATTTCCTTGTATGGGGAGGTGACCAAATGATCAGATCTTCCATTAATTTGGGCAATCAGATGGTGGGACAAATTGGGTTCATCCAGAGCTTTTGTTCTCCCACCCACCAATGATTGGGCCATAAAAGGGACCTATGCTGATCTTTTGCCTGAGGGTTTTTCATCGATGTACAGGGCCGGATTTACATAGTGGGCACCCCTAGGCCCACTGCCATTCGTCACCCCTGTTCCCCCCCTTTATTTGTGCAAATTTTCATCATCAATGGGAATTGGCGCATGGGAAATTTAAAAAATGATTGTCCAGCACATCCCCAGTGTTTTTGAACCAATGTTGGTGTGGTTGGGCAACATGCTGCCCCCCTAAAATCCTGCCCCCCTAGGCCCGGGCCTAGGTGGCCTTTCCACAAATCCAGGCCTGTCGATGTATGTAGCAAAATTTCTTACATGTTTTTTGGGGCGCTCAAAATATGTAACTGACCCCACATTACCTGCAAATTGTCAGCCTTGCTCACAATTCCAGTGTCTTCAGATCATGGGACAAAAGAGAGAATATTTCTGCCCTAGAGAGTCATTATCTTTAGTCCCAGGGGACATTCAATGAAGCTCCAACTCATATAATGTATATTGAATAATGAATAAACAGAAATATGCAAATGATTGTCCTGCCGCAGACTAAAGAGACTGGATAGATATAAACACTATGTTTATTGTACAAATAAGTCACTCCTGGTTCTGCTTTGCCTAATGTTGAAATGTTATTTTCCTACTCACACCACAAACAGCCTCATACAAAATAAATAAGAGAGCACTTACATATCCATCATCTGTATCAGTGCAAGGGGCATGGGGTCTTACCGGAACCCACAGGCTCTTCAGTGGAACAAACACGTGTATTACTGGAAATGGTCACGCATGACAACACTACTATCTTGTTACTAAGCCCGTAATTCAACTCCTATTTCTAAAAATTGCATTTGAGAATCAGAAGACCCTGTCAGCCATTGACCTCTAACATATATACTTAATTATCTGATACAATTATATGGAGCTTATTTATCTCATTTCCTTATTATATACAAACCCAGTGTCTGGGGACTAACGCTGTAGTAGTACAGGAGGCTTTGCCAAAGCAAAATGTCAGTGGCTGACACAGATCTATGTAAGTAAGGTTAATGTGAATGATACACCGATAATTTACATTAGATTAATTTGTTTTAGCCAAAACAATGTTTATTATTTTCTGTGACTTTTTATTATCTGGTTGGTGCCAGTGAATAAGAGGAAAACTACTGGGATACCAATATTCAAGTTGACCAAGTTGGGATTGATTTACACTAGAGAAGAGACAGTTAAGGGGGATATGATCACTATATATAAATATATAAGGGAATATGATCACTATATATAAATATATAAGGGAATATGATCACTATATATAAATATATAAGGGGGATATGATCACTATATATAAATATATAAGGGGATATGATCACTATATATAAATATATAAGGGGATATGATCACTATATATAAATATATAAGGGAATATGATCACTATATATAAATATATAAGGGGGATATGATCACTATATATAAATATATAAGGGGATATGATCACTATATATAAATATATAAGGGGATATGATCACTTTATATAAATATTTAAGGGGGATATGATCACTATATATAAATATATAAGGGGATATGATCACTATATATAAATATATAAGGGGGATATGATCACTATATATAAATATATAAGGGGATATGATCACTATATATAAATATATAAGGGGATATGATCACTATATATAAATAAAAAAGGGGGATATGATCACTATATATAAATATATAAGGGGGATATGATCACTATATATAAATATATAAGGGGGATATGATCACTATATATAAATATATAAGGTAATGAAATAGAGAAAGTACAGAGAAGAGTGACTAAGCTGATTAAGGGAATGGAAGGCATCAGTTATGGGGAAAGGCTGGCCAAGCTAATTTCGGGTCAGAGATGCCACCAAGATTCTAGCTATCTGTATAACAGAACATTCTGTCCCAGTGGCTGCACAGATCCTATCTGATCCCCATTGTAAGCAGCAGTCCTGTCCTGCTTTATGGCAGCTGAGATTCTAGCTATCTGTATAACAGAACATTCTGTCCCAGTGGCTGCACAGATCCTATCTGATCCCCATTGTAAGCAGCAGTCCTGTCCTGCTTTATGGCAGCTGAGATTCTAGCTATCTGTATAACAGAACATTCTGTCCCAGTGGCTGCACAGATCCTATCTGATCCCCATTGTAAGCAGCAGTCCTGTCCTGCTTTATGGCAGCTGAGATTCTAGCTATCTGTATAACAGAACATTCTGTCCCAGTGGCTGCACAGATCCTATCTGATCCCCATTGTAAGCAGCACTCCTGTCCTGCTTTATGGCAGCTGAGATTCTAGCTATCTGTATAACAGAACATTCTGTCCCAGTGGCTGCACAGATCCTATCTGATCCCCATTGTAAGCAGCAGTCCTGTCCTGCTTTATGGCAGCTGAGATTCTAGCTATCTGTATAACAGAACATTCTGTCCCAGTGGCTGCACAGATCCTATCTGATCCCCATTGTAAGCAGCACTCCTGTCCTGCTTTATGGCAGCTGAGATTCTAGCTATCTGTATAACAGAACATTCTGTCCCAGTGGCTGCACAGATCCAATCTGATCCCCATTGTAAGCAGCAGTCCTGCCCTGCTTTATGGGAGCTGAGATTCTAGCTATCTGTATAACAGAACATTCTGTCCCAGTGGCTGCACAGATCCTATCTGATCCTCATTGTAAGCAGCAGTCCTGTCCTGCTTTATGGCAGCTGAGATTCTAGCTGTCTTTATGCGACACAGATACTAATGATGATGACTGCTTATATCACTGCAGGACTGACTGAGATTACTTATCAGGGAAAGAGATCGGGAAATTTTTCAGAGACAAAATAAAACAACTCCCCAAAAAATGAATTCCTATGAATACTGAATATATGTAATAACATAAAACAGCATTAATCAAAAGTACATAAAAAATTAAATAGGGCAATGTATTTTTCATATAACAAGTGTTAATCAGGAAATTACACCGTATCATGAATTTTATGGCTTTAAACAGATTATTTTATATTCTTTCTTCCTTTTCGTCAAAAGCTGAAGTGAGCGAGAGATTGAAGTGACAAGGAGGGAGCCCGGGGCAGGAATAAAGGGGTCACTGAGCATTTGATGTGACCATAGACAAGTTCTTGGAGTCAAAGGGACAGAATTACCTGTCATGGGTTAAACACTGCGGCAGTTCAGGCCTTGAGAAGTTCCATGTACAATTCTATATCCATCACGGAACACGAAACTGCCCTGAGCATCTGAATCTGAGGGTCGGGCATTCATGTTGCATTCTGATTGGCTGCCATGAACCCAATGAGGGGGTTACAATAACTGGTCCTTTTCAGTTAAATCTTTGCGTTGTTCCTGCCAGGGACATAATGCTCAGGGCAACCCGTATTACTTGATTGTAAGCTCCTGTGACCATGGTGCTCCACCTCTATTTATATCTGCCACTGTCTTATAATAATAACAACATTTATTTGGATAATTATTGGATAAAAAAACAAATCTATTGGTCTAGCAGAGAGTGTGGCCCGGTATTATCAGTGGGTTATTGGCCCACGCTCAGCATCAGACGGGGGTGTCTGAGGCCCACTAAGGCTACAACCTCATGGCCCCCCATGTTTCTGCACCCTGGGGGGCTGCATTGGAGGGGCCCACCAGGTTTTTCCCCAGTGTCCCCTCTGCCCAGTCTCCCATCAGTCATCAAACTCCTGCATGTTGCTGCCTGGGGGCTAAGAGTAGAAACGTATGGTGTTCTCTCTACACTGGCAACCCACCCCATTGGAAAAATTGGAGCAAATTCTAAATTCCACTGCATTTTGCATCAGTCTGTGAGGGGTACAGGGATTATGGCCAAAAAAACAAGGAAGGTCTCAACCCATGACTACTTGCCTAAAGGGTAGGGTAATTGGAGAGACTCAATTAAAACAGTGGTTTTTACTTTATACTGGTGGCCCTGGGGATGTTCTAGACTGGACGGTGGCCTCTTTTGAGAGTATTGCTGATGGTTTTCTACTACTACTGGGTGAATAATTTATACCAGTTTTCTGTGGCACCTTCTTCTGTGAAATTTCACAAATTATACCCAATTCACTCCGAGCCACTAAATGGGAGATATCCTCAATGGCCATTGGATAATGTTAAGGCCTTTAATATTGCTCCCCAGTATGAGGATCAAAAGGTGCATCACGTGTGTCTGTAGTGTTTGATTTTATATAATATGGGGTATAAGGTGACATGAGGAAGAACTGCATTATATAGATTTATCTTAACACTATCCTGTGCTTATTGAGGAGATCACCCAATCCATAATGGAGCAATGAGGAAGGGTCGGTGGGTGGGTAGTAAACACATTGGGTGCAAATAGAACATGGTGGGTTGAGGTCAGTGTTGGAGGTGATGGGGTTTGGGTATAATTTGCTGGTGACCTTCCTCATGTGATTCCCTGGCACATGAGTCTTTTCAAACTCATGGTAAAAAAATGAAGCAGGAAGGGGTGGGACCTTTAGTATCAGAGGGGGGTCAGCTGGTTGATGAAAACAAAATAAAAGCTCAGATTCTGAACTCATATTTTTTGTCTGTCTACACAAATGAGGAACCAGTAAGTGAAGGTTTCCTTCTTAATAGTCCCAATTCTAGTAATACAACTAATGATGCATGGTTCACACATGAGGAAATTCAAAAGAGACTTGAACATGTTAAGATTAACAAAGGTCCTGGGCCAGATGGTATTCATCCCAGGGTAATTAGCGAGCTTAGCTCTGTGATTGCCAAACCTCATTACTTAATTTTTCAGGATTCATTGAGGTCTGGCATAGTGCTGAGAGACTGGCGAATTGCTAATGTGGTGTCTCTATTCCAGCATGGCCAGCATGGTTTTATGCATAATAGATCTTGCCAGACTAACTTAATTTCTTAAGTTCTCAAGGGACCTTGATTCTGGGATGGCAGTGGATGTGATTTACTTAGACTTTGCTAAAGCATTTGATACAGTGTCACACAGAAGGTTACTGGTTAAATTAAGGAATGTTGGCCTGGAACATAGTATTTGTACCTGGATAGAGAACTGGCTAAAAGATAGACTACAAAGAGTGATGGTAAATGGAACATTTTCTAATTGGACCAGTGTTGTTAGTGGAGTACCGCAGGGCTCTGTACTAGGTCCCTTGCTTTTCAACTTGTTTATTAATGACCTGGAGGTGGCCATTGAAAGTACTGTTTCTATTTGTGCAGATGAGACTAAATTGTGCAGAACTATAGGTTCCATGCAGGGTGCTGCCACTTTGCACAGTGATTTGTCTAAACTGGAAAACTGGGCAGCAAACTGGAAAATGAGGTTCAATGTTGATAAATGCAGGTTATGCACTTTGGCAAAAATAATATAAATGCAAGTTATACACTAAATGGCAGTGTGTTGGGAGTTTCCTTAAATGAGAAGGATCTTGGGGTCTTTGTAGATAACAAGTTGTCTAATTCTGGGCAGTGTCATTCTGTGGCTACTAAAGCAAATAAAGTTCTTGTATAAAAAAGGGCATTAACTCAAGGGATGAAACATAATTGTGTCTCTTTATAGGTCCCTGGTGAGGCCTCATCTGGAGTTTGGGGGCAGTTTTGGACTCCAGTCCTTAAGAGGGATATAAATGAGCTGGAGAGAGTGCAGAGACTAAGTGCAACTAAACTGGTTAGAGGGAGGGAAGAGTTAAATTATGAGGGGAGACTGACAAGGTTGGGGTTGTTTTCTCTGGGGGAAAAAAGGCGCTTGTGAGGGGACATGATTAGACTTTACAAGTACATTAGAGGACATTATAGACAAATAGCAGGGGACCTTTTTACCCATAAAGAGAATCACGTACCAGAGGCCTCCCCTTCAGACTAGAGGAAAAGAAGTTTCATTTAAAGGAACAGAGTAGGGGGTTCATCACAGTGAGGACAGTGAGGTTGGGGAATGCACTGCCGGGTGATGATTCAGTTAATGACTATAAGAGGGACTTGGATGATTTCTTGGACAGACATAATACAAAGGCTATTGTGATACTAAACTCTATAGTTAGTATAGATATGGGGATATATCATTTATGTGACAGTAGGGAGGGGTGTGTGTATGGGGCTGGGTTTTACTTTGGAGGGGTTGGACTTGATGGACTTTGTCTTTTTTCAACCTGATTTAACTATGTAACTATGTAAACTATTTTTTTTTCAATATGTTATTTTCTTTGAAACAAATGAATCAGTACATAATCATGCAATTCTTTACAGCAAAATTGCATATAGTGTAACCATTGATCTCCGGTCCATGAGGTGAACACTAGTGGGTGTCATTATCAGAGTAGGGGAGTATGCTGCCAGTGGTCAGGAAAGTATGAGGGTGGTGATAGGGTTAATGAGCGGTTCTATCCAAGCAGCCTCGCATAGTGTAGATCAGTTTATATAGAGGCATGGCTTGCGCTACTACATTGATCCATAAGGAAACAATTTGATTTTTAATTTAGAAATAAAAAGTTCAATCCGTGCGATGCATCTATAAGTGGAAAGGTGCCTTTTCCCTATCCCTCTGTGGTAGGGTTTATTTTTTGCAGTTATACAGTCCCTCTATGTCTCCTTCATTACCAATCAATAACATTGGCATCAAGTGGCCCTTTTACTGGCAGCCAACCCTCATTCTCCCATAGAAATGAATGGGAGCGCATATACATATAACCAGCTGATGCCTACAATGCCTACAAAGGTGGAATAATTATTATCAACGCTAGCAATACTCCTAAACGTTTGTGAGTATTCAATTTAAACACACAGAAGGTGCCACTGTCTTTTAAAAGATTGGTTGAAGGGCAAGTTAACCCCGCAGGTGAAGGAGAAGAGACACTTTGCTTAATAAATCATTTTAACCCCACAGAAGGGTGCAACAGCTAAAAAAGAAATACCTTACTATATATTATTACTTTTCTTTTTCTCTGTCTACCCTGAGCTTACAGCGCTGGTTCACCTACATAAACATAACTACTGCTTATTCGGAGGAGAACAGATTATTAGGACCAGCAAAGCCCACTGTCCCATTAGGATTAATATTCCCATGTCTGTGATTCATTACAACAAAAGCCCAAACATGAGAGTTGCAATATCAGTCATGAGAGCAATTATAGCAAGAATGTCCGTTGGCAGAACTGCCAGTGACGATGGTGCGGCGGGTCCTGCTGTGTCCCCTCTCTATCAGTGACATTTATATTCCCTTCCTTCCTGGGCCCCAGCAAGACCTCTGCCTATTAAACATTTTAGCTGATTAAAGGCCCAGAAAATGAATGACGGCGGGTTACAGACATGAGGACTCCCGGCTGGGTCGGGCTGAGATCTGATGATCCAGAAAGGGCAGGAGGAAGCCAAAGTGACAGATACATTTGTCTGATCCGTTGTCTCTAACGTTCACATTGTGCCCAACTCCTATGGCGCCTCATGGTAACTATTAATATTCATTTGCTTATCCAAATAGGATCTGCACTGGTCCCACAGATTCCAAATAGCTTGTCTGATAAATACAGAGCTCTCCCCGCTCCCTGGCGCTCTCGCTGGTCATGCAGGGCTCCTATTAATATAAATGTCCTTGTATCAAGTCTTTCTATTCACCAATTATGAAATGTGTCTCAGGGTTACCTTCAGCACATACGGCAGATAAATACAGTGTTGATTCAGCAGGATAAATACAGGGCCAATTCCATGTATAATACCCCAGAACACACAGCAGATAAATACAGGGCCAATTCCATGTATAATACCCCAGAACACACAGCAGGATAAATACAGTGCCAATTCCATGTATAATACCCCAGAACACACAGCAGATAAATACAGGGCCAATTCCATGTATAATACCCCAGAACACACAGCAGATAAATACAGTGCCAATTCCATGTATAATACCCAGAACATACAGCAGATAAATACAGTGTCAATTCCATGTATAATACCCCAGAACACACAGCAGATAAATACAGGGCCAATTCCATGTATAATACCCAGAACACACAGCAGATAAATACAGTGTTGATTCAGAAGGATAAATACAGGGCCAATTCCATGTATAATACCCCAGAACACACAGTAGATAAATACAGTGCCAATTCCATGTATAATACCCCAGAACACACAGCAGATAAATACAGGGCCAATTCCATGTATAATACCCCAGAACCCACAGCAGATAAATACAGTGCCAATTCCATGTATAATACCCCAGAACACACAGCAGATAAATACAGTGCCAATTCCATGTATAATACCCCAGAACACACAGCAGATAAATACAGTGTCAATTCCATGTATAATACCCCAGAACATACAGCAGATAAATACAGTGTCAATTCCATGTATAATACCCCAGAATATATGACAGGATAAATACAGGGCCAATTCCATGTATAATACCCCAGAACACACAGCAGATAAATACAGTGTCAATTCCATGTATAATACCCCAGAACATACAGCAGATAAATACAGTGTCAATTCCATGTATAATACCCCAGAATATATGACAGGATAAATACAGGGCCAATTCCATGTATAATACCCAGAACACACAGCAGATAAATACAGTGTTGATTCAGAAGGATAAATACAGGGCCAATTCCATGTATAATACCCCAGAACACACAGCAGATAAATACAGTGCCAATTCCATGTATAATACCCAGAACACACAGCAGATAAATACAGGGCCAATTCCATGTATAATACCCCAGAACACACAGCAGATAAATACAGTGCCAATTCCATGTATAATACCCAAGAACACACAGCAGATAAATACAGTGCCAATTCCATGTATAATACCCCAGAACACACAGCAGGATAAATACAATGCCAATTCCATGTATAATACCCCAGAACACACAGCAGATAAATACAGTGTCAATTCCATGTATAATACCCCAGAACATACAGCAGATAAATACAGTGTCAATTCCATGTATAATACCCCAGAATATATGACAGGATAAATACAGGGCCAATTCCATGTATAATACCCCAGAACACACAGCAGATAAATACAGTGTTGATTCAGAAGGATAAATACAGGGCCAATTCCATGTATAATACCCCAGAACACACAGCAGATAAATACAGTGCCAATTCCATGTATAATACCCCAGAACACACAGCAGATAAATACAGTGCCAATTCCATGTATAATACCCAGAACATACAGCAGATAAATACAGTGTCAATTCCATGTATAATACCCCAGAATATATGACAGGATAAATACAGGGCCAATTCCATGTATAATACCCAGAACACACAGCAGATAAATACAGTGTTGATTCAGAAGGATAAATACAGGGCCAATTCCATGTATAATACCCCAGAACACACAGCAGATAAATACAGTGCCAATTTCATGTATAATACCCAGAACACACAGCAGATAAATACAGGGCCAATTCCATGTATAATACCCCAGAACACACAGCAGATAAATACAGTACCAATTCCATGTATAATACTCCAGAACACACATCAGATAAATACAGGGCCAATTCCATGTATAATACCCCAGAACACACAGCAGATAAATACAGTGCCAATTCCATGTATAATACCCCAGAACACACAGCAGATAAATACAGTGCCAATTCCATGTATAATACCCCAGAACACACAGCAGATAAATACAGTGCCAATTCCATGTATAATACCCCAGAACACACAGCAGATAAATACAGTGTCAATTCCATGTATAATACCCCAGAACATACAGCAGATAAATACAGTGTCAATTCCATGTATAATACCCCAGAATATATGACAGGATAAATACAGGGCCAATTCCATGTATAATACCCCAGAACACACAGCAGATAAATACAGTGTCAATTCCATGTATAATACCCCAGAACATACAGCAGATAAATACAGTGTCAATTCCATGTATAATACCCCAGAATATATGACAGGATAAATACAGGGCCAATTCCATGTATAATACCCAGAACACACAGCAGATAAATACAGTGTTGATTCAGAAGGATAAATACAGGGCCAATTCCATGTATAATACCCCAGAACACACAGCAGATAAATACAGTGCCAATTCCATGTATAATACCCAGAACACACAGCAGATAAATACAGGGCCAATTCCATGTATAATACCCCAGAACACACAGCAGATAAATACAGTGCCAATTCCATGTATAATACCCCAGAACACACAGCAGATAAATACAGTGCCAATTCCATGTATAATACCCCAGAACACACAGCAGGATAAATACAATGCCAATTCCATGTATAATACCCCAGAACACACAGCAGATAAATACAGTGTCAATTCCATGTATAATACCCAGAACATACAGCAGATAAATACAGTGTCAATTCCATGTATAATACCCCAGAATATATGACAGGATAAATACAGGGCCAATTCCATGTATAATACCCCAGAACACACAGCAGATAAATACAGTGTTGATTCAGAAGGATAAATACAGGGCCAATTCCATGTATAATACCCCAGAACACACAGCAGATAAATACAGTGCCAATTCCATGTATAATACCCCAGAACACACAGCAGATAAATACAGTGCCAATTCCATGTATAATACCCAGAACACACAGCAGATAAATACAGGGCCAATTCCATGTATAATACCCCAGAACACACAGCAGATAAATACAGTGCCAATTCCATGTATAATACCCAGAACACACAGCAGATAAATACAGTACCAATTCCATGTATAATACTCCAGAACACACATCAGATAAATACAGGGCCAATTCCATGTATAATACCCCAGAACACACAGCAGATAAATACAGTGCCAATTCCATGTATAATACCCCAGAACACACAGCAGATAAATACAGTGCCAATTCCATGTATAATACCCCAGAACACACAGCAGATAAATACAGGGCCAATTCCATGTATAATACCCCAGAACACACAGCAGATAAATACAGTGCCAATTCCATGTATAATACCCAGAACACACAGCAGATAAATACAGTGTCAATTCCATGTATAATACCCCAGAACACACAGCAGATAAATACAGGGCAAATTCCATGTATAATACCCCAGAACACACAGCAGATAAATACAGTGCCAATTCCATGTATAATACCCCAGAACCCACAGCAGATAAATACAGGGCCAATTCCATGTATAATACCCCAGAACACACAGCAGATAAATACAGGGCCAATTCCATGTATAATACCCCAGAACACACAGCAGATAAATACAGTGTCAATTCCATGTATAATACCCCAGAACACACAGCAGATAAATACAGGGCAAATTCCATGTATAATACCCCAGAACACACAGCAGATAAATACAGTGCCAATTCCATGTATAATACCCCAGAACCCACAGCAGATAAATACAGGGCCAATTCCATGTATAATACCCCAGAACACACAGCAGATAAATACAGGGCCAATTCCATGTATAATACCCCAGAACACACAGCAGATAAATACAGTGCCAATTCCATGTATAATACCCCAGAACCCACAGCAGATAAATACAGGGCCAATTCCATGTATAATACCCCAGAACACACAGCAGATAAATACAGGGCCAATTCCATGTATAATACCCCAGAACACACAGCAGATAAATACAGTGCCAATTCCATGTATAATACCCCAGAATACATGACAGGATAAATATAGTGCCAATAGAACTCCTTGAGGCATAAAGGCTTATCGATCCAATCTCAGACAATCTTACCGCTGGCGTTTACTGCCCTCTAGAGAATCCTGATGAAACAACATATCTCTTTGCAAGCAAATAGTTTATTTATTTATTTTTTTTTACTATTTTGATTTGCTATGTGTATGTGTAAATATGAATTGCAATAGAGAGACTTAACTGCAAGAGTGATGGGTAAGGAGCTGCTGCAGTGTAAGGGTTGATTAGTTAATAATGACAAGCAGTCTACTTGACTTACGTGTATTGAGATTCGTAGCTGACTGTAACTGATATTATTAAAAAACAAATGAGTGTACAAATGATCTCACCCCCCTCTGTGCTGCCTGTGCTCTCAAATCATGTATAGTGATGGGTGGATTTATTCGCCAGGCGCGAATTCAAGGCTAATTCCTGAGATTCTCCGCTGGCGAAACCACCGCGACAATTCGCCAAAAAAAGGGTGCCGGCGTCCAAAAAAAGGACACAATTTCGCAAATTTTTCGGCAAAATGCACCAAATTCGCCCATAACTTATCATGTACTATCTGATGTTCAATGTATGTGCAGCTCAGATCAGAAAGACACAAAAATACCCTTTTGTACCAGCAGAATTCCACATGTATTTGATATTGGGGTCACCGAGATCTGACAGGGGCTGAATGTATTGGGATGTAACAGGGGCCCAGAGATTTCACCTTTCCCTTCTCCTTCCCCGAAGCTGTGCCCCCTCTTCCCACGCTGCGCCCAGAGACAAATCAGCCGTCTATGAAAGAGACAATTACAAAGAGACATGGAATACATGGAATTTGCATAATTACAAAGAGGCTTTCTATTGTCAGGCTGGCGGTACGAGGAGCGATGGTGGTGTCAATGTGATGAGAACTATCAATTCTGAGAGAAAAAGAGAAGAAAGTGAATTTGGAATCAAGAAGCTGCATGTAATGGTTTAATTTGTCTCCAATCATAAAGCCACATGTCCTGAGACATTAAAGTGCTGAGTTCCTGGGCGCCCCCCAATATTTCTCTATTCCCAGCGCGTTCCCATGCAATCTCAGAAGCAATGCTACAATGTGGAAACTGGGGGGCACAAATACCAAGCTGGGAAGGGAAGAGAGGACATGTCCCCAACCTGATGTT
The DNA here is from genome assembly GCF_017654675.1 of Xenopus laevis. NCBI lineage: Eukaryota > Metazoa > Chordata > Amphibia > Anura > Pipidae > Xenopus > Xenopus laevis. The sequence continues at coordinate 167,293,799 of NC_054374.1, forward strand.
ATTACATAGTAACTCACTCTCAGTGTTTGTGTTGGAAATGACCAACATGTGGCCCTTCAACCTCATCTACAAACTGGGCCCCTAAATATCTTGTTCTCTAATGCCAGCTTTGATGTTATAGTTCATGGCATCTTGACTGTGCCCAGTGTGACATGGAGCCAATCAAAAAAACCCACAAATTGAATTGTTTCCTCCTATGAACAAGTAAGATGCGTTCGGGTTATTTGTGATTCCATCAGAGCAGCAGGGCATTGACAGTTTAATTGAGGGTCAGTGTTGGAGGATCCTGCCCAAGAGTTGGTTCATAATCAGTAGTTCCTCAACTCCATCTCCAGAACCTGGAATTGACGCTTCTTGTTGCTTTTCACCTACACTTGATATTGACTCCATCTTCTGCACCTTGGCTCTGTGCCCTACACTTGACATTGGTTATACCTCCTGCTCTTGCATTTGTTGCATCTTCTAAACTTCATATTGACTCCATCTCCTACACCTGACATTAGCTCCATGTCCTACACTTGACATTGGTTCTACCTCCTGCCCTTGCATTTTTTGCATCTTCTAAACTTCATATTGACTCCATCTCCTACACCTGACATTAGCTCCATGTCCTACACTTGACATTGGTTCTACCTCCTGCCCTTGCATTTGCTGCATCTTCTTCATCTTCAGCACTTCATATTGACTCCATCTTCTACACCTGACATTGGCTCCATGTCCTACACTTGCCATTGGTTCCCCCTTCTGACCTTGCATTTGCTTCATCTTCTTCATCTTCTGCACTTCATACTGACTCCATTTTCTACACCTGACATTGGCTCCATGTTCTACAGTTGACATTTGTTCCACCTCCTGTCCTTATATTTTAATCTTCTACACTATATATTGACTCCATCTCCTGCCCTTGTAATTGTTTCATCATCTACATGTGTTCTTGGCTCCATGTCCTACACTTGATATTGATTCCATTTCCTTCCCTTACATTTGCTTCATCGCCTACACTTGACAGTGTCCCAATCTCCTATATTTGAAATTGAGTCTAACACCAGCCCTTGAAGTCATTCCTGCAACTGTGGTTGGTTGCATTTCCTGCACCTGTTGCTCCATTCTTCTCACAGGGCATTCAAGGATGGATTTATGACGTAGGTGCCCCTAGGCCAACTGAGCACTCCTCATGCCCCCCCCCCATTCGAGCACATGCATTCCCAATCATATAGATGAGGAATGACGCACAAGGGCTTCGGAAAAATTAGGATGTGTATCAGGGGCATTCCTTCCCACATATCCATGCCTGATGGCATTAACTTATCTCCTACACCTTCATTGGCTCCATCTCTAACTCTAATTTCCATTATTATTTGCATCCCCTACACCTGATACTGATTCCTACATCTGTTACTGGTTCCATCTTTGACCTGGTATTGAATTCATCTCCTATATCTGCTATTTCTCTATGTGTCTCCTCCTGGTGTATCCCCCTAATTTACACGAGAGGTAAGAGAAGAAGCTCAAACACCACAGCCTCTTTGTGTTTAAACAGAGAAAGAGAGTGATTGCTTTGCACTTTATCCAGAGTTTACACAATGGGCCCCAAACACCAGCCTGACAGCCCAAGTGTGTGCCCAGCAGAGGCAACAAGTTAACATTAACTGGTGTTTGCCTGGAGATTATTATGTACTTGAACACGACGACTGCGGCCCTGGCGGCTTATTCTACGCTGGTGCTCAAAAGGGGGTTCCAGTCCGCATGCAAACTCAGGGAAATATCCAGCTGGAAAACATTTGCCGCATGGAGTGCTGCGAATTGTTTTAAACACGCCCATTTTTGTTGTCACACCCCCTAATTACCATGTTCATATTACAAAATTTGGCAGGTTAGGAAAGTTTGAGTTTTTATTTGTTATTACAGTTTTGCTAATGAAGGTGAATTGCCCCTTAAGCTGCAAGTCACAGTTTTCCCAAGAGACCTGTTTATATTAAATTGTTACAAATGTTTCTTTGCTTATCTTAAATTGTTTCTTTGCTTATCTTAAATTGATACAAAAGATTTATAAGTGCAGCTGCGACATATTCTGGGCTCTCTACCAAAAGCCAATTAAGTTATAAACTTCGTATCCTTTTCTGGCTGTTCAGTGCAGGAGATCAAAGACAAAGTTGGGACATTTCAGTAACAATTTCTGAGCTGCCAAAATCGGTCCCGCGAAAAACAGAAAAGTTGGGAGGTATGCAACTCCAATTCTGGTGAATAACTTTTCAGCTCTTCTTGTGGATGCAATCAAGGGGGGAGGGAAGGCAGGGAGTATCAAACTGTTTTGGCATTCATGGGGAGCGAGTCTGGGGCCCTTGAGGATCGGCCCACTGAGTTTTTTTCCCAGTGTCCCGCCGGCCCAGTCCCACCCTGGGAGTTAGGAATAGGCAGAGGAGGCACGTGGCTAGGGTGCAAAGGTAGGGGGCACTGACCAGCATTTCCCGAGATTCAGCCCTAGAGGTTCAATTCTTAGTCTAGAGTCCTGCGCGGAAGCAATTTCTAAGACCCGGCCTTACCCGAACCCACAGCCCGCGTCCTGCACCTCAACCCACATATTTACCCATTTTGATCCGCTACCCAACCCGGACTCACAACTGCCTTATCCGCAACCCGACCCGCAAGTAACCGGAAGTGACTTCATCGAAAGTGGGCGGGGCAGAAACAAGTTTTGTAAAATTTTAAAAGGAGTAAAATATAGACAATATTACATAAGATAAGAGATTTAGATGAGACCCGCAACCCGGCTCACGACCCGCGGCCTGAAAATCCTCCCCTCATTCCGCAGGGTGCCCGCTTTTTTTGCGGGTAACTCGCTGGTACCCAACCCGCTGCAGGACTCTATCTTACACCTCCCTTTGTTACTATTGCTTCCACCATCTACAGGCACCGTGGGTTCAGCCTCTGCTTTTAGAGAATTCTGTGACACAGGCACATTCTGAAAGTGGAACAGATTTGGCTCAGTAACTCCTGGACCTTTCAGGTGCCTGAGGACTGAGCTGTGAAGCTGTTTGACAAGGGGCTGATATATTTAGAATCACCACTTTCTCCCCGTGCTGAGACTTTGCTGGAGAGTTGGCATAGAGATTAATATAATATATCAGACTCCTATTCTCGTGCCCACCACTGTCACACGGCCTGGCTGCTGCGAGTGAGGCTCTTGTTGGCACCCGGGCACCACATACAAGGGAACCAGTGTGAATGATGGAGAGGTCAGATCTGGGGAAATTATGAGCAAAATAAAAGCTTGAAACCAGTTGTACGAGAGAAAGTTCTTCCCCTTTAACACGTGTGTGTGAGAGCTGTGTGAGCACAAGTAATACCAACTCCTTCATTATTAAATGGAACAGGTAATGAAGTAGCTTTGCCGCAGGCATTAAAGGCTCCCAGGGGCCCTTGTACTGGAAATTGGAAAACCGAGTTCTTGATTCCTGAGTGCAGCACTGACAATGCACAGCCTGAGAATGTGCCCCCAAAATCCTCGGAGAATCCCACCCAGTGCTGAACCAACGTCACAAGAAGAGGGGAGTCAACGCTCTAGTGATGGACCCCTCATGTGCGTCTGCAACATAAACTGAATATGTCTTTATTATATGTAGAACTATAAATATCCAAGGAGAAGGCTTTGAACACACAGTAGAAAGTCTGAGGGTTTACTTGCCCTTTCAAGCCGGCTGAAATCCAACTGTATAAGACCACCAGAGCTCAAATCTGTGCCCAATCCCAAATTATCAGCTAAATATAGATCTCACTCGCTGGGCTCTCATACTGCAGAAATCCTCTTCATCTCCCGTCTCATTATTCTCTTTAGATTGTAAGCTCTTGTGAGCCTCTGCTCCCATTTCATTCTGTAACCCTTGTTTGTTAAATGATTGTAAATGAATATAAAGCGCTCTGTAAGTGATGATGATGATGATGACGACGCACCATTTATATCCATCCAGACCAGTATCTGTTTTGCTGCCCACTAGCTGGCTGAGCAATGTGAGCATGCTGGGAGTTCTATTGATTTGTTATCTCTGAGCTAGATCTTAATATTATTAAGCCTATGATGTCATGCATAGACATCAGTTCTAATGGATGCTAATTAGGACAATGATCACTCATTTACTTATTTGATCATTAGTTCTTGGCATCAACCATGTTGCACCTCGGGCACCCAAACCATTGTGACAGCTGCTGACTAGTGTGACTTATAGGTGCCCTATTCCTTTCTCCTCCCTTTCTGCACTGGTACAGTTAGTGGTTCCATTAGCACCCTGTGCTGCTATATACAAGAGCATCGATGTACTAATTCTTAGCAACTTTTCAGTTGGTCTTCATTTTTTATAGTTTTTGAATTATTTGCCTTTTTCTTCTGACTCTTTCCAGCTTTCAAATACTCTGTAAGGCTACAGATTTATTGTTATTGATCTTACTTTTTATTCCTCATCCTTCTATTCAGGTCTCTCCTATTCATATCCCAGTGCCTCGTTCAAATCAGTGCATGGTTGCTAGGGGAATTTGGACCCTAGCAACCAGATGGCTGAAATTACAAACTGGAGAGCTGCTGAATAAAAAGCTAAATAAGTCAAAAACCACAAATAATGAAAAATGAAAACCATTTGCAAATTGTCTCAGAATATCCCTCTCTACATCATACTAACAGTTAACCCAAAGGTGAACAATCCCTTTAATGCAATGCCACTGCTCTGGATACTCTTGGATCACTAAAGATAGGTGAATAATGATAATTTCATTTCATATATATATATATATAACCTTGTTTTGCGTTATGCCACCCATACACTAGCAAATAAAAGCTGGCAACGTAAACATGGCACCTTATTGGCCTGACAGTGAGACTGACCCTAGGGCCTGCCCAATGCATATCATACTGACAATCAGCCATATACTGTTTCTACAGGGTTAGAAAATCCCATTGGATGAGGATGGTATGAGCCTGTTGATCTCACAGATCTGAATAGTATCAACCCAATTGAACCCATCACTTCAGCAGATCATGCACTGTGTGCCCAGCTTTCTATAAATGCCCTAACCGAACCCAAAGGTCTGATAAGTTCTGGCCCAGAGAAATCACAGCTCATGGCCTGTTGGTTGTTATGGGAAACTGAATGTGTTCCCTTTTGCAGACAGGTTTTTAGCAGTGCGTTCCTTGCCACCCCTTTTGCCACATTAACAGTAAATGTGCCCCCATCTCTGTGCCATGTCGGTGCCAACTCAGTGCCATCTCTGTGCTATCTCTGTGCCATCTTTGTACCATCTCTGTGCCATCTCTGTGCCATGTTGGTGCCAACTCAGTGCCATCTCTGTGCCATCTTTGTACCATCTCAGTGCCATCTCTGTGCCATCTCTGTGCTATCTCTGTGCCATCTTTGTACCATCTCTGTGCGATCTCTGTGCTATCTCTGTGCCATCTTTGTACCATCTCTGTGCCATCTCTGTGCCATCTCTGTGCCATCTTTGTACCATCTCAGTGCCATCTTTGTGCCATCTCTGTGCCATCTCTTTTCCATCTCAGTGCCATATGAGTGCCATCTCAGTGCCATCCCTGTACCATCTTAGAACCATCTCAGTGCCATCTCTGTGCCATCTCTATACCATCTCATGAGACAGTGGGGAGGAAAGAGAGAGGCCGATGGGGGCGGGTGAGAAACAGGAGACAGAGAATGGAGGGGAGAATGGAGGGGAGAGTGGAGGGGAGAATGGAGGGGAGAGTGGGCAGATTGAGTGGCGAGTGCCAAGTGTAGGGGAGGCTCCAAGGTAGATCAAATCACAGTTATAAGTGGAAACAATGATGTGTTTGTAACTGAGGGAGCGGCATCTGCAGGGGTCACACTTGCACTCAAATTGCTGAGAGCTTTGGCTGATAAATAACAAAAATAAACACTTTCTCCCCCCCCCCCCCAGTGAGAGGGAACGATGGGAACAGCCAATGGGAGTCACCCGCAACATGCTGGGTAATAATACTAATAATAATACTAATGCAGTCACCTTTTATTCCAATAAATGCCTTATACACGTTTAAATGTCCGTATCCCTTCCATTCTCCTATTTAAGTCAGTTGCAGGAATCTGTAGGCAGCAGTGCTGTAATGTTTTTCCAGACAAAGCGTCCATTCCCTCCCTGTGCACATAATATGCTGATCATATAGACTTTCTAGACTACATTTTACTCCTTTCTAGACTGGCAAAAGTATGGCGACCCCTGCCCACCCCCTCAATATCACATTGCCTCTCCCTTTGCTGCTGTAACTGCTCCATCTCTTCTGGGAAGGGTCTCACAACACTGCTGCTGGGAGTTGTTTCCATTCAGACACATTAGTGAGGTTGGACACTGATGTTGGGGATCAGGCTCACAGTCAAGGTTGCAATTAATCCCACAGGGGTTCAGTTGGGTTGTCCCTCCCTTTGCTGCTATAACTGCCCCATCTCTTCTGGGAAGGCCCCACTAGATGTTGGAACATTGTTGCTGGGATTTGTTTCCATTCAGACACAAGAACATTAGTGAGGTTGGGCACTGATGTTGGGGATCAGTCTCACAGTCTGGGTTCCAGTTCATCCCACAGGGGTTCAGTTGGGTTTGCTGCTATAAATGCCCCTACTCTTCTGGGAAGGTCCCACTAGATTTTGGAACACTGTTGCTGGGAGTTGCTTCCATTCAAACACAAAAGCATTAGTGAGGTTGGGCACTGATGTTGGGGATCAGGCTCACAGTCGGGGTTCCAATTCATCCCATGGGGGTTCAGTTGGGTTGAGGACTGGGCTCTATGGAGTCAGGTTCTTCCCATCTCAGCAATCCCATTCTGTACAGATCTGCTGTATTAAGAGCCAGGGTGGAACCTCCATCTGGAGGGGGGGCAAATGGGGCAGATCTATGGGGGTTCTATGAGTGACGCACGATACTACTCATTTACTTGTGCTGAGTGGATTCCCAGCAGAACCAACATTACCCAGTGGACAGAGTTTAATGTGAGAGAATCTGATTTCACTGCCAGGGATCTGACTCCTGTCTCCAAATTGCCTAATTACATGGATCGTCGGCTCTTTCCCTGCTGTGACAAGTCCTTTTAATGCTTCTGTGGAAAAGAGAACAATTTGGCCATTCATTAAGCGTCTGCTGATTGCACGTTCCATGGCTCTGCTCTGCCTCATTCTATCCTTGTCCCATTGCTGCCGTTACAGAAACTCATGGTTGGATATACACTGAGCCCCAGGTAGTCCCCTGGCAAACAAAACTAAAGCAAAACTTATTACAGAAATATTCTGTATAAATGTAGGTGCATTTTGCATCCCTGCAGAAGGTGTCTGTATGACTATCCTTGAATTGTGAGAAACCCTTCTTTTTTTTTAAAAGTTTTTATTTTTGGAATTTCCAACAACACAGACACATAGACAAAAATATAAACAAGACAAATCATATACAATGGAAGTGGAACCAGCAAACAGCGTATCATCACACATAAACCCCAATCTTAGTGAGCGGCTTCATAGTTCAGCCACGCTCCCCAGATGCCCTCAAACTTCTTGGGGCACCCTCTTGTGATATAGACCAATTTTTGGTAAGGAAGGACGGTGTTAACCTGGCTTTTCCAGAAGGCAACAGTCGGGGGTTCAGTCGATTTCCAATGCAAAAGGATAGATTTTTTAGCATAGTATAACAGTTGTAGGTAGCAAAGCTTAACCGCAGGCTTCAGCCCTAAATTATCCATTATTCCCAACAGACAAACTAACGGAGTTCCAAAGCAAGCGACATCCAAGACTAGAGAGGTATGGTGCAGGACCTCACCCCAGAACTCCTGGATGCTTGGGCAGTTCCAGAATACATGCATAACCGTGCCTACCTCCTGATTGCATTTGGTGCATTGGTCCGAAACCGTAGGATATATTTTTGCAAGCCTAGAAGGCGTTAGGTATACTCTGTTCAAAAACTTAGTTTGGATATACCTGTCTCTAACAGACATGGTAATGAGTGGGACCTGTTTCAGTGCGTCCGTCCACATCTCCTCATCCAGACCTGGAATATCCCCAGCCCATTTATGTTGTACCCTGGCAAGTGGATCGGGACCAGCCCTTTCCAGGATGGTGTAGAACCAGGAGGTGGGTTTTTTAATGTCCTCCTTCCTCAAATAGACTTCTAGGGTAAACTCTACTATTTCAATGGGCCGACTGGGAAATTGGGTTTGGAAGGCATGCCTGAGCTGGAGGTAGCAGAAAAACATGGAGTGGGGCAATCGGAAAGCATGCTGTAGGCTCTGGAATTGTTTCAGATCCCCCTGCTCACTAACATCAGCCAAGGGTGAGAAACCCTTCTTGCTTATAGGCCCATAATCATAATTTTCATTTCCAGGCTCTTATTTCAGCCCTAACAATGAGGATCTTGACACAAAGGCTTGCAGTCTAGAAGCAACTACACAACTCATGCCTTTCCCTGAAACTATGGCACATGCTCTATGATGTGTATCATTCCTCACACCAGAACAGTAACAAATCAATATCATATAACAGAGTATCCAATGACTGTGGCCCAATGCGCTGGATCTACAGCTGATGTCTCATTGTATCACGTGGGTCACATGACATTTCATTACACGGATCAGTAACACGTGTGTCTCTCTCTCCCCATCACTGTGTTGTCTCTACAAAACAAAGAAGCACAGAGACCAAAGCCCTGAATAACACCCCCTGTCATCCTGAGGTGCCCCCCAGTAGCCATTAGTCACAGGACAAACCTCCCTCCTCCTCTACTTCTCCTCCTTCTCTCTCCCCTTCTCCTACAGTTTTATCCTCCTAGTTTGCTCTTAAGGTGTCCAAACACGGGCAGATTAAAGCTGCTCATATCAGTCCTTTAGATTCAGCTCTATCAGGGAGGTTTGATTTTTCTGGCGATCAATAACCACATGGGCAAGTTTATGTCGTCCTCATCCCATTGGTGCTCAGTCTTTTCGTTGTAATCCGAGGGTTGAAATTTTGGATTAACCCAATATCACCCTGTCATGGGTGGGAATGTCAGGGAAAGATCCAAATTACTTACACTCACATTCAAGGCCTTTAATAATGAAACCCCTCCCTATATTTCATCTCTAATCTCCAAATACTCTCCTTCACGAAACCTTCGCTCTGCTTCTGATCTTCCCTCACTTCTCCTCTGATCACTTCTGCCCATTCTCATCTACAAGACTTCTCTCCGGCCTCTGCTTTTCTCTGGAACTCTCTGCCTCCAGCTGTCAGACTTTCTCCTTCTTTCCAAACTTTCAAGCGCTCCTTAAAGACCCATCTGTTTAAAGAGGCCTATTCGATGTACCTTAATTAATCATTGCTGTATCAAAGATGACAAAGTGTTTATATAATCCTAATATCTCAATTGTACCCTAACCTTTTAGTTTGTAAACTCTATTGTACTCTGTAATCCTTGTCTGTTATCCACCATTTATTCCCTGTTTGCTATAACTGCAGTAAAGCACTGCGTATCTTGACAGCGCTATATAAATAAATGATGATGATCCGTTCCTTTGGCAACCTCACCAAATAATCGGATCTTATTGTGTTTGGCCACCTTAACTCTCTGATGTTTCTCCTCCTCATCCGTCTCTCTACTCCCTAACCCCCTTTCCCTTCTCTCCTTCTGTCTCTCACCCCCTCTCCTTTCCTTTTCTCTCCCCCAACTGTTTGGCCTTACTCTCCCCCATCCTCCCTCTTCTCTCCCCTTCTATATTTCTCCTCTCCCCCATTTGTCTCTCTACTCACTAACCCCCTTTCCCTTCTCTCCTTCTGTCTCTCATCTCCTTTCCTTTTCTCCCCCAACTGTTTGGCCTTACTCTCCCCCATCCTCCCTCTTCTCTCCCCATCTATATTTCTCCTCTCCCCCATTTGTCTCTCTACTCCCTAACCCCCTTTCCCTTCTCTCCTTCTGTCTCTCATCCCCTCTCCTTTCCTTTTCTCCCCAACTGTTTGGCCTTACTCTCCCCATCCTCCCTCTTCTCTCCCCTTCTATATTTCTCCTCTCCCCCATTTGTCTCTCTACTCCCTAACCCCCTTTCCCTTCTCTCCTTCTGTCTCTCATCCCCTCTCCTTTCCTTTTCTCCCCCAACTGTTTGGCCTTACTCTCCCCCATCCTCCCTCTTCTCTCCCCATCTATATTTCTCCTCTCCCCCATTTGTCTCTCTACTCCCTAACCCCCTTCCCTTCTCTCCTTCTGTCTCTCATCCCCTCTCCTTTCCTTTTCTCCCCCAACTGTTTGGCCTTACTCTCCCCCATCCTCCCTCTTCTCTCCCCTTCTATATTTCTCCTCTCCCCATTTGTCTCTCTACTCCCTAACCCCCTTTCCCTTCTCTCCTTCTGTCTCTCATCCCCTCTCCTTTCCTTTTCTCCCCCAACTGTTTGGCCTTACTCTCCCCCATCCTCCCTCTTATCTCCCCATCTATATTTCTGATGTTCTCTGCTGATAATCATTTCCCTGCAACACTGAATCCCAAACAGAAAGATCAGTTGCAGCCTCTTCATTAGCCCAATAAAGTTGAGAGAGTCTGATTATTATCAGAAGATCAGCAATTAAACACATTTAGAGATGGAAAGGTGCAGGGAGTTAATGATTCCTGGAGAGCACTTTGGATTGGCTGGTGCAATGGATAGGGAAAGTGTTGATACTGGTGCTTTATAGAGAGAGACCCCCGGGGGAGACGCAATAACCCTGTGTAAGTCAATGAATCCATTTTATAATAATCCCTCGGTCTATAGGACTTTGTATCTCACAGGAGCTGAATCTCAAGGTAAAGTGAGTAACAAAAGTGTCACATTCATAGAATGTCCATGTGACTAATCAGGTGTCACATCACATCCCATAATATCCTCTGTGGAACATCTCTGCTATATCACTTAGGAGGAAACACAGTGGAAATTAGAAAGACAGAGATGATATTATTCCAATAACCCATTCTCTGTATAAATTGCTAACACAGAGCTTCTACAGCATTCCCCTTTTGTCCCTGCCCCTGTAAGCTTACTATCTAATGGCCCTTTCACATCCCCCTCTGTCCCTGTTCCAGTAAGCTTACAATCTAATGGCCCTTTCACATTGGTTGATGAATTGGTTGAAGGCAAAGTGTGTTTTTAAAGACTGACAAAGGTGGGACTGTTATGCAAAATGATTCCCTTTCTCAGCCAGGGAACTATAGGCCTGTTGTTCTGACATTTGGGAGAAAAGCTTTGAGATGGGATATTATGGGCCAATTGCCAATTAATTGCCTTCCATAAAGAGTTATATAAAAAGGGCATTAACCCAAGGGATGGAAACATTGCTTTGCCCCTTTATAAGTCCCTATATCTACTTTACTATCTACAAGGACATTAGAGGGCATTATATACAACTATTTGAACTGGATAAGCTCTGTGACATGTGTGCATTCAAGAGATGCTTCCCCTTTATTTTGTTTTCTTTTATTCCTCTAGAAAATATCAAGCACCAAATAATAGATTTCTGCCAATGGCGGGTAATGAACGGTTACAATGGAACGGGGGCTGAAGGCCGTGCAAGAATAAAGCTGCAATTCTTTCTATGGCAGAAATAATCTTGTGCATCCGGCACTCGTTTTGCATTGAGAGGTTTCTGTTTTGCCCATTTCCCTCACAATCAGCGTGAAATTGCTCAGAGGGATCTCTCTGCTCAGTGAAGAAATGAACCAGCGGATCAGCCCAAGGCTTCTTCTAAAGCTCAGTCTGATCTGGGGGAAATATCAGTAGAACTGTGTTAAACAGCAATTACAGGGTCATTAAAGCCGCAGGCTCACAGAACTACAGCAGTCCTATCACATACCAGTGTATAACATTTCCCACACGGACCAACTCTGTCCACTTATGTTCTCTACTTGGGGAGTAGAGTGAGCGAGAGGGGAAAGGGGTCACCAGGGAGATCCCATATTGAGGTCACATCACTGCTGTACCCCTGGGATCACCTATAGGGAAGGGTTTGGATTATCTTTTTTGCCATTTAATGTTTGCAAACTGATAACCCACCAGGAGATAATCCATATAGGCAGTGTGAAATAGACTTCTTTCCCCTCATGCTTGTGTTCAGATTGCAGCTGGAAGTCTGTATTCTCTGCAATGAGACACCTAAGCATCATGGGAGTGAGAGCATCAACCTGTGGCCAAGTTGGACAGGGACTGTAATTCTCTGTGTCTCCTGCTTTTCTCTACAGTGTGAAATTCTACTTATTCTATTTATACATTCAAGTCTCCACCACCCCCCCCCCCCAAACAGGAAGCTGAAGACTTGGCCATAAAATAGGTGAATACTGCAGAATCAAAAAGGAAGAAGAGAGACAAATGGGGACAGGAGAAATATAGACGGGGAGAGAAGAGGGAGGATGGGGGAGAGTAAGGCCAAACAGTTGGGGAGAAAAGGAAAGGAGAGGGGATGAGAGACAGAAGGAGAGAAGGGAAAGGGGGTTAGGGAGTAGAGAGACAAATAGGGGAGAGGAGAAATATAGAAGGGGAGAGAAGAGGGAGGATGGGGGAGAGTAAGGACAAACAGTTGGGAGAGAAAAGGAAAGGAGAGGGGATGAGAGACAGAAGGAGAGAAGGGAAAGGAGGTTAGGGAGTAGAGAGACAAATGGGGGAGAGGAGAAATATAGAAGGGGAGAGAAGAGGGAGGATGGGGGAGAGTAAGGCCAAACAGTTGGGGAGAAAAGGAAAGGAGAGGGGATGAAAGACAGAAGGAGAGAAGAGAAAGGGGGTTAGGGAGTAGAGAGACAAATGGGGGAGAGGAGAAATATAGAAGGGGAGAGAAGAGGGAGGATGGGGGAGAGTAAGGCCAAACATTTGAGGGAGAAAAGGAAAGCAGAGGGGATGAGAGACAGAAGGAGAGAAGGGAAAGGGGGTTAGGGAGTAGAGAGACAAATGGGGGAGAGGAGAAATATAGAAGGGGGGAGAAGAGGGAGGATGGGGGAGAGTAAGGCCAAACAGTTGGGAGAGAAAAGGAAAGGAGAGGGGATGAGAGACAGAAGGAGAGAAGGGAAAGGAGGTTAGGGAGTAGAGAGACAAATGGGGGAGAGGAGAAATATAGAAGGGGAGAGAAGAGGGAGGATGGGGGAGAGTAAGGCCAAACAGTTGGGGAGAAAAGGAAAGGAGAGGGGATGAAAGACAGAAGGAGAGAAGAGAAAGGGGGTTAGGGAGTAGAGAGACAAATGGGGGAGAGGAGAAATATAGAAGGGGAGAGAAGAGGGAGGATGGGGGAGAGTAAGGCCAAACAGTTGGGGGAGAAAAGGAAAGGAGATGAGAGACAGAAGGAGAGAAGGGAAGGGGGTTAGGGAGTAGAGAGACAAATGGGGGAGAGGAGAAATATAGAAGGGGAGAGAAGAGGGAGGATGGGGGAGAGTAAGGACAAACAGTTGGGAGAGAAAAGGAAAGGAGAGGGGATGAGAGACAGAAGGAGAGAAGGGAAAGGAGGTTAGGGAGTAGAGAGACAAATGGGGGAGAGGAGAAATATAGAAGGGGAGAGAAGAGGGAGGATGGGGAAGAGTAAGGCCAAACAGTTGGGGAGAAAAGGAAAGGAGAGGGGATGAGAGACAGAAGGAGAGAAGGGAAAGGGGGTTAGGGAGTAGAGAGACAAATGGGGGAGAGGAGAAATATAGAAGGGGAGAGAAGAGGGAGGATGGGGAAGAGTAAGGCCAAACAGTTGGGGAGAAAAGGAAAGGAGAGGGGATGAAAGACAGAAGGAGAGAAGGGAAAGGGGGTTAGGGAGTAGAGAGACAAATGGGGGAGAGGAGAAATATAGAAGGGGAGAGAAGAGGGAGGATGGGGAAGAGTAAGGCCAAACAGTTGGGGAGAAAAGGAAAGGAGAGGGGATGAGAGACAGAAGGAGAGAAGGGAAAGGGGGTTAGGGAGTAGAGAGACAAATGGGGAGAGGAGAAATATAGAAGGGGAGAGAAGAGGGAGGATGGGGAAGAGTAAGGCCAAACAGTTGGGGAGAAAAGGAAAGGAGAGGGGATGAAAGACAGAAGGAGAGAAGGGAAAGGGGGTTAGGGAGTAGAGAGACAAATGGGGGAGAGGAGAAATATAGAAGGGGAGAGAAGAGGGAGGATGGGGAAGAGTAAGGCCAAACAGTTGGGGAGAAAAGGAAAGGAGAGGGGATGAGAGACAGAAGGAGAGAAGGGAAAGGGGGTTAGGGAGTAGAGAGACAAATGGATAAATATAGAAGGGGAGGATGAGGGAGAGTAAGACCAGTTTTACAAAGGGAGAAAGGGAAATACAGAAGAGGGGAGAAGAAATGGACTGGGCAGGAGAAAATATCAGTATAACAGAAAGGTAGAAGAAATTCCAGTGGCACACTGAATGCTGAAAAAAGTGTTAAGTTTATTCACCCAAATACATACAGACAAGGGCAACGTTTCGGACCACTCGGGCCCTTTGTCAAGCCTGGCTTGACAAAGGGCCCGAGTGGTCCGAAACGTTGCCCTTGTCTGTATGTATTTGGGTGAATAAACTTAACACTTTTTTCAGCATTCAGTGTGCCACTGGAATTTCTTCTATGTATCTACATGACCCACACGGCAGGAGTGGGTTCTCCGGTGTAGCACCTGGTACCACAAAGGGTACATGATCAGGGGTGGAAGCACTCTACCATACTGTTGAGTATAACAGAAAGGAGCAGATCTAATATTTCCTGGAGGGGGCCACCAATGTCCCACACAGTATTCAGCCCAGCACAACCAGGTGTCAGTGAATCATGAGACTTTCACTTTATTTTCAGGTTGGTTCTGATGCAGAACATGAACCCACTGAGCACTGGCTACAAAGAGGCACAAATTCTCATTATCTCGGGTTCCAGCAAGTACATTGTCACACATGGGGATAGCGACTGCAGAGGGAACACATTTGCGCCGGGTTTTCCTTCCAATGTCTGTCACAGCTTTTTCCCAGGGGCTCATGGAGCGTCAGCTTCTCTGCTCTCATGGTGACAGGTTTAGCTCTGGACCAAAACTCCCGGATTTCCCCATTGCCTTGAGTTGTGTCGCTGCAGAACAGGGATGCACCAAATCCAGAATTTGGTTCGGGATTTGACCAGGATTCTGGCTTTTTTCAGTCGGATTCAGGTGAATCGTTCTGCCGAATGTGAATCCTAATTTACATATGCAAATTTGGGGCGGGGAGGGAAATGACTTGACTTTTGTCATAAAACAAGGAAGTAAAAAATGTTTTCCCCTTCCCACCCCTAATTTGCATAAGTAAATTAGGATTCGGTTCAGTATTCTTCCGAATCTTTCGTGAAGGATTCAGGGGTTCATCCAAATCCAAAATAGTGTATTCAGTGCATCCCTACTGCAGAAGCACACTATGAGCCAATTGCTAGCTCAGCAGCCAAGTGATCAAACACGATCCAGCTCATACAGGGTGGCACACTAACATAATAGGTGAAATCTATAAAAGATATCTGTATAAAGGGGGCAGTTAAGGGCATAGGGCTCTGGATTGCCTTCTTACAAAGCTGTGAGTGCTACAAACTGTATTTCATATTGTGCAAGTGGGTAAGTGTCAGCTCCCCTGTACAGTAAGTGATTGAGCAGTGAGTTTGGCATCTCCATGAAACCATAATGCACTCAGCAAATGATATTTATGGATTTATTCTTCATTGTGAGCAGCAAATAAAAGCTTTTATACTTTCCCTAATTAGAGCCAAATGGTGATTAATAGACAAACAGAACCCAATGTCCCAGGGAACATTTAGAAGGTGCCGACAAACCCTGATCCAGATTATATATCTGTGAATAAATATCATTTTGGGTAGTGGGGGGGGGGAGTGTCTTGTACTCCGTGTCCTGAAAGCTCCCATAGTCCATAAATCCCACATTTGCTGAACAGAGAAGTCTCTATAAATCTGCCAGGTGTTTGCCCAGGGCCCTTTGCCTGATCACTGCACTTACTGACTTCATTATATTTACATTTGGAAAATGTTATCCTTTGTATTTTAATGAAGAGACATTTAGATTGCAAGCTCTGCAAAACAGGGACATTTCTCAGATGCCAGGGGCCAGTAACGTAACTAGGGGGGGACAGGCCCTGGTGCGGGACATGCAGCCGGGCCCCCCGCCCCCCTCCGTATGTGATTTGCGGCCCCGCATTTCAGTGGCGCACCCCCTGCTCCCCCGGTAGTTCCGCAACTGCCAGGGGCCCCCAACGGGTATAAATAGGCCTCTGCCCAGGTCCTGATTGATAACCAGTTTTAGTCTCTTCCAAAATAATCTTCCCAAAAATAAATGTAGGACTCTGAGTAGATTTTACCATGGGAGCCACAATGGCACCCGATTCCTATAGACAAAACAATGAGCCCCAGATGGAAGGAAAGATTCTAATGACAATAATATTCTGTCCCTTTCAAGTGGAATAAATTCTGTCTGTCAATTCTATTTCTCTTTAATGGATTGGGATAAATCCTTCCCGTCATCCCATTCCCTGGATACTGACCTTGTCAGGAGCAACACTGGCTCTGATTCTGATAGTAAAGGAATCTGGGTTATTATTATTGTCAGAGTCATATCAGTGTTACAGTCACTTCTTTTTTCTTTTCTGGAAGGAAATTGTATTTGTTTGTCCTTCTTGTTTTGTTATGGACAGAGAGTAGGGACAATTTGGATAAAAGAGACAGTACAGGATCTGTGCCATACACATGCATATCCCTTGACGTGTCTTCATTAAAAAGCTGTACAACATATAGGGGCAAGATAGTAGTGGTAGGATGAGATGGTGACGGCAGTTCATGACGAGACCGTAGAGAAGAATGAAGACAAAAAGACAAAGATGGAGACAGTAAGACAAGATGGAGACAGTAGGGCAAGATGGAGACAGTAAGACAAGATGGAGACAATAGGGCAAGATGGAGACAGTAGGGCAAGATCGAGACAGTAAGACAAGATGGAGACAGTAAGACAAGATGAAGACAGTAGGACAAGAGGGAGACAGTAGGAAAGAAAGAGACATTAGGACAAGATGGAGACAGTAGGGCAAGATGGAGACAGTAGGGCAAGATGGAGACAGTAGGGCAAGATGGAGACAGTAGGACAAGAGGGAGACAGTAGGAAAGAAAGAGACATTTAGGACAAGATGGAGACAGTAGGGCAAGATGGAGACAGTAGGGCAATATGGAGACAGTAGGACAAGATGGAGACAGTAGGGCAAGATGGAGACAGTAGGGCAAGATGGAGACAGTAGGACAAGAGGGAGACAGTAGGAAAGAAAGAGACATTAGGACAAGATGGAGACATTAGGGCAAGATGGATACAGTAGGACAAGATGGAGACAGTAGGGCAAGATGGAGACAGTAGGACAAGATGGAGACAGTAGGACAAGAGGGAGACAGTAGGAAAGAAAGAGACATTTAGGACAAGATGGAGACAGTAGGGCAAGATGGAGACAGTAGGGCAAGATGGGGACAGAAGGGCAAGATGGAGACAGTAGGGCAAGATGGGGACAGAAGGGCAAGATGGAGACAGTAGGACAAGATGGAGACAGTAAGACAAGATGGAGATATTAGGACAAGATGGAGACAGTAGGACAGAATGGAGTCAGACACTAGAGCAAGGTTGGGCTTTATGGCAGGGATTAGAAGACCAAGGTACATAGTAAGATCAATATTCTTTTATCTCATCTACATTATATGTATACACTATTGGGTGGGAGTCTAACTCAAAAAGGACAAAACAAATAATAAAACTATTGAAATACATAAATATGTGAAATCCAAAGCTCTAATGGGACAGAACAAGTAGCAGACTAGTGTTTTGTTTTATGGAAGAATAAAAACAATGTGATCCGTGTGACTTTGGGAGTTTAATGACAACTTGGGGAGAGGCGTGTGAACATCAGGGCACTTCTAATTCACAAGTATTAGTGGGAGCTGCTTAATGAGTCGTTTGTTATTAGAGACGCGAGACAGGACCCCTGAAGCTCAGAAGTCCCCCCTCAGAGTCCCCCCCCCCGGCTCATCAGCAGAAGGAGGAGATCAGTGATCCCCAACCAGTAGCTCCTGAGTAACATGTTGCTCCCCAACCCATTGGATGTTACTCCCAGTGGCCTCAAAGCAGGTGATTATTTTTGAATTCCAGGCAAGTTTTGGTTGTATAAAAACCATGTTTACTGCCAAATAGAGCCTCTTCTGGCACCTGCTACCAAATGGCCAATCACAGCCCTTCTTCTGCACCATCCAGGTGTGTTTTTACTTTTGATTGTGGCTCACAGGTAATAAAAAAGTTGGGGACCCCCTGGCTTAAAGAATAGAGGGCTCAGTAATAAGGGGGTCTCTGGCTAATGAGCAATGAGCTGTCACATGGAATGTACAGAACTTGTTGTGAGGGATTCATTAGCCATTCATTAGCCATTCATTAGCCATTCATTAGCCATTCATTAGAACACTCAGGAACATGTCTTTAGGCTGAATCACATCTGTGCCTGGAATAAAATGAGATATTTCTGCTCTCAGAATAACAGCTCATCATAGGACTGCACCCCTCATTATATTGGCTCCAGAATGAGACACAAACAGAGGGTTATACGGTTGCACCAGCACCAGGGTGACAACCCCTCAGTGACTTCTAATATCCTTATCATTTACAGTAGGGGGTACATTATCCCTTATAATACATGAGTAATACTCAGAGTTCCCTGTATAACTCAGCCTGCAGCCTTGTGCCTTTATATGGTCACAGAACAACCCCTCAGTGACTTCTAATATCCTTATCATTTACAGTAGGGGGTACATTATCCCTTATAATACATGAGTGATACTCAGAGTTCCCTGTATAACTCAGCCTGTAGCCTTGTGCCTTTATATGGTCACAGAACCACCCCTCAGTGACTTCTAATATCCTTATCATTTACAGTAGGGGGTACATTATCCCTTATAATACATGAGTGATACTCAGAGTTCCCTGTATAACTCAGCCTGCAGCCTTGTGCCTTTATATGGTCACAGAACAACCCCTTAGTGACTTCTAATATCCTTATCATTTACAGTAGGGGGTACATTATCCCTTATAATACATGAGTGATACTCAGAGTCCCCTGTATAACTCAGCCTGCAGCCTTGTGCCTTTATATGGTCACAGAACAACCCCTCAGTGACTTCTAATATCCTTATCATTTACAGTAGGGGGTACATTATCCCTTATAATACATGAGTGATACTCAGAGTTCCCTGTATAACTCAGCCTGCAGCCTTGTGCCTTTATATGGTCACAGAACACCCCTCAGTGACTTCTAATATCCTTATCATTTACAGTAGGGGGTACATTATCCCTTATAATACATGAGTGATACTCAAAGTTCCCTGTATAACTCAGCCTGCAGCCTTGTGCCTTTATATGGTCACAGAACAACCCCTCAGTGACTTCTAATATCCTTATCATTTACAGTAGGGGGTACATTATCTCTTATAATACATGAGTGATACTCAGAGTTCCCTGTATAACTCAGCCTGCAGCCTTGTGCCTTTATATGGTCACAGAACAACCCCTCAGTGACTTCTAATATCCTTATCATTTACAGTAGGGGGTATATTGGGAAACATTATCCATTACATAATCAGTGTTTGCAGTAACTATAATATGTTTTCAGCTGCCTTATATTACAAGTGAGACATTATACTGAATATTGAACTATAACACTGGACATTAGAGCAGATTGGCACCTTAAATCTCTAACAGGAACAGAAAATTGCAGTAATGAGGGAAGGGAGCAGTATATTTACTACAAACAAGTAGATTCAGTGTCAGTTTTAGGGAAATCAGCAGTAATTTAGTTGTCATGTGATCATCCCCTGGCAGCACAGGAATAGGTGCTATTGGGAGAGTCCTCACTGGATGTTATGGAGTCGCATTTCCAAGGAACAGCAGTGAATATAATTAGAAAGGAAATAATAAAGTGGAATTAAATATTCTGTGATAATCTGTATGTGTATATCTTTATATATTATATAGAATTAGAGGCTCAGGCAGTAACTCGCATTGATAGCGAGAGCAGTGAACTGTCCTTAAAGGGATATACACTTATTTTGCAATTAGAGTTACAATTCAACATAATTCTCATTAATAAGCACAATATGCTCAGCTCTGGGCTCAGCGGCAGCAGTTACAGGGAATTATTACTGAGGAAAAGTGAATCAGACAAGAATAATCAGTGTTTTACTTACCCTTTAAACATTGGTTTATGGGCTTTATGGGTTTATTGGGCCCCTGGATTCCCGTTTGGCACAAAGAGCCGGGTACCTGTGGAATACCCATCTTGCATGGGGGGGTTTGGGTGGGTCCCTGTATTACTCATGTCCCATCCTGCTCTGTTTTTTAGGGTGATAGCACTTCTAGGGTGTGGGGTACACAGTGCACAGATGGAAGATTTTAGGGGAGGGTACAGGTGGGGTTCAATGGGGGTAAATGTGCTGGTCAGTGGATTACAGGTCTCTGGGTTCATATCTGTTATTGTCCAACTCTCCTGTTTACAATATAAACTGCCATTTTGTTGCCAGGGTCTCATCCCTTAGAAACCAGGCAGTGGATTCAAAGACTGACCCCCGGCAACAGATAACGGGGTAAGTATTTTTCAAAGTACAAAGGGTCTGATTAAAATGTAACCATTTCTAAGGACAATGTGTCGCCGTGATTAAGGCGGATTAATATCAGCAGAATGGGGTGCCATTTAATGTCATTCTGCTTTGGTTTCCACTAATTACTTTCTTATCACTATTTATTTTCCACTAATTAGCTGCTGGTAATTAGTCGCAAACAATTTTAATAAGAGAATAAACCAATAAAATAAAAGGTAAGTACAGAAGAGGGTAAAGTGGGAGCACCCACTGCAAAAGGGAAAAAATGCACCAGATGAAAAGAAATTGCTTTTGGGTGGGACTTGCTCCTGCTAGGATAGGGGTGACACTGGCAGGATTTGGGGTACACCTACCTGCCCTATTTAAATAAGTTGGTGCAACATGAAACCCCTATACATCCAATACACAGGAATTGAATGCACTGCTGTCGGCACAAGCAGAATGTTGGCACATGGTATTTCCAAGGGCAGACTATAATAAATGTATATATATAAATGTATATAACCCCCCCCCCCCGGGCTGCAGGTATATTGTGCGCTGCTTTTTGGGCCTGTTGCTCTGAACCACAGTAATACGTTATTTGGGGCTCCGGTGCTCAAACGGGAAATTAATGAAATAGAAAATGTACAGAGAACAGCAATGAAGCTGATAAGGGGAATGAAAGATCTCAGGTGTAATGAAAGTCTGGCCTTTATACTGTATATATGACATATAACTCTCTCCTGCCTCATTTACCTGTAGAAAAAAAAACCTCACAGCATCCTAAGAGATACAAAGAAATTTGCAACTGGTTTTCATTTTTTATTATTTGTGGTTTTTGAGGTATTTAGCTTTTTATTCAGCAGCTCTCCAGTTTGCAAATCCCCCTAGCAACCATGCATTGATTTGAATAAGAGACTGGAATATGAATAGGAGAGGCCTGAATAGAAAGATGAGGAATAAAAAGTAACAATAACAATATATTTGTACCTTACAGAGCGTTTGTTTTTTTAGATGGGGTCAGTGATTCTTGATTCTTCCCCATTCAGATTCTTCCCATTTATTCTGAGTGTCCCCATTCAGATTCTTAGTCTCTGTCTATTCCTAGAACTGTACCTTCCGTCCTACACTTTACTAACACTCGTGCCCCTCTGCTCGATCAGAACCTTTGTTTGGCTCCTCTATTAATAAGACCTGGTGACATCCGATTAGCTGAGGCTCCTCCTGAGGTGAAAGGCGGCTGTTAAAGGCAGAAGTGAGAGCTGAGACCAGGGAGTTTAGCATCAGTTCTGGATTCTGGGTGTCGTTCATAACACTTCCCATTCATCCTGATTCTCCCCATTCATTTGGATTCTCTCTATTCTGATTCTTCCCATTCAGATTCTTCCCAGTTATTCTGAGTCTCCCTATTCAGATTCTTCCCCATTCTGAATCTCCTCATTCATTCTGATTCTGCCCATTCAGATTCTTCCCCATTCTGATTCCCAGCTTTCTGATTTTTCCCCATCCTGATTCTTCCCCAACCAGATTCTTCCCATTCTGATTCTTCCCCAACCGGATTCTTCCCCATTCTGAATCTTCTCATTCATTCTGATTCTCAATATTCTGATTCTCCCCATTCTTTTTCTCAATATTCTGATTCTCCCCATTCTGATTCTTCCCCTTCCTGATTCTCCCCATTTTAATCCTACCCATCCTGATTCTCCCCATCCTGATTCTCCCCATTCTGATTCTTCCCCTTCCTGATTCTCCCCATTCTGATTGTTCCCCAACCGGATTCTCCCCATTCTGATTCTTCCCCATTTTAATCCTACCCATCCTGATTCTCCCCATTCTGATTCTTCCCCTTCCTAATTCTCCCCATTTTAATCCTACCCATCCTGATTCTCCCCATTCTTGCCTGAGCCTGGAGCATTGGGTCTTTATTCAGGTACAGCTGCTTGTGGGTCAGTTACAGTAGGGAATGTTCTACTAAGTAGAGACAAACAGCAATACAAGGAATGGATGAGTGATGGAGAGGTGAGTACTTTGCTGTATCAGAGAGAACTTGGTACAAACACATCACTTTGAGTGAACAGAATCAGCATTAGAATCCATCCATGTGGTTCTATAAATCCCCGGGCACCTGAGAGTTATTCCCATGCTTGGCCCCTCCTGCCCCAGCCCCTCTATAGGGAATAGACTCAGGGGTCCCACATCCTCCAGGAACAAATACATGAGAAAGCTTGGGGCGGAGGAATAAAAGCTAAATATACAGTGTGATACAATGTATCACTTGCCCAATACATATATTTATATATACACATATCTATACACACATATATATATATATACACACACACATTTCCTTCCCAATACAAACCTGGCAAGTCATAAATAGGTTTTAAAGATAAATTATATATCTGTAACCTTGTTATGAGCTAAGGGGGCCCAGTCTGAAGGTCAGTTAGGGGGAGATTTGGGGTGAGTGATTATTTGTACCCTGGGTACCCCTGGAACTATAGCAGGGTGACACCCCAATGTTTCTATATATCTGTAACCTTGTTATGAGCTAAGGGGCCCAGTCTGAAGGTCAGTTAGGGGGAGATTTGGGGTGAGTGCTTATTTGTACCCTGGGTACCCCTGGAACTATAGCAGGGTGACACCCCAATGTTTCTATATATCTGTAACCTTGTTATGAGCTAAGGGGGCCCAGTCTGAAGGTCAGTTAGGGGGAGATTTGGGGTGAGTGATTATTTGTACCCTGGGTACCCCTGGAACTATAGCAGGGTGACACCCCAATGTTTCTATATATCTGTAACCTTGTTATGAGCTAAGGGGACCCAGTCTGAAGGTCAGTTAGGGGGAGATTTGGGGTGAGTGTTTATTTGTGCCCTGGGTACCCCTGGAACTATAGCAGGGTGACACCCCAATGTTTCTATATACAGTATCTTTAACTTTTTTTTGAGCTAAGGGGGCCCAGTCTGAAGGCAGTTAGGGGGAGATTTGGGGCGAGTGTTTATTTGTACCCTGGGTACCCCTGGAACTATAGCAGGGTGACACCCCAATGTTTCTATATATCTGTAACCTTGTTATGAGCTAAGGGGGCCCAGTCTGAAGGTCAGTTAGGGGGAGATTTGGGGTGAGTGATTATTTGTACCCTGGGTACCCCTGGAATTATAGCAGGGTGACACCCCAATGTTTCTATATATCTGTAACCTTGTTATGAGCTAAGGGGGCCCAGTCTGAAGGTCAGTTAGGGGGAGATTTGGGGTGAGTGATTATTTGTACCCTGGGTACCCCTGGAACTATAGCAGGGTGACACCCCAATGTTTCTATATATCTGTAACCTTGTTATGAGCTAAGGGGGCCCAGTCTGAAGGTCAGTTAGGGGGAGATTTGGGGTGAGTGTTTATTTGTACCCTGGGTACCCCTGGAATTATAGCAGGGTGACACCCCAATATTTCTATATATCTGTAACCTTGTTATGAGCTAAGGGGGCCCAGTCTGAAGGTCAGTTAGGGGGAGATTTGGGAAAAAGGAGAGAAGGACTTTTAGATGTTGCTTCTCATACAGGTGTTATTTTCTTAGTTTAATTTAGGAAAGATCAATCGGTCTGGCAGCTTCCGACACTTTGGTTACAATCCTACAGAGCAATGTGAGGAACGTTTCTTGGCTGCTCGAAGTGTTTGACATGATATCTGAGGGCACATTATCAAGGTAACAAGCCTGAAGGCCAGAGAGAAGCAGATAAAGCTGATAGAGTGAGAAAGAGATAAAAGATAGAGATCGGGACCCCAGACAGACTGGACCGATAAGAGAGGGGGGATGGGAGAAGCGCAGGAAGGACAGAACACTTTGAGGAGATGAGGACAAGGAAGTGTCAGGTCACTGGTCAAGGCCAATATAGGTTTGATGATTAAAGGGGCCACTGCACTGCTGCCACCTGACTCTGACTCAATAAACAGGCCTGTGGCTACAAACAGCAGAACTGCACTTGCTGCAGCCTCGCAATATTGCATACCCAACTGTCGTGTTTTCCCGATTTTGATAGCTCAACCCGCAGTCCTGGATTGTTACTGAAATGTCCCGACTTTCTCTCTGATCTCCTGCACTGAACAGTCAACAAAAGATACAACGTTTCTAAAACTTAATTAGCTTTTGGCCAGAGCCCAGAATATGTGGCAGCTGCACTTAGATACATTTGTAGCAATTTAAGATGAGCAAATAAACAATTGTAGCAATTTAAGATAAGCAAAGAAACAAATGTAACAATTTAAGATAAGCAAAGAAACAATTGTTACACTTTAAGATAAGCAAAGAAACAATTGTAACAATTTAAGGTAAGCAAAGAAACAATTGTAACAATGTAAGATAAGCTAAGAAACAATTGTAACAATGTAAGATAAGCTAAGAAACAATTGTAACAATTTAAGATAAGCAAAGAAACAATTGTAACAATTTAAGGTAAGCAAAGAAATAATTGTAACAATTTAAGATATGCAAAGAAACAAATGTAACAATTTAAGATAAGCAAAGAAACAATTGTTACACTTTAAGATAAGCAAAGAAACAATTGTAACAATTTAAGATAAGCAAAGAAACAATTGTAACAATTTAAGATTAGCAAATAAACAATTGTTACAATTTAAGATAAGCAAAGAAACAATTGTTACACTTTAAGATAAGCAAAGAAACAATTGTAACAATTTAAGATAAGCAAAGAAACAATTGTAACAATTTAAGATAAGCGGATCTATTGGGGAAACTGTGACTTGCAGCTTAAAGGGCAATTCAACTTCATTAGCAAAACTGTAATAACACATAAAAACCACAGAAATGTGTTCATAGTCTGCCAAATTTCGTAAATTGAATATGATAATTAGGGGGTGTGGCCACAAAAATGGACATGTTCAAAAAAAAAGTCTCTATTTCCAAAATGTTGGGAGGTAAGATATTTGTATCTGTACCCAGGCGGGTGACAGTACAACAACCCGGGCATTAGAATGTGCAGGAAATCATCATCATCATTTATTTATATTGCGCCAACAAGAAACGCAGGGCTTTAATAATGTGGCCCTTAATGGCCCCGGCTGAAGCCAAACACAGAAATGAGGTTAAGTGCAACTGGTTTTTATTATTTACATCACAACTAGGCAAATCTGTACAAAATAAGCATTTAATAAGAACATACAGTTCCCAACTCTGGGTGGGGGGCAGGAGAGCTTTTAGAGAACAGGAGACCCCAATCTAAGGACATAGGAAAGGGGGTACATTACATAATCATGGTGTGTGCAAGCTGCAACCCTCCAGCCGCTGCTGAACTACAACTCAAAGCCTCAGCCTGTGGGATATTTTGCATCAGGTGCAAATTGAGAAATGAAGATATTTTGCCATCAAAATCATCCCATGGGTGGTCAATAACCGAGTGTTAACGGGGTGGTTCACCTTTTTTTTTTTTTTTTAAATGTTTTTATTTATGAAAATTTTTCAGAGAAAACATAACTTTCACATAGCATGACAATTTGTAAGGAATTGCATCAATGAAAATTATACAGAGTTACAAAGGGGTGGTTCACCTTTAAGTTAACATTTAGTATGTTGAAGAATGGCTAATTCTAAGCAGCTTTTCAATTGGTCTTCATTATTTATTTTTTTATCGTTTTTTTTAATTATTTGCCTTCTTCTTCTGACTCTTTGCAGCATTTGAATGGGGGTCACTGACCCCATCTAAAAAAACAAATGCTCTGTAAGGCTACAAATGTATTGTTATTGCTACTTTTTATTACTGATCTTTCTATTCAGGCCTCTCCTATTCATATTCCAGTCTCTTATTCAAATCAGTGCATGGTTGCTAGGGGAATTTGATCCTTAGCAACCAGATGGCTGACATTGCAAACTGGAGAGCTGCTGAATAAACAGCTAAATAACTCAAAAACCACAAAAAAATAAAAAATACTAACAGTTAATTTAAAGATAAAGCACCCCTTTAAATAATTCAGTACCCAGTTAAAAACACCAACATTTACCAACAAAGGGGCAAAAGTGAGCCAGTGCAGTTGCCCATAGCAACCAGAGTAACTGGATGAGTGCAGTGATACTGAGTCCCAAAGGATATTATTCCTTATAATGTGAATCTTTTAGTAAAAGTCAGAGTAACAATCATTTTACTGTTAATTTTTAGTATAATGCTAACGACATAGTTAAATAATAACTAAACTTCCCGCACCCTCTGCTAATTGTCCCAGGATACAACTTTTTGTTTTGAAGCCTGGAATGTATACACACATCTGGTTGCTAGGCAAACACACCCCAGCAACCATGTAAGATTGTAAGCTGCACTTTGCAAAGAGGTAGAATTATAAAACAGATCCAGAAGGCCAAGCACATTTCATCCTTAACAGAATAAAAGTTAATTTAAAAATTTAAAGGCAACTTTAATTATTATAGAAGCTCCGCACCCACGCGGGCATCACCGCTACAGACTGGGGGGTAATAAGATAATGGGAAAGTTGTGTTTGTGATGAAAACCAAGAAATGAGAGATTTTATCCCATTTGGAGCCACAGCATCATCATTGCCGTGTTGTCGGCACTTGGAGGGGCACAATCTCAGCACCAAAATAAAAACAATTGTTAAAAATGACCTTTAAAAACTCATAAAGTGACTTACAAACACGGGGGCGGAAAGGGGGTCATTTACAAGATAAAGAAGATAAAGAAAAGAAGATAAAGAAGATGAAGAAGATAAAGAAGATAAAGACGATAAAGACGATAAAGAAGATGAAGAAGATAAAGAAGATAAAGAAAAGAAGATAAAGAAGATGAAGAAGATAAAGAAGATAAAGAAAAGAAGATAAAGAAGATGAAGAAGATAAAGAAGCTAAAGAAGATAAAGAAAAGAAGATAAAAAGATAAAGAAAAGAAGATAAAGAAAAGAAGATAAAAAGATAAAGAAAAGAAGATAAAGAAAAGAAGATAAAGAAAATGAAGAAAAGAAGATAAAGAAGATAAAGAAAAGAAGATAAAAAGATAAAGAAGATAAAGAAAAGAAGATAAAGAAGATAAAGAAGATACAGAAGATAAAGAAGATAAAGAAGATAAAGAAAAGAAGATAAAGAAGATAAAGAAGATGAAGAAGATGAAGATAAAGAAGATAAAGAAGATGAAGATAAAGAAGATAAAGAAGCTAAAGAAGATAAAGAAGATAAAGAAGATAAAGAAGATAAAGAAAATAAGATAAAAAGATAAAGAAAAGAAGATAAAGAAAAGAAGATAAAGAAAATGAAGAAAAGAAGATAAAGAAGATAAAGAAGATAAAGAAGATAAAGAAAAGAAGATAAAGAAGATAAAGAAAAGAAGATAAAGAAGATAAAGAAGATAAAGAAAAGAAGATAAAGAAGATAAAGAAGATAAAGAAGATGAAGAAAAGAAGATAAAGAAGATAAAAAAGATAAAGAAAAGAAGATAAAAAGATAAAGAAGATAAAGAAAAGAAGATAAAGAAGATAAAGAAAAGAAGATAAAGAAGATAAAGAAGATAAAGAAGATAAAGAAAAGAAGATAAAGAAGATACAGAAGATAAAGAAGATAAAGAAGATAAAGAAAAGAAGATAAAGAAGATAAAGAAAAGAAGATAAAGAAGATAAAGAAAAGAAGATAAAGAAGATAAAGAAGATAAAGAAAAGAAGATAAAGAAGATAAAGAAGATACAGAAGATAAAGAAGATAAAGAAGATAAAGAAAAGAAGATAAAGAAGATAAAGAAGATGAAGAAGATGAAGATAAAGAAGATAAAGAAGATGAAGATAAAGAAGATAAAGAAGCTAAAGAAGATAAAGAAGATAAAGAAGATAAAGAAGATAAAGAAAATAAGATAAAAAGATAAAGAAAAGAAGATAAAGAAAAGAAGATAAAGAAAATGAAGAAAAGAAGATAAAGAAGATAAAGAAGATAAAGAAGATAAAGAAAAGAAGATAAAGAAGATAAAGAAAAGAAGATAAAGAAGATAAAGAAGATAAAGAAAAGAAGATAAAGAAGATAAAGAAGATAAAGAAGATGAAGAAAAGAAGATAAAGAAGATAAAAAAGATAAAGAAAAGAAGATAAAAAGATAAAGAAGATAAAGAAAAGAAGATAAAAAGATAAAGAAGATAAAGAAAAGAAGATAAAGAAGATAAAGAAAAGAAGATAAAGAAGATAAAGAAAAGAAGATAAAGAAGATAAAGAAAAGAAGATAAAGAAGATAAAGAAGATAAAGAAGTGCTGCAGATCATCATTGTACGTAAATGTCCTGAGCAATTGCGACAAATGTGGCTCCGCCCTAAAAGGGCCCATTGCCTAAAAGTCTCCCAATGACGATCCTCTTAAAATAAGGCACTTTGTCCTCAAAGACCAGGCCACGCCCCCACGGAAGTTCCAGGTTGGTCCCCCTGCTCCCAGCTTGATGGCCCCACAGAAGGACCCCATTGGCCCCTCAGCCGTACACATATATTATACAGTGTCCCCTACAACTCTAAGAGACGTCTCCAGTTGGATCAAGGTCACCTGTCCCTTCATATCGTCTTCCTAAACCCGCGTTGGACCAGTAGCCCGGGCATGTGAAAGTCCTGGGGCAAATCTCGTGGCTTATTTACAGATTTCCACAAAGGATCCCACAGTGAGGGCAGGACATTACTGTGCAATTTGGATTCAAATACTTGATTCTGTAGATTCCGAACACAGGTCCAGTTCTAATGCGAGTTAAAATGCGAGTCCCAGAGTTTCCAGTGACTTTTGAGGATTCCGCTGATTCCACTTTATTCTCCCTTATTCCTTCCGACACTGACCTTCTGAAGTCCTGGAGTGGGGCTCATTCCTTTATACACAAAGTCTGAGCTGAGGATTGGGAGGAATTAATTTAGTAGGTGCAAATGCATATATTGAATGGGAAGGTAGGTCATTTTTGCACTTTTACTAACATTTTTACAGAGATATACTGTATTTATGTATTTATATGCTCACAAACCTCTCTAAAGACTAGATATCCTTATCATTTACACTAGGGGGTACATTATCCCTAATAATACATGAGTGATACTCAGAGTTCCCTGTATAGCTCAGCCTGCAGCCTTGTGCCTTTATATGGTCACAGAACAACCCCTCAATGACTTATAATATCCTTATCATTTACAGTAGGGGGTACATTACCCCTTATAATACATGAGTGATACTCAGAGTTCCCTGTATAACTCAGCCTGCAGCCTTGTGCCTTTATATGGTCACAAAACAACCCCTCAGTGACTTCTAATATCCTTATCATTTACAGTAGGGGGTACATTATCCCTTATAATACATGAGTGATACTCAGAGTTCCCTGTATAACTCAGCCTGCAGCCTTGTGTCTTTATATGGTCACAGAACAACCCCTCAGTGACTTCTAATATCCTTATCATTTACAGTAGGGGGTACATTATCCCTTATAATACATGAGTGATACTCAGAGTTCCCTGTATAACTCAGCCTGCAGCCTTGTGCCTTTATATGGTCACAGAACAACCCCTCAGTGACTTCTAATATCCTTATCATTTACAGTAGGGGGTACATTAACCATTATACAAGGATTAGAGTGGTAGATTCTCAGATTGCAGTAGATACTAAACTATATAAACTGACCAGTCTGTAGTGATAAGTGATAAGTGCAAAGGTTTGTTCCATTCACTGCTAAAATAGAAGTCACAATGGAAGAGAAGATTTGAATGAGAATATTTACCTCTGACTCGTCCCACTGGCCTCATACATTGCCGAGAAGCTAAAAAAAGAGAGAAATTTTGGTGAGTTTAGTTTTCTTTAAGGAAAAGGAGTCTGTAACACAGACTTGGCCCTCAAGCACTTTAAGAGTCTTCGCTGGTTCAATACATGATATAGAAATGATGTTAAAATGTGTGTCCTACTCCTGCCCAAACACCCCTCTATGTGCCCCGAGTATCCTCCCCACCCTTCCTGCCCAGGTTATTGAGCGGTTACTCACGGAGACTGGATCTATGGTTAATTGTGACAGGCTCCTCCTTATGTCATTCTCGTTGCCTCGTATAGGGATGAGGGACATGTTCCCCAGCCTGGTCTCCAAATTTGTCCTCAGTGGCCGCAGTATAGCCCCCTCCTCTGGCCACAGACTGCCGTGCTGAGACACAAAGACAAACAACTGGATGTGACACTCGTGTAAACAATGGAGTTGCGTAGAAGGACCAATGGTTTCATGACAAACTCATAACATCAGTGGGGGGGGGGGAGATGAACGTCGGGTAAGCAGGTTTAGTTTAGCCCTGGTGAGCATGTCTATCCTAGAAGTCCCAGTGAGTATTTCTACCCGAGAAGCCCCAGTGAGTATTTCTACCCAAGAAGCCCCAGTGAGTATTTCTACCCAAGAAGCCCCAGTGAGTATTTCTACCCAAGAAGCCCCAGTGAGCATTTCTACCCTAGAAGCCCCAGTGAGCATGTCTACCCTAGAAGCCCCGGTAAGCATTTCTACCCAAGAAGCCCCAGTGAGCATTTCTACCCAAGAAGCCCCAGTGAGTATTTCTACCCAAGAAGCCCCAGTGAGAATTTCTACCAAGAAGCCCCGATGAGCATTTCTACCCAAGAAGCCCCAGTGAACATTTCTACCCAAGAAGCCCCGGTGAGCTTAAAGTCATGCAATAAAGGCAGGTGGATGTGTAATTAGAGGATGAGTACTGGTAAGTACAATTAAGATAGGACAACTGGAGAGAATTATTATTGGCGAGTATTGGGAGTATATGCCACTTTAAGTAAGGAGGACTGATGGGCACATTGAGCATTGAACTTCGGATACTGGGTTGAGGTAGAGGTTTATAAATAACAACATATTACTAAACTGTCATAACAATAGTGAATTTTGGGAAAGTCTGTTTGTTTGATAAGCTAAAAAAAAGTGAAATGCGAGTTACCTGAACAAAGGTTAATGCCGCAAACCACTCCCTCATGTCTTTCTCAGTATCAAAGGCCAGGTACCTGCAACAGCAGAGGAAAGTAAACTGTGACACACAGCTGACTGATCTGCTTCCAGATGATTGGTTGCTATGGCTAACTAGACTCATAACACATCTTATAACATTATGCTTCACAGTTATATAGTAAAATGAACTACATTTGTTCCAGGTCTAATTAGTAGCACCTCTGCACTCTCTCTCCAGCTCATTAATATCCCTCTTAAGGACTGGAGCCTCAATCCGCCCCCCTGTACTCAAGGTGAGGCCTCACCAAGGACCTATAAAGAGGCAAAATCATGTTTCCATCTCTCAGGTTATTGCCTCTTCACAGCAGTTAATTCACTTTAGCAACACTGACTAGAGCTGCACAGTCTGTTATCCACGCCTCCCCCAAATTCTTCTCAATTAGCCGGCAGCACTTTCATTTATGTTATTTTTGCTCAAGTGCATAACCTTTGTCAAAACAAATGGTCCCAGGAGACACCCGCTGAGATATTGGACTAAACATCAATCCAAAGGGGCCTAATAGGGTTTCCCAGTATAATCATTTGTATGGCAATAGCAATCAGTTAAAACTAATGGAGTTAATCTCCCTGTAAACCCAACCTGCATGACCAAGGGAAGAACAGCCCAGAAATAGGAAGCCCAGAGAATAAGAGAAATAATCCAGGGTTAGGGATCCATTATTTTGGATTTGGCAGAATTCCTAAATCCTTCATGAAACATTTGGCCAAATCTAATAATCTAAAAATAATTTGCTGCTGAAAAAGGCCAAATCCTGTCTGAATACCAAACTGAATCCTGGATTCGATGCATCCCTAACCAGGGTACACAGATTTAGGGAGGGTTGGGGGGTTACTGGGTTCAAACGGCCCAGGAGAAAGTTCCTAATTAGTTTTCTATTATTGCTGCTTTGGCCTTTCCTACAGGAAGGATCTAACACCTGTCAATCCACCGGCCTCACATAATAACTTGCAGTTCCCTGATCTACAGCAAGGGGGAGACAGTCCATAGGACCCAGGTGAGGAGAGAGGAGAGAAGTCTAATACATTTATACAGTATATATATATATATAAATATACACATAGCACCATCATCTTACCATTGTGTCTTCTCCTGCTTGTCATTCTTATACACAACAGTAAATCCCAGGCTGAAACACAAACAGATGAGACTTACACTTCCCATTCCTGCCATTGACCAGCCATTAAAAAGCTCATTAAATACGTAAGGGAAAGAATATCACATAAACAAGATATGGGTTTATGACAGAATAAAAACTGGGCCTATTTATTTCCCAACAGACAGATACAGAGCATTGTATACCACTAGATCAATAACTGATTGTTTACTTGCCCTTTATCCTGATAAAGGGCATTTAGCAAAGCAGCTGTTTGTATTTAGCACAGGCCTGTGGGTTCAGATGCCCGTCTGCCATGTCCAGTGGCACCGACTCACACAGAACCTTGTAAAGCCTATCTAGCAATCAGCCCAGGCTCCATTTCTGTGACATCACCAAGGGCAGTGGCAAAGGCCCTTAAAGGATAAGTAAACCTTTAAAATAAGTGAATGTAAAATTAATGAGGGGGCTATTCTAAGCACTTTTGCAATGTACATTCATTATTTATTTTTCTTTAATTCCAAGATATTAAGGGATACATGTACTGTAAATATGAATGAATTTTGTTACAACAGCGCCATCTGCTGGTCAGTTTCCCACCAGTCTGACCAGCAAGTAGTCAAGGAAGTTGTCAGGAGAAAGAAAGAGGCTGATGTTCTTCTGCTTAGGAAAGATGTGAGAGAGGTTTCTAATTTTATTCCTAAACAGAAGAACATCAGCCTCTTTCTTTCTCCTGACAACTTCCTTGACTACTTGCTGGTCAGACTGGTGGGAAACTGACCAGCAGGTGGCGCTGTTGTAACAAAATTCATTCATATTAACAGTACATGTATCTATAATATCTTGGAATTAAAAATAAATAATAAATGTCAATGACAAAAGTGCTTAGAATAGCCCCCTCATCAATTTCACATTCACTTATTGTAAAGGTTTGCTTATCCTTTAAATCACCTCTATGGCCAACATAAATTCTAACTATGCCATTAGCAAGGAGGGTTCCAGGCTGATGATGCAATAGAATCTATTGTGCTTTACATGAGCCGTCCTTAAGTCTGTAAACATGTTGGCAGGGGAAGGGTTAAACCCCAAGAATAAGAGCAGCAGACTCTGAAATGATGGGGGTCCTTGCGAGTATTCAGCTTAAAACACAGAGACAGGAGGAAAGAAACTGCAATGATTAAATTGAATTGCTCAGAAAGAAGGGAGGGCGGCTTTTATATATACATATATTGTGTGTGTTTATATATCTAATTATTATTATTAACATGTAGAGATATATATATATATATATATATATATATATATATATATATATATATATATATCGAAACAGCCCGTAGCGCAACATTGGTTACATGCGAGACATCCAGTATCAGCATTTAAATGTATGCCGATAGACTGTATTATGGACCCAGTCAGAGGGGGTAATATCGACAAAAGGCTACTACAAAGGGAAGCATTTTGGACTTTTGACCAGGGTACACAGATTTAGGGAGGGTTGGGGGGTTACTGGGTTCAAACGGCCCAGGAGAAAGTTCCTAATTAGTTTCCTATTATTGCTGCTTTGGCCTTTCCTACAGGAAGAATCTAACACCTGTCAATCCACCGGCCTCACATAATAACTTGCAGTTCCCTGATCTACAGCAAGGGGGAGACAGTCCATAGGACCCAGGTGAGGAGAGAGGAGAGAAGAAGTCTAATACATTTATACAGTATATATATATATATAAATATACACATAGCACCATCATCTTACCATTGTGTCTTCTCCTGCTTGTCATTCTTGTCAGACTTACACTTCTCATTCCTGCCATTGACCAGCCATTAAAAAGCTCATTAAATACGTAAGGGAAAGTATATCACATAAACGAGATATGGGTTTATGACAGAATAAAAACTGGGCCTATTTATTTCCCAACAGACAGATACAGAGCATTGTATCCCACTAGATCAATAACGGATTGTTTACTTGCCCTTTATCCTGCTGATCATGTGACATTGGGGTTTTTGTTTTTTTTTTAAAGAATTTCTGCAGAAAATAAACCAAAAGGGCTGTGTCTGGTTTTTTTTTTGCCCGTTGTTTTTTTGGCACGTTGTTGCCTCCCTAAAACTGCCCTCGTTACAGCAGATAAATAAAGACCAGAAATGTCTGGGAAACACTTTGTTGCCATGGAAGCAGGAAAAAATTTTTAAAAAAAAGAGAAAATGTATCGGGGTTTTTATACAAAAATGCGCCGGTCCATTATCTGCCGTCATCATCATCATCAATGTAATTAATTGCTTGTTTCATGGGCTTAATGAAATCCAACAAAGAGAGTTAACCCTTGCAAGGCCAAACCCAAGGCAGTTGGGGGGTGGGGGGTTTTACGGATTGTGTCTTAGCAACTGGCACAGCCAAAGTGTTTCCATGACAAAGAGATTTGATGTCACAGCAATGGCCTTTGTGCCCACGCAGACTGGCACTGAGACACCTCAGCCCGATGTGAATCTTCACTCACAGGACAATCTGACTCTGGATCTTTTAATATCAAATTTCTCTTTATACTGAGATAAAGGGCATTTAGCAAAGCAGCTGTTTGTATTTAGCACAGGCCTGTGGGTTCAGATGCCCGTCTGCCATGTCCAGTGGCACTGACTCACACAGAACCTTGTAAAGCCTATCTAGCAATCAGCCCAGGCTCCATTTCTGTGACATCACCAAGGGCAGTGGCAAAGGCCCTTAAAGGATAAGTAAACCTTTAAAATAAGTGAATGCAAAATTGATGAGGGGACTATTCTAAGCACTTTTATAATGTACATTCACTATTTATTTTTCTTTAATTCCAAGATATTAAGGGATACATGTGCTGTTAATAGGGATGTAGCGAACGGCGGAAAAAATGTTTGTGAACTTGCGTCCAAAAATGCGAACGGTTCGCGAACGTCGCGAACCCCATAGACTTCAATGGGAAGGCGAATTTTAAAAGCTAGAAAAGACATTTCTGGCCAGAAAAATGATTTTAAAGTTGTTTAAAGGGTGCAACGACCTGGACAGTGGCATGCCAGAGGGGGATCAAGGGCAAAAATGTATCTGAAAAATACATTGTTAACACAGCGCTGCGTTTTGTGCTGTAAAGGGCAGAAATCACACTACGTCACTCAGGTGATGTTTCTGGACACGGAATGTGAAAAAGCTCACACAGCTAGGTGGCACTTGGTTAAAGACTGGGCAAACAATGCCTGCAAGCGCAACGTATACAGTAGTGGATACGGAATATATTATTGCTGCTGTAAAAACATCACTCAGGTGATGTTTACGGACACGGAATTATTATTGTTATTTAGTCAGAATGTGAAAAAGCTCACACAGCTAGGTGGCAGTTGTTTGAAGAACACACTGGGCAAACAATGCCTGCAAGCGCACTACTATTGGTGCACTACTATGAAGAACAGCAAACAGCACTGGACACGTTAAAGAACAGTGAG
Organism: Xenopus laevis; assembly: GCF_017654675.1. Lineage (NCBI taxonomy): Eukaryota > Metazoa > Chordata > Amphibia > Anura > Pipidae > Xenopus > Xenopus laevis. The sequence continues at coordinate 167,329,938 of NC_054374.1, forward strand.
ATAAGTAAAATAAAAAAATATATATATATATTAAAAAAAAAAATTACTCTGGTTGGTGCTGAACTACTAGGAGGAGCAGCACACCAGTCCCACTCACCAACACTGCTAGACTAATAGCACTGGGCTCTTATAGTAGCAAAGTAAAAAAACAAAAAAGAAAATAAAAGCAGTCCTTACAAGGACTATTGGGTTACAGGCAGCAGTCAGCAGATGAGATCAGAAGAGAGCAGTGCCCACAGCAGCTACATACAGAGCACTGCAGTAGAAGGTAGATTACTAGCCAGCAAAGCTACCTAAGCTTAAATGTCCCTCAAATCCCTGCAGAGTTCTGTCCCTACAATACAGAGCAGTATCAAGTAGATTACTAGCCAGCAAACTTACTATCAACTGTCCCTCAAATCACTCCCAGCTCTCTCCCTACACTAGCTCTTCCAAGCACACACAGGCAGAATGAAAAAACGCTGCAGGGCTTCAGTTTATATATGGAAGGGGAGTGGTCCAGGGGGTGTGGGGGTGGTCCAGGAGGGAGAGCTTCCTGATTGGCTGCCATGTATCTGCTGCTCTGGGGTGAGAGGTCAAAAATAAGCGCCAGCTAAGGCGAACCCAAATTGGCGAACGACGGCGGACGCGAACAGCCAATGTTCGCGCGAATTAGTTCGCGGGCGAACAGTCCGCGACATCCCTAACTGTTAATATGAATGAATTTTGTTACAGCAGCGCCACCTGCTGGTCAATTTCCCACCAGTCTGACCAGCAAGTAGTCAAGGAAGTTGTCAGGAGAAAGAAAGAGGCTGATGTTCTTCTGCTTAGGAATAAAATTAGAAACCTTTCTCACATCTTTCCTAAGCAGAAGAACATCAGCCTCTTTCTTTCTCCTGACAACTTCCTTGACTACTTGCTGGTCAGACTGGTGGGAAACTGACCAGCAGGTGGCGCTGTTGTAACAAAATTCATTCATATTAACAGTACATGTATCCCTTAATATCTTGGAATCAAAACAAATAATAAATGTACATTACAAAAGTGCTTAGAATAGAACCCTCATCAATTTCACATTCACTTATTGTAAAGGTTTACTTATCCTTTAAATCACCTCTATGGCCAACATAAATTCTAACTATGCCATTAGCAAGGAGGGTTCCAGGCTGATGATGCCATAGAATCTATTGTGCTTTTCATGAGCCGTCCTTAAGTCGAACATGTTAGCAGGGGAAGGGTTAAACCCCAAGATTAAGAGCAGAAGACTCTACCATAGAAATGATGGGGGTCCTTGCGAGTATTCATCTTAAAACACAGAGACAGGAAGAAAGAAACTGCAATGATTAAATTGAATTGCTCATAAAGAAGGGAGGGCGGCTTTTATATATACATATATTGTGTGTGTTTATATATATAATTATTATTATTAACATGTTTATATATATATATATATATATATATATATATATATACAGCCCATGCACCTTGGAGAAAATAGAATTCCCAGTGGGGACACAATATAAATGCAGAAAAAGTTCAATTTGAAGTCAATTCTGCTGCTTAATCCTTGAGCAAATCTCCAGGCCATTAGAGCGGTCTCTGCTGCCCCCTAGTGGAGAGTTCATGCAGTAGGGGTTACACTGCCCCCCTATAGCTCTACTTCTTACCTGCTGGGCGGACGCATTTTCTTCTTGATGCCCAAATAAATGGTGAGGTTTTTCATTGGCCACTCCTTCTCCGCCCGGTGACTCTGTATCAGGGAAAAGTAAGTGTTAGCTGTGTGTGAGCTCAGACAGACAGACAGACAGCAATGGGCTCCCTGTATAGAAGGTGCAGCAAATCTATTTGAATATAAAATCTTTGTGCTACGTCTCACTAATGACTTAAATGTCTACTGCATGCCTGCGATTTATTATTATTATTATTGTTTCTTAATTGCTTATCTTTCTATCAGGACCGTCTCCTATTCACCCTTCATTCTGACTTCCAAACTGACGCCTGGTTGCTATGGTAATTAAAGGGGTAATTCACCTTCAGGTTAACTTTTAGTATGTTATAGAATGGCCAATTCTAAGAAACCTTTCAGTTGGTCTTCATTATTTATTAAATGATTTGTTGGTTTCATTCCAGCTTTCAAATGGGAGTCACTGACCCCATCTAAAAAAACAAATACTCTGTAAGGCTACAAATGTATTGTTATTGTTACTTTTTATTCCTCATCTTTCTATTCAGGCCTCTCCTATTCATATTCCAGTCTCTTATTCAAATCAGTGCATGGTTGCTAGGTGGGATTTGGACCCTAGCAACCAGACGGCTGAAATTGCAAACTGGAGAGCTGCTGAATAAAAAGCTAAATAACTCAAAAACCACAAATAATAAAAAATGAAAACCAATTGCAAATTGTCTCAGAATATTTACATCATACTAACAGTTAATTTAAAGGTAAACAACCCCTTTAAGCTTAAGCAACCAAAAAGCAGTTAAGACTCCACGCCCTGCAAGGGCTGCAAAAAAAAAACAACAAAAAACCCAAAGTGAAGCTGCACAGTTTGGTAGATAGGGTTAAAGGACCAGTAACATCAAAAATATATATTTTTTAAATGTGTTAGTATACATCAGGGAAAAAAAGACCAAGACAAATTAAACTTTAAAATCACTAAGTCTTTATTAAGAAATAACTTAAACTCCGCTTGCGCTCCTCTTCAGAAAAAGCGATCGGGCGATCCATCGTGAGGCGCTTGATTTCTCCTCCCTGCCTTCCTTATAGGAGATAGTCCCTTCCTTATAGGAGATAGCCCCTTCCTTATAAGAGATAGTCCCTTCCTTATAGGAGATAGTCCCTTCCTTATAGGAGATAGTCCCTTCCTTATAGGAGATAGCCCCTTCCTTATAGGAGATAGTCCCTTCCTTATAGGAGATAGTCCCTTCCTTATAGGAGATAGCCCCTTCCTTATAGGACATAGTCCCTTCCTTATAGGAGATTGTCCCTTCCTTATAGGAGATAGTCCCTTCCTTATAGGAGATAGTCCCTTCCTTATAGGACATAGTCCCTTCCTTATAGGAGATAGTCCCTTCCTTATAGGAGATAGTCCCTTCCTTATAGGAGATAGTCCCTTCCTTATAGGAGATAGCCCCTTCCTTATAGGAGATAGCCCCTTCCTTATAGGACATAGTCCCTTCCTTATAGGAGATAGTCCCTTCCTTATAGGAGATAGTCCCTTCCTTATAGGAGATAGTCCCTTCCTTATAGGAGATAGTCCCTTCCTTATAGGAGATAGTCCCTTCCTTATAGGAGATAGTCCCTTCCTTATAGGAGATAGTCCCTTCCATATAGGACATAGTCCCTTCCTTATAGGAGATAGTCCCTTCCTTATAGGAGATAGTCCCTTCCTTATAGGAGATAGTCCCTTCCTTATAGGAGATAGTCCCTTCCTTATAGGAGATAGCCCCTTCCTTATAGGAGATAGCCCCTTCCTTATAGGACATAGTCCCTTCCTTATAGGAGATAGTCCCTTCCTTATAGGAGATAGTCCCTTCCTTATAGGAGATTGTCCCTTCCTTATAGGAGATAGTCCCTTCCTTATAGGAGATAGTCCCTTCCTTATAGGACATAGTCCCTTCCTTATAGGAGATAGTCCCTTCCTTATAGGAGATAGTCCCTTCCTTATAAGAGATAGTCCCTTCCTTATATGAGATAGTCCCTTCCTTATATGAGATAGTCCCTTCCTTATAGGACATAGTCCCTTCCTTATAGGAGATAGTCCCTTCCTTATAAGAGATAGTCCCTTCCTTATAAGAGATAGCCAGGGAGGTGAAATCAAGCACCGCATGATGGATCATCGCCTTTTCTGAAGAGGAGCACAAGTAGAGTTTTGTCAAGTTATTTCTTAAAGTAACAATAATGTCAAAAAATAAAAGTGTTTTAAAGTAATGAAAATATAATGTAGTGTTGCCCTGCACTGGTAAAACTGCTGTGTTTGCTTCAGAAACACTACTATTGTTTATATAAATAAGATGCTGTATAGCAATGGGGCAGCCATTCAAAGGAGAAAAGGCTCAGGTTACACTGCAGATAGCAAATAAGCTCTGTCTGTCTAATGGTGTTATCTGTTATCCATTAGTTAACCTGTGCCATATAGCCATTTTTCAATTTCCGCCATTGCTCCACAGCAGCTTCTTTATATAAACTATAGTAGTGTTTCTGAAGCAAACACATCAGATTTACCAGTGCAGGGAAACAGTACATGATATTTTCATTACTTTAAAACACTTTAATTTTTTGATGTTACTGTTCCTTTAATAAAGAATTTGCGATTTTAAAGTTTAATTTGTCTTGGTGGGTTTTTTTTCTATGTTTTTATAAAAAAATTTATTTGATGTTACTGGTCCTTTAAGAGATAATCAGCTGAAATGTTCTTAGCAAAGAAATGCCATTACATTACAGTTGCTACAGGATGGAGTTAAAGGGCAGATAAAAATGAGAGCGGTATCACTTTAAGACTGGTATGGACCTCATTTGTGCAACAGCAGGACTGAGTTATTTGCAGCAGGAAAACCTTTTTCCTATCTCATATATGAAAGTCTATGAAGGGCTTCAGAGTTATTTATATCAGCACATTAAAGGGGAAGTGAAACAAAGAATAAAACAAGAATATGCTGCTGGCCTCCATATTTAAATTTTCCCTCCGACCCTAACGACCATGAATTGGCATGAAGGAGAAAATGAGAGAAGAAAAACTGAAGACCAATTGCAAGGCTGCTCAGATAACTGCCAGGTCCTGTATAGAAAAGGTGAATTTGTCCCAGGTGAGAACCAGTGCATAGGATTAAAGGCTCTGATTGGATCCGTCACCAGCACCAAAGAAAGGGGATACGTCTAGAGAGACGAGTCCCGCCCACCTCTCACCTCACTCTCCGCAGACAGACTCGCCCGCCTGCCGCTCTGCTTCATAAAGGACTCGGGTTACAATGCGGGAGAAGCACAAAGAGCAAACATGTGACTGCAGCGCCTGATTCTGATTGGTCCCTGGAGGGGAGAGATTCTTGGAGGGGCATTAAAGGGGAACTGAGTGGCAAGAAATATTTCATACACTTCAGCTACAGTTTGGGGCATTTGCTTTAGTGCAATAGAAGTGTCTCTTTGATGGTAAGGTCACACCTGGAGATTCGGGGAGATTTATTCGCCCGGTGACTAATCGCCTCTTCTTTGGAGGCAACTAATCGCCCCAAACTGTCTTCCACCTGCTAGAATGCGTAATCCCCTGTGGCATGGCACTTGTGGGGTTTTGTTTTCCGAAGTTGCCTCATGAGGAAACTTCGGGCGACTTCGGAAATGGAAGCACCACGACTGAATTGCCGCAGGCGATTTTTCATTTTAGCAGGGGGAAGGCAGTTTGGGGCAATTAGTCGCCCCCAAAGAGGAGGCGATTAGTCGCCGGGCAACAATCTCTCAGAATCTGCCCGTGTGCCCCTGCCCTAAAGGGGAAATATTTCATAGTTCTACGGATTGTGATTTCTCAATGAATTATCCCTGTAAAGGGGTGGTTAACCTTTAAGTTTGTTATGGAAGGTCTAAAATTCTAAGCAACATTTATATATATTTTATAGTTTTTTTAAGTATTTGCCTTCTTCTTCTTCTGACCCCATCTAAAAAAACAAATGCTCTGTAAGGCTACACATGTATTGTCATTGTTACTTTTTATCCCTCATCCTCTCCTCCCCTATTCATATTCCAGTTTCTTATTCACATCAGTTCATGGTTGCTAGGGGAATTGGGACCTTAGCAACCACATTGCTGAAATTACAAACTGGAGAGCTGAATAAAAAGCTAAATAACTCAAAAACCACAGATAATAAAAAATGAAAACCAATTGCAAATTGTCTGAGAATATCCCTCTCTACATCATACTAACAGTTAATTAAAGGTGAACTACTCCTTTAAGTATACAATTAATTAGGAAACACGAATGTTTCAGGTGATTACAGGTGGAATTTTTGTTTTGCTCATTAGACTTCCTGTGTCCCAAGTTCATAAAAAAGTGTCGTTCTTGCAAAGTCTAAATAATTGTCCATCTGGACCTTTTCAGACCTTTAACGGGGCTCATTTATCAACACTGGGCAAATTTGCCCATGGGCAGTAACACATGGCAACCAATCAGATTGCTGCATTCATTGTTCTACTTGCAGCTGGATTCAAAAGGCTAATCGCTGATTGGTTGCTATAGGTAACTGCCCATGGGCAAACTTGCTCAGTGTTGATAAATGAGCCGCACTGTCTCTTTAAAGGGTAACTAAACACAACACACAATCGTGGCTCATTTCATTAATACTAAGAGAAAGCGTTGCTCTGCCTCTTGCCATATTCCCATGGGCACCAAGTACTCGACCCTCAGTGGGAGGGTGAAGGAGGGGCAGAAATCTGCATCACATATAATGGTCTATAGTGGGACACTTTATTAACATTCACTGGCTATTGCTCCTTTGCTACACTCTATAGGCCAGACAGGAATAGACTTAGATACTGACAGGATTAGAATATATTAGATAAGAATGGAAGATATGAAGGTATCATGGCAACACTATAAGAAGGTGACCAACGCAGAATATTGTGGTCCCAAGAGCACGCACCCGTATTTCCCTGTACATGCGCAACATGGTGCTATTCAGCATGAAGTATCGCTCGTGGAAGGCAACACCGAAGCCCAGGAGGCTCTTCTCCTCGCGGAACTTTATCGGCCCATTCTTGGAATCTCCCACTCGGCTGTCTGGGAATAAGGAGATCCTGATGGCATTTATACATTAAATATCATGTCATTTATAGCGCCATCTAGTGGTGCAACACAGCAATAGCAGGAATGAAAGGAATTCCATTGGGTTAAAGGGCATCCAATGATAATAATAATGATAATAATGATAATAATAATAATAATTACTGTACTCACTGATATACGTGAGCATGGCGTCCATGTGTTCGTGCTTCTTTACAACCAGGTTGCAGTTGGCCCGGTCGGAGTGGAAGATGTGCAGAACCTTCTCAGAGAAGTGCAGGGGCCGCTCTGTGTTAAGAGAAAAGATCAGATTCCCGGTATTGGACAATGGACACACACGCGTCTCTGCTCAGAGCTCTGATTCTCTGCTGGTCCTTGCCTGCTCTTTCAATCTCTGACCATGGGAAAGAGAGCAGCCCAGGAGCAGGAAGGAGAGAGAATAAGAGCTGTATCTGGCTAATTCCTGTGAGATTGAATTCATTTACCCAAGGGGTGACTCCTTGGGGGCCAAAGCAAAGGGTCCAATATATTGACAGTTTTTTTGTCTCTTTCCTACCGTGGGAAAGAGAGCAGCGCAGAAGCAGGAAGGAGAGAGAATCAGAGCTGTATCTGGGAAGTTCCTGGGGAAGACTGGATTCATTTACCCAGTGGTGGTTCTTTTGGGGCCAAAGCAAACATGTCTCTGACCATGGGAAAGAGAACAGCCCAAAAGCAGAAAGGAGAGAGAGAATCAGAACTGTATCTGGGTAGTTACTGGGGGAGACTGGATTCATTTACACTAGGGGTGGTTCCTTACCAAAACAAATGTTCCAATATATTAACAATTTATTTGTCTCTCTCTGACCATGGGAAAGAGAGCAGTCCAAAAGCAGGAAGTAGAGAGAATCAGAACTGTAGGTGGGTAGTTTCTGGGGGATATTGGATTCATTTACCCAAGGATGGCTCCTTGGAGGCCAAAGCAAAGGGTCCAATATATTAACAGTTTATTTCCCCTCTGTGCTTGGGATTTGGTTGTGTAGCCAATGCAGACTCACTAGTAATATTTATGGCTCTGCTTATTTAAAGACACAGTCCTGTTATGTGACTTGTGTTGTGTGCAGCTTTTATTCCACATATGATACAGACTCAGGGGATCAGCAGGTACCTGTCTCCTCAATCTCGTCCACCTCGGAGCACCCCCAGTAATCAGTCGCCTCGCTGTGGATGCCCCTCATCCCAAGAACCGTCTTTGTCAGCTCTTCTGCCGACATGTTGGCGGGAATCTGCCGGAGGGAGACAAAGTTCTCACTCTTCTATAAATATTTATGTAAATCCCCCGGTACCAATAACTGAAAGAGAATCCGAGTCACTTACCTGCACGCTGTGTTCTGATTTCTTACCCTTCTCTTCCAGATAAACCGTGCAGATAAAAGCTGGGCTCTAGCAACAAAAACAGGAATTTCTTCTTATTCTGATTATCAGTCATTCCATTCTGTGGGGCTAAATATTGCCCAGCCACCCCCTATACACATGCCAAGGGCTTTCTGCATGCTTCATGGCTGCTTAGAAATAACTGCAGTCTGCAGCAGGTTGCTTTCCATTGTGACTGATATTAAGGGGATACAGTGGCATTTCTACCTGCAACTCAGCAAATGCTCCTGTTCCCTCCCCACCTGTGCCCCACCCACCAACTGCACCTGAAGCCCATGCCCCACCCACCTACCCCTATTTAGGGATTTCTCACCTGGTGTTTGGGTTTCCCCGTGTCTCTCAGTTTGATGATGGCCTTGATGACATTCAGCTGCTTCTGCAACTCCTGCTCACTGACCTGCAACAAGAGGCGCCACTGAGTGACCCCAACAACACACATGGGGCAATCGGAGGGGCTGAATAATATTACAGACACAGGGACTTACTCCAAATATGGGTCGGAAGTAGGTGATGAGATCTTCGACCACACGTCCCGGCTTGTAGTTTTGTCCGTCCGTCTGGAAGAGCGTGGGGCCAAACACAATGGCCAAGTTATGGACGTTCATTTGATTCTCATCCGAAAAGTGCTTAATGCTGCACCAGGGATAGGAGAAAGGACTCGTTATGTATAATAAAAGAGGGTGATTCCTGTCTGACCATGGGAAAGAGAGCAGCCCAAGTGCAGAGAATTAGAGCTCTGTATCTAATTAAGTGCTGGGGGGGAGGGAGGTGACTGGGATCAGTTGCTATGGTGCAGTTCCTATTTGACCATGGGTAAGAGAACAGCCCAGGAGAAGTACACAGAATCACAGCTTTCTACCTGGGCAAGTGATGGGGGGGGGACTAGTGGTTACTGGATCCATTTACCCTGAGTGCTATGCCTACCTGACCATGGGTAAGAGGGCAGCCCAGAAGTAGGGAGTACAAAGAATCAGTACCTGGGTTAGTACTGGGGAGATGTATATTTACCAGTATAAGTGAGTAATTAGTGCTTTGAGAGTAGCTCTGTTGACTTGGGGCAGGTTCTGCAGAAGTTCCTGGTACCTTCCAAATCTCATGCACTCGTCGTCTATTCCTAGGAGAGAATTAGGGCAAACACATAGACACATAGTAACTAACCATGTAACTATTATATAGTGTATCCTTTCTAAGGAAACCCCAAAAGTGTGAATTTTCCACTACATGGAATCTAATAACAAGGCACATTTATACCCCACCTTATAAGCCCCCCTGTCCCACTGGCCCATCTACTGTGACAGTACCTGCCCCTCTATTGTTCTGCTATTGTACCAAACAGACCGGACCTGAGCACCAAAGGCACCACAGAAATGTATAATGGTCATGTGACTAATTGCGGTTATCACTCGTACTGTACCTGGTACATTTAACCAGTCCTGACAGTGTTCTCCAAAGATTCCCTCCTCCAGTCCCCTAAAGAACCTCTTCAGGGTGTCGGAGACATTATCAACGTGATGTTCATCTTCTTTGAGCACCACTGTGCGTGCGTCCTTCTTCAGGGCTTCCAGGAGGCTTGTAGTCTTAGAGGTTTGCCCACTCTTCCTGTAGATCCCTTCTGAGGCCATACCTGGGGAGGGCATTTACAGTAATCACAAGCAGGTTCCCCTAGACTATTGACAAGGCTCCCCTAGGCTCTTGACAAGGTTTCCCTAGGTTCTTGACAAGGTTTCTTTAGGTCAGGGGTCCCCAACCTTTTTTACCCATGAGCCAAATTCAAATGTAAAAAGAGTTGGGGAGCAACACAAACATGAAAACGTCCCTTGGGGTGCTAAATAAGGGCTGTGATTGGCTATTTAGTAGCCTCAATGTGGAATGGCAGCCTACAGGAGGGTTCTACTTGGCACTATACTTAGTTTTCATGCAATTAAAACTTGCCTCCAAGCCTGGAATTCAAAAAATAAGCACCTGCTTTGAGGACACTGAGAGCAACATCCAAGGGGTTGGAAAGCAACATGTTACTGACGAGCTACTGGTTGGGGATCACTGCTCTGGGTTCTTGACAACGTTCCCCTAGGCTCTTGACAAGGTTTTCCAAGGCTCTTGACAAGGTTCCCCATGGCTCTTGACAAGGTTTTCCTAGGCTATGGACAAGGTTCCCCTAGGTTCTTGACAAGGTTCCCCTAGGCTCTTGACAAGGTTCTTCTAGGCTCTTGACAAACTTTCCCTAGGCTCTTGGCAAGGTTTCTCTACAATCTTGACAAGGTTCTCCTAGGCTTTTGACAAGGTTCTTTTAGGCTCTTGACAAGGTTCCCATAGGTTCTTGACAAGGGACCCCTAGGCTCTTGACAAGGTTCTTCTAGGCTCTTGATAAACTTTCCCTAGGCTCTTGGCAAGGTTTCTCTATGATCTTGACAAGGTTCTCCTAGGCTCTTGACAAGGTTCTCCTATGCTCTTGCCAAACTTTCCCCTAGGCTCTTAACAAGGTTTCTCTACACCCTTGACAAGGTTTTCCTAGGCTCTTGCCAGGTTCCCCAGACAGCAGCACCATGCAGTTACATATCATTCTCATGTTTACCCCTAATTCCCAAGCTGGGTTCCCCTAATGCAGCCCACCTCCTCCTCACACCAACATTAGCATCTCCCGGCCTGGCACTTACCAAACTGGGATATGTGATCAATGCACTTGTGCACCAGCACAGGAACGTCGGAACCCGTCAGCTGCTGCTCTGATAACGTATCCCCCGTGGAGCTACTCGCCTTCTGGATCGCATTCACCCAGCCAGAAAAATCCAACTTCCTGGCTGCCAGAATATATGTTATCCTGGTTGGAAGCACGAGAAGAGATGGGTGTCGGGCAGGACAGACAGACAGTACAGACACATTAACCAGACAGGGCAAGGCATAAGCAAGAGCAGAAAATAGAGGAACCATTTCAGTCTATGGGCAGGGGATATATGGATTGACCTGAAAGTGAATATATAAGAAATGGGCCATTACCTGCCTTTGGCCACCAGTACCAGAATATCTTTATCCTTGATCGCTGTGGGTGAAGGAAAAATATAGAAGTTAGTGGGTGTAGGACACATGCAGAAGGGCACAGATAAGATACACACAGGGCCAGGGGAGTTTCTGGGGTTTTCACAACCGGAGGGGGCCTTTTAGATGCTGCCCATCTTCCCTCATTCCTGGCACTTACCTTTCCGAGTGCTTGAGTCGGTCGAGGGTGGTCACAAGTGCAGAGAGCACAATTTCAATCCAAAATTCTGATTTAAAAATTGGAATTTTGGTTCTATAAGTTACCAGGAGCGATATTTTGCTGGTAACCTATGGGAGCTGCCAACTGAGGCATTGTCCCTGCAAAGGGGCCACACGCTGCATATAGGGGTCACACGCTGCACATAAGGGTCACACGCTGCACATAGGGGTCACACGCTGCACATAGGGGTCACACGCTGCACATAAGGGTCACACGCTGCACATAAGGGCCACACACTGCACATAGGGGCCATACACTGCACATAGGGGCCACACGCTGCACATAGGGGCCACACGCTGCACATATGGAACCATTACCCAACACGTACAGAGTTCCGACAGCTTCTTCAGGTGAATGACGTCCACCGTGTCCCCGTCCTCCAGATACATGTAGAGTTTGGTCTTATAGAGGGAGAACCAGCCGATGGTGGTGCGCTCCAGGCTCAGCCCCCCCTTGTACTGCAGCCGCCCAATCCGGTCAAAGTCGTAACTGAGAAGCTCCTCGGCTCTAAGGGGAAGGAAACACTGGAGGGGAGACAGAGGGTGCCATGAATATAGTGTGTCCTGATCAAATGACTTATTTACCCAAAGTCCCCAGCAACATTCCCATCCCCCCACATATGATATTACAGAATCACTTCCTGGATTGGAAAAGCAGGAAGTTTGTAGATTAAAGGAAATATGGCTTCCTCCATCATTCCCCATTCACCTGCATTGATTATTTATTTTTATTGCCTCGAATTGAACACATATATAATCAGCACAGGGAGAGTTAGGGCTACAACATAAGGTAAATTGGATTTTAGGAATAATTGTCCCTTTAACTGCCAACCTTAGTGATGGATTTCACCCATTCTCTGGCTTCCTCTGGGGTTTCTGCCGCAAACAGATAGAGACGCTCCGACTGGGTGTAAATTTCAAAAGTGCTTTCGAACCTGTCGGAACAGACGGATCAGCCACATATACAGAAGCGCAGGGTACACACCGGCAACGCATATTAAACGAGCTGTAGCCCCTCATGTCTGGATTCTTACCCATGAGTGTCTGTAGGGTTCACCGCAACGCACACAATCTCCCCCATTTTAATCTCGCCATTGGGAGTGGAGCTGAGGTTGTTCTCATAGTAACTGAAAACCCCATCACTGAGGACACACCAGCGCCGGCTGAACTCTGCCAGAGACACCGAGAGGAGAAGATCAGAGACGTCAGACAAAAACCTAAGGGTGAGGGGAAAAGGGGCCCCTGCAGCTGGAGTGGTGGGCCCTTGAGTTGATGGACCCCAGTGGGCACCAGATACTCCCCAGTCCAACATTGGGTACAATATATATCTGTCTCCACTTAGAGTCTATATAACAGCATCACCCCAAGAACATCACATTGGGGCACTTACAGTTTAGAGGGAAACTGCACTCAAATAAGGAATTTTTCCTAATTAAAGAATCTTCAGTTCTAAGCAGCTTTCCATGTTCCTTTAATTATATATTTTAAATGCTTCTAAAGTTTTGTCCTGTACCAAAAATCTGCTGTCCTCCCACTAAGCCTTCAGTTTGTGCACACGTATGCAGTTTTGTTTTTATTGTTTTTGGCAGATATGCTAATGAGAGAACACACAAGGCATTGTGGGAAATGAGTAAGTCAGTACATAGGGTGCAACAGATTATGGGTGCAGAAAGTGAGGGGGGACCTACCTTCCTTGGACTTTCTTTCGGTGACCAATCGGTTCATAGATGAGGTTTTGTGCAGGAAGCCATTGTGGGTGATGTTGGGGCGCACAACATAATATTCCTTCTCTATGTTGGTCCCCAGCTCTAGGCGAGGGATTTCTGGCAAGAGAAGAGAGAATTAAATCTAAGGATGCATTAAATCCACTATTTTAAGATTTGTGCAAGTCCTTTGTGAAAGATTCGGCCAAATACCAAACCGATCCGAATCCTTATCTTCTTATGTAAATTAGGGGACACAAGGGGGTAAGAGAACTGTAAATGCAGTGATTTTTTTTTCGATTCAGATTTGGTTCAGCCAGGCACTTGGATTCAACTGAATTCAAATCCTGCTGAAAAAGGCTTAATTGAATCCTGGATTTGGTGCATCCCGAATTAAATCGCATAGAAGTGTCAACTCCTCAGCAGAGGCAGCACAGTAGATAAATGCAGCAAAGCCTGGCACAGGGGTAGGATCAGAGGGGCATAAGCTGGTGGTTAAATTAAAGAGTAAATTTCATCAATGGCTTGTGAATATAGGTAAGTATAAATAAATGATGTACAACTCCAAACCAGTACCTTCTTCCTGCTGCCTTCTACTTAGATTGTAAACTCTGAGGGCCAGGGGCCGCCTTCCTTCTGTGTTAAAGAGTATTTTTATTATGATATTGATCCCCTCTCTGTATTGTATAAAGGTGCAGCATTGAGTGTACAGAGGAGCCAGACTTGGCCACCTGCAGTACCATCATCTACCACTTGGGGTCAGGAGAGATCCACAGAGTAAGAGCCAAAGCACACAATGGTGACATTGCAGCGAGTCACGAGGGCTGAATAGTGCTGCCGAGTATCTTGATGACTCTGGCTGTTTCTGTAAATGTTACTGGGACTTAGTCCAAAGAAGGGGCTAATGGGATTTAATGGGAGAATTTAAGTGATAATAGTCTCTAGTGATAAGGAAAAGTAGGAGGACATGGTGATAGTTGGGTGATAGTTGGGTGATAGTTGGGTGATAGTAGGACAAGAGGAGGAAAGTAGCAGCTGTTACACAGGCATCCGATAAGAGAAGCTGAGAGATGGTTATTAGTTAAATTAATAAAAGTTATTGTGACGGATGCAGCTCTGAGTGTGTTGGGGCCATTTCTCTAACACAAGGACCATTGTCTCCGGAGCAGAGCTTCCCCAGATCTAGTTCCGTGGGTTCAGCGTAGGAACAGCGGCCGCTTGTGTCTCATATTTTGTGACCTCAGCAAACAAACTGCACGAGTCTAATTGTTCATCACTCACTTCCCCTTTGCTTTACAATCATTGCATCAGGTTAGTTCAGACTCAGCAGCTGCCATACTGATTGCCTGAGAGCACATACAACTATGGGAAAGATCAGAATTAGACAAGGGTAACCGGCATCACCATCACCATCATCATCATTTATTTATACAGCACCAGCGAGCAGTGATGTCACAACTGGTGGTAAAAAAGGGAAAGTTGTGCTCACCACAAATAGTTCTCAACCATTAAATATTGGTGTGATCACATTGACCATAGTGAGAGTGGGTGAGTGCCGGGGGCTCCTGTCTGTAACTATAGGGGTGCAGAACCCAAGGGCTTCAGCTACAAGAACCTGTTCATCCCACTTCCTTTCCATAGGCTGCACAAGAGCTTACAATCTAGAGTAGCAGCCTCAGCCAGTCACTTGGTGCCAATGTATTTTCCAGCATATTTGCTGCATCCCATGGAATAGTTGCGGCACAACTGCACCCACATCAACAGCAAATAACCCACGAGGTATGGGGGAGGGGTTAGTTGGACAATGACTGATAAGCAGCTATTCCCAAATACAAGTCTGGTATCATCCACTTACCCCCCCCATGAATAACATGTCCCACATCTGTGTGGGAAGAGGGGGGGGTCACATTTTAACCATCAAGGTGCTGACAAGGAGAACTTCAGTAGTTAAAAAGCGCTAAAAACAGCAAAAAGTGTGCAGTAACCCTTAGCAACCAATAAAGCGTTTGCTTTTAAACAGGTGACCAGTAAAAGTTCCCTGTGCATCGGTTGCTGTAGCGGTTTAGACCCACCTGCACTGACTGATCAGGGATGTAGTGCAGGAGATGAGTGAGATGAGCAGAGTTTTGCCTGACTGTGAATAAGGAAAGTCTTTATATAGAACTTTATCTCCCTGTGTATAACAGACACTCACTGGCAGCCCATGTATGCGGCTGATTTTAACTCTCAGACTGGATGAAGCCCCGGGGCACAAGCACAAACCATTGTCTCAGATGGAGAAGAAAAGGGAGAGATCAATTTTTTCGCTTAAACTTCAGCTTTTATGAACAACCTCCTCCCTCTGCTGGTTAAACAATTGCCTATTAATGAACAGACTAAAGTAACCTCAACACATTAATTATCCACCTACAGTACAGCTGCTTCCAGAGCTCAGCGTGGGCACCATTATGTCTGTACTGCAAAGTGGCTGTTCCTGCTGAATTGTGCTTAGTACAGGGGAATACCTATGCTGCCATAGTTTTATGGGATCTCTCTGTACAGACTATGAGCAAACTTAGGGGACTGTTCCTGCTGAATTGTGCTTAGTACAGGGGATACCTATGCTGCCATAGTTTTATGGGATCTCTCTGTACAGACTATGAGCAAACTTAGGGACTGTTCCTGCTGAATTGTGCTTAGTACAGAGGAATACCTATGCTGCCATAGTTTTATGGGATCTCTCTGTACAGACTATGAGCAAACTTAGGGGACTGTTCCTGCTGAATTGTGCTTAGTACAGGGAATACCTATGTGCCATAGTTTTATGGGATCTCTCTGTACAGACTATGAGCAAACTTAGGGACTGTTCCTGCTGAATTGTGCTTAGTACAGGGGAATACCTATGCTGTAATAGTTTTATGGGATCTCTCTGTACAGACTATGAGCAAACTTAGGGGACTGTTCCTGCTGAATTGTGCTTAGTACAGGGAATACCTATGCTGCCATAGTTTTATGGGATCTCTCTGTACAGACTATGAGCAAACTTAGGGACTGTTCCTGCTGAATTGTGCTTAGTACGGGAATACCTATGCTGCCATAGTTTTATGGGATCTTCTCTGTACAGAACTATGAGCAAACTTAGGGGACTGTTCCTGCTGAATTGTGCTTAGTACAGGGAATACCTATGCTGCCATAGTTTTATGGATCTCTCTGTACAGACGATGAGCAAACTTAGGGACTGTTCCTGCTGAATTGTGCTTAGTACAGGGAATACCTATGCTGCCCATAGTTTTATGGGATCTCTCTGTACAGACTATGAGTAAACTTAGGGGACTGTTCCTGCTGAATTGTGCTTAGTACAGGGGAATACCTATGCTGCCATAGTTTTATGGGATCTCTCTGTACAGACTATGAGCAAACTTAGGGGCTGTTCCTGCTGAATTGTGCTTAGTACAGGGGATACCTATGCTGCCATAGTTTTATGGGATCTCTCTGTACAGACTATGAACAAACTTTGGGGGGTGTTCCTGCTGAATTGCGTTTAGTAGAGGGAAATGCTGCAACTGATTACAGTACAGGCTACATTTGGGGTGTTACCTGGGTGTTCCAGATTATTAGTAGTCACACTTCCTTGCCCCTTTAAAGGGCATGTAAAGGCAAAAATATAAAATCCCATTTTTACTTTATTTAATGAAAAAGAAATCTATCTCCAATATACTTAAATTAAAAGATGTATGTATGCAGTGCAATTCCCCCTTCTTTTACTGCTGTTGATAGGAATTGTCAGATGGTCCCCAACTGCTGTGCAGGTAAACGATCATACTTTCAAATGGCAGGGGGAGCCCCCCCACCTTACTTCCCAGAACTCGAGCAGCATTGTTGGATTCCCTGTAGAGATTTGTATCCAGAGACCCAGTGCAGTCTCTATATTATGATTATTAATCAGTCTTGCTGTATTGGCTTCTATGGCAGATATTATTTGACTTGTGCTGTTTTGATAATTTATGACGATCCCTAAGCTTAACCTCCCAACTGAAGCCCAGACCACACTGAGCATGTGCGAGTCTTGATATTGCAGAAATGTCTAACAAAGTTACAAGATGACAGCCCCCTGCGCCAACTTTGAAAGCATAAATCATTTGTTTTATTAGGCTGCTGGTGCAGTAAGTTCATGTTTATATTTAGTATACATAATACAGCATTTCTAACATTATTCTATTTTAGACTTTACTTGCCCTTTAAGAACAAGATGCTCAGGTTGAGGGGGTGTGGCATGCAGCCAAGCAGAACTAGTTATTTTGTTTTGGAAAATCTCTGATCCTCTGTCATTTAATCTCACGTGAGAAATTGCTCGAATGCTCCAGCCCAACATTGTGATCCTTTCAGCTTTAGCTTCCACGCCGCTCACCTCCGCTGCCCTCAACTCAATAGCACCCCTCATGGCCATTAAGAGACACTGCATGTGATATTGCTGAGAATCTCCTGTAACAAACCCTGTAATTGGCCAATATCACATGAAGTTAAGAATGCACCTGCTCATTGCACACATGGGAAAGTTGGCCTTTCTTACCCGACATTCGGTTCTGCATCAGGAATTCCGTTTGCAGCCTCTGTCCCGCCTGCTCCGCCAATTTGATGGGGGTCGGGTAAGCGGGGTCACAGGTGCTGCAGTTCACATCTGCCCCGCAGAACAACAATGCCTGAGTCTCGGCCAGATCACTCGTGGTCACTGCGGCACACAGAGCCTATAGGAAGGACACACAAAAGGTTGTTATCAATTTACTAAAGGCAAAGTTCAGCACAGGTCAGTCACTGTAAAATGGGATTATTCGCACCTTTATTTGATACCTATGGAATGGAGCAAAGATCATGTGATTCCAATGTTTACAAAGGGATCACAATCTCAACCTGGCAATCTTAGGCCTGCAAGTCTGACATCTGTGGTGATACTGTATGTTATTTGACAGTTTGTTAAGAAATACCATTCCAGATTATGTTCTGGAGAATAGCATTATAAGACACAACAAGGATGACTGTAGGGGGGGCAGATCCTGTCAGTCACATTTAATTGCTTTTTACATCCTGTGGGGGGATATGATCACTATATATATAAATATATAAGGGGCAGTAATGAAATAGAGAAATTACAGAGAAGAGCGACTAAGCTGATAAAGGGAATGGAAGGGATCAGTTATGGGGAAAGTCAAGTTGGGATTGTTACACTGGATAAGAGACAGTTAAGGGGGATATGATCACTATATATAAATATATAAGGGGATAGGATCACTATATATAAATATATAAGGGGATAGGATCACTATATATAAATATATAAGGGGGAAATATCAGTATTATAAATATATAAGGGCTATGATCACTATATATAAAATATATAAGGGGATATGATCACTATATATAAATATATAAGGGGGATATGATCACGTATATATAAATATATAAGGGGATATGATCACTATATATTAATAATATAAGGGGATAGGATCACTATATATAAATATATAAGGGGGATAGGATCACTATATATAAATATATAAGGGGGAAATGATCAGTATATATAAATATATAAGGGGAAATGATCACTATATATAAATATATAAGGGGATATGATCACTATATATAAATATATAAGGGGATATGATCACTATATATAAATATATAAGGGACAGTAATGAAATAGAGAAAGTACAGAGAAGAGAGACTAAGCTGATAAAGGAAATAGAACGGATCAGTTATGTGGAAAGGCAAGTTTTGATTGTTTACACCAGAGAGAGTTTAGATAGGAATGTTAATTTGCTCTTTATCAGCTGGCAGTTAGACAGCTTTCCTTTAAACAAACGGTGGCACTTGAAGGGCGTGTGTCTTTCTCAAACCATATTTACTGTTACAATAAGCTGTACATTTAGGGCTATTCCACACGGGGAGATAGCCAGGCGTTTGCGGTCGCGGCGACAAACGCCGCCGCGCCAGTCCGCCGCGACAGGCGCAGGCGACAGTTTTGTATGGGCGCCTATGTAAAACGCCTGTGCTAACCACACGAGGCGATGCGCTTTTCACAGTCGCCTGAAAATGCCTCGCCAGGCTTTTTCAGGCGACTTTGAAAAGCGCATCGCCTCGTGTGGTTAGCACAGGCGTTTTACATAGGCGCCATACAAAACTGGTCGCCTGCGCCGGTCGCGGCGACTGGCGCGGCGCTTTGTCGCCCGCGACCGCAAACGCCTGGCTATCTCCCCATGTGGACTAGCCCTTAGCCTGTGTAGGGAAGCAATGTAGCAGCTCCCATTCTATAAATACTAAGCTATAGGCTAATGCTGTAGGGTAGGGGGAAACATTACGGCAACAGTTCTCTTGATTCTGATTCTGAGATCACAATGACGTGTTGAACCCTAATGCATTTTAATGGGTCTTCTCTTCCTCATTAAGGAATCATGTGACTGGTGATTAATAGTGAGGGCACGTGAATGGAACCGCAAACATTAATAATATTCTTTACAACTAATCACCAGGGGCCCAGGGAGTTCAGGACAACTGTGTTTAGACCCTCCAAAACACTGTCCCATTTATATAATTAAACATTTTCAACGATTTTTCTTAATATAGCTGCTATTTCTATGTCACTTTCCATTTTCTGCACTGCTGATGATGACTCGTGAAACAATGTAGCAGCAGTCAGCTGAATAACCTAAACCTAAACAGTTTTGTGAGAGATGCTGTTTTACTCTATAGTTCTGTGCAGCCATAAATTACATTTGATCCCTGTTTACTTCCCTGTGTAAGAATTATAACCAATGTATTTTACTCATCTTATCTGTAATCAAGTGCCCTATTGCCCTGTTCATATTGTCTGTGCCTCCCGATTCTTTCAAATCACGGAATATATGTAATTCCTGTGTATTAGAACGTTGGTTAGAATAACATTTTCTTTGATGATGTAAAAGAAATGAGTTGAATTTCCCCTTCTAACAATACACAAGAGCTTACATTCAATACACAAGAGCTTACATTCTAAGAGAAAGACTAATCTGACAGGTTCGCTGTGTTTATAAAAGTCACTTCCCCATTTTATACAATAAAGCCTACAGGTTCCAAAATATTCCACTCTGTAAACTTATAAAGCTGTGCAAACACCTCATTCCCTCTTTATACAAATACACAGAGAAGGAATGTTCTGGGCACACAATAAGCTATACCCTCATACTGTTCTGTCTAAGGGAATCAATATGGCACCTCCCTCCTCCCATATGTATAAATACAAATATACAGAGAAGGAATGTTCTGGGCACACAATAAGCTTATACCCTCATACTGTACTGTCTAAGGGAAATCAATATGGGCACCCTCCTCCTCCCATATGTATAAATACAAATATACAGAGAAGGGAATGTTGCTGGGCCACACAATAAGCTAATACCTCATACTGTACTGTCTAAGGGAATCCAATATGGCACCTCCTCCTCCCATATGTATAAATACAAATATACAGAGAAGGAATGTTCTGGGCACACAATAAGCTATACCCTCATACTGTAGCTGTCTAAGGGAATCAATATGGCACCTCCTCCTCCCATATGTATAAATACAAATATACAGAGAAGGAATGCTCTGGGCACACAATAAGCTATACCCTCATACTGTACTGTCTAAGGGAATCAATATGGCACCTCCTCCTCCCATATGTATAAATACAAATATACAGAGAAGGAATGTTCTGGGGCACACAACTAAGCATAGTATCCCTCATGGACTGTACCTGTCTAAGGGATCATATAGGCCACCTCCTCCTCCCATATTGTATATGAATACAAATATACAGAGAATGGAATGCTCTGGGGCACACAATAAGCCCTACTACCCCCTCATACCTGTACTGTCCTAAGGGAATCAATATGGCACTCCTCCTCCCATAAATAGCATAGATTATAGCAAATATACAGAGAAAGGAATGTTCTGGGCAGCACCAATAAGCTATACCCTCATAGCTGTACGTCTAAGGCGAATCAATATGGCACCTCCTCCTCCCATATGTATAAATACAAGATATACAGAAGAAGGAATGTTGTCTGGGCACAGCCAATAAAGCTTATACCCCATACTGTACTGTCTAAGGGAATCCAATATGGGCACCGTCCTCCCTCCATATGTATAGCATACAAATTATACAGAGAAGGGGAATGTGTCTGGGCACACCAATAAAGCATACCCTCATACTGTACTGTCTAAGGGAATCAAATATGGCACCTCCCTCCTCCCGATATGTTATAAATAAGAACTATACAGAGAAGGATGTTTCTGGGCACCACAATAAGTATACCTCATACTGTATGTCCGAAGGGAATCAATTATGGACCTCCTCCTCCCATATGTATAAATACAATATCACAAGAGAAGGAAATGTTCTGCGCACACAATAGAGTATAAACCCCCATGCATTTGACTGGTCTAAGGGAATCAATATGGCACCTCCTCCTCCTTTCCTTAGAAAAAGCAAATATCTAGAGTGTAACAGGGAAGAATAACACAAGGCTGGTGCCCACAGAATGTAACATACCCAAATTCAATGGTTCCCCAGAGAAGTTGCTCGTGTCACACACCGATCTCCCCGCGTATCATGTGAGGGACACTAATAACCCCCTATCCTTCATGTGAGAGGGAATTCCAAACAACAGGGTTCTGATCCAGCTTTATAAAAGTCTCTAGTCCCTCTGGCCGGAGGAAGAAGTGCAAGGGGTGAGTGAGATTGGGCTCCTGTGAGCACAACTAATTGGTCGCACAATAGAAGTGCAACGTGATACAGGGAGACTCACATCTGGACTCCCAGCCACTCCCAGAGAGGAGGAGAACAAGCACCAAGATAACACAAGTCAGCTGGTGAGAATAACCCCTTCCCTGCCGAAAGGCAAACAACTTTGGAATGTAACTTGTAACCTGCTCTCAATAGTGACTTATATCCACCTTCACACTCTGCCCCCTGCTGGTCACTGGAAGCTCAGCAGTTACACATTCATTTAAAGGTCATGTAAATCCAAAAATATTTTGTATAATTAAAGAAAACCGAATTCTAAGCAACTTCCCAATATCCATTCATTCCTCATTCTCACTGGGTTTATAGTTCTGTGTAACTGTCATTGTGTCTGTCCCTTTCTCTTCTCTGCACTGCTGCCTCTGACTCCTGATACAACTTCCCAATATCCATTCATTCCTCATTCTCACTGGGTTTATAGTTCTGTGTAACTGTCATTGTGTCTGTCCCTTTCTCTTCTCTGCACTGCTGCTTCTGACTCCTGATACAACTTCCCAATATCCATTCATTCCTCATTCTCACTGGGTTTATAGTTCTGTGTAACTGTCATTGTGTCTGTCCCTTTCTCTGCACTGCTGCTCTGACTCCTGATACAACTTCCCAATATCCATTCATTCCTCATTCTCACTGGGTTTATAGTTCTGTG
The DNA here is from genome assembly GCF_017654675.1 of Xenopus laevis. Classification (NCBI taxonomy): domain Eukaryota; kingdom Metazoa; phylum Chordata; class Amphibia; order Anura; family Pipidae; genus Xenopus; species Xenopus laevis. The sequence continues at coordinate 167,352,492 of NC_054374.1, forward strand.
TAACTGTCATTGTGTCTGTCCCTTTCCTGCACTGCTGCTTCTGACTCCTGATACACTTCCCAATATCCATTCCATTCCTTCATTCTCACTGGGTTTATAGTTCTGTTGTAACTGTCATTGTGTCTGTCCCTTCTCTTCTCTGCACTGCTGCTTCTGACTCCTGATACAACTTCCCAATATCCATTCATTCCTCATTCTCACTGGGTTTATAGTTCTGTGTAACTGTCATTGTGTCTGTCCCTTTCTCTGCACTGCTGCTTCTGACTCCTGATACAACTTTCCCAATATCCATTCATTCCTCATTCTCACTGGGTTTATAGTTCTGTGTAACTGTCATTGTGTCTGTCCCTTTCATCTGCACTGCTGCCTCTGGACTCCTGATACAACTTCCCAATATCCATCATTCCTCATTCTCACTGGGTTTATAGTTCTGTGTAACTGTCATTGTGTCCTGTCCCTTTCTCTTCTCTGCACTGCTGCTTCTGACTCCTGATACAACTTCCCAATATCCATTCATTCCTCATTCTCACTGGGTTATAGTTCTGTGAACTGTCATTGTGTCTGTCCCTTTCTCTACTCTGCACTGCTGCTTCTGACTCCTGATACAACTTCCCAATATCCATTCATTCCTCATTCTCACTGGGTTTATATTCTGTGTAATGTCACTTGTGTCTGTCCTTTCTCTGCACTGCTGCTTCTGACTCCTGATACAACTTTCCAATATCCATTCATTCTCATTCTCACTGGGGTTTATAGTTCTGTGTAACTGTCATTGTGTCTGTCCCTTTCTCTACTCTGCACTGCTGCTTCTGACTCCTGATACAACTTCCCAATATCCATTCATTCCTCATTCTCACTGGGTTTATAGTTCTGTGTAACTGTCATTGTGTCTGTCCTTTCTCTGCACTGCTGCTTCTGACTCCTGATACAACTTCCCAATATCCATTCATTCCTCATTCTCACTGGGTTTATAGTTCTGTGTAACTGTCAGTGTGTCTGTCCCTTTCTCTTCTCTGCACTGCTGCCTCTGACTCCTGATACAACTTCCCAATATCATTCATTCCTCATTCTCACTGGGTTTATAGTTCTGTGTAACTGTCATTGTGTCTGTCCCTTTCTCTGCACTGCTGCTTCTGACTCCTGATACAACTTCCCCAATATCCATTCATTCCTCATTCTCACTGGGTTTATAGTTCTGTGTAACTGTCATTGTGTCTGTCCCTTTCTCTTCTCTGCACTGCTGCTTCTGACTCCTGATACAACTTCCCAATATCCATTCATTCCTCATTCTCACTGGGTTTATAGTTCTGTGTAACTGTCATTGTGTCTGTCCCTTTCTCTTCTCTGCACTGCTGCTTCTGACTCCTGATACAACTTCCCAATATCCATTCATTTCCTCATTCTCACTGGGTTTATAGTTCTGTGTAACTGTCATTGTGTCTGTCCCTTTCTCTGCACTGCTGCTTCTGACTCCTGATACAACCTCCCAATATCCATTCATTCCTCATTCTCACTGGGTTTATAGTTCTGTGTAACTGTCATTGTGTCTGTCCCTTTCTCTTCTCTGCACTGCTGGTTCTGACTCCTGATACAACTTCCCAATATCAATTCATTCCTCATTCTCACTGGGTTTATAGTTCTGTGTAACTGTCATTGTGTCTGTCCCTTTCTCTGCACTGCTGCTTCTGACTCCTGATACAGCTTCCCAATATCCATTCATTCCTCATTCTCACTGGGTTTATAGTTCTGTGTAACTGTCATTGTGTCTGTCCCTTTCTCTGCACTGCTGCTTCTGACTCCTGATACAACTTCCCAATATCCATTCATTCCTCATTCTCACTGGGTTTATAGTTCTGTGTAACTGTCATTGTGTCTGTCCCTTTCTCTTCTCTGCACTGGCTGCTTCTGACTCCTGATACAACTTCCCAATATCCATTCATTCCTCATTCTCACTGGTTTATAGTTCTGTGTAACTGTCATTGTGTCTGTCCCTTTCTCTTCTCTGCACTGCTGCTTCTGACTCCTGATACAACTTCCCAATATCCATTCATTCCTCATTCTCACTGGGTTTATAGTTCTGTGTAACTGTCATTGTGTCTGTCCCTTTCTCTTCTCTGCACTGCTGCCTCTGACTCCTGATACAACTTCCCAATATCCATTCATTCCTCATTCTCACTGGGTTTATAGTTCTGTGTAACTGTCAGAAAAGCAAAGTCTGTCTGTCCCTCTCTGCCTATACCCCTTAATGACTTTTGCTGTATGTGATTCTGACAAAGCAGAGCAAATTGTAATAGAATCTGGGGAAGGGCCCATCAGGGAAGAGAACAGAAATAGTTAAATATTTTATCCAGATCTGGGGGTGGGAAATGGCCTCATATTTCTGCCGGCAGCAGGTCTGGACTGGGAGACAAAATAGACCCTGTCATTTCAAGTATTCAGAGGCCCAAATAGTCCCCCACCAGCCCACTAAATAGAGACTGTCTATGGGATCTTAGAGCAGCCCCTCTGGCATTTGCCAGAACCCACAGATTGCCAGTCCATTTCTGCCCGGCAGGATTAAGGGCTCGCTCCCATTACAACCAATAGTAAAAGTGGGAATAATGTGTAACAGAACAGGAATATGTGGGCAGGTCACTGTTAGTGTCTGGGGCAAGGACTGGGCACAGAGTGACAGCCAGCGGAGTGCTGCATTCAGAGCCCTTACACTGAGCACATGGGCTGGGGCAGATATACTGTATATAGAACATGCAATGCTTTATTTACTAGGGCAGCGGGGAATGTGACAGTACAGGGAAATTACGGGAAGGTCTCGTAGACTCCATTTTATCCAAATAATACAAATTTTTAAAACGTATTTCCTTTTCCTCTATAATAATAAAACAGCACCTTGTACTTGATCTCAAATAAAATATAATTAATCCTTATTGGAGGCAAAACCAGCCTGTTGGGTTTATTTAATATTTATATTATTTTCTAGTAGACAATGTATGAAGATCCAAATTATGGAAAGATCCCATATGTGGAAACCCCCAGGTCCCAAGCATTATGGATAACAGTTTCCATATTTGTACTGGGGCCATTAGCTGATGGCCACAAGTTTCATGACAGTAAGATTTTAATATGGAGGCCCAATTGTGCACTGCTGTTCATAACCCTCTACTTATAAGTCTTTACCCACTTGCAAAGGCAAAGCAAAGTAATGGGGTCCCTATAATAACCCTGCATATGGCACCACCGGGCATAACCTGACATAGAGGGCCATGCTAAATTCCTAGAATAATAAGTGCTCATCAGGGAATCTAAATACTGGGAGGAACAGAAGTGGATGTGAGGGAGGAGGGCATATAATACCCCAGCAAAGGGCAAATTGGATAGAGACGGTGCTTTTCAGTTGAATGTGTTATATGGTGCCTTATATTGATCTGTACTTCAAGCTGGGGCCCAGTGTCAGACGGTCGCCATTATATAACTCCGGGGGTATTCCCAATCCAGGGGTATTCCCAATAGGACAGGTGTCTGGAGGGAAGCAGAGCCTCACTCCCCCACTAACAACTAAATGCCAAGATCCTGGTGGAATTGGAGATGGAAAACGTACCTTGTCGAGCTCGGCCTGATTTCCAAAGAGCTGGTGATACTGCCGGTACTTTCCCTCCCGATATTTAGCCAAGATGAACTTTTTCCTCTCCTGCGTGCTGCTCGTCACATCAATGGCTTCACTGGGGGGCACATTGGCCGCCCAGAACCTGTTGCTTATCGCATTTCCCACTTTCTGGAAGAGCTGTTGGGATTGATGAGAAGGAAGCGGTGAAAAATGCGTCAGAAACGTAATTAAAGGGGAAGGGAGGATTGAACTAACTGTTTTAATAACTAATGGGTGACAAAGGCAGCTAATGACAGTTAATTAGTAGGGATGCACCAAATCCTTCTGTCCAGCCGAACCGAATCCAAATTTCCATATGCAAATTAGGGGCGGAAGGGAAATTGTGTGACTTTTTGTAAAAAAACAAGGAAGTAAAAAAATGTTTTCCCCTTCCCACCCCTAATTTGCATATGCAAATTAGGATTCGGTTCGGTATTCGGCCGAATCTTTCACGAAGGATTCGGGGGTTCGGCCGAATCCAAAATAACGGATTCGGTGCATCCCTATTAATTAGTAATAACATCAGTTCCATATTCAGAATTAGAGAAATTGTGCATATAGCAGCTTTACTAGACTGTAAGCTTTGATGGCAAACCCCTCCCCCACTGATCTGTATATGTATTCATTCTGCACGTGCTGCTGTACATTTACCCACCTGCCCCTGTACAGCGCTGCAGAATATGTTGGTGCTTTATAAAGACTCGTTACTGTAATAACAATGGGAGCCAAACTGATGACATTAACGAGGAATGGGAAAGTGGAGAGGGACTGGAAATGGGGCCAACGCCTTGTCCAGGTTGTTCAGATGGGGGGGAAAAAAAAAAAAAATCCCCAAATCCAACTCGAAGTTGAGCTGATGTAGAAACTTGGCAGAGCGTGGGCTTTATGTAACAAAGAACATTCCAATCCAGGAACGTTTCAGGCAAATCTTTAACTCTAAATCACCCGGACTTGGCTTAAGCCAATCTCCTCTCCCCTGAGCCCCTTTACACCCCGGGGAAGTCACTTTCAGGATAGGAAGCCGGTTGGGCCACATAAAGGGATTCAGGTAGAACTAGTTCTCTTACACCTCTGTACAGTGAATAAAAGAATATTCTCTCAAGTGGGCTGGGCCTGGCTCCACTATCTCTGCCCTGATTGGTGGATTAGTACTTCCCTGCTAATTCCCCACCCAACCAGCTCTGGTTTTTATACATTTATTTAAAATTTAAAAAAAAAAACATTTCTGTACCTCTATCAGCTCCGGTGTCCAAACTTTATGGTCCATTTTGAGACTCCGCACTTTGCTGATGTTTGGCCCGAGGCTTCGGTGCTCCCCTAGGAATAAGCAGAACAAGAAACTCATAGAGAAAACCAGGTATGGGATCCATTATCCAGAAAGCTCAGAATTACAGGCCGACTCCATTATAATCAAATAATTCAAATTTTTAAAAATGATTTCCTTTTTTCTGTGTAATAATAAAACAGTCACTTGTACTTGATCCCAACTAAGATATTATTAATCCTTATTGGAAGCAAAAGCAAAATTGGATTTATTTCATATTTAAATAATTTTTCGTAGACAATGTATGGAAATCCAAATTATGGAAAGACCCCTTATCCAGAAAACCTCAGGTCCCGACCATTTTGGATAAAAGGTCCCGCACCTGTACAGTGTTCCAAGTCAGGACAATAAATCTCATCATTCGCTGACATTATATGTGAGTGTCAAACCCAGCTCCTTAGAAGACAAGGCCCTAAAGACCAATCCCAGGTCATGGGACCTAAAGCTGAAAACTAAAGTGTTCTATCCAAAAAATAAAGGTTTCTTATTGTTGCCGGAAATCAGGGCTGAATAAGTGAAGGTAATACAATGCGACTCCTGAGCTTTTGTACCGGGGAGCAGTTATTAGGGAATGTCTCACCCGCGCATCGCTTGCACATCACTACACACAGGTTGATGGAGGCCCAGTCTGGATTGGACCCATTACAGTCGGAGCAGCGCCGGTTCCCTTCTACCGACCAGATCTTCTGGGCGACTTCAAGGTTGGAAAGTGCTTCTCCGATAGACTGCAACATGGCTTCCACCCAATCAGCCTTCTCCGACTCACTGTCTGACGAGAAACTGAAGGAAGGGGATGGGACAGAAACTATATATATTATATATATCTTGAGCAATAATATAAGTAACAAGGGCCCCAACCATTATAAGGAAAATAGAAATAGATTTGCTTGGCCAATGAATAAATACCTACACTTTGATTGGGCAGCATACACACCCCCAACACCTACCCTAAAACTCATGGCCAGGTACCTACACACTATAATACAACATTATAAATAAAAGCATCAGAACAGTGGTCATTGCTTCCAACTATAAATTGGTTTAATTACCCAAAAGTGGGGGGTATGCCTGCCTGACCATGGGAAAGAGAGCAACCCAGAAGAAGTACAGGGAATGAGTGCTCTGTACCTTGAAGAGCACTTGGGTAAGACTGGATTTACTTACCCAGGAGAAGGTTCTTGCCTGACCATGGGAAAGAGAGCAGCCCAGGAGCAGGAATTGCGGGGAGCACTTGGGTAAGACTGGACTTAACCAGGAGGAAACTCCTGTCTGACCATAGGAAAGAGAGCAGCCCAGGAGCAGGAAGTTCTGGAAATCAGAGCTTAGTATCTCTGTGAGCACTTGGGTAAGATTGGATACACTTAAAGGAACAGTAATGTCAATAAATAAAAGTGTTTTAAAGTAATGAAAGTATAATGCAGTGTTGCCCTGCACTGGTAAAACTGCTGTGTTTGCTTAAGAAACACTACTATTGTTTATATAAATAAGCTGCTTTGTAGCAGGGGCAGAAATTCAAAAAAGAAAAGGCTTAGGCTACACAGCAGATAGCAAATAAGCTCTGTCTGTCCGTTATCTGTTATCCATTAGTTAACCTGTGCCATATAGCCGTTTTTCAATTTCCGCCATTGCTCCACAGCAGCTTGTTAATATGAACTATAGTAGTGTCTCTGAAGCAAACAGATCAGTTTTACCAGTGCAGGGCAACACTACATGATATTTTCATTACTTTAAAGCACTTTCATTTTTTGGTGTTACTGTTCCTTTAACCAGGAGGAGACTCCTGTCTGACCATAGGAAAGAGAGTAGCCCAGGAGCAGGAAGTACAGAGAATCAGAGCTGTGTACCTCAATAAACACTTGGGTATTATTTGGATTTACTTAACTAAGAGGAGGTTCCTGCCAGACAATAGGAAAGAGAGCAGCTCTGGAAGTACAAGGAATCGGATTTCTGTACCTTGGGAAACACTTGGGTAATATTGGATTTACAGGTAGGAACCTCAGGGGGAAGGATCTTGACCATAGGAAAGAGAACAGCCCAGGAGCAGAAAGTTCAGGGAATCAGAGATCAGTATCTCAGTGAGCACTTGGGTAAGATTGGATGTATTTAACCAGGAGGAGGTCAATGCCTGACCATAGGAAAGAGAGCAGCCCAGAAGAAGAAAGTAAAGGAAATCTGTAAGTGGGCAAGTACCTGGAAAATAATGGATTCCTTTGGGCATGGTGGGGAATGTTCTCAAAGTTACTCTGTATTTTATACCGTGTTGGTCCACTCAAGTTCAAGCTACTCAAGTTCAATTGTGGAACCTGAGGCTCAGGGAAATTATGTGATAAACTGGGTGACAAGTATAAAATTCAAGGTGCCCCATCCGTGAGAGTCAAGTGAATTGTCTGAGTGTTGCTTTGTGCTTGGGACAAGTGGGATCATCAGTTAAACCCGGGGGTCTCACTCTCACCTGAAAGTCTTGTAAGGAGTTGTCAGGTCAAAGCTCCTCCTATCACAATCCTTCACACTGCCGAGGTTCATATCAATGAACTTTAATCCGACCCCGGACGCACGATCCTAAGGAGGGGAAAGAAGAGTTGCTGAGTATGTCATTCCTGAACGAATTTCCCAAATCATCTCCCTTTCCTCACTCATTCCTGACTTTTCTACAAGTAAAATGTGTTGGTCAATGGGAGCCTGATACAAGCTGAGCAACATTAATGATGGAGTCACCCACCTCGGCGCTCTTGTACAGGAACACCTTATCCATCACCACCTCCACATACACCTTGTTCCTAAATCCTCTCAGTTCCAGGAGGCCACTCTTGTCGGCACCCACAGAGCTCGCGGCCACTGGCTGGTAAGTAGATAATCGGTTCCGCTTCTCCTGCACCACCTGCTTGAAGGCTTTCACCCAGTCATTTCGATCCGCTGGCACCAGAGGGACATAATGTTATAGTTGCACAAAGCAACACAATATACAGGCCGTTGTGCAGCACTTTTACTTACCGACTCCCTGCCCCTCCCCCATAAGTTGTCATTCGTTTTCTGGTTCCACCCACTGCTTGAGTCACAGACTCTCTGCCCCTTATTCTGTAAGCTGCCATTAGGGTGCTGTAGTCCCACCCACTTCTTCAGTCAAAGACTCCCTGTCCCTCCCCCTGTAAGCTATCATCAGCGTCCTGCTTCCACCCACAACTTAAAGAGATACTGACACCAGAAAATAACCTTTTTTTTTTATATCTATCATAATATTGTCTTTGAATACTATTTATAATTTTGTCATAAAAGTATTTGCCTGATGCTTTTACATTACCTTTCTTACCCCCATGTTCCTGTATGAGGGGGCTGCCATATTTGTGCAGCAGGAGTCTGTTAGCATTAGAAACTCTTACTGACGGGTTAAGAAGGGACAGTCAGGTTGGCATAACAGTCAGGTTTAGGAACTTCAAGTAACAATTACTTACAAATGCACAACTATCAGTGAAAAATGATCAACATGACCTATAGGTAACTTTTAATGTACATTCATATTTTAAAAAGAAAATTTTTAGCGTCAGTATCACTTTAAGTCACAGACTTCCTGCTCCTCCCCCTGTAAGCTGCCATAAGGGTGTTCTGGTCCCACCCACTTCTTAAGTCAAAGACTCCCTGCCTCTCCCCCCTGTAAGCTATCATCAGTGCACTGGTTACACCCACAACTTAAGTCACAGACTCCCTGCTCCTCCCCCTGTAAGCTGCCATAAGAGTATTGTAGTCCCACCCACAACTCAAGTCACAGACTCCCTGCTCCTCCCCTCTGTAAACTGCATCAGACTCCATGTTCGTAACCCTGTAAGCTTTCATCAGTGTCAGTGGCGTAACTACCGGGGGAGCAATCGCACCAGGGCCCGCTTCCCATTGAGCCCCCCAGGGCCCAACCGGAGACTGCATGGCACTAAGTAAACCGCACATCTAGAGGGGTGGGTGGGAGCAGTAAGTTACGTTACAGATCAGTGTACTGGTTCCACCCACATCTCAAGTCACAGACTCCCTGCTCCTCCCCCAGTAAGCTGCCATAAGAGTGTTTTAGTCCCACCCACTGATTCAGTCACAGACTTCTCTTACCATCACTCTCAGCCCGGAAGACAAAGTCCCGGTTAGAGGTTCTGACTTCAAATTTCTGATCCCCGCAGGGAGTGACTTCAGATATGAAATTGGTTTTGATGAAGCCATTAGAATACATGTCCTGCAACAAAAACAGCAAGTGCCCTGCTTACAAACAAATCAATGGAATAAATATAATGATATATATAATAATAGATATAATGAAACAGCGCCCACCACTGGTCATAGTGAATGTAAATGAACATTGACTCAGCGCTCGGCATTTACAAGACCAAGTTTAGCAGTTGACACTTTGCTTTTGTAGCTTCACATGAACAACGTCATTGATTAAACAAGGAAATTAGATTTTGACTTAGATTTCGAAAGTCACAGACAAAGCGACTGCGCCCAGTCCTGGGTACAAAGGAAAGTTGGTGTGTCCTTGGGTGGGCTCTGTATGGAAGGGGGCACCCACCTTTTCACTTTCATAGTATCGGAGATAATCCAGGTCCAGCTTCACCCATCGCTTCTGGAAAATGTACGACCTTCCATAGAGAAGAAACAAAATTACCTTTTTACATTTGAACAAAATGCAGTGGTTTTTAAGGGCAAATATTGACTCTCACACGCGCCAAAAAAGTGACTCCTGGAAACAACGAGAACTTTATGAGAACCGAGTTGTGTCCAATAATCTGATTCTTTCAGCTTTAACTTTAGATTTAGCAAGTGAATTAAATGTTACCTGATCAAATCACTCTCAGTGTCTCCTACAATGGGGGGATTGTCTCTCTCTCTATTGGGGTTCCTGGAGGTTCTAGAGCCAATGGCGTAACCTTGCAGGCCTGGGACCACCAGCAAAAATGATTCTGTGGACCCTATGGGTAAGTCAAAATTGCAGGTGACCAGAAATCACCTCCACTTGTGATGCTGGAAGTGCAATTACGTGTGTGTCCAGACCTGGACTGGCAATCTGTGGGTTCTGGCAAATGCCAGAGGGGCTGCTGTAAGATTGACAGTCACTATTTAGTGCTGAGGAGCTGATTGGGCCTCTCTGTTTGGAATGTCAGGGTCTATATTGTCTCCCAGGCCAGACCTGTGTGTGTCGCAGGTCACCAACAACCCTTCAGGCCCCCTGTATAAAGGAAGCTGAACAGGGTCAGACTGGGGGTCCCGGGACCAACCGGAACTGCTGTCCAGGGCCCACTCCCGGCCCCCCTGCCCCCTACTGTGATGCGCTGGCTCAGCTTGAATTCATGAGGGAGCCAATCGTGTGCAACGGTGTCACTCGGTGTGCATGCGCAGGCGGCGTTACGCAGCACCGGAATTTTTTTTTTCAAATCCCAATATCTGGAGAGGGGGTCTGGTCCGGCGGGGGCCCATGACGGTCGGGTCCCACCGGGTTTTTTCCCGGATGTCCGGCTGGACCAGTCCAACACTGAAGTGACACGGGCCCCACTGCGGTTATGGGGTCTGCTTCCTCTATAACTAATAAGAAAACCCCCCTCCTCCCCAGCGCTCTCTTACCAGTGAGGAAGGGGCGGGACATGGGCGGAGTCAGGCGGATAGGAGTGCGCCAGGCCCCTCTAAATGTTTTTTTTTGCAGGGGGCCCCACTCTAGTTACACCACTACCTATGCCCCTAATCCTCTTGGCCAACCTATTGTCATGTGCTTTCCAAAGCCCCTTCTGTACTGATGATTTATCTCCCCTCTCCTGATGTCCACCCAGATCTCTTAACTCATGCCTCAGCCTTTAGTTATCCCTTTCATGAATAAATGAATATTTCTTATTTCCCCCATCCAACACCCATAACATCCCAGAAGCACCTATCACATCGGAGCCCTAGTAACTGAGCCTGGAGTGCTGGGGCATTTTTATAACCCAAGGGGAAAACATTTTTACTTCCTTGTTTTGTGATAAAAAATCACATGATTTCCCTTCCTGTCCCTAATTTGCATATGTATTTTAGGATTCGTATTTGGTTTGACCGGGCAGAAAGATTCGTCCGAATCCAAATCCTGCTGAAAAAGGGCCAAATCCCGAACCAAATCCTGGATTCAGTGCATCCCTACTTTAATGACCTCTAGAGGTTTATTTTAGTGCACAGAGCCAAGAGCCGACTATTGGGCTATTTAGGGCCAGTTATAGAGAATTCTGAGTCGTGGTGTTGGCCGGTAACACTCTCTCTATAAACCTCCCAGTAGATCCTGGTGGAGAAGTGGGAGAAGAGAAGCAGCTGCAGAGCCAAGATAACAGCCAAGAGAAAGGAGAAGATTCCCAACTCATCCAGAACCATTAATGGCAGTACAGAACCCAATCCAGAACTCTTTTAGGGACCTTTTCTTGTAGAGTTTAGGCAATATTCAATAATGTTTCACATAAACAAAAGAGCTGCGACTGTACCCGGGGGCCCAGGGATATAAAGGACCAATTAAAAAGAATAAATTCACTTTTTTCCCAAGTGAGAACCCCACAACAAACCCAGTCCCCCCCTTAAAGGGGTGGTTCATGTTTAAGTTAACTTTGGTATGTTCTACAGTGGCCCATTCTATGTAACTTTTCAATTGGTCTTCATTATTAATTTTTTATAGTTTTTCAATTATTTCCCTTTTTCTACTGACTCTTTCCAGCTTTCAAATGGGGGTCACTGACCCCATCTAAAAAAACAAATGCCCTGTAAGGCTACAAATGTATTGTTATTGCTACTTTTTATTCCTCATCTTTCTATTCAGGCCTCTCCTATTCATATTCCAGTCTCTTATTCAAATCAGTGCATGGTTGCTAGGGGAATTTGGACCCTAGCAACCAGATGGCTGAAATTGCAAACTGGAGAGCTGCAGAATAAAAAGCTAAATAACTCAAAAACCACAAATAATAAAAAATGAAAACCAATTCCAAATTGTCTCAAAATATCCTTCCCTACATCATACTAACAGTTGACGCCAAGATTAACATAGTATAGCCCATAGGATGAGAAGACACTGGACATGGTGTAAAGCCAAACAACAGCAACTATGTGGGGTGGTTTAGGGAGAAGGAGTGTAGGAATAAGAGATGCAGGAATATGAAGTGTCTACTGCTGTTGTGCTACTACAACTCTCACAACAATTAACACCCAACAGCACAATGTGGGCTGCTTTCGGGAGATTCAAAAGGAGAAGAAATAACTAGGGATGCACTGAATCCAGGATTCGGTTCGGGATTCGGGCTTTTTCAGCAGGATTCGGCCGAATCCTAATTTGCATATGCAAATTAGAGGTGGGGAGGGAAATCGAATGACTTTTTGTCACAAATCATGGAAGTAAAAAATGTTTTCCCCTTCCCGACCCTAATTTGTTTATGCAAATTAGGATTCAGATTCAGTTCGGTATTCGGCTGAATCTTTTGCGAAGGATTCGGGGGTTCGGCCGAATCCAAAATAGTGGATTCGGTGCATCCCTAGAAATAACAGAATGTTTAGTGGGGTTGTGTGACCTTATTGGGAACCTTCAGCTTTGGGGCCCTCCTGCAACCCCAGGCTCAGCCCCCCTATAGCTACATTCCTGCACACGTTTACTTTGCCTTGAGTTACAAACACAACAGATGAGATGAACTTGGAACTTGCGTGAGATAAAAGGAAATATAGAGAATAAACTTTCAGTTATAAGAATGATGGTTTTTGGAAGCTGATGGTGATAATGGGATTTCCAGAGAAGTGAAATACATCTGTTTCTTCTCACCATCAGCAGGACTGTGGGGTGGGACCCGTCTGGGATCCCAAATGGGATGAAAAATCTCTAATAGAAACCAAATGAGAAAGGGAGGCGCAGCCCAGGCCCTGCAGGGCGAGTCGTATCCAGGGGCTTCGAGGGTTCAACGATTTGGGTGGATTTACCCTCTTGTCCTGGAATTGCCCCAATACAAATGCTCCACCTGTCTGACCCCCAACAGATCCTGGTCAAATCATCCATTGCCCTCTAATCCTTTCACTAATCTATTGCCCCCAAGGAACATGATTAGATCTGTTTTCATTATTATTGTGATTCTATCATTTGCTTTTATTTGCATAAATGTCATGCACCCCCCCCCCCCCGAATTATGTTGATTTCCATATTCAAGTTGGGATTTGGATTCAGTTCTGGATTCTGACATATTTGAAAAAAAGGAACTCTGAGTACCCCCTACTATAAATGATAAGGATATTAGAAGTCCCTGAGGGGTTGTTCTGTGACCATATAAAGGCACAAGGCTGCAGGCTGAGTTATACAGGGAACTCTGAGTATCAATCATGTATTATAAGGGATAATGTACCCCCTACTGTAAATGATAAGGATATTAGAAGTCACTGAGGGGTTGTTCTGTGACCATATAAAGACACAAGGCTGCAGGCTGAGTTATACAGGGAACTCTGAGTATCACTCATGTATTATAAGGGATAATGTACCCCCTACTGTAAATGATAAGGATATTAGAAGTCACTGAGGGGTTGTTCTGTGACCATATAAAGGCACAAGGCTGCAGGCTGAGTTATACAGGGAACTCTGAGTATCACTCATGTATTATAAGGATAATGTACCCCCTACTGTAAATGATAAGGATATTAGAAGTCACTGAGGGGTTGTTCTGTGACCATATAAAGGCACAAGGCTACAGGCTGAGTTATACAGGGAACTCTGAGTATCACTCATGTATTATAAGGGATAATGTACCCCCTACTGTAAATGATAAGGATATTAGAAGTCACTGAGGGGTTGTTCTGTGACCATATAAAGGCACAAGGCTGCAGGCTGAGTTATACAGGGAACTCTGAGTATCACTCATGTATTATAAGAGATAATGTACCCCCTACTGTAAATGATAAGGATATTAGAAGTCACTGAGGGGTTGTTCTGTGACCATATAAAAACACAAGGCTGCAGGCTGAGTTATACAGGGAACTCTGAGTATCACTCATGTATTATAAGGGATAATGTACCCCCTACTGTAAATGATAAGGATATTAGAAGTCACTGAGGGGTTGTTCTGTGACCATATAAAGGCACAAGGCTGCAGACTGAGTTATACAGGGAACTCTGAGTATCACTCATGTATTATAAGGGATAATGTACCCCCTACTGTAAATGATAAGGATATTAGAAGTCACTGAGGGGTTGTTCTGTGACCATATAAAGGCACAAGGCTGCAGGCTGAGTTATACAGGGAACTCTGAGTATCACTCATGTATTATAAGGGATAATGTACCCCCTACTGTAAATGATAAGGATATTAGAAGTCACTGAGGGGTTGTTCTGTGACCATATAAAGGCACAAGGCTGCAGGCTGAGTTATACAGGGAACTCTGAGTATCACTCATGTATTAAAAGGGATAATGTACCCCCTACTGTAAATGATAAGGATATTACTATGGCACACAGTAACACTCATTACAACAGCGTCGCTTAGAAGGAAACACTTTCTCACTTACCCTTGCGGCGGGTTCTTGTCCAACCACCCAGTTTTGATAATCACCGAGTGCTGAGTGGAGTTGGTATCGTCCATACTGCCGCTGTAGCTGTGGGTGCTGGAGACCCCCGAGGAAAGGGAACTGCTGGACTGGCAAGCGCTGATGTCACTGTCACTCCGAATACTGAAGAAAAGAGGGAGACATGGAGTTGGTCTGTAAGAACATGTGGAACCCCATACACTGTGTCTGACTGATCAATTATAAACAAACCCTGGGGCAGCTCGGGGGCCTGTGGATATTGGGGACCCTAGAGGGTCACTAACTGAAAAGCAGCTTCAAAAACTGTTTATGTAAAATACCTTATTCCTATAGTTTAGGGGGGTCCAAAATGATTTAGCTGTTGCCACAGGAATTTTTAGTCCCATCAATGGACAAGGAACATATTAGTGTTGCGCAACCTGCTGTAGGGTGCAGGGAGTTGTATCGGACGGCTTATAGGTTCTACTGAAGAGAATTAACGCATGCCACTAGTAAAGATGGCCCCTATAGGGTCTGCTGATGCCCCGACAATGAAAAGGGAACCTATGGGAAATACTCAATGCCGGGGGAACACACAATGCCACATACAGGGTAACATAAGGGAGGAATAAAGATAAGGAGCCCAGGTATTTGGGAGACACGGGCCCAACCAGGCCTAATTCTGCACCAAACTGGTACAGCCGCACTCTAGTAGAAATAGTTGAACTACAGTTCCCAGCATCCCCTGACTGCTCTTGGGAAATACTGAAAAAGCTCTTGCTGGATCAACAGACACCACACAATCCCATTCTATCCATAACCAGCTCCAGACAGAACAGCCTTAGTTATTATAAGGGATTCGCCAGCATCTCCCATAGGCATGTGCCTCAATCCCAGAATCCCAACCTGTGCTCCGGCCTCCTTACCAAAACTCTATCCATATGGCGCCTCTCCCATAGACTCTTCTCTCTCTGAACAATAAATGTCACATACCCACCCGAAACCTGTCCGGCCAGTTACTCGCTGGCATCCGGCAGCATCATTAACCCTTTGGCACCTGCAACTGTCTGCACTTCAGTTTAGGGACAATTTAAAGGGATACCAAGTGTCACCAGCACAGAGAGATCCCATCAAACTATGGCAGCATAGGTATTCCCTGTACTAAGCACAATTCAGCAGGAACAGCCCCTAAGTTTGCTCATAGTCTGTACAGAGAGATCCCATAAAACTATGGCAGCATAGGTATTCCCTGTACTAAGCACAATTCAGCAGGAACAGTCCCTAAGTTTGCTCATAGTCTGTACAGAGAGATCCCATAAAACTAGGGCAGCATAGGTATTCCCCTGTACTAAGCACAATTCAGCAGGAACAGTCCCTAAGTTTGCTCATAGTCTGTACAGAGAGATCCCATAAAACTATGGCACATAGGTATTCCCTGTACTAAGCACAATTCAGCAGGAACAGTCCCTAAGTTTGCTCATAGTCTGTACAGAGAGATCCCATAAAACTATGGCAGCATAGGTATTCCCTGTACTAAGCACAATTCAGCAGGAACAGTCCCTAAGTTTGCTCATAGTCTGTACAGAGAGATCCCATCAAACTATGGCAGCATAGGTATTCCCTGTACTAAGCACAATTCAGCAGGAACAGTCCCCTAAGTTTGTTCATAGTCTGTACAGAGAGATCCCATAAAACTATGGCAGCATAGGTATTCCCTGTACTAAGCACAATTCAGCAGGAACAGTCCCTAAGTTTGCTCATAGTCTGTACAGAGAGATCCCATCAAACTATGGCAGTATAGGTATTCCCCTGTACTAAGCACAATTCAGCAGGAACAGTCCCCTAAGTTTACTCATAGTCTGTACAGAGAGATCCCATAAAACTATGGCAGCATAGGTATTCCCTGTACTAAGCACAATTCAGCAGGAACGGCCCCTTGGCAAACACAAGAAATAACATCTCTTGTCAGACTGGGCTATTTGTGAATAACAGACACATTGTGTTCAGGTACAAAAGAATCCCTTTAGGTTCTAAACCTGCTCAGTCCCACTGGGCCATATCAGGTGTAATGAAATGATCACATGGGAGTCGGATTGGGTTTTGACCAGCTCCACCTTTAAAGGGGAAGTCTGGAATGTAGACTTGATTACAGAATTTCAATCTAAATCAAGGAGGGACAGCCTGCCAAGTAAAGAGATGCCTATCAGGGAAGGGTTAAACCTACACTTTCATCCTTGACACAATTAATATAGATTCTTCATTAGGATTTCTTCTATTTGACGCTTTTGTAGCAAAAAAGCTGCATCCCTTTATTCCTTTAGGGCCCAAACCTTCTGATATGGGGGTGCCAGGTGTATATTTGTTTGACATTCTGTGACATTCCCAAATATTCTAAAACTTCAGAAAGGAAGAACTACATCTTGCTGACACTGCATAACCCCCCCACCACCACTGCAGCCAACGGCAGCCTTCGGTTGTCAGGGAATGCTGGGAGATGTAGTCCGGCAGCCGCTGGAAATAAACAAGTTACAGAACTCAAGTCTACAAGGGAACATTTTAAATACCTGAGGGCTTTTTTTTAAAAATCTTTAGAATTTTCTCTGAATACTCATTTCCTTGTTCCCCTTTAGCCCAGGAATGCCCCCCCCCCCCGCCTGGCATGTGATCTGTGCCCTGGAGCTCACACAGGGAAGTGCGTGAAGAGGAGGGGTGGAGCTATGAGGGGGTGGAGCTACTGTGTACCTGTGGCCCCTCAGGTGCCGGGCCCTTCTGTACAGTCAGAAGAGGAGGAAATACAGGGAACTAATGACATTATGTCAGAGACAAGGTAATATTTATTTGTAGCAGTGATGGGGAGAGGGGGATGGAATGACCACAGGGTACAAGTCGGGGTCCTGGGTTCCTCTCCCCTGGGTATAGGGGCCCTGTCCTTACTGTCTGCCTAAGTGCTAGTGGTGCGCCAGGTTTTTCATCCAGCGTTCAGCGGAGTTGGGGTGCAAGCGCTCTATAGATGATCCCTAGAATCGTGTCCCCTTCCTTTAAACAACCCACAAAGAACTGGCCTATTGAGTCATGTCAACTGATTTTTTTATTGAAAAAATATATTTTATTATATATATAGGGAATTGTTTTTCAAGAAACAATTCTGTACAACAATAAAGCTTATGGAGGAAGGGGTGAGTGGATGGGGGAGTTGGGATAGTGGAGTTGATTTGCCTGAAGCTTTATTTCCAAATAAAACCAATGGGAGGAGGATGGGGAGAAGGAGAGGGTATTTAGTCTTCCTCAAGGCTGCGGCGGATGTTGTAATTGTGCAGCAGAAAACTGAGAACGGTGCGCACACACAGTACTAGGGGTGTAATTGGACTTGAGTCCCGAATCTCCAGGTTATCAGGCCCAAAAGGCACCAGAGATTCTTCTAAACCGTCTTCTTGAAGGCTAAGGGAACCATTTATCCCCGACCAAAAGGCACAGACAGGGAGGACAAGGGTCTTCAGATCCTCTTCACTGCAAGACTAGGGGAACCCCTTTATCCATTGTCCTCCAACCCGAAAGCATGAAGAGATCTGGAACCAATGGCTAGCGCTGCCACCTGTCCAGTTTTGACCCAGACAGCACGGTAATTTGAAGGGCTGCCTGGGTCAAAACTTTCCCATGATTGACATGGTGACCGGCCATTTGGCGATCAGTGTCAGAGCCACGCCCCCTGATATCACGGTCATGTCACGGCCCCACCCCTGCCCGGTCTCCACCCTACAAACGGACCTCCGGAGAGGTCCCAACTCAGTGTGTGCCGATAACAGGACCAGGCTCAAGGGGAGAAGGAGCCCAAAGGCCACACATCTCCTCCAGAGATCAGGGCTTCCCCAGAGGTTTTGCACCAGATCCAAGTAAGTGCCCAAAAAGTGAACAAATAGGTAAAATCCATAAATATGTACAGTCCTGACCTATTGGCTAGAATTAAAAAAATGTAGCCTCTAGCCAAAAGGCCCAGGGCATAAGAGCAAGTGAAAAAGTCATGAGCGACCCATGCTACAAGGACAACACGTGTAGTAAGTTAAGGTTTGCAAGGCCTGGGGCACTAGTGACTTGAGCTTCATGATTTATCTGGCCTTTGGCTACAAGATCAAGTGCCTCACCAGTAAAGGGCTGATCACTGAACATCCCTAAGGGTGGCCACACACGGGCAGATCAAAGCTGCCGATATTGGTCCTTTAGACAATTCTGCAGCTTCTCTGCCCGTGTGTGGGGGCTCCCGACGGGTTCTCCCGATCCTTATCAGGCCAAAAAAACGGACACATATCGTTTGGTCAAGTTTGATCTTTTCTGCAATCCAGGACCTGATTGGTTAGTTGATGCGTCATTTACAGCCGAACGTTCGGATTCACCCAACATCGCCCAGCAGTTAGTGGGCATATAGGGTTAAGATCTAATAGTGTATGGCCACCTTTAGCTAGGATGTCCTCCCCCACTGATAAAGGATAAGTAAAGCTTTTAAACAAGTGAATGTAAAATTGATGAGGGGACTATTCTAAGCACTTTTGCAATGTACATTCATTATTTATTGTGTTTTAATTCCAAGATATTAAGGGATACATATACTGTTGATTGAATGAATTTTGTTACAACAGCGCCACCTGCTGGTCAGTTTCCCACCAGTCTGACCACTAAGTAGTCAAGGAAGTTGTCAGTTGACAAAGTGCTTAGAATAGCCCCTCATTTATTTTAAAGGTTTACTGATCCTGTAAGAACAGATACTACACTTGATCTTAGTCAATATACAACACCCTCTGGTGGCAGGATTTATACAACAGGCTACAGACAACATATTAACTGAAGGTCCACAGGGGGCTGGAAAAACGCATCCACCCCACTAAATAGGCAGTTTGGTTTCCTGAATATGCCCCCTGGGAATGTTGGTCTCTATATAACAACAAGGCACCGACAGGGCAAGATTAAAGGGGAAGTCTGGCACCCTAAGGACAGGGAGCGCATAAAAGCCAAAAAGATTGAATTGTAATGTCAAGGGAAGTGCAGGTTCATACATCTTTGTGTCGGGTTCTCATTTTTCATCTACAGACAACAGTACCCCCAGCCCCACTGCCTTTTATTGCACTATTTTGGCTCAGCATCTCACCCAATTATAGACAGAACACATTTGCTGCAACAACTGTGGGTAATTTCTGTGCAATTGCGGCAAGAAAGTCGCCTTCCTGCCATTTACCCACAACTCCGAGCAACTGTCTCACTTGCTGATATCCCATGCGGCCTGTGCCATAAGGAATCATAAAGACAACAACATGAGCAACCTAAACAGGTGCAAAGCAAACTACAAACGACTTTCACCTGCAACTTGCATGTGGCTCCCAACTGTCATGCATTAAAGGGCAACTCCACCCAAAAACAATTTCTGCATATTATGAAGGGGCAAGTTTGCATCTGCCTCCTGCATACAAACAGCACATGTAATTTCATGGATCTAAAGTTCTCTCTGTGTGTCTAGAACTGTGTTTGCATTTAGCCTTGTGAATATAAACACTACCCCCCCTATGGCACAGCACCATGGGAAATTGTCATGAATAACTGGAAAAAAAAAAGCAAATGAATCTTGGTGCAGACTGAATCCTTACCTATTGCCCATGGGTGGGTGGATCCTTACCTATTGCCCATGGGTGGGTGGATCCTTACCTATTGCCCATGGGTGGGTGGAGCCTTACCTATTGCCCGTGGGTGGGTCCTCTCCCTGTATTGGTCAGTGGGATTCCCTTGGCTGAATTCAGTGATTCCCACACAGAAAGGGACAACGACCCCTGATACTCCACCTGCTCCTGAATGCAAATTCCCTGAGGGATCGGGATAAAGTCTCCAGTTCCTCATTGAGCTCTGACTCCAGTCTGTTCCCAGAGGAAGGAACATGTTGTGATCCTTCTCCCTGAACCCTAGCAGTTACCAAAGGCCAAAGGTGACTGGCACCAATTATGAACTTGGAGGGCTCAGTGCCAACCCCCAGGCCGAGCAGCTTCTTTATATAGAGCGGAGCAAAATATTCATCTTGGGGCCAGCTTTAGGTTTAAGATAGAAGGTATTTTCCAGGGGACCCTTAGCAGAAAACTGTACATTGCACTATATACATTGTTGGAGCGCAACTCCCAGCGTCTGCTCATATGTACGAATGACACTGCTGCTGCGCTTATAGACCCATTTATAAATGCATTCGATTGCAAGCTCCATTGCTGCAGTGGCGGATGTGAATATAGACAAGGCTGCAATGCGCTGCTGAATATGTCGCCGATACATCAATAAACAATGTTTGTTTCCTACAATGTTGGTTTATTTAGCTTTTTGTGAATTTCCCCCCCACCTCCCCGGGGGATACAATGGTACTGTCCTGCCGTAGTCTGCCTTTATCTGCCTACTGGGACATTCAGCTCATTTACACCCCATATCCCTCATTTCTGCTTTATTTTATCAAAAACTGCTTCCAAGTGGTGCAAAGGTCTCATTTCTAAAGGGGTTAATACAATAAACTGCACATTGAGGATATTTCCCTATTAGATGTCGGCCCACGGAGGCTCCTTCCTCTATTGGTGCCTTTGTGCCTCATTTCCCCATTGGGCTCAGTTTGCGGCTAAAGTTTCTATATAAATAGAACAATCGGAATAAGCACAAAAGCCAATCAGGTTCCTCTTCCCCGACCATCACAATTAGCAACTCTATCAGCTTCCTCTTCTCCAGCCGACCCAGTCCAGCCAGACCCCTGAGAACTCACATGCAGGGTCAGAGGCCAGACTAACAAATATCATTTATATATTGGCACCTTATACAGGGACGCAATCAGAAATCACTGGCTCCATACTACTAAAGTTGTAGGTCTCTTTGTTTACAGGGGAGGAGCATAGAGTCAGTGACTCAAACAGTGGGTGGGACTAGAACACTCAGATGGAAACATACAGAGGGAGGGACAGCCTGTTACTCAAGGTTAGAGGCCAGAAAAATGAAATATAATGTATATATTGACACAGTGCAATAGGGCCACTATCAAAAATCACTGGGCTCCATACTGCTAAGTTAGTAGGTCCCTTCCCCCCACGGAGCCCCAGTAATTGGGCCCCGATCTGCTCAGGCCACATTTAGTCACCTGTCACATGTTCATAGTAAGTATTTCTACCCCAGTGATTAAACAACACCAGAGACTCAGGGATAGGTGGAACCAAGTTTACAGGGGGAGGAGCATACAGTCGTGACTCCATCAGTGGGTGGGACTAGAACACTCTGATGGAAACTTACAGAGAGAGGGACAGTTTGTGACTCAAGCAGTGGGTGGGACTAGACCACTCGGATGGCAGCTTATAGAGGGAGGGACAGTCTGTGACTCAAGCAGTGGGTGGGACTAGAAAACTCTGATGGAAACTTACAGAGTCTGTGACTCAAGCAGTGGGTGGGGCTAGAACACTCTGATGGCAACATACAGAGGGAGGGACAGTTTGTGACTCAAGCAGTGGGTGGGACTAGAACACTCTGATGGAAACTTACAGAGGCAGGGACAGTCTGTGACTCAAGCAGTGGGTGGGACTAGAAAAATTTGATGGAAACTTACAGAGTATGTGACTCTAGCAGTGGGTGGGGCTAGAACACTTTGATGAAAACTTACAGAGTCTGTGACTCAAGCAGTGGGTGGGGCTAGAACACTCTGATGGCAACATACAGAGGGAGGGACAGTTTGTGACTCAAGCAGTGGGTGGGACTAGAACACTCTGATCGAAACTTACAGAGTCTGTGACTCAAGAAGTGGGTGGGACTAGAAACTTACAGAGGGAGGGACAGTCTGTGACTCAAGCAGTAGAAGGGATCAGAAAGCCACAATGGCAGCTTACAATAAACCTTTCTTTTGCATTTGTTATCATTAATAACCAGCTGAACCAAAGAAATCTCTCCCTGCATAGTGACTATGAATACACCACATACATTACATGCCTAGGACAGGAGCAACCAGAGGCACATGTGTGTGCTTGCACACGGGATACCAAAAGATACTTACATGGATGGAGTATCCTCGTAATCCGACGCATCATCAATCTGCTCATCATCACTCACCAAGTTGCTGGACTTTAAACTATAGAACCCGGTGAGGATAACGCCATCAATCTACATAGGAGACATAAGGGTATGTCAATAATTGCCCTTCATACACACCTTCTACTAATCTCCCATCTACTATACAGAGGGAGGGTAAAACCTATGAGCACATACATGACAGTATGGCAGCTCCTACCCATATGTATAAATACAAATACAGAGAAGAAATTCTCTGGGCTCACAATAAGTACTAAAAAGCTTTCACATACAATATTGACAATGGGTAAGTGATTAGAGAAGTATCTCACCTCCCCAGTCATTTCATACAGCGTCCCTAAATCCCTCTCGGCAGGCTCTGGTTTCAGATGAGTGGGAATCACTGAGGAAAATACAGAAATGAAAGTAAATGCACTGCTCACTGTCCCCAAATCTATTATACCAAGACTAAACTGACATGGCAGCTCCTTTATTGAAAATACATATGCTGAATGGTGAAGTCTACTTATAGATATAAGTAATGGGTGGAGGGATAGCAGAATTAAGCTTCACCCCCAAGAAGCTCATCTCTCAAACTGGGTTACTCTATGCTAAAGTTCTCCTATCTCAGCCTCCTATTCTCATATTCCAGTTCATATTATTATTATTATTTCTATTATTATTAAGGCCATGTCTCCCTGGTTCACTACATTCATTACAGTTATAGAATAAAGTATTAATAAGGGCAAAGATTGACTTACCTTCTCTAGGTGGTGGTCTCAGTACCTGTGTGACCTCTCTGTGTGGTAGCACAAAGTCTCTTGGTGGTGGTACAATCTCTCTTGGTGCTGGCGTGATCTCTGTTGGTTGTGGTACAACCTCTCTGGATATTGGTATGACTTCTCTGGTTGGTGGAATTACATCTCTGCATGATAGTTCAACATCTCTGGTTGGTAGTACAACCTCCCTAGGTGGCAATATGACCTCTCTGGGTGCTGATGGGTTATCTTTTGGCAGTACCTCTTTGACCGGTGGTATGACCTCTCTGGGTGGAATTATGACCTCTCTGGGTGGAATTATGACCTCTCTGGGTGGAATTATGACCTCTGTGGGTGGTTGTGGGACCTCTGTGGGTGGTTGTGGGACCTCTGTGGGTGGTTGTGGGACCTCTGTGGGTGGTTGTGGAACCTCTGTGGGTGGTTGTGGAACCTCTCTGGGTGGTTGTGGAACCTCTCTTGGTGCAACTTGTTTTGGAGGAAGATCTCTAGGTGGAACTTTGGGAAAGGGTTTAGGGGCAATAATAGGAAAGACGTCTGGAATTTCTTCAATAGCTTTTCCTTTAGCTTCGGAAGGAGGACTGTGAGGGAGAAAAATGTAGAACCTGGTAAACCTCAGCATTGTGCATTGCTTGAACCTGATATATTTGAATCTACACCATGCTAGAGAAAGAATAATTGACACCAACTCAAGAAGGAAAGGTGTATTTTTAACAATGAAAAAGATCAAAGTAAACAATGTGTCCAAAAAATATTAACAAGCTAGAAATATATACATAATAGCTGACTGACTGTATGAGTGGATATCCTGGGGAAACTGTTCAAAGTGATGCAGACTCCATGGGATCAAGTGTATTCCACCTGGAATTGAGATTGAAGTTCAGATGAGGCCCAAGTACAGAGGAGACTCAGGCAAATATTAAAATCATGTGCAGAGGAGACCAACAATAAGAGGAAAACCATGTATAGGTAAAAGCCACGAGTAGGTGATTCAAGCTGTAAAGAAAACCCAAGTATATAGGAGACCCAAGTGTTGAGAAGACCAGGCAATGAGAAAAACACATGCAGAGGAGACCAAAAGGCAGACTTTGGTATTCCCTGTACTTGGATCTCCTCTATATATATATGTACTCATTTGTCTGTTGGTCTCCTCTGCATGTGTTTTAATTCATTGCCTAGGTCTTCTCTACACTTGGGTATCCTTTACACTAGGGTCTTCAATTCCTTCAAGGTTCCTTTGTCTTTTCATATGCGTTGCATATGGTTTTGTCCTGCTTATTGGTCTGGTCTTCAATTAGGTGTGATTTTGATAGGTCTCCTCAAAACATTGGTCTCTTCCTCTAAACATGGTCCTCCTCTGCATGCTGGTCTCCTCTATATCTGTTTTTATCTTGGGCCTCCTCTATATTTGGGTCTTCTCTGTACTTGGGCCTCCTCTATATAAGATAGAAGTGGCCCAAGAACAGTATCTCTGTTCTTTTGCTATTATCACCACTGCTGGTTCTGACTATTAACACAATGTATAAGAACGTGAAACGTGCAAGGCAATGTGGGAATTCCACTATGGGCTGGAGAAGGGCTGTTTCATGAATCAGAAACAGCAGAGACACTTTAAAGACAGTGAGAATGAGGATGAATCGTGATTACAATGATATTTTCTTGTATAAGGCCACAAGAATCAAGATGAGAATGTTAGAGGACAGTGTTCCCGTGAAGAGCATGATGCAGCAGAACACCTTGATGTTTTATGTTTGGGGCCCCAGGCTATAGTCACACCTTATGTCCTTAGGGCCCCGCACCTCATACCAAGTCTTGGCACTGACCATATGAAAAACCACCTGTAATTTCCCTTTACAAAAACTCATCGCTGGAGCTCAGGGATTTCCCCATCTTATTTTATCCGTGTATTATTTACCCTCCGCAACCTCAGGCTCCTCCCTCTGGGATCCTGTTTAACCCTAACATTACTCATTAGCTCTTAAGTCCTGTTACACCTGCTGCTATGCACCTCAGCGACCTGACAGACACACAGACATGAGATAGACAGATAACCCACGGCAACCAATTAGCAGATAGCATTTATTAATCTGCTCTCTTAATGCACCCACTGCCTGACCAAAGGAGAGAGAACAGCCCATGAAAGTAAATCAAAGCCATGTACCTGGGTAAGTACTGGGAAGTCTGGGAACTCAAGAGCGGGAAGTGCAGAAATCAAAGCTTATATACCTGGGTAAGTGTTGGGGGACACTCGATTCACTACCCATGGCAGCCATTCCTGCTTGACCATTGGAAAGAGAGCAGCCCAGGAACAGGAAACACAAGGATTCAGAGCTCTGCACCTGGGTATGTACTCCGATGTGATGTTTCTGTGTCTAATAGAGAAGAAACCCTTGGCCTAGTTGAATCCCTGGGACTGTTGTTGCTTCTTCCTGCCTGATGCTGCTGACTTGCTACAGAATTGCAGGGGTCGGTTATCCTGAGGACACAGGGGCCGTGTGCAGAGAACAGAGACCCATTGTGCCGACTCCTGCCCCATTCAGAACCCAACCAGCCTGACTGTCCCTTAATTCATCTGTGGAAAAGCTCAGCAGAACCCCAGCCCTGTGCAACATAAATACCTATGGCAGCCCCTCAATGCAGTACCATTCATAGTCCCTGTTACTTGGCAACACTAAATGGTCCATAAATTAAATGAAGAAACGTCCTACAATCCTACAGCTCCGACCTATTGTCCTGCATTCTGACAGGCCTGTGCTCACTTCACCCTAACTTGCCTTCAGACTGGGCCTCCTTAGCTCATAACAAGGTTACAGATATATAGAAACATTGGGGTGTCACCCTGCTATAGTACCAGGGGTACCCAGGGTACAAATAAACACTCACCCCAAATCTCCCCCTAACTGACCTTCAGACTGGGGCCCCCTTAGCTCATAACAAGGTTACAGATATATAGAAACATTGGGGTAACAGTCACCCTGCTATAGTTCCAGGGGTACCCAGGGTACAAATAAGCACTCACCCCAAATCTCCCCCTAACTGGCCTTCAGACTGGGCCCCCTTAGCTCATAACAAGGTTACAGATATATAGAAACATTGGGGTGTCACCCTGCTATAGTTCCAGGGGTACCCAGGGTACAAATAAACACTCACCCCAAATCTCCCCCTAACTGGCCTTCAGACTGGGCCCCCTTAGCTCATAACAAGGTTACAGATATATAGAAACATTGGGGTGTCACCCTGCTATAGTTCCAGGGGTACCCAGGGTACAAATAAGCACTCACCCCAAATCTCCCCCTAACTGGCCTTCAGACTGGGCCCCCTTAGCTCATAACAAGGTTACAGATATATAGAAACATTGGGGTAACAGTCACCCTGCTATAGTTCCAGGGGTACCCAGGGTACAAATAAGCACTCACCCCAAATCTCCCCCTAACTGACCTTCAGACTGGGCCCCCTTAGCTCATAACAAGGTTACAGATATATAGAAACATTGGGGTGTCACCCTGCTATAGTTCCAGGGGTACACAGGGCACAAATAAGCACTCACCCCAAATCTCAACAAATGGTCCCATTATTTGGGAATGTTACAGCAGGGCCATATGAGACCACCTAAGGCTGATGGAGCACTGGGTGGGCAGGGTGCAACCATTTCAAGCACCTCACATGGATATGAATGGGAAACATATAACAGCCCAAAAGCTGACACTCAGGTTTCAGGGGAGTCTTTGCACGCAGTGAGTCGCCTAATCCCAGGTGTGTTGGTGAGGGGCCAATTATAAAACAATGGCGACACTGAAATGATCCCCTATACCTGTAGCCTTGCAGTGGCCTCTGGGCCGGTACATGCGCAGTGGAGAGAAACCGGCAGCTTTTTGGTTAAAGTTCAGCTTTTCACTCTACTGCGAATACGATCCCAGCGCAGATGCAACAAGAGGATCACTCCCTGCGAAGTTTTCTAGCAGTTTTCTGCTAATACCCCAGAGATTTAACTTTTCCTTCTCCTTCAAGCAAACTTGGTTATCTCTGTATGACACAGGGAGCTGAAGGTAAGTGGCAATATGTGAAGAATAGAAATATCCACCATAACCTGCCGGTTACAGTGAGTAAGTGACCGAAGCCCGGCCGCACTGTTACAGGAAGGAAGCCCTCTAACCACACACATCTGACTGCAGCCGGCCCCACTCACACAGAACTCTCAGCAACTGCTCCAACAGTCTCTAACAGAGAACTCCATGCCCAGTGTCACCCCTGGGCCCCCCAGTAGCTAGACAGTAGCTAGAGAGGGGGAGCAGTGGCAAAAGTCCATCAGCATATCAAGCACCCACCAGGATTTTTTCCGGTGTCCCGACGGCCCAGTCCAACCCTGTTCAAGCCCAACTGCAATGATCATTGCCCCCCCCCGGCCACCAGAATCACACCTATAACCAGTGATCCTTGAACTAAATTCTTTTGGAGAGGCCTCAATGGGTATCAGTAGAAGAAAAGAAAAGCAAAGCATAAGGGGTCCCCTCACTATTGAAACCTGTGTAATAAATACAAATATATGAATTGATGCCCCCATAAGGCCCTCAGTTGGCTCCTCTTCCCACATGTACAGTCTCCTTAGTAATAAGTGACATGCTCAGAGTTCCTTAGTAATAAGTAACATGCTCAGAGTTCCTTAGAAATAAGTAACATGCTCAGAGTTCCTTAGTAATAAGAAACATGCTCAGAGTTCCTTAGAAATAAGAAACATGCTCAGAGTTCCTTAGTAATAAGTAACATGCTCAGAGTTCCTTAGAAATAAGGAACATGCTCAGAGTTCCTTAGTAATAAGTAACATGCTCAGAGTTCCTTAGAATTAAGTAACATGCTCAGAGTTCCTTAGTAATAAGTAACATGCTCAGAGTTCCCTAGTAATAAGTAACATGCTCAGAGTTCCTTAGAAATAAGTAACATGCTCAGAGTTCCTTAGTAATAAGAAACATGCTCAGAGTTCCTTAGAAATAAGTAACATGCTCAGAGTTCCTTAGTAATAAGAAACATGCTCAGAGTTCCTTAGTAATAAGTAACATGCTCAAAGTTCCTTAGTAATAAGTCACATGCTCAGAGTTCCTTAGTAATAAGTAACATGCTCAGAGTTCCTTAGTAATAAGGAACATGCTCAAAGTTGGCCCCAGCACAGTTAATTTAAAGGTACAATTTCCCACAGTTCCCCTTAAATGCCATCAGGTCGGCACTGGCGCTTCCCGGCTCCCGTGAAGGTGAGAGGGGCACGAGGAATCCCAGTGCAACCTAAACACATCACTACCCAAACACAACACACTTATCTTTCACAACGTTGCCGCAAAGTGTCTCTTAGAAGGAAACCCACCCACAGGAGCTTCAAATGTCAAGATGTTTCCATGAGAGCTTCAATATCAGTCACACTGTAGCCTTCCTGTTGTCACAGTTTGTCACAAAATGTCACTCCTCTTACAGCGTCATGGGTGCATGGGTGCTGGGAGTTGTACTTTACCAGTAGTTAAAGGGAATCTGGTTGGGCAGAAAGGTTATAGAGTGCTGCTGTTTACCAGAGGATCTCCCAGTTGGTCCAGGCCCTAGTGGGCACCAGCCATCAAATACAACAGACCTAAATATCACCTGTTATATGTCCATCTTATGGCTGTGAGAGTGGGACCTCAATGTCATATTATCTGGTAGGCCCTACGAGGCCCAGTCTAGCTCTCCACCTTCCTTTACTGTCTTCATTTTCCTCTACTGTCTCCCTCCTTCTATACTCTGTCCAACCTCCTCTACTGTTTTCATCTTGTCCTGCTGTCTCCCATTTTCTCTGTTATCTCCATTTTCCCCTATACTTTCCTTATTGTCTCCCTCTTGTCCTACTGTCTCCACCTTACCCTAAAACTAGTGTCTCCACCTTTCTCTACACTCTCCATCTTGTCCTACTGTCTCCACCTTTCTCTACACTCTCCATCTTGTCCTACTGTCTCCATCTTGTCCTACTGTCTCCACCTTTCTCTACACTCTCCATCTTGTCCTACTGTCTCCATCTTGTCCTATTGTCTCCACCTTACCCTACTGTCTCCATCTTGTCCTATTGTCTCCACCTTACCCTATAACTAGTGTCTCCATCTTTCTCTATTCTCTCCATCTTGTCCTACTTTCTCTATCCTGTCCTACTGTCTCCACCTGACCCTACACATAGTGGGGGTCATCTATCAACACTGGGCAAATTTGCCCATGGGCAGTAACCCATGGCAACCAATCAAATTGCTGCATTCATTGTTCTACTTGTATCTGGCTTTAAAAAGCGAATCACTGATTGGTTGCTATAGGTAACTGCCCATGGGCAAATTTGCCCAATCTTGATAAATGAGCCCCAGTGTCTCCATCTTTCTCTACACTCTCCATCTTGTCCTACTGTCTCCATCTTGTCCTACTGTCTCCATCTTGTCCTACTGTCTCCAGCTGACCCTACACCTAGTGTCTCCATCTTTCTCTACACTTTCCATCTTGTCCTACTATCTCTATTTTGATCTACTGACTCCACCTTGTTCTACTGACTCCATCTTGCCCTAAACTCTTCATTTTGCCTTGCATTCTCCATCTTGCCCTGGTGTCTCCATCTTTTGGTTCAGTAACCGAGTTGCCCTACTGCTGCCTAATTATCCTACTGTATCCCCCTTGCCATAATGTTGCCATCCCACCCTACACACCTAGAGTCATATATATTGGTGTGGTACAGTCTGAGTGGCACCCAGAACACTTGCCTTCATTTCTAGCCCCCAGGAGGCATCTCTTGCCACTAGATTAACTCTTATCAGAGATCCCCTAAGTAAGGCAGAAACAGGTGAGTGTGGAGCCTGCAGTGGTTTCATTGCTTGAGGATGAGACGAGAGTTGGAGAAGTTGGAAACGTGAGATCAGCCCTTGGCCAGAGAACTGACAATCACCAGAAGCTGTGACTATAAAAGCACCAAAGAACAAGTCACTTACCTCCGGGTGCCCCGGGCCCATCTTCACTTTCAGTGAGAGCAAATAATCCAGTTTAAATCCAGCGGCTGCACTGAGTAAGGACTGAGATCTGGGGGACAAAATCCTTTGCCACATTCCCCCCTCCAGCAAGAGAAGAGTCACCTCTGTGCACAAATGTTTCCTCTCGCTTGTGATTAAATAAACTGACGCTTCTCTCTCTCTCTCTCTCTCTCTCTCTCTCTCTCTCTCTCTCTCTCTCTATTCACAGTTTCCTGTTTCGCACGAGAGGAAATAAATACAAAACGACTCCTCCTCACTCCCAACTTACCCACAGCCACCTGATTTATTCACTTCTGGGCACTGCAACGGACAGCAGCACCTCCCCAAAGCCTTGTAGCAGAAGGCAGCTGATTAATAGGAGGAGACCCCGCTTCTGCTGCATTGTTTCAGAGTGAGAACCAGCAGTGCACACATATAAACAGTAAGTCAGACTCTGCTTTCAGTGGCAGTTACATTTATACTCACTATAAATAACACTGAGTAGTTTTAACTGGAGATAAGTACCTGCACCATTCAGCTGCACACAATACAATATGGGGCCAGTCACACTATCTTTGGAACAAAAAGACAAAGAGGTCCCTGTATCAATCACTCATCCTTGGCCTGCAGGCTTGCAATTTATAAACTAGATCTACTTGGACCAAACCGTACAGAGACTCTGGGTTATACACCATAAATCCATATGCCTCGCCCTCCCCATCCCTCGTGGATAGCATAGCAACCCCAGCACATAAGTAAACACCTTGAGGACCCCTTGAGTATCCAAATGCTAACTAACCCCCAGCAGATTCACCTCCCACAGACAGAACAGGCAGAGTATGACACACACAGGGAGCATAGGACAGGCAGAGTATGAGACACACAGGGAGCATAGGGCAGGCAGAGTATGACACACACAGGGAGCATAGGGAAGGCAGAGTATGAGACAAACAGGGAGCATAGGGCAGGCAGAGTATGACACACACAGGGAACATAGGGCAGGCAGAGTATGAGACACACAGGGAGCATAGGGCAAGCAGAGTATGGCACACACAGGAAGCATAGGGCAAGTAGGGTATGGCACACACAGTGAGCATAGGGCAAGCAGAGTATGACATACACATAGGGAGCATAGGGCAAGCAGAGTATGACACACACAGGGAGCATAGGGCAAGCAGAGTATGACACACAGGGAGTATAGGGAAGGCAGATTATGAGACACACAGGGATCTTAGGGCAGGCAGTGTATGGCACACACAGGGAGCATAGGGCAGACAGAGTATGACATTCACAGAGAGCATAGGGCAGGCAGAGTATGACACACACAGGGAGTATAGGGCAAGCAGAGTATGACACACACAGGGAGCATAGGGCAGGCAGAGTATGACACACACAGGGAGCATAGGGCAGGCAGAGTATGAGACACACAGGGAGCTTAGTGCAGGCAGAGTATGACACACACAGGGAGCATAGGGCAGGCAGAGTATGACACACACAGGGAGTTTAGTGCAGACAGTGTATGGCACACACAGGGAGCATAGGGAAGGCAGAGTATGACACACACAGGGAGCATAGGGCAGGCAGAGTATGAGACACACAGGGAGCTTAGTGCAGGCAGAGTATGACACACACAGGGAGCATAGGGCAGGCAGAGTATGACACACACAGGGAGTTTAGTGCAGACAGTGTATGGCACACACAGGGAGCATAGGGAAGGCAGAGTATGACACACACAGGGAGCATAGGGCAGGCAGAGTATGACACACACAGGGAGCATAGGGCAGGCAGAGTATGACACACACAGGCAGACAGGGAAATGAAGAGCACTCTCAGATGACCAGTATGTACTATGTACAGTGACACAATGCCAGTGCTGCTCCTTTAGTCTGACAATGTGGACACTGACAGGTGTGAGCAATGCAGGACTTTTACAGGCTGAATCTGAGTTGTGAATAACGCAAGGACCAGTTGATCTCAGTTCTGATACCTTTTCACATTTAAACAAAAGTAATCATCCAGACTTGAATGGAGGGCCACACGAGGGGGGCTTTGGGCCACCAGTTGCACAGCCCTGCTCTATGTGTTTAGCGCTTCCATGCTTCCTCAAATATATATAGAAAGCTGTAACTCTCTGAAAGAGATCTCTAGTAACATTTATTTCTGGCCAGGAAATTGTTTAGCACTGTCTTTGAATGTATTTGTTTTATTGTGGCACCATAACGACCCAGAGAATTGGTACATACAGGAGCCAAAGTGTTAGTTCACTGGTTCAATCCACAGTTTTCTGTATGTCACTGTCTTCATCCCCAGCCACTGTTCCCTATGAAATATCAGCAACTTGGGCCCCTCCAACTGCACGTGCCCTAATCACCCCCAACCATTGTGGCCACTAGTCATGGAAGCAAAAATCTCCTGCCAGTGCCTCTCTCTTACACTCAAGGATTTGCCAGACACAAAAGGCAGATGTAGCCGGGAAATCCTCTACAAGTTTATTAAGTCAAAGATGTAACGTTTCGGGGACGTGTCCCTTCTTCAGACATACAGAATCTCACAGCTAAGTGTTACATCCCTTATGTGATTTGCATAATTCCAACCCATATCCCAGTAATTAAGGGAATTATTCCCCGTGCTAAAACGGTAGGTGTTTAATACTCTATATGGTACCTACATCAGTGTGTAGCCTACTCTATATGGTACCTACATCAGTGTGTAGCCTACTCTATATGGTACCTACATCAGTGTGTAGCCTACTCTATATGGTACCTACTCCAGAATGAAGCCTCATCAGTCTGTATCCTACTCCATGCCACCTACTCCAAACATAACATACACCAGTCTGCACCATGCTCCAAACTCTATCATACAGTAGCTTTACTGGTTGTGACATACCCTTATTCCTCATTATACCCTTATTCCTCATTATACCCTTATTCCTCATTATACCCTTATTCCTCATTATACCCTTATTCCTAATTATACCCTTATTCCTCATTATACCCTATTCCTCATTATACCCTATTCCTCATTATACCCTATTCCTGTTTTGTGGCTCTTTGGGGCAGAAAACACCTAAGCAAATGTATTTATTGTCACTGTCTGATCTTATAACAACTCCCTGTTTGAGTTCATGCCTGTGAGTAATGTGTACATTAGTACTATATAGTGACAGTATATAGTGAGTGATGAGTGGAATTTTTTGCCAAGTTTTACCATTAAAAAGACGACCATATACTCCAATGGGAAAATTAAAAAGACGGCCATATACTCCAATGGGAAAATTAAAAAGACGGCCATATACTCCAATGGGAAAATTAAAAAGACGGCCATATACTCCAATGGGAAAATTAAAAAGACGGCCATATACTCCAATGGGAAAATTAAAAAGACGGCCATATACTCCAATGGGAAAATTAAAAAGACGGCCATATACTCCAATGAAAAAATTGTTGCGCGTCACATGTCACTCTGGAACCCCGGAAGTGATGCCAAACAACTTTTCAGCGCAATCTGATTTACAAGTGCAAGCACAATTGTCTTAATTTTGACACATTGGCCTCAAATGCATGAGACACAGCTCTCCCTGGTAAAGGCAACAACACTAGAATTCTGGGGGGAAAGTGCTGCATTATGGGGAAAAAACACTCCTACTGCACTTGACAGATTTGGGCTATCCACTTAATACTGATATTCATTGTGGTTTTATCCTGATCTTTACTCCTGTGGATGATCTGCTTCCCACCCAGCACCCATTGATTTACTCCTGCTAGCCCTGACCAACTTGCCTCCCAACTTCACACTGTGCCCTCACTCCAGATCTTTATTAAGTGACCATTACCCCAGACTGTAACTTGCCCAGAGCCTGCCCTACTCAATACTGAGCCATTTTCTAGAACCTCAGTTTGATGGTGCCCTGAGCATCTACTCCAGGTGTATTCTACTCCACATGAACCCAAAACCCAGACCCTGCCCTATTCCAGATTCTACCCTTCTCCACGTCATACCCTACTCATGTTCTTACCCAACTCCAGCTTGTTCCCTACTAGGAGCCAATAATATTGTTACTCGCAGAAGATGCCCATGAGATACAAGAAATCTATAGGAGCGCAGTTTAGTGGCTGAAGGATACAATAAGGATATTAATACATAGACACAAAACACAAACACTGAGGTTATTATAGAAACCACATGAAAAAGTC
Organism: Xenopus laevis; assembly: GCF_017654675.1. Lineage (NCBI taxonomy): Eukaryota > Metazoa > Chordata > Amphibia > Anura > Pipidae > Xenopus > Xenopus laevis. The sequence continues at coordinate 167,386,982 of NC_054374.1, forward strand.
ACAGAAAAAGACTGAGGTGCATCACATGATACAGACATGTGACGGTAGAGGGACCCGTTAGTCTTCCCATGCGCACGAGTATCGTAAAAGACTAACTGACTAGTATATAGCGATTCATGTGATATCCAGATGTCCAATTTTTTGCCCACATGTTCTGATCCACCTGACTACTACTGCTTCTTGGGCTGCTCTCCTCCCACAGTTCAGACACTGGGAGGGTCTTGGTCACGACAAATGATTGGCACATTGGTGTTTTACTTTCACACACTTAGCTGAACTTGAGATAAGGAGTTTTGCCTTTTGTTGTGACTGTTTTGGCTTACAGATCAGCAGCAATACATTATGCAGTGGGTATTATCTGTGCACTGGAAATGTGAGCAAAGCCCAAACATGGAGTAACATCAAGCTCCCTATTTCAATAAGAAGTGAGTAATATTAGTAACTTGAAACCATAGGATTTACCTGCTGGACAAGAGAGTGACGTGAGTCCTTGGAGGCACCACAGGAGGGCACACTGGTAAAGACGGGGGGCTCTTGCTTGGACTCTTGTTCTCTACCTTATGACGCTTGGCGGGCAGGGGTGGAGCTACCAATTGGACACTCCCCTCAACCTGCTTTTCCTCAGGATGAGATTTGGATTCAGTGCTTTGAAGATTGACAGCTGGTGGACACACGGCCTTTTCTAATGGTGGGGAGTCCTGGAGTAGCAGTGGGGAGGTGCTACTGGGAGGAGTGATGGAAAATTTGAAAGGAGGAGCACATCCCTTTCTTGGGGGGATGGGTGGCGGCACCCGTATCTGTCCTCTTTGCTCAGAATCCTCTAAAGACGCCCAGTTGTTGGGCACAGAGGGAGGCACTGCCTGGTTACTGCTGGTGGTACCACCTTTAAACACATTCCTTTTCATGGGCACTGGTCTACACGCCACCTCTTCTGTTGGATATTCCAAAGACATGGATTTTTGGAGAAATCCAAGAATGCGCTTCCGGTGTCCGGGCAACATAACCCCTATTTTGGTCAGTTCCTCATCACTGAGGGCCCTTAAGTCTGCAACTGTGTACAAACCATGTTCCTCAAAGAGCTCCAGGTACTGCTCCAGCTTGAGAGTGTGGAGCCACTCCGATATGAAACAGGGCCCCTCCGACATCTTCAGTCAGGTAATGTTCACTTCATCACTGACCTGAGACCTGCATAAGGGAAAGGAACAGTGAGTCCTTCAGAGTGGAACCTTCTCAACCCAGGAGGAGGTGCTTACTTATTCTATGCCTCCTTTATATATTTCTAGTAAAGGATAAGTACATGAAACCTCAACTTATGCCCGTAATCACTACTATGCACCATCCCCCACCCCAAGAAAAGAATATATGAGGTTCCCCGGTGCTTCCCCTTGTTCAGAGAACCATGGGAAAGAGAACAGCCCAGGAGCAAGAAGTAGCAGTAAAGCTTGAGGAGCAACTTGGGTTCACTAGTACCAGATGGGGAAGTTCTAGTTGGGTTAAGCAAATATGACCAGATATTTCTTCAGACAAGGGTAGTGAATTCTCTGTATTCCTTTGTAGATACACATACACATGAGCATTGCTAGAGGAAAGGAGATTTAAACATCAGCTGAGAAATTCAACCTAAAGGGTTTCTATAGTATAATCTGAATTTATCTGCACCCTTAAAACAATGTTCAGTCTTCTCTTTGTATTTATTCCACAGTCAGTTCTTGGATCGGAGTCAGAATTTAACTTTGCTGTGAATTCAGAATAGATGTTTTTGTTATGGGACATGGGCCCCCTCTGCTGGGCAGCATAAGAACAATGGCCAATGAAGAGTTTGCTACTGTTTAAGGATCAGTAAAAAGAGAGACGGCACAACCGGGTGGAGGTTACTAATCTCATATATTAGGAATCAGAGCACGCAGCTCATTTCTTTATTCCAGTGGCTACAAGAGATCTGAATGTGCCAACAGCAGAAGTAAGAGGAGAACTCTCAGCACTCAGTATGGGAGGAGTGAGACCCAACACAGAGGCTGCTGATGGTTTGACATCTCAATCTTGTGAATTAGACCTGCAGCTCCATGTTAGATAATCAAGAGCAGAGGCGCTACACCACACCAGTTACCCCCCTTTTTGTAGTACTAGTTCCACACTGCTTACCCCACTGCTAGGGAAAACCATTTCAAAATACTTTTGTCCTTCTGTCTCCATCCTGCCCTACTGTTGCCATCTTGTCTTACTGTCTCCATATTGTCCTAAGTCTCCATCCTGCCCTACTGTCTCCATCTTGTCATTCTGTCTCCATCTTGTCCTAATGTCTCCATCCTGCCCTACAGTCTCCATCTTGTCCTTCGGTATCCATCTTGTCCTACTATCTCCACCCTGCCCTACTGTCTCAATCCTGCCCTACTGTTTCCATCTTTCCCTACTGTCTCTATCTTGCCCTACTGTCTACATCTTGTCCTACTGTCTCTATCTTGCCCTAATGTCTACATCTTGCCCTACTGTCTCCATTTTGTCCTACTGTCTCAATCTTATCCTATTGTCTCCATCTTGTCCTACTGTCTCCATTCAGCCCCTACTGTCTCCATTGTGTCCTTCTGTCTCAATCTTATCCTACTGTCTCTATCTTGTCCTTCTATCTCCATCTTGTCCTACTGTCTCCATCTTGTCCTACTGTCTCCATATTGTCCTTCTGTCTCCATCCTGCCCTACTGTCGCCATCTTGTCTTACTGTCTCCATATTGTCCTACTGTCTCCATCCTGCCCTATTGTCTCCATCTTCTCATTCTGTCTCCATCTTGTCCTAATGTCTCCATCCTACTCTACTGTCTCCATCTTTTCCTACTGTCTCCAACTTGTCCTACTGTCTCCATCTTGTCCTACTGTCTCCATCCTGCCCTACTGTCTCCATCTTGTCATTCTGTCTCCATCTTGTCCTAATGTCTCCATCCTGCCCTACAGTCTCCATCTTGTCCTTCGGTCTCCATCTTGTCCTACTGTCTCCACCCTGCCCTACTGTCTCAATCCTGCCCTACTGTTTCCATCTTTCCCTACTGTCTCTATCTTGCCCTACTGTCTACATCTTGTCCTACTGTCTCTATCTTGCCCTACTGTCTACATCTTGCCCTACTGTCTCCATTTTGTCCTACTGTCTCAATCTTATCCTATTGTCTCCATCTTGCCCTACTGTCTCCATCTTGTCCTAATGTCTCTATCTTGCCCTACTTTCTCCATCTTGTCTTACTGTCTTCATCCTTCCCTACTGTCTACATCTTCTCCTACTGTCTCTATCTTCTCCTACTGTCTCCATCTTGCCCTACTGTCTCCATCTTGTCCTAATGTCTCCATCTTGCCCTACTTTCCCCATCTTGTCTTACTGTCTCCATCCTTCCCTACTGTCTCCATCTTGTCCTCCTCTTTCCAAAATGAGGGGTGAACTGGTTGCCATACCATACCCGGTGTGATAGGTGCACATGCAGCAAAAATTATTTGCGAAAGGTAAACTGAGAACAGCATCTCCTGGAAATGACTCCGTTTTGTCAATACTTCCCTTTAATACTTCCTAGTTTTCTATACTCAACCGCCCCTGTGGCACCAGTTATAGTAACTTCCCATAAGTGATTTGGCTGCACTGTGAAGTTTCTTAAAATAGAGGGACGGTCCCCAAACCAATCAGTAGTGAATCTGAACCCCATTTCCAGCTCAATGCAACACATTGTTACCCCAAGAGATTAACTCAAGAGATGAAAACATAATTGTGTCTCTTTATAGGTCCCTGTGAGGCCTCATCTGGAGTATGGGGGCAGTTTTGGACTCCAGTCCTTAAGAGGGATATAAATGAGCTGGAGAGAGTGCAGAGACTAAGTGCAACTAAACTGGTTAGAGGGAGGGAAGAGTTAAATTATGAGGAGAGACTGACAAGGTTGGGGTTGTTTTCTCTGGAAAAAAGGGGCTTGTGAGGGGACATGATTAGACTTTACAAGTACATTAGAGGACATTATAGACAAATAGCAGGGGACCTTTTTACCCATAAAGAGAATCACGTACCAGAGGCCTCCCCTTCAGACTAGAGGAAAAGAAGTTTCATTTAAAGGAACAGAGTAGGGGGTTCATCACAGTGAGGACAGTGAGGTTGGGGAATGCACTGCCGGGTGATGATTCAGTTAATGACTATAAGAGGGACTTGGATGATTTCTTGGACAGACATAATACAAAGGCTATTGTGATACTAAACTCTATAGTTAGTATAGATATGGGGATATATCATTTATGTGACAGTAGGGAGGGCTGTGTGTATGGGGCTGGGTTTTCATTTGGAGGGGTTGGACTTGATGGACTTTTTCAACCCAATTTAACTATGTAACTATATAACTATGTAACCCCCTACTGCTCAGACTTCATATTCCCTGTACCTATTTAAAAGTTCTCTCTCTTTCCGGCAAACTGGGTCGCGACCTTGTCACTATGCCAAGTGCTTATTAAAGGGGATCTAAACCCAAAAACCATACCTCCCAACTGTCCCTTTTCCGGAGGGACAGTCCCTCTTTTGACAGCTAAACCCGCAGTCCCTCATTTGTACTGGAAAGTCCCTCTTTTCTCTGCACTGAACAGCCAGAAAAAGAAACAAAGTTTCTCACTTAATTGGCTTTTAGCAGAGAGCCCAGAACAGCTAACAGGTGCAAATAAGATACTTTGTAACAATTTTGAGACACAAAAACACAGTTTAGATTAGGAGAAATATTTTCAAACTTTCATAACCTGCCAAATTTTGTAAAACAAACATGGTAATTAGGGGGTGTGGCCACAGAAAGGGGTGTGGTCAAAAAAATTGCTGCGCTACGTGCGGGAAAAAAATTTTTGTCCCTCATTTTACTTCCAAAATGTTGGGAGGTATGCAAAAAGCAATGTTGCCTAATGAAAGAGAAATCAATGCAACTTCCCCGTTACCATTAATTCTTTATTCTCGGTAGAACTGACTATTGCATGCAACCCCCGTCCCTTTGTTTTCTCTGCACTGCTGGTTCTGACCTTGAAACAATATATCAGACATCAGCTGATTAACAGACTGAAATTCGCATGCCCTTTCGTCTCATTACACTGGATTGGCATTAAATGATAGTTACTCAGTTTACGTAGGTTTGGTCAGATTTCTAGTGCCCGACAATTCAAAAGTCAAACCCTTATATAATCCTGATCTAGTGGTGTACTGCAGTTAGTTGCACCCAATATTGCAAGAAGCCCCCTGTTTTAAGCAAAAACAAGAGTTCTCTGCACTCAACCCATTATCAATATATTTAAGACAGAGACATTTTGTGAATACTGCTACTGAAAAATGCCTTACCCTTAAGGGTAGGACTACATGGCCGATTTCGCCTTGATCCAACGCGCTGCGCAAAATCGTAGGCGTCACGTCGGATGCGACGGAAACAAGGTAAGTAATGGCAGTTTCGGATCATGTCGCATTGTTGATGCAACGCGACACGACTGTCGGATGCAGGCGCAGCGTGCAGTGTCTGCATCCGACAGTCGTGTTGCGTCGCATCAATGCTGCGACATGATGCGACAATTGAATTACTTACCTTATTTCCGCCACATCCGACGTGACGCCTGCGATTTTGCGCAGCGCGTCAGATCTCGGCGGAATCGTCCGTGTAGTCCTACCCTTAAACAAAACAGGGATTGTTTGTCCATATATTGCAATATATTTAAGCAGAACAACTACGTCAAAGTCATCCCATATCTGGCCAGTCCTACGCTCAATTTTATCTGATTCATTAAGAATTCTATTGCTTCATTATACATTTTATACAGGGACTACGTTTTACCTGCAACTTAACTTGCTGCTTTCAAAGTAAAACTCCCAAACTTGGCTGCCCTTTTATTAGACACCAGTGGGGTCACCTGACTATAGCTGGGAAGGGTGGGAGCTACAACATAGAGCTGGTTACTGCTCCTGTATAACTATGCCTCTGTCTTATATATATATAAATATATATTGATAATGGTTTGAGTGCAGAGGACTCTTGTATGTGACTATATGTATTTTGTGGTCACAGCCTCATTGCACCCCCACATAATGGTTTTAAAAATTAGTGGTGAGCACAACTTTCCCTTGTTTGTTATAGTTTTAAGCAAAAAGCCCACTGATGGGGGCACATTTACTAATGACAGGATTATTTGCCCATCGTGGACGTAACTACAGAGGCAGCAGACCCTACAGCTGCAGACGGCCCAGAAGTGTAGAAAGCCCAGTAAGGGCCCAATTTCGATATATCTTGGTAGAACACCAATGTTCAGGGGCCTTAAATTGAATTTGCTGTAGGGCCCAGTAATATAGTGAATAAAGTACCCCCTCTTGTAAAATATAAGGATATTATAAGTTACCGAGGAGTTTCATGACCATATAAAAGTACGAGGCCGAAGGCTGAGTTATACAGGTCATGGAACTCCGAGGTAACTTCTAATATCCTCATATTTTACAACTGGGGGTACTTTATTTATTATAATACACAAGTTTCAGCGAGTCATGTGACAGAAATTACATCACTACTCACCGTTTATAACTGATGACATCACTACTCACCGTTTATAACTGATGACATCACTACTCACCGTTTATAAGGATATAATTTACACGATATTCATGGCTTTTGTGTATTATAACTAGTTATACCACTGACCCCTATTGTTGTATTTTCCTGCTCAGCTCAAGTGTCTCATCTGTTTGTTGTTAAATAAATTCCATTATAGTGATTAATCTCTCCATGAATCAGCCGCACCTCCACCACAACAACCACAAGCCATTTAGAAAGGAGTCACAAAGGTTTCTTCCTTGTTGTCTCTGGAGCTAAACATTGTCCCACATGATGTAAGTGGCAAATGCTGAAGAGCAAAGGAGGGCACAGTGGGGGGGGCACAGGCGGCAGCCAAGGTCCGAATTCCAATAAACAGCAAATACTTCAATAACAAACAGTTTTATCTGATTTTTATTTCCTTCTGAATCAAGTGAGGCACTAGATTCACATATACTAGGGGTCTAGGGGGCCCTACAGCGTTTTCTTTTAATGTGTTGAATGAATGGCAAGAAAACTTCTCAGGGACCCTCCTCATATGCACAAACAGGTCAGCAACTACTTCTTGTGGCCCCATGAGCAATGGTCATGCATATCTCGGGCCCCATGTACAATGATTCAAAACGGAGGGTCCGCTCGCACACCCTGGCCTACAAATGAATGTCTGGTGCTCGGTGATGGAGGGATCGGCACCCTCCTATTGTGCAATAGAAACAGGAATCACTGGCTCTTGAGGCAGGTGTTTATAAACACGCAAGGGCTTCTCCCTGCTTGTACCTGCCTTCCAGTGCCAGTGATTCCTGTTTCTATTGCCCCATGTACAATAGTCATGCACAACCCGGGCCCCATGTACAATGGTCATGCATATCTATGGCCCCATGTACAATGGTCATGCATATCTCGGGCCCCATGAGCAATGTCCGTGCATAACTTGAGCCCCATGAGCATTGTATTCCTAATAGTATAACCAGTTTCTACAAAACATGTATCAAGTGGGTGCTTAGCTTCAATCTGGCATCAGTTTACCCCTATAGAATAGGCCTGTCCATCTAACCACAGCATTACACAGGGTGCTCCATCCCTTGTCCTCTCCCGTCTCCTCTTTCCCACCCCCTTTTCCTTTACCATACCCCTGTCCTTTCCCTTATTCTATTTTCCATCCACTTGTCCTTTCCCTTCTTCTCTTTTCCACCCCCTTGTCCTTTCCCTTTGTAATGGTTGGCACCCTGAATCTAGAACCGATGCCAAGCACCCTGGTCTCAGCTCATGCTTACGCCTGTAGCAGCTGCCTTTGGCCTCGGGAGGAGCCCTCAGCTACTTAGATGCCGCCAGGTCTTAAAACGAGAGGTGAAAGGCTCGAAACAAGCGAAGGGGCACAACTGTAGGTAAAGTCTTTGGGTAGAAGGTCGTTGTACAAGACGTTTAGGCAATAGAGTAGTCAGATCAGGCCGGGTCGGGGCAGGCAGAGAATAAACGTAGTCAGACAGGCAAGGGTAAAACGAGGAAATTAATCAGAGGGTTAAGCAGAAGAGGTAGTCGGTATACAGGCAGGGGTCAGGATCCAGAGGTCAGAATAGTCAAAAGTCAGGCAGGGGTCACAACAGGAATCAAACAGGTTCAAAACAGATTTAACAAAAGCTCAGATAGCACCAGGAACAAACTCCTATAACGTGCAATGCAAATCTGAATGAAGCCCCTTTAAATACCCTTTGAATTTCGCGGCATTGCGCACCTTTGCGCGCTGACGTCATCACGTCCATGTCCATAAAGGGGACGAGACGCGCGTGCGCCCTAAGGATCAATAATTGAGCAGGAAGAAGAGCGGGGTGCGTCCGCGCCGAACCACTAGATCACCAGGGTAAGTCGTTTTCATCGCATTACCCCCCTCTCTAGGGGGCCACTGGACCCCCAGGTTTCTCAGGAAACTTAGAATGAAATTGCTTCCTGAGACGATTAGCCCTAATATCACCAACAGGAACCCAAGAGTTTTCCTCAGGACCGTAGCCCTTCCATTTCACAAGGTTTTGTAACTAACCCCGCACTAGGCGAGAATCGAGGAGATCTTGGACAATGAATATTTGATATTTGGGTGCCTCTCTACGAGACCTATCGGCAGCTCTTTTCTTATCGGTTGTAGCTGCAGAAAGAGAGTCGTGCACCCCAGACCAAATTTTTGCAAACTGTTTGTTGGACGAATTGACAGAAGGTACAGAGGACAAAGAACCAGAAAAAGAAAATGCTTTGGGATGTAAACCGTTAACAATAAAAAATGAGATTTACCAATTGAAGAATGAGTTGCATTACTGTAAGCAAATTCTACCCAGGGTAATAGTTCAGCCCATGAGGACTGGTTGTCAGACACACAACACCTTACAAATTGTTCAAGGGACTGATTAACCCTTTCGGTTTGCCCATTAGTTTGAGGGTGATAAGCAGTAGAAAATGATAACTCAATACCCACCAAAGAGCAAAAGGCTCTCCAAAACTTTGAAACAAATTGTACCCAACAATATTGACCGAAAAACCATATAACTTCAAGATATTGGAAATGAATAACTCATCTTGCTGAACCTGTCCACCACCACCCAAATTACAGTTTTCCCCAGAGAAGGGGGAAGATCGACAATAAAATCCATCGAGAGATGGGACCAGGGTCTGTCAGGGACGAGTAGGGGCCTCAACAATCCCTGCGACAAATTCCTGGAGGATTTGATCTTTGGCAAATAGGACAAGAATCAACAAATCTTTTGACATCCTGCTTAAAGGAAGGCCACCATACATTGCGAGACAAGAGGGACACCGTTTTAGTGATGCCACGATGTCCTGCCATTTTGGAATTATGAGCTTTGCCGAAAACTAGTTCCCTCAAATTCTCTGGAACAAATAATTTCCCAGGGGAAGTTTCTACAGGGGCAGAAGACTGGACTGAGGATAATAGTGTGGCAAGATCTGATCCCAGAGCTGCCACAACTAACTCACCAGGAATGATAGGAATGCTCTCACTAGAATCAGATGAGTTGAATTCGAAACTTCTAGAGAGTGCATCTGCCTTGGTGTTTTTCGAGCCAGGCCTGTAGGTCAGGGAAAAATTAAACCGGGTGAAAAATAAAGCCCATCTGGCCTGCTTAGGATTCAGCCACTCGGCAGACTTGATATACAACAAATTTTTATGGTCAGTGAAGACCCCTCCAACAGATGCCGCCATTCCTCAAAGGCCCAGTTAACAGCCAACAATTCTCTATTCCCGATATCATAATTAGCCTTGGCAGGCAAAACAGTTTTAGAGAAAAAGGCACAAGGGTGTACCTTGTTGGTTGTTGGATGCCTTTGAGAAAGGACTGCCCCCCACCCCAACCTCTGAGGCATCAACCTCAACAATGAATGGAAGTGTGGTGTCAGGGTGACGAAGAATGGGGGCAGACACAAACTCCTCTTTGAGGATTTTGAAGGCTTGAATAGCATTGGGGGGCCACATACTCGGATCTGCACCTTTTTTTGTTAAATCAGTGATAGGGGCCACAATCACAGAGAAATTTTTAATATATTGGCAGTAATAGTTGTAGAACCCTAAGAACTTTTGAGTTGCCCACAAAGAAAGAGGCTGGGCCCAGTCTAGTACCGCTTTAACTTTCCCAGGATCCATTTCCAGACCCTTACTAGAGATGTTAAACCCCAAAAATTGGACAGACGAAAGGTGCATTTCTCTAGTTTGGCGTAGAGGTTATTTTTCCTCAACCCGAGTAACATCTCCTGCACGTTTTTACGGTGATCAATCAAGTTGGAAGAAAAGATCAGGATATCGTCTAGATAGACCACTACGAATAATCCCAGCAGGTCCCGGAAGACGTCATTGACAAATTCCTGAATCACTGCGGGGACATTACAAAAACCAAATGGCATTACTAAATATTCGTAGTGGCCGTCCCTGGTGTTAAAGGCCGTCTTCCACTCATCCCCTTCCCTGATACGGATGAGGTTATAAGCACCTCGAAGATCAAGCTTGGAATAAATGTTGGCATTTTTATCCTGGTCAAATAATTCGGAAATCAGAGGAAGGGGGTAACGATTTTTTATGGTGATCATGTTAAGACCCCTGTAGTCTATACAAGGGTGAAGACCACCATCTTTCCCTCCGACAAAAAATAATCCAGCACCGGCAGGGGAACTAGAGGATCTGATAAAACCCCTTTCAAGGTTTTCACTGATATGTTCTCTCATTGCGTGGGCTTCAGGCAATGAGAGAGGATAAGTTCTCCCTCGAGGGGGAGAAGACCCAGGGATGAGGTAAATTGGGCAGTCATACTGCCTATGTGAGGGTAAGGTCTCTGTGGCTTTCTTGGAAAAAACATCAGTAGATTCGGCATATGCCGCAGGTAAACCTTCAAGAGATGCAACCACCATTACCTGAGGAATGCAAGAACCCTCACAATTTAAACCCCATTGTAAAACCTTCCCAGTTACCCAGTCGATATGTGGGTTATGTGTTTGTAGCCAAGGTAACCCCAATATCAGAGGAGAGGAAGCACCCTCAATAATAAAAAAGGCTAATTTCTCACAGTGCAAGTTGTTCGAACACATAGATAAGACCGCAGTCTTCTTGGTTACCAAACCTGACCCCAGGGGGTTTTTGTCAACCGCTAAGATTCTCATAGGAGGATTTAGAGAGGTTAAAGGAATATTAAACTTTACTGTGAAGGCAGCATCCAAAAAATTCCCCTCTGCCCCAGAATCCAAAAGAGCTGCAACCTAAACAGCGCCCGTAGGCCAGGTTGACATAACTGGTAACATAATCCTAGAGGAAAAATGGGGAGAGGAACCCAAATGGAGCTCCATTTAGGCTTGGAAGTTTCCCGACCTCTTAGGACATTGATTTCGAAAATGACCTTTTTCCCCACAGTAAATGCAAAGATCTTTGGGCAGAAGGTCGTGGTACAGTCAGATCAGGCCAGGTCGGGGCAGGCAGAGAATAAACGTAGTCAGGCAGGCAAGGGTCCAACCAGGAAGTTAATCCGAGGGGTTAAGCAGAAGAGGTAGTCGGTAATCAGGCATGGGTCAGGATCCAGAGGTCAGAATAGTCAAAAGCCAGGCAGGGGTCACAACAGGAATCAAACCAGGGCCGGAACTAGGGGTAGGCAGAGTAGGCACGTGCCTAGGGCGCAAACCTGGGGGGGACGCCAGGCACATACCTGCTCTGTCTCCTACCCCGTGTCCGGTCCTGTCTCTCCCAGACTGCCGCTTTTAGCTTTCGCGTAAATGTGCTTCTGCGCACCCGTCATTTCACGCATGCGCGCTGGAGCGTAGCTTTGACCATGCTCGCTGGAGCGCAGTTTCACGCATGCGCAGTTTTGCACTCACTGAGCCGGCGCCGTGGCCCGCCAGGTTGTCTAGGGCGCCTGGCCGTTTTGGCCCGGCTCTGAATCAAACAGGTTCAAAACAGATTTAGCAAAGGCTCAGATAGCACCAGGAACAAACTCCTATAACAGGCAATGCAAATCTGAATGAAGCCCCTTTGAATTTCGCACCATTGCGCGCAAACGTCATCAAGCCAGCGCGTCCGCGTCCATAAAGACGCGGGCGTGCGCGCCCTAAGGATCAGTAATGGTGCAGCAAGAAGAGCATCATGGTGGGCGTCCCCGCCGCACCACTAGACCACCAGGGTAAGTAATTTTCGTCACACCCTTCTTCTCTTTTCCACCCCCTTGTCCTTTCCCTTCTTCTCTTTTCCATTCCCTTATCCTTTCCCTTCTTCTCTCTCCCATCTCCTTGTTCTTTCCCTTCTTCTTTTTTCCATTCCCTTATCCTTTCCCTTCTTCTCTCTCCCATTCTCTTGTTCGTTCTCTTCTTCTCTTTTCCATCCCCTTACCCTTCCCTTCTTGTCTCTCCCATCTCATTGTCCTTTCCCTTCTTCTCTTTCCCATCCCCTTATCCTTTCCCTTCTTCTCTTTACCAGTACCATGTACTTCCCCTTCGTCTCACTCCTATCGCCTTCTCCTTTCCCTTCTTCTTTTCCATCCTCCTGCCCTTTCCCTTCTCTTTTCTATCCCCTTATCCTTCCCCTTCTTCTCTCTGAAATGCATCCAAGGGAGACCTGAGCTGAAGTCCTTATGTCCATGACAATACCAGCCCTGACCAAGGGTGGCGTGATTGCTTTTCCCATATCAATTTGCCAGTGCTTTGCCCACCCTATGTGCACCTTTATATAATGATATGACTCTATGATATGAATGAAAACAAACCAAGAAAAGAGGAAATTTCCACCCACTGTAGATTCAGATTTACAGACATCTGCCGTATTGCCCATAATAATTCACAGGGTGCCCCACCAGGGAATCACCGTAGTCACAGAGCCCAAAGCACAATCCGCACAATACAGAACCTGGGGGGAGGTGCGTGGAAGGGTCTAACTAAAAACAATGGGATCACTTGTGCCTTTGATCTCTCTTTGTTTAAGTAGAAAACTGTCAATCATAAAGGGGTCTTCAATCTGTACCCAAAGAGACACCAAGTCAGCAAATCTAATAATGAAATGAGCAGCTGTTTGGCACTGTAACTGCACCCGCCTGGCAGAAATGGGTGCTGTGGGTCTGTCCCACCCCAACTGTAATGCTGAGTCAGTGGGACACACACAATTCTGCACTTTCCGACTCTGTAGCGTTTGTGTCATTGTGTAATGTGTGACGGCCAAACTGGCAGAGCATTTAATCTGATGGGCAACGTCCGCTGTTAGTTCCGGACCCCCCCCTCCCACAGCTCTCGCTCGCTTCCTCTTTTCATGTTTGTGTCCCTGACCACAGAAGGGTGCGGGGAGTCTCAGCCTATCGCCAAGGACCGTGGGGCTTGTTCTGAGCTCCAGGGTCCAATCCCAGATTCTCCCTCTGCTCTGATGGAAAATTCTGGGAGAGAAGCTGGAATTTTCTGGATAAAATAAATGCCCTAAAGACTTATTGCAATGTGACCATCCAACCTGGATAAGAGTGGGGGGAACTGGCCACCAGCTTCAGCTTAATGTACCTGCTGACGTCACAATGGTGATACAGGATAGAAGGGATGTCACAATGGGCATATATGAAGAATATTCATAAAGTGCTATTAAAAAACCACACAGTGCTTAAGTGTGTAATTCTACAATGTTTAAAATGATAATTTTAATGTTTACTTTAAATATTTTGCTATTTGTGTTTAATGTCATTGGCGATTTAGTCTCCAGCTGCACAAGGAGGGAAATTCTTTATCACATTTCCTCTACAGGAACTTGATAATGAACCAAAAACAGAACGAAAGTCACGCGGCGCTGACCCCCACCAGGTCCCCCCACTTTGTGGGCCGGAAGGAAAACAGTTAAAGGAGACGGTTACAATACTGTGCCGGAGAAAGAAAGTGATTTACGTGGTCATCAATGTCTTTGGATGAAGGTTTAATTGCAGTTTCCTTTCCCCCCTCTGTATGAGCATCAAGAATCTATTCGAAACATTATAAGCAACTGCTCAGAAATATATATATTTCACCCCAGCAGCTCGGGATACAATGAGTATTCCCAAATACAGGAGTGTAATTGTCAACAGGGGTCATAAAGATGATAAGGCAGATATAATGTATCACTATAGACACTACATTTAAACTACAGTTGCTTTATTACTCACTGACCCTGTAATATGGTCAGGAGGTCAGGAAACAAACTGGGACCTGGGGAGGGAGCCCCGACTGACAGCTTGAGAGTAAGGTTACAGATATATAGAAACATTGGGGTAACAGTCACCCTGCTATAGTTCCAGGGGTACCCAGGGTACAAATAAGCACTCACCCCAAATCTCCCCCTAACTGACCTTCAGACTGGGCCCCCTTAGCTCATAACAAGGTTACAGATATATAGAAACATTGGGGTAACAGTCACCCTGCTATAGTTCCAGGGGTACCCAGGGTACAAATAAGCACTCACCCCAAATCTCCCCCTAACTGGCCTTCAGACTGGGCCCCCTTAGCTCATAACAAGGTTACACATATATAGAAACATTGGGGTGTCACCCTGTTATAGTTCCAGGGGTACCCAGGGCACAAATAAGCACTCACCCCAAATCTCCCCCAACTGACCTTCAGACTGGGCCCCCTTAGCTCATAACAAGGTTACAGATATATAGAAACATTGGGGTGTCACCCTGCTATAGTTCCAGGGGTATCCAGGGTACAAATAAACACTCACCCCAAATCTCCCCATAACTGGCCTTCAGACTGGGACCCCTTAGCTCATAACAAGGTTACAGATATATAGAAACATTGGGGTGTCACCCTGCTATAGTTCCAGGGGTACCCAGGGTACAAATAAGCACTCACCCCAAATCTCCCCCTAACTGGCCTTCAGACTGGACCCCTTTAGCTCATAACAAGGTTACAGATATATAGAAACATTGGGGTGTCACCCTGCTATAGTTCCAGGGGTACCCAGGGTACAAACACTCACCCCAAATCTCCCCCTAACTGACCTTCAGACTGGGCCCCCTTAGCTCATAACAAGGTTACAGATATATAGAAACATTGGGGTGTCACCCTGCTATAGTTCCAGGGGTACCCAGGGTACAAATAAGCACTCACCCCAAATCTCCCCCTAACTGGCCTTCAGACTGGGCCCCCTTAGCTCATAACAAGGTTACAGATATATAGAAACATTGGGGTGTCACCCTGCTATAGTTCCAGGGGTACCCAGGGTACAAATAAACACTCACCCCAAATCTCCCCCTAACTGACCTTCAGACTGGGCCCCCTTAGCTCATAACAAGGTTACAGATATATAGAGACATTGGGGTAACTCTGGGACACAGCACTGTCCCCCCTGCAGACCTGCACCCTCACATGACAACCCCCAAATCTTCTTCCTCGCAGTGATGCTCACCCCCCCCCCGGATCTGTAGGATAATTAAAGGGGATGTTCACCTTTTCAGATTGTTCACCAGAAATAAAGACTTTTTTCAAATACTTTCCATCTTCTATTTTTTATCGTTTTCCCAAAATGTCAGGTTAAAGTTGGATGTTGGTGTTTCAGTCTGATAGATCAATAAAACATCTGAACTGATACAATTTGTTACATTTAGTTGATCCATTAGTTGGTCCATTTCTCAGTAGGATCTATGGGGAATATCAGTAACTATTGTATCAAGTCTAACAGTTGTCTTTAATGACACTCAGGGATTCTGCTCAGCAGGGACAAACGCATGGATCAACTCATGGATCAGTTACAGGGTCGCTGACCCCCCTCCCACAGCTGCTTCACAAACACATAAGAAGGGGAAACATGAAACTTTAAACTTCTATATTAGAAAAATGGAAAAGTCTTTATTTCTGTTGAATTATCTGAAACCAACGGAACAGAAAAAAATGTTGGAAAGTGATTAACCCCTTTAAGTCCTTTTGCTCAAAAGCTAGCCCCCCCCCATGGACAAGGCTGTCTCTGTGTATCCGTCTGTCTCTCCGGCACAGAGTTGCACTTCCCCTTTAATAAGGGGTCAGGCAGAGACACAAACATGGAAGGAGTTTTACCTTGTGCAGCTGTCTCACTGCTGATCCGGAGCAGTCTCTCTCTCTCTCTCTCTCTCTCTCTCTCTCTCTCTCTCTCTCTCTCTCTCTCTCTCTCTCTGAGTCTCATATGTGTGACACTCTCCCTTCCCCTCGCACTTCCTCATAGTCGAGTGTCAGCGAATGAGGAAACAAAAGGTGTGAAGTTCAGAAATGCTCATCAATCCCCATCATTGTGATGCAACTGGGGCGCGCGGCTTCTTTCTTTTCTCCTGCAGTTTCTCCAGCAACGGCCACTCTGTGCCCCCCTTGTTTGTTCCCAAGGAAAAGTCTCATCACTCCCCCACTCCCTGCACATAAACATCCACTCACCCCAACTTGCCTCCCAACATGGCACTGAGCCCAGGGGTGCAGGGATGTGGCACATAAATAGTAATACCCCTGTAAATAGCCCTGGTGCAGCTGTGTAGCCCCTCTATACACACAGGGACGCATCTCAGCCAATCATTACACAGAGAACTATTAGCCAAGTCCTGGGGTGTCTCTGTCTTATCCATAATGATGCCGCGTGGCACAAGGGCACAGAGGTCAATGTCTTGTATAATTGGGGATATTACCTGGGAATAAATCTGGGTACAGTTACAGATCTCACTTAGGGGTGCAGTGTAGATTATTGGGGCAGAGACCAATAGCCTGTGGGACCACTAACCCTGGTTACAGTTACAAATATGTGGATATTAGTGACCAGAAGTGCACTTTAACATGTAGATGCAAAGACAAGATTACTGTCTGAATAGTCATGTAACCCACAGGCATGTACCCCAGAAAAATGTAACCCACAGGTATGTACCCTAGAAACATGTAACCCACAGGCATGTACCCCAGAAACATGTAACCCACAGGTATGTACCCTAGAAACATGTAACCCACAGGCATGTACCCCAGAAACATGTAACCCACAGGCATGTACCCCAGAAACATGTAACCCACAGGCATGTACCCCAGAAACATGTAACCCACAGGTATGTACCCCAGAAACATGTAACCCACAGGCATGTACCCCAGAAACATGTAACCCACAGGCATGTACCCCAGAAACATGTAACCCACAGGCATGTACCCCAGAAACATGTAACCCACAGGCATGTACCCCAGAAACATGTAACCCACAGGCATGTAGCCCCAGAAACATGTAACCCACACAGGCATGTACCCCAGAAACATGTAACCCACAGGCATGTGCCCCAGAAACATGTAACCCACAGGCATGTACCCCAGAAACATGTAACCCACAGGCATGTGCCCCAGAAACATATAACCCACAGGCATGTACCCCAGAAACATGTAACCCACAGGCATGTACCCCAGAAACATGTAACCCACAGGCATGTACCCCAGAAACATGTAACCCACATGCATGTACCCCAGAAACATGTAACCCACAGGAATGTACCCCAGAAACATGTAACCCACAGGCATGTACCCCAGAAACATGTAACCCACAGGAATGTACCCCAGAAACATATAACCCACAGGCATGTGCCCCAGAAACATGTAACCCACAGGCATGTACCCCAGAAACATGTAACCCACAGGAATTTACCCCAGAAACATGTAACCCACAGGCATGTACCCCAGAAACATATAACCCACAGGCATGTACCTCAGAAACATGTAACCCACAGGCATGTACCCCAGAAACATGTAGCCCAAAGGCATGTACCCCAGAAGCTTTACCCAAAAAACATATAACCCATAAGAATGCACAACAGAAGCTGTACCCAAGAGTCATGTACCCCAAAGTCATGTACCCCGGTCTCAGCAGCCAGTCACATCTCAAGATCTTCCCCTTTGACGTCACAGTTAAGGCAGTTTTACAGTAGTTTC
This sequence comes from Xenopus laevis, assembly GCF_017654675.1. Classification (NCBI taxonomy): domain Eukaryota; kingdom Metazoa; phylum Chordata; class Amphibia; order Anura; family Pipidae; genus Xenopus; species Xenopus laevis. The sequence goes on from NC_054374.1 coordinate 167,404,930, forward strand.
AGCAGAAGCCAGAAGCTGACAGGCTCCCAAATGTACTTGTAGGGTTGGGGGGAAACCTCTGCTGACCTGACCTGACCCCCTCAGATATCCCTAATCTCCCTCCATTCTCTATCTCACCCCAATCTTACCCCTATTTGCTCCTCCCTTGTGAAGAATAATAATCATTTTAGAGCCTATTTGATGGGATAATTTGGGCAAATCCTTAATGGAGACAGACTGGGGGTCACTAGTGGGGAATAAACTTGTAGTTTAGGGTCAGCAATGTATTAAAGGAGGGTTAAAAGTCTTGAGTCTTTTTTCCAACTCAGTTCCCCTGTTACTATGTACAGTAATTATATCAATACGTCATATCCCACCTTTATTTATAAATCCCACTATACCGGGAAAGATTCTGTTCCATGGGAAATACATGAACTATAATCCAGGCTGGTCCAATATCAGCACAGGCCGCAGAGATGATGCCCGGAGCCCAGTGCCCACGAGAGCCTATAAATGTGTCACACAACTGTCATTCCTGGGGCAAAAGGATTTGGCATTTGCAATTAGTGCCACCATCCAATCAGATCCAACACAATTAGTACATCAGGATCACGTTACTTTGTTACAGGGCAATTTATCAGGAAGCAAAGTAAAGAAGGAGAAATTAAACCACAATCACTGCAAGGGAGAAATCTGATATCTCGTGTCACATAAAGCTGCACAGAAGTGGCCCGGGAGTCACGGCTCACTTAGGCCTTATTTACTGACAGTTACGTGGCCTCCGCCTCACCAGAAAGTGCCCCTGGGATACAATTGCTCACAATCTGGCAACTCTGAATTTACTCAATAATCATCATTATGGGAACAGCACTTGCCCTCTGATCTCTAACATATAAAGGTGGGTGGGTGTGAGTTACTACTGCCCTGTTATTGCCACAGCCTGGACATTAATGGAGAATATTATTATACAGGGAATTCTGAGTATCACTCATGTATTATAAGGGATAGTGTACCCCCTACTGTAAATGATAAGGATATTAGAAGTCACTGAGGGGTTGTTCTGTGACCACATAAAGGCACAAGGCTGCAGGCTGAGTTATACAGGGAACTCTGAGTATCACTCATGTATTATAAGGGATAATGTACCCCCTACTGTAAATGATAAGGATATTAGAAGTCACTGAGGGGTTGTTCTGTGACCATATAAAGGCACAAGGCTGCAGGCTGAGTTATACAGGGAACTCTGAGTATCACTCATGTATTATAAGGGATAATGTACCCCCTACTGTAAATGATAAGGATATTAGAAGTCACTGAGGGGTTGTTCTGTGACCATATAAAGGCACAAGGCTGCAGGCTGAGTTATACAGGGAACTCTGAGTATCACTCATGTATTATAAGGGATAATGTACCCCCTACTGTAAATGATAAGGATATTAGAAGTCACTGAGGGGTTGTTCTGTGACCATATAAAGGCACAAGGCTGCAGGCTGAGTTATACAGGGAACTCTGAGTATCACTCATGTATTATAAGGGATAATGTACCCCCTACTGTAAATGATAAGGATATTAGAAGTCACTGAGGGGTTGTTCTGTGACCATATAAAGGCACAAGGCTGCAGGCTGAGTTATACAGGGAACTCTGAGTATCACTTATGTATTATAAGGGATAATGTACCCCCTACTGTAAATGATAAGGATATTAGAAGTCACTGAGGGGTTGTTCTGTGACCATATAAAGGCACAAGGCTGCAGGCTGAGTTATACAGGGAACTCTGAGCAGGGCCGCCATCAGGGGGGGACAGGGGGGACAAGCGTACCGGGCCCGGGCATGAAGGGGGGCCCGGCAGCGCTGCATTTTTTTGAAGATCCGGGCCCCCCTTACGAGCGCCCGAGCCGTACGTCTTGCCTCTTCAGTGCCGAATGCGGAAGTGCCGAAAAGCCGAAGCCGATGCGACGAAAAGACCCGAAGTCACGGAAAAAGCCGAAGTCCCGAAGTCACGAAGCGCCGAAAAGACCCGAAGTCACGAAAACAGCCGAAGCCGAAGTCCTGAAGCAGCGCAAAGACCCGAAGTCACGAAAACAGCCGAAGCCGAAGTCCTGAAGCGGTGAAAAGACCCGAAGTCACGAAAGGAGGCGAAGTTGAAGTCCTGAAGCCATGAGTTCAATTCTACTGAACACCAGTTTGTGTTTTTTTTTTTTTAATCCCCTGGCCACCAATGTATTATTTTAATATTCTATAGGCCCCTGCCACCAATCTTTTTTTTAAAACTTTTGTTTTTGGGGCCCCAATTTTTTTTTTAACTCGTAAGGGGCCCCTTGCCACCATTGTTTTTTTTGTTTTTTTTTTTAAAAAACAAATTAATTTTCTTTTTGGTGGCCCCAAATTTTTTTAACTTGTAAGGGGGCCCCTGCCACCAGTTTTTTTTTTTTTTCAAAAAAAAATTATTTTTTTTTAAAATTTTTTTGGGGCCCCAATTTGTTTTTAACTTGTAAGGGGGCCCCTGCCACCATTTTTTTTTTTTTCAAAAAAATTTTTTTTTCTCCAAATTTTTTTTTTTGGGGCCCCAATTTGTTTTTAACTTATAAGGGGGCCCCTGCCGCCAATGTTTTTTTTTTTTTTTCAAAAAAAAATTAATTTTTTTTCAAATTTTTTTTGGGGCCCCAATTTGTTTTTAACTTATAAGGGGGCCCCTGCCGCCAATGTTTTTTTTTTTTTTTTCAAAAAAAAAAATTAATTTTTTTTCAAATTTTTTTTTGGGGCCCCAATTTGTTTTTAACTTAGAAGGGGGCCCCTGCCACCAATGTTTGTTTATTTTTTAGTTTTTTTTACATTTTTTTTTGTTGGGGCCCCAAGTTTTTTTTAACAGGGGGCCCCTGCCACCAATGTTTTTAAAAAAAAAAAAATTTTAATTTTTTTTTTTTTGGGGCCCCAATTTTTTTTATAAGGGGGCCCTGACCATCAATAGCTTTTTACAACTTGTGTGGGGGGGGGTTACTTTTTTAGCGCTGATGTCTGTGTGGTCTTTTAACTGCGATGTGGGCGGGATATGGGGCGGAGCTTGGTCGTCAGTGTGGGCGGGGCCCAGGGGGCCCCAAAAATTTTGTTGTACGGGGCCCCGTGATTTCTAATGGCGGCCCTGACTCTGAGTATCACTCATGTATTATAAGGGATAATGTACCCCCTACTGTAAATGATAAGGATATTAGAAGTCACTGAGGGGTTGTTCTGTGACCATATAAAGGCACAAGGCTGCAGGCTGAGTTATACAGGGAGCTCTGAGTATCACTCATGTATTATAAGGGATAATGTACCCCCTACTGTAAATGATAAGGATATTAGAAGTCACTGAGGGGTTGTTCTGTGACCATATAAAGGCACAAGGCTACAGGCTGAGTTATACAGGGAACTCTGAGTATCACTCATGTATTATAAGGGATAATGCACCCCCTACTGTAAATGATAAGGATATTAGAAGTCACTGAGGGGTTGTTCTGTGACCATATAAAGGCACAAGGCTGCAGGCTGAGTTATACAGGGAACTCTGAGTATCACTCATGTATTATAAGGGATAATGTACCCCTACTGTAAATGATAAGGATATTAGAAGTCACTGAGGGGTTGTTCTGTGACCATATAAAGACACAAGGCTACAGGCTGAGTTATACAGGGAACTCTGAGTATCACTCATGTATTATAAGGGATAATGTACCCCCTACTGTAAATGATAAGGATATTAGAAGTCACTGAGGGGTTGTTCTGTGACCATATAAAGGCACAAGGCTACAGGCCGAGTTATACAGGGAACTCTGAGTATCACTCATGTATTATAAGGGATAATGCACCCCCTACTGTAAATGATAAGGATATTAGAAGTCACTGAGGGGTTGTTCTGTGACCATATAAAGGCACAAGGCTGCAGGCTGAGTTATACAGGGAACTCTGAGTATCACTCATGTATTATAAGGGATAATGTACCCCCTACTGTAAATGATAAGGATATTAGAAGTCACTGAGGGTTGTTCTGTGACCATATAAAGGCACAAGGCTACAGGCTGAGTTATACAGGGAACTCTGAGTATCACTCATGTATTATAAGGGATAATGTACCCCCCTACTGTAAATGATAAGGATATTAGAAGTCACTGAGGGGTTGTTCTGTGACCATATAAAGACACAAGGCTACAGGCTGAGTTATACAGGGAACTCTGAGTATCACTCATGTATTATAAGGGATAATGTACCCCCTACTGTAAATGATAAGGATATTAGAAGTCACTGAGGGGTTGTTCTGTGACCATATAAAGGCACAAGGCTACAGGCTGAGTTATACAGGGAACTCTGAGTATCACTCATGTATTATAAGGGATAATGCACCCCCTACTGTAAATGATAAGGATATTAGAAGTCACTGAGGGGTTGTTCTGTGACCATATAAAGGCACAAGGCTACAGGCTGAGTTATACAGGGAACTCTGAGTATCACTCATGTATTATAAGGGATAATGCACCCCCTACTGTAAATGATAAGGATATTAGAAGTCACTGAGGGGTTGTTCTGTGACCATATAAAGGCACAAGGCTGCAGGCTGAGTTATACAGGGAACTCTGAGTATCACTCATGTATTATAAGGGATAATGTACCCCCTACTGTAAATGATAAGGATATTAGAAGTCACTGAGGGGTTGTTCTGTGACCATATAAAGGCACAAGGCTGCAGGCTGAGTTATACAGGGAACTCTGAGTATCACTCATGTATTATAAGGGATAATGTACCCCCCTACTGTAAATGATAAGGATATTAGAAGTCACTGAGGGGTTGTTCTGTGACCATATAAAGACACAAGGCTACAGGCTGAGTTATACAGGGAACTCTGAGTATCACTCATGTATTATAAGGGATAATGTACCCCCTACTGTAAATGATAAGGATATTAGAAGTCACTGAGGGGTTGTTCTGTGACCATATAAAGGCACAAGGCTACAGGCTGAGTTATACAGGGAACTCTGAGTATCACTCATGTATTATAAGGGATAATGCACCCCCTACTGTAAATGATAAGGATATTAGAAGTCACTGAGGGGTTGTTCTGTGACCATATAAAGGCACAAGGCTGCAGGCTGAGTTATACAGGGAACTCTGAGTATCACTCATGTATTATAAGGGATAATGTACCCCCTACTGTAAATGATAAGGATATTAGAAGTCACTGAGGGTTGTTCTGTGACCATATAAAGGCACAAGGCTACAGGCTGAGTTATACAGGGAACTCTGAGTATCACTCATTTATTATAAGGGATAATGTACCCCCTACTGTAAATAAGGATATTAGAAGTCACTGAGGGGTTGTTCTGTGACCATATAAAGACACAAGGCTGCAGGCTGAGTTATACAGGGAACTCTGAGTATCACTCATGTATTATAAGGGATAATGTACCCCCTACTGTAAATGATAAGGATATTAGAAGTCACTGAGGGGTTGTTCTGTGACCATATAAAGGCACAAGGCTGCAGGCTGAGTTATACAGGGAACTCTGAGTATCACTCATGTATTATAAGGGATAATGTACCCCCTACTGTAAATGATAAGGATATTAGAAGTCACTGAGGGGTTGTTCTGTGACCATATAAAGGCACAAGGCTGCAGGCTGAGTTATACAGGGAACTCTGAGTATCACTCATGTATTATAAGGGATAATGTACCCCCTACTGTAAATGATAAGGATATTAGAAGTCACTGAGGGGTCTGTGACCATATAAAGACACAAGGCTGCAGGCTGAGTTATACAGGGAACTCTGAGTATCACTCATGTATTATAAGGGATAATGTACCCCCTACTGTAAATGATAAGGATATTAGAAGTCACTGAGGGGTTGTTCTGTGACCATATAAAGGCACAAGGCTGCAGGCTGAGTTATACAGGGAACTCTGAGTATCACTTATTCCAGCCTTGCAGCAGTGGATTTGCCTTGTGGCAATTTAAGTTTAATTTGGACAGGTGGGGGCTTCATTCTTCACTGACAACAAAGCAGCAAAGCCACCATAAAGGGGGACAGGAGGAAACCCACCCAGGGGCCTCGTTGCAGAACTGGGGAAAGAAGCAGGGTCCAAATTGCATGTGTAAAAGGGGTGGGGTTTGCAGAAGAAGTGGGCAGAGTCCTGGGTGGGGTTTATTTGGACTTTTTGTTTTTTCTTTGGGCCCCATTCCACTTGGTTGTGCCCATAAACCAGGGAGCCCAGAGAGGCAGTGGGTTAATAACCGAAGCCCCCTATGGGGAGGGACATGCTAAGTACTAAGGGGGGCCTCCAGAATATATAATAATAAATATAATTGGGGCTCTTTAGGGGAACAGGGAGTTGTTGGGTGTAATTCACAAATGTTTCGATGAAAGCAGAGACTTCAAGTCTTGGAGTGAGGGTTGAACAGGTCTCCTGGCTAATAGATTTGGGAATAACAGAACTGAGGATAAAGACTAATAATAATCTGGGGGGGGAGACGTGGGGGTGAGGTCTGTCCTCGGTTGCTGAGTATCAGCCGGTGGAACAGAAAAATCTCATAACAAAGAATTCATTGCAGGGAGAGTTCAACTCTGGCTCGGGGCCCAACACATTCATAGGAATAAATCACCCCATTGTGCAGTTGGAACAGTCCCAATGCCGTATGTGCCCCAATAGGGTGTTTTTCCTTGTGCAGGAATAATCTATTTATGTCTGGAACCCAAACTCACAAACACTCCCAACTTATAGCTCAAGGGCCCCAAGCAGGGAAAATGGAATAAGCCAATGAGAGGGGTGGGAAGAGCCAATAAGAGAGAGTGGTGCAGTGGATTCAGCCAATGAGAAGCAGAGGGGCTAAGGAAAAGAGCCAATGAGAGGAATGAAATGTCAGTGGATTCTAACAATAAGAGGTGGAAATGGGAAGAGTCAATAAAAGAGAAAAGTGCAAAAGGATTTAGGTACTAGAGGGTGAGGAGGAGTAAAGCAAGAAAAAGAGTGGGGACAGTGAAAGAGTCAATCAGAAAAGGTGGGAAGGGAAAGAGCCAATGAGTGGGAGTGGGGAGGGAAAGGGTCAATGAGTGGGAGTGGGGGAGGGAAAGAGTCAATGAGTGGGAGTGGGGGAGGGAAAGGGTCAATGAGTGGGAGTGGGGGAGGGAAAGAGTCATTGAGTGGGAGTGTGGGAGGGAAAGGGTCAATGAGTGGGAGGGGGGAGGGAAACAGTCAATGAGTAGGAGTGGGGAAGGGAAAGGGTCAATGAGTGGGAGTGGGGGAGGGAAAGGGTCAATGAGTGGGAGTGGGGGAGGGAAAGAGTCAATGAGTGGGAGGGGGGAGGAGTCAATAATAAGAAGACGTTGGGTGGGAAGTGTCAGTAAATAGATGGGCAGGAATAAAGTGAGATAAATTACTGGAATAACCCAATGGGGGGAGGTAAGATAATTAGCCAATGAGAGGGAGTGAGGGAAAGAGAATGAACCAGTAAAAGTGAATAGTAAATGGAATATGCTAATGAGTGAGAAGAGGGAAGATAATGAGCCAATTACAATGAGAAGTGTAACTAAAATCAGCCAATGAGAGGTCAGAGCAGGAGCTGTTTAGGACTGGCTGTTATATTTTCTTTCTTTGCAAACTTTGTCTCTTTTCTCATCGAATCCTACAATGTTGTTTCTTGTCGGGTAAAACCAATCAATGTGTCGCTGTGGTTAGTCCCAACGACTTGTGTTTAATTAGCTCCTGTGTCTCTAATGAACAGCACATGTGACTTTGCTGTGCCCGGGATCTGCTGGGCCAGTATTAGCCACAGGCTGGTTCTCTACAGATTTCATCTCAACCAATCAGCTCTGTTCAGGATAAAGGGGAAGTTAATGATCTGTCACAAGTCTGATTTCTTTAGTAATGACCTGGAAATGTGTCTGTGCCAGGGTGACTCACACTCACACTCACACTCACACTCACTCCACAGCCAATCCGTGGCCTCGTCACCCAAAGGGGAAGTGCAGTTTCTTTTTATAGTATTTGCACATTTAGAACTTCCCACAAGTCTGTGTTTGGCCCCTGTCACAGTAGCACATGATAATTACACGCAGACTCCGTGTTACACGCGTGATGCCGCCTGCAATTCTATTTAATAGGGATGCACCGAATCCAGGAATCAGAATCCTTCTGCCCGGCCGAACCGAATCCTAATTTGCATATGCAAATGAGGGTGGGGATGGAAATCGTGTGACTTTTTGTCACAGAACAAGGAATTAAAAAATGTTTTCCCCTTCCAATATTAGGATTAGGATATGGATTCGATTTGGTATTCGCTCGAATCTTTTGCAAGGATTCGGGGGTTCGTCCGAATCCAAAATAGTGGATTCAGTGCATCCCTACTATTTATTATATTTCACCCCCATCAGCTGGGTGTCCTTGCCCTTTAATTATCTTATCATCCTATTGATCCTCCAGTTGCTACTGAATCTAATGCCTGGTTGCTAAGGTCATTCCCCCATAGAGACCTGACAAGTTTCACTGTATCCAGCAGACGGGTCTCAGCCCACAAGCACAACACAGAGGAAAGAAAACTGCATTAATAGTTGTTTCCATTTATAGTGAAATAAGAGTGAAACAATTTCAGGTTCCTCTAAAGGGCAACTTACTCACTTACTCTCTCTCTCTCGTTTCCGTTTTTCCTGCACCAGCAGCAGAATAATGACATTACTTGAATGAGCACAAATTCATATAAACGATGGAATAAAAGGAAGCAAAATGAACGATGATGTAACCACAGAAAAAGGCAATTAAAAAAAAGCCATAACTTGCACAATAAATGCAGATTAACAGCAAATTAAGCATTCTCGTTGCCAAGACCACACCCCCTAGCAACAAGCTTTTTAGTTTCAGGTTCAAGGCAGCAGAACGGGAAATAAAAACCAGAAAGCAAGAGGAGTTGAAAGGGTGCTTGGGTGCTCAGGTGATGTCAGATAAATTTGAATAGAAATAATAATGATAAGAGATAACCTTGTACGCTTGGATATGAGAATGTTAAGGTTAAGTTCCCCTTTATATCAGGCAGATCATAGGGGAGGGGATTCCTGCTGGAAGGAATTATTGGATCTGATGTTGTGATTGGGTTAAAGTTATCTCCTTCCTCCTTCTATAAACAGACCCCTGACCTCTGACATCATTTCCCAGAATTCTCTGCAACCATGGATTTCCCATGATGCTCAGTGGGGCATTTTAAATCTCAGCAGCACCTTGAATATAAACCAAGGGGTACAGGTATGGGATCCATTATTCTGGAAACCCATTATCCGGAAAGCTCTGAGGCCATCTCGACTGCATTTTATCCAAATTGACTATAGCGCCACCTTGTGACCGACCTCTCCAAACTCTACTAACTACAATATTAACTGATACAGTTCACTGACCCAAAAAGCTCACACTCTAATCCCAGTTCTGATCTGAGGGTCACAGAGCATGGAATTATCCTACAAAGCTTGCACTCTAATCCCAGTTCTGATGTGTTGGTCACACAGCATGAAATTGACCTACAAAACGTGCACTCTAATCCCAGTTCTGATCTGAGGGTCACACAGTATAGAATTGTTTTACAAAGCTTGCACTCTAATCCCAGTACTGATCTGAGGGTCACAGAGCATGGAATTGTCCTACAAAGCTTGCACTCTAAATCCAGTTCTGATGTGTTGGACACACAGCATGAAATTGACCTAGAAAGCTTGCACTCTAATCCCAGTATTGATATGAGGGTCACAGAGCATGGCATTGTCCTACAAAGTTTACACTCTAATCCCAGTTCTGATGTGTTGGACACACAGCATGAAATTGACCTACAAAGCTTGCACTCTAATCCCAGTATTGATATGAGGATCACAGAGCATGGCATTGTCCTACAAAGCTTGCACTCTAATCCCAGTTCTGATGTGTTGGACACACAGCATGAAATTGACCTACAAAGCTTGCACTTGAATCCCAGTACTGATCTGAGGGTCACACAGTTCTAGGCTTCAGGCAGAGTTTGATAAGAGTTTAATACTAAAGGGTAACTAAACACCCACTATGAATGCAGTATTAGGGATCTCAGTCCTGCACTTCCCATCATTCTCAGCAGTCTCTGACCAGCAGAGCTTACACTCTAATCACATGAGAGCAGATAAATAACTGCACTGACCTCTCGCTGCTGCCACTTCTTGTTGTTGGTATTTCCCTGAGTCTCCTCCCTCCAGTCTGAGCTACTGGGATTAACCTGCTCAATAAACACAGGGAAAACCCATTCCCAGCACGTGATTGGTCATTGCACTGCGCCTGGCGCCACCTTGTGGTTGTAATGTGTAACATCACCACAACACTTTATCCCCAGTCTGTTTATTGGGAAAAGGAATTCCAGGCCTGGGGAATGGTTTAATCTCTTCCCCTGTTGTCCCTTCCATTGGAACAGCCATTGCCCTCCAGTGTCTTTATTGATTTTAATATTCTCAATTGTATTAGTAAATCAAGAGAAAATACAGAAATTGTTTTTAGATGGGGACCCCTTTTAAAAGTTGTAAATAGTCAGAAGAAGACAAATAATTGAGCCTCATGTCAGTACTGGGATTAGAGTGCAAGCTTTGTAGGACAATTCTATGCTGTGTGGCCCTCAGATCAGAACTGGGATTAGAGTGCAAGCTTTGTAGGACAATTCTATGCTGTGTGGCCCTCAGATCAGAACTGGGATTAGAGTGCAAGCTTTGTAGGACAATTCTATGCTGTGTGGCCCTCAGATCAGAGCTGGGATTAGAGTGCAAGCTTTGTAGGACAATTCTATGCTGTGTGACCCTCAGATCAGAACTGGGATTAGAGTGCAATCTTTGTAGGACAATTCTATGCTGTGTGACCCTCAGATCAGAACTGGGATTAGAGTGCAAGCTTTGTAGGACAATTCTATGCTGTGTGACCCTCAGATCAGAACTGGGATTAGAGTGTGAGCTTTTTGAGTCAGTGAACTATATCAGTTAATATTGTGGTTAGTAGAGTTTGGAGAGGTCGGTCACAAGGTGGCGCTATAGTCAATTTGGATAAAATGCAGTCGAGATGGCCTCGGAGCTTTCTGGATAATGGGTTTCCAGAATAATGGATCCCATACCTGTACCCCTTGGTTTATATTCAAGGTGCTGCTGAGATTTAAAATGCCGCACTGAGCATCATGGGAAATCCATGGTTGCAGAGAATTCTGGGAAATGATGTCAGAGGTCAGGGGTCTGTTTATAGAAGGAGGAAGGAGATAACTTTAACCCAATCACAACATCAGATCCAATAATTCCTTCCAGCAGGAATCCCCTCCCCTATGATCTGCCTGATATAAAGGGGAACTTAACCTTAACATTCTCATATCCAAGCGTACAAGGTTATCTCTTATCATTATTATTTCTATTCAAATTTATTTATAAAGTGCCAACATATTCCATAGCACTGTACCATATATAGGTTTATACTATGAACATAGAGAATTATTTACTATAAATAGCAACTGACACTAACAGTGAAGAGGGCCCTGCCCAAAAGAACTTGCAATTCAACTGTTTTCTATCAGTCACTGTGACCCTCAGATCAGAACTGGGATTAGAGTGCAAGCTTTGAAGGACAATTCTATGCTGTGTGACCCGCAGATCAGAACTGGGATTAGAGTGCGACCTTTGAAGGACAATTCTATGCTTTGTGACCCTCAGATCAGAACTGGGATTAGAGTGCGAGCTTTGAAGTACAATTCTATACTGTGTGGCCCTCAGGTCAGAACTGGGATTAGAGTGCAAGCTTTGAAGGACAATTCTATGCTGTGTGACCCGCAGATCAGAACTGGGATTAGAGTGCAAGCTTTGTAGGACAATTCTATGCTGTGTGGCCCTCAGATCAGAACTGGGATTAGAGTGCATGTGCTTTGCAGGACAATTCCATGCTGTGTGACCCTCAGATCAGAACTGGGATTAGAGTGCAAGCTTTGTAGGACAATTCTATGCTGTGTGACCCTCAGATCAGAACTGGGATTAGAGTGCAAGCTTTGTAGGACAATTCTATGCTTTGTGACCCTCAGATCAGAACTGGGATTAGAGTGCAAGCTTTGTAGGACAATTCTATGCTGTGTGACCCTCAGATCAGAACTGGGATTAGAGTGCAAGCTTTGTAGGACAATTCTATGCTTTGTGACCCTCAGATCAGAACTGGGATTAGAGTGCAAACTTTGTAGGACAATTCTATGATGTGTGACCCTCAGATCAGAACTGGGATTAGAGTGCAAGCTTTGTAGGACAATTCTATGCTTTGTGACCCTCAGATCAGAACTGGGATTAGAGTGCAAGCTTTGTAGGACAATTCTATGATGTGTGACCCTCAGATCAGAACTGGGATTAGAGTGCAAACTTTGTAGGACAATTCTATGCTTTGTGACCCTCAGATCAGAACTGGGATTAGAGTGCAAGCTTTTTGAGTCAGTGAACTGTATCAGTTAATATTGTGGTTAGTAGAGTTTGGAGAGGTCGGTCACAAGGTGGAGCGATAGTCAATTTGGATAAAATGCAGTCGAGATGGCCTCAGAGCTTTCTGGATAATGGGTTTCCAGAATAATGGATCCCATACCTGTACCCCTTGGTTTATATTCAAGGTGCTGCTGAGATTTAAAATGCCCCACTGAGCATCATGGGAAATCCATGGTTGCAGAGAATTCTGGGAAATGATGTCAGAGGTCAGGGGTCTGTTTATAGAAGGAGGAAGGAGATAACTTTAACCCAATCACAACATCAGATCCAATAATTCCTTCCAGCAGGAATCCCCTCCCCTATGATCTGCCTGATATAAAGGGGAACTTAACCTTAACATTCTCATATCCAAGCGTACAAGGTTATCTCTTATCATTATTATTTCTATTCAAATTTATTTATAAAGTGCCAACATATTCCATAGCACTGTATCATATATAGGTTTATACTATGAACATAGAGAATTATTTACTATAAATAGCAACTGACACTAACAGTGAAGAGGGCCCTGCCCAAAAGAACTTGCAATTCAACTGTTTTCTATCAGTCACTGTGAACTGTACAAATAGATTCATAACTGATACATTATTGTATCTCTGCTCCACCCTCTACTGCTGCTGCTATTGGTTCCTTCAGTTCCCACCAGATGGCGCACTTGTTCCATTGGTCCATTTACCAGTTCAGAGCCAAAGCAACTGTATCATTGGACTGAGATTAAAAAACTGTCTGATCCCATTTATATCTGATCTGTTACAACTGTCAGCAAAGTGCGATTGGGTTGGATCTGACGTGAATTTATAGAACATCCCATAATAACCCAGAGAATAAGGGAACCTATTATACAGCTGCATTAGGCTCCCTATTTTTCATTGCCTAAACTCTTAAAGGATAAGTAAACCTTTACAATAAGTGAATGTAAAATTAATGAGGGGGCTATTCTAAGCACTTTTGTAACGTACATTCATTGTTTATTTTGTTTTAATTCCAAGATATTAAGGGATACATGTACTGTTAATATGAATGAATTTTGTTACAACAGCGCCACCTGCTGGTCAGTTTCCCACCAGTCTGACCAGCAAGTAGTCAAGGAAGTTGTCAGGAGAAAGAAAGAGGCTGATGTTCTTCTGCTTAGGAAAGATGTGAGAAAGGTTTCTAATTTTATTCCTAAGCAGAAGAACATCAGCCTCTTTCTTTCTCCTGACAACTTCCTTGACTACTTGCTGGTCAGACTGGTGGGAAACTGACCAGCAGGTGGCGCTGTTGTAACAAAATTCATTTATAGTAACAGTACATGTATCTCTTAATATCTTGGAATTAAAACAATAAATAATGAATGTACATTGCAAAAGTGCTTAGAATAGCCCCCTCATCAGTTTTACATTCACTTATTTGAAAAGTTTGCTTATCCTTTAATATTAACTCTATATATCTGTAACCTTGTTATGAGCTAAGGGGGCCCAGTCTGAAGGTCAGTTAGGGGGAGATTTGGGGTGAGTGCTTATCTGTACCCTGGGTACCCCTGGAACTATAGCAGGGTGACACCCCAATGTTTCTATATATCTGTAACCTTGTTATGAGCTAAGGGGGCCCAGTCTGAAGGTCAGTTAGGGGGAGATTTGGGGTGAGAGCTTATTTGTACCCTGGGTACCCCTGGAACTATAGCAGGGTGACTGTTACCCCAATGTTTCTATATATCTGTAACCTTGTTATGAGCTAAGGGGGCCCAGTCTGAAGGTCAGTTAGGGGGAGATTTGGGGTGAGAGCTTATTTGTACCCTGGGTACCCCTGGAACTATAGCAGGGTGACACCCCAATGTTTCTATATATCTGTAACCTTGTTATGAGCTAAGGGGGCCCAGTCTGAAGGTCAGTTAGGGGAGATTTGGGGTGAGTGATTATTTGTACCCTGGGTACCCCTGGAACTATAGCAGGGTGACACCCCAATGTTTCTATATATCTGTAACCTTGTTATGAGCTAAGGGGGCCCAGTCTGAAGGTCAGTTAGGGGGAGATTTGGGGTGAGTGATTATTTGTACCCTGGGTACCCCTGGAACTATAGCAGGGTGACACCCCAATGTTTCTATATATCTGTAACCTTGTTATGAGCTAAGGGGGCCCAGTCTGAAGGTCAGTTAGGGGGAGATTTGGGGTGAGTGTTTATTTGTACCCTGGGTACCCCTGGAACTATAGCAGGGTGACTGTTACCCCAATGTTTCTATATATCTGTAACCTTGTTATGAGCTAAGGGGGCCCAGTCTGAAGGTCAGTTAGGGGGAGATTTGGGGTGAGTGTTTATTTGTACCCTGGGTACCCCTGGAACTATAGCAGGGTGACTGTTACCCCAATGTTTCTATATATCTGTAACCTTGTTATGAGCTAAGGGGGCCCAGTCTGAAGGTCAGTTAGGGGGAGATTTGGGGTGAGTGCTTATTTGTACCCTGGGTACCCCTGGAACTATAGCAGGGTGACACCCCAATGTTTCTATATATGTGTAACCTTGTTATGAGCTAAGGGGGCCCAGTCTGAAGGCCAGTTAGGAGGAGATTTGGGGTGAGTGCTTATTTGTACCCTGGGTACCCCTGGAACTATAGCAGGGTGACACCCCAATGTTTCTATATATCTGTAACCTTGTTATGAGCTAAGGGGGCCCAGTCTGAAGGTCAGTTAGGGGGATATTTGGGGTGAGTGCTTATTTGTACCCTGGGTACCCCTGGAACTATAGCAGGGTGACACCCCAATGTTTCTATATATCTGTAACCTTGTTATGAGCTAAGGGGGCCCAGTCTGAAGGTCAGTTAGGGGGAGATTTGGGGTGAGTGTTTATTTGTACCCTGGGTACCCCTGGAACTATAGCAGGGTGACACCCCAATGTTTCTATATATCTGTAACCTTGTTATGAGCTAAGGGGGCCCAGTCTGAAGGTCAGTTAGGGGGAGATTTGGGGTGAGTGATTATTTGTACCCTGGGTACCCCTGGAAGTATATGAGGGTGGATAAAGCCAGTTCTGAGCATTTCGTTGGCTCGTGGCCAGTGAATGTGACTTTGCAGATGTATCTCTGGGCTCTGGTTCTTGGAATTATTGGATCAATCAGTATCGGGCGAGTCTTTAATAAATATACAATGTGTTTGGGTCAGAGACTCCCTGTTCCCAATATATTTCAGTCTTTATTATTGGCTGCCCTTAAAAAGAATGAGGACCGGACTGAATGAAAGTATAATTCTTAGCAACTCCCCAATATCCATTACATTTCCATTGTTTTCAAAGTTATTAGTAAGTGTAATTGTTATAGAGACAGGGACAGGTGTCTGACTATTTATATTCTCTGCACTGCTGGTTCTCACTCCTGAAGCAATGTAGCAGATGTCACAATTTCAGAATTCAGAATCAGGAGTTGGACAGACAGTGAGGGACCCACGTCAGGGACCAGAGCACCCGTCTCTCCTCTGCCCACAGTCCCCCCCCCCACGTTTCCATGGGAACCAGTTGTGACGCAGACTTTCCTTCTGGGCTCAAGGTCATTTTTGATGTTTCATTATTTTCCCAAATATTAATCTTTTTAAACTCTCCTTTGAGTCACTTCTGGTGATGTGGCCCTAGGGCCCTTTTGGGTTGAGCCGGTGGCTCTCAGTTCTTGGGCTCAAATAGTTTCTATGTAGATAAAGCTCCAGTTAATCAAGAGAGGCCAATATAAAGTAATTGCTGAGGGTGGAGTATTCAGGAAGAATGCAGAGTAGTGGAGGCAGGGAAGTTACTCCCAGTAGATACGTCCAGAATAGTGGAGGCAGGGAAAGGCCTCCCAGTAGATAAGTGCAGAGTAGTGGAGGCAGGGAAAGGCCTCCCAGTAGATAAGTGCAGAGTAGTGGAGGAAGGGAAGGGCCTCCCAGTAGATAAGTGCAGAGTAGTGGAGGCAGGGAAAGGCCTCCCAGAAGATAAGTGCAGAGTAGTGGAGGCAGGGAAGAGCCTTCCAGTAAATAAGTACAGAGTAGTGGAGGCAGGGAAGAGCCTTCCAGTAGATAAGTGCAGAGTAGTGGAGGCAGGGAAAGGCCTCCCAGTAGATAAGTGAAGAGTAGTGGAGGCAGGGAAGAGCCTTCCAGTAGATAAGTGCAGAGTAGTGGAGGCAGGGAAGAGCCTTCCAGTAAATAAGTACAGAGTAGTGGAGGCAGGGAAGAGCCTTCCAGTAGAGTGCAGCAGGTGATTACCTGATGTGACCTATGATGTCATGTCTGTAGGCAAACAGGTGACCGACTGCGCATCATAACTGGTCCTTATGTACCATCAGATTCTCTTGTTTCTATAGAAACCGCTCTCCGTGGGATCAAGTTCATTGCAGGAAAACAGCTTTTTATTCGGCTCCGGCTCTGCCCAGCAACAACCCCAATCCAACAAGGAGAAGCGATAACTGACGGTGCTTCTGATGACTCTCCAGCCTGTGATAAACTACAAATCCCAGCAACCCCTTCATATTCCTGGGCTTGCAGTGGGGTGTAGTGTGACCCCTCATTCCTAACTGTCTGCCCCCGGCACAGGACACATAGAAACACAAGGGCCACAGAAGTAACAGCTGATTTATACTGGAGTGCTGGGAGACAACTCTTGATATTGACTTGCTTGCAGTTGGTCTGCATGAGATATTAATTCAGTATATAGAGAAGGCTGGTTCCTAACTGGATGATTTATTGACTGTCACACAAACACCGAAGATAAATATCCGCTATAATCTGATATAGAGAGAGAGGCACCGGCTGTGCCAAGTCTAAATGGAATATGAATAAATGAGAGACTGATAACAGCCCCTGTCATTCTGCTTCCCATGATCTGATTTACTGCTGCTCAGACTCTCTGTATAACGGATCTGCTCCTCCACTGACACCAACTGAGCATCACTTGTACTCATCCTATAGGGGCCTTAATACTGATGCACCCCCATTTATCTGACAGTTACACAGGCCCGTCATTATAATAACATCGCTTACATACAGAAATAATGTCCTTTATACAGGGAATATATATATAAGTAATAAGGTACCTCCCCCAAACTGGCAATCACTGATTGATTCAAATAAAGGGAACTTGTGTATTATAAGGGATAATGTACCCCCTACTGTAAATGATAAGGATATTAGAAGTCACTGAGGGGTTGTTCTGTGACCATATAAAGACACAAGGCTGCAGGCTGAGTTATACAGGGAACTCTGAGTATCACTCATGTATTATAAGGGATAATGTACCCCCTACTGTAAATGATAAGGATATTAGAAGTCACTCAGGGGTTGTTCTGTGACCATATAAAGACACAAGGCTGCAGGCTGAGTTATACAGGGAACTCTGAGTATCACTTATGTATTATAAGGGATAATGTACCCCCTACTGTAAATGATAAGGATATTAGAAGTCACTGAGGGGTTGTTCTGTGACCATATAAAGGCACAAGGCTGCAGGCTGAGTTATACAGGGAACTCTGAGTATCACTTATGTATTATAAGGGATAATGTACCCCCTACTGTAAATGATAAGGATATTAGAAGTCACTGAGGGGTTGTTCTGTGACCATATAAAGGCACAAGGCTGCAGGCTGAGTTATACAGGGAACTCTGAGTATCACTCATGTATTATAAGGGATAATGTACCCCCTACTATAAATGATAAGGATATTAGAAGTCACTGAGGGGTTGTTCTGTGACCATATAAAGGCACAAGGCTGCAGGCTGATAAATAAATACTAAATAGCATTATTGAAACACATTTATTAAACATTCCACTATGACAATGGTGGATTCACATATATATGGGAGTTCCTCAGTAATGGCAGTATCATCTAATGTACAACTTAATCCTTCAAAACCCGGTGCTTATGAAACATTAATTTTGCAGTTCCCCAGGAATAGCAGTTTTTTGTAGCAGCAGATTATAAAAAAAACAGAGACTTTGCTGCTTAAAGGGATATGGCATTATAATCCGCTGGCCTATGCAGGGCCAATATAAAATACATGTTTTTAATGGTTTCTATGAAAATAAGTCATTTTATTCCCTATACTGGCAGAGAATATTGTGATGGGTATGAGCTAAAACAACATGTGAAATGAGGGACTACAGAAAGGGAAAGTATCATTGTATCACATAAAAATTTTTTATAGCAGAGCGTCTCCAACAAGTGAAAATGAATGGAGATGATTGGCTATTGTGATACATGTAGTACCAGTTTCCACCAATAGTTGGCAGCAAAAGCCTCTTCTAAATTCCACAAGGAAGAAGTCGATACTTTCCGTTTCAGTGGATCTATTTGTAGGGAAGGGTTGGGCCCAGCTGAAGCAGATACTTCTTATATGTGAAAGGATTCACATTTTATTCACATGGAACATAAACCTTCTAGAGCAATGTGTAGAGGTGGACATTCTCTTTATTGAAAGGCACGATTAGCTGAACAGAGAGTAGCAGAAAACATAGTGTCCTGCCCTTCAGATCAGCGTAACAATGGAGAAAGGCAGGCCCATTGGGAAAGGCAGGTTGGTTTTGGTTGACCATAACTTTCAGTTGAGGTTATCAAAGCTTAGATGAAATGATCCCTACTAAACGCCTGTTTGGCCTTTAAAACATACAAGTGGCAGTTAGTTATGAAAACTGGATCACCAGGATAATTACTGACTAAGCACTGCGTTATATCCAACTGCAGGAAAAGCTGTTGGGCTGCAGGTAGGACATCCTTGTTCTATAGGGTCTTCTCCAACACAATCAGCTTCCTAATACTTTGTATCCTGTTGGGTGTCATATTTATTTTCCATTCTTTTAATGGGAACCAACTTATACTTGATGGACCAGACGTTGATTGGATAGATCACTGGCCAATTTAGCAACACCTATGGTAATCCAAGCCACCAGAAGGTCCAGATGGGGCCTTTTGGCAGTTGACTATAGAAGCGGGTTTAAAGGATTCATCAACTTGCCCCAGAGGAAACTCTATAAACTATATGGAATCAAATACCATAAAGATTACTTATTTGGGGCCCAAATATTGGTACATTTGATCTTTATTACACAACCTGGGATATGATATCAACCCAACTGTGAGAGGCTATGGCTATGGGTACCAGAGCTGCCCCAATGTAAGCCATACCCCTAGACAGTACTCAAACACACCCCTGTGCTCACTCCCACTCCCCACCTATAAACAATTATTTCTATTTCATATTCATTCATTCATATTCTTTTTTCTGAAAAGACTGGACATATTTCATTCTTGGAGACATTCTTGAAGTCCATGACAATCACAAGGCAGTAGATATTCCACAAGTCCCAAATTCCAGTGCCCCAGGGTTGCATTTGGGTCTCATCCTTTTTCCCTTTTTTTATTCATTGATCCCACTGTTGTCTGCACTATGATGATCAGGTGGACACCAACAAGATGGCAAGAGTTGAGAGGACTCTCAGTTGACACTGTCCTCATCACTGGCATCTCCCCGGTCGTCTTTGGTCTCTGTGGCGCTGCTCTCATCAATGTTCTCCAGAGAGTCGGCATGTTGTATGGTCACATCAGAGAGGCTGATGGTGGGCAGGTTGCTCTGCTCTGGGTAAAGCCATGGTTTGTGGTGGGGATTATGTTTCTTCTTCCAGTCAGGATACTTCACACAGGCTTTGTACATTTTTTTCATTGCCTGTAGAAACAAAAATTATTTGTTGAGTTTCCTTAGGGGTCACTGTTAACTTGCCCTATACTGAGCTTGTCCAGCACCCCAAGATTATATACAGAACTGCAGCCATCTTCTGCATCTGGTTGGTTACGGATGATGGTACCCCCAGTTCTCCACTAATTTCCTATCTCTTACAAGTGAATTGTAAAGAACAAAATGTTCAGGTCTGGCCTACCTGCATCTTAGGAGAACCAGAAAGGTGCCACATAGTTGAGCTTGAGGTCACCAGACTGGGAGGGTGCAACAAACAATCTCTCTTCTATGTATAACCAACACATTCATGTTACATATATATAACCAGGAAGATCTTGTTTTGTGTGTGAAGGAACACTTTTAGTTATCCGTGCAACCAATAAGATACTGTCTTCATATCCATGTGTGCAACTAATGGGATATTGTCTAACTGTGTGTTTAACCAACAGGAAAAAGTCTGGTTATGTGTGTAACCATCAAGTGTGTGTCTAGATGTGTGTGTGTGTGTGTGTGTGTGTGTGTGTGTGTGTGTGTGTGTGTGTGTAAAGGTGCCCATTCCCAGGCAGATCTGTTGACTGATTGGTTATTGGCCATGATTGTGAATAGACAAATAGCATGGCTCCTTTCAGAGCAGAAGGAGGAGCTGTGGCCCCTACATTATTTTGAATCTCCTTCTTGAGAAAGGGCATTGGCCCATGACATGTTTAGTTCCTAATGATCTAATGTGACACCCCCACCCCCAGAGGTACGCTAAATGCCCATCTGGTGAAGCAGACAAAATGCACCAAAACCCCCCAAATATACCTGGTCAAGTGTCCTCCTGAACCATCAGGGGTTTTTCTTGGTGTTTGATGGAACCAACAGGGTCATGTGTCTATGGCTTCTCATCTGCTCATCCATTGGCTGGACCAGGACACTGAACAACAGGTTCAAGCCATGAGCATTACATATAGTTACCCATCTGGACATGCCATGGTCATAAAACCTTTATTGTTACTGTATGAGAGGAACAACTACATGAGTAGTGACCATGAGGATAATTAAAGGGGAAATATATCCTCTATATTTTGTGTAAAATGTATGGGCACATTTTAAGTCTATGCTGGATATCTTTTGTATGAGCTGCCATGCTGTATTTCTCTGCTGGGCTCAACTGAAACATCCAGATGAAAAGAGTGCCAGCTTCTCAGCCGTATCCCTGTTTCCCATAGAGCAGCAGCAGAACAGCGCCACCGTGGGGTCTGTTCTGGTACGTTTGCTTCACTTGCGCTCATCTGGTCTAAGTGTGTCATTGCCATGAGCCGCCGTATTATAACTGCTCTCTATGCACAACCAGCATGCACTCTGCCACAAGGTAGTGGGAGCTGCCATATTGCAGTACGTTACTTACCTTCGGAGCTAAAAACTGAGAGGACTTGTTGACAACCCACTTGGGCAAAGATCCTAAAGATATAAAGGAGAAACATTAAATGATTTGGTTTCCTTTATAGAAATACAACGACACATTTTTCAACCTGATCACATTACTACTGGGTTTGAGGTCCAGACATGGCCTATTAGTAGCTGAACACACGGCAGAGCACACACACGTGGGCCAATCCTTGTCCTGCAAATTTGCTTGTAAATTCTGTCCAGGATTCTGATTAGATCAGGAAATCTGCTTGTAAAGAGTCTATTTTGCCTTTAATCATTGGTGAATTAACTGACATTGTAATCCTGCCCTGATATATGTAGATTGCAAGCTCTACTGGGCAGGGTCCTCTTTATAACCCCTTATTAATCAGTATCTGTATGTGATTCAGTTGTTTGATGTATATGCCCTTCCCTTTTAGCTTTTTAACACTTTGCAGCTCATGTTTCTAAAGTGTACAAGGGTTAAAGACTTTCCCTCACCTCTGGGATCAACCTGTGCCAGGTAGATTAGGGTGGAGCTTTTTGGGCCTCCGCTCTGGATCAGATACCCAGTCTGGATCGACACTGCTCTGACCAAGTCCTTTCTTGGAGGGTATTTCTATACAGAGAGCAATAGACAAATAAATACAGGATTGCCAGTTACTTATCCTCTACGTTACCCTTGGATCTGACATTCTGAGCTGTGATTAGAACTGCCATAAAGCAAAACATGAATTCTGTTCTAATACCAGCAAAGAAGCAGAGAAACTGTGACAGGTTGTGATGGGAATATGATAGATACCTTAGATTGTAAGCTCCACTGGGGCAGGGACAGAGGGAAATGTGAAAGGACAGTTAGATTGTTAGCTCAATGGGGCAGGGAATGTGACAGGGACCTTAGATTGTAAACTTCACTGGGGCAGGGGCTGATGGGAATGTTATAGGGACCTTAGATTGTAAGCTCAATGGGGCAGGGAATGTGATAGGGACCTTAGATTGTAAGCTCACTTGGACAGGGACTGATGGAAATATCATAGGGACCTTATATTTTAAGTTCACTGAGGCAGGGACTGATGGTAATATGATATGGACCTTAGATTGTAAGCTCACTGTGACAGGGATGGATGGGAATGTGACAGGGACATTAGATTGTAAACTCACTGGGGCAGGGACTGATGGGAATGTGATAGGGAACTTAGATTGTAAGCTCACTGGGGCAGGGACTGATGGGAATGTGATAGGGACCTTAGATTGTAAGCTCACTGGGGCAGGGACTGATGGGAATGTGATAGGGACCTTAGATTGTAAGCTCACTGGGGCAGGGACTGATGGGAATGTGATAGGGACCTTAGATTGTAAGCTCATTGGGGCAGGGACTGATGGGAATGTGTTAGGGACCTTAGATTGTAAGCTCACTGGGACACAGGCTGAAGCAATGAAGTATAATCTCTGTTGGTGCTATATCTCCATTAGTGGAACTCACAGTAATAAGCCCCTCACACTAATCTCTTTGCACACGATTTCACTGCAGTTGGATATTTAATGATTTCAGTGATATTAGTTAAAGATTAATTAGCTAAAGATAATGATATACTTAGTGTATATGTACATAATGATTATATTAAACACATACACATGGGGAGTTGGCGCTTTAAGTGTGTGCACCCAGTCTGATGCCCAGGGCAGGGGGTGCTGCATATAACATTAGCCACACAGGGGGGAGGGTGCTGTATATAACTTTGGCCACACAGGGGGGAGGGTGCTGTATATAACTTTGGGCACCTGGTTTGATGATGTGGCAGTAAGTGTTGTATGTGACTGTGGCACCCAATCTGATACCAGGGGAGGGGGTGCTGAATGCCCAGGGTAAACACTGGCCCCTCGCTGGGTAACTCACCGCGTGCTTCACGGAATAGTTCATGATGATGTAATCATTCCCAAATGGCAGCCAGGAGCGCAGTGTGATGACATCACGATTCTTCAGGGGTTTGGGGCACTTCCCTGTTGGTAGAGACAAAACGGGTGCAGTCCTGTATCATTACAACTAAATGGCATAACTAGAAGGTACAGGGGCGCACAGCCCAGTGTTTGTATAGGGACCCCCATTCCAAACAGTCTCCCACAACTTACAGGCATAATATCCAATATCAGCATTAACTGTCAGTTTTCCAATATCGAAGGTCTCGATGACGTTGGAGTCCCATTTCTTGCGGTACTCGATGTCATGCAGGACATCATAAAACACCTCCGCCGAGACCTCCTTGCACTCCATCTTGCACTGCGGGGACAACACACAATTAATGGCAGCCAGCAGCTGAGGGTTCTGGGAGTTGTAGTCCAGCTCTACTGCTTCAATCTTACCCCTAGTGGCAACATGTTTGTGGTGCATTACGGAGTATTCCCACACCCGTGTCACCCACAAACGCTGCTCTGAGACCCCGAGTTCTGGAGAATCTCCCCTCATTGGACTCCCTATAACATCCCTGTCCTGCATGATCTTATTAGATAACCATCACATGGCTGCAGAGCTGTCCTTAGATGACTAATAAGTTATACAAGACAGAGATATTTTATATATATATATATATGATATGGAGTCATATTCCTGCACCCAGAGGTGCTATTTGCCTGAGTCTGCCCACAATCCCTTGGTGCAGACAAGTTCAGTTGGCGTTTTTTGGAAGTAAAAGGGTTACATATAGGATAGGGCACTTCCCCAGCTCCCGGATAGTGACTTGTAGGGCAATTCTTATCTTAGGTCACACTCACTTTATACCAAATCCTTTATCAGCCCCTGGGCCCGGCTGATCCTGTACTACTACACTGTGAGTCCTGTTAACCCTGACTCCTCTATTTTATATACTGAGGAACAGGTCTGTACATTCTACATAGTGGGCTGAACCATCTGTACTACTACACTGTAAGTCCTGTTAACCCTGACTCCTTTAACCATTACCATTTTTGCAGAGCTTAAAAGATGAGGGAAGATCAAGTAAAACTGGAATATATTGGGGATCTACTTTACAAACAGAACCAGTAGTCTGTTTTGCCCTGGGCCCCTCTGGGAGTTGCACCAATGAATTCTATATCAGGTTCTGTTTTAGGGCCAAATTATTGCTTTGCATTATTCATGTGCCATGTTTGCTGTTTCTCTGCACTGTCCCCGGGGCCCATCACTAACAAACACAAGTAGGTGCACTTTCCCCATAGCACTACATGTAGCAAATAAATTCATGGGGTATATTCCCTCCATGAACCTGATTCTGTGGGTTTAATACAGTAAATCCAGGTTATTAATAAGGAATATTCCCTGTGCTGCTGTCGCTTAGTGGCTCTCATGGTGAAACAGGGGCCCACGTATGGTTCCGACTCAGTACACAATACTATTCATAGCTTTCTGGTATGACAGTTTTTATGCTGACAGTGTGGGAGGAACTTCTGTTCCCAGGAGTCTGTGCGAGCCGGTGGGCGTCAGAGTCGGAGCCAGCAGTGCAATTAAAACAAGGCTCTGTATTGTCAGCAGCAGATGGCACTTCGATGGCAACAAGCCGCCCCCAAAATATCCGGCAACTGGCATTACAGACATGGCATAAACATCTCTAAATATAAACAGTGACGCCAGATATAACTGCTATTAATTAATGGAGCAACTAGTAGCACTCACCTATCCAACACTTTCACTGTAATTAGTCTGGCAACACATTAACCAGGGCACATGGGCATGCAGGGTGGCACCTCATCAAGTAAATACCCAGAGATTGAACAAAGTGCAGCCAATCGGAGCAATAGAAACCTCCCAGGGTTAGACCAACCCCAGCCAAAAGCACTGTCTGCCTGACTCTTGCAGCAATGTAGCCCAAGACGCTGCCAAAATTCTTATTCACTCTCTCATCATATCATGTCTAGACTACTGTAACTCTCTTTTAATTGGCCTCCCCCTCCAGAGACTGTCAGCTCTCCAGTCCATAATGAACACTGCTGCGAGGCTCATACACCTCAGCAACCGCTTCTCCTCTGCCTCGCCATTCTGTCAATCCCTGCACTGGCTTCCATTACCTTTCAGAATCAAATTCAAATTAATGACCCTGACATTCAAAGCACTTCATAACTCTGCCCCTCCCTACATCTCTGAACTCATCTCTATATACTCACCCACTCGCTTACTACGCTCCTCTACTGACCTGCTACTCAACTCTTCTCTCATTACCTCCTCACATGCTCACATTCAAGACTTTGCAAGGGCTGCACCCCTCCTCTGGAACTCTCTCCCACCGTCTGTCCGACTTTCTCCCAACCTTTCTGCTTTCAAGAAATCTCTGAAAACGCACTTCTTTCGAGAAGCCTCCCCTCACTCTGCTTAACTACCAAACACAACACCACATACAATACCACATTTCTCACCCACTTAATTCAATCTTGCCCACTCCCACACCTTGTGTATTACTCCCTTCCCTTTAGAGTGTAAGCTCTTTCTGCATAGAGCCTTCCTCACCTTTTTGTACCTGTATTGATTGTGATGTTAGTTACTCCATATGTTCTATGTATAGAATTCATGTGATGTAGTTGTATAATCACATTTACTTTACAGTGCTACGCAATATGTTGGCGCTATATAAATACATGTTAATAATAATAATTTATGTTCCCCTCTAGCCAAGACTACATAGTTTCAACAGTCAGAACCAGAAAGGCAGAGAACAACCAAGACATACAGATAGTTAAGTGTCCAAGCAGAATGTGTCTTTAGGCGGGATTACTTTGATATTCTGAGATAATTGCCATGGGATTACACGGATACTGTCACAGTAATCCCAGGATTATGCATAATTTGCACAAATGCACCAGCAAACTGAGCAGAAGATCAGAGGTAGAGATGCCAGGGTGTGTGTATATAAATATATATATAGGGTTTTTATGTTTTTTATTGAAAATATTACAATAACATTACACCCGTACAGAACCAAAATCCCCCCACCCAGTCCATTGGCCAAGTATCCTGATGGATAGAATAATAATGGGACAAAGACAGTCTTATAAAGAGTCTATGAGGAAAGTGTTGGGTTACTGTAAGGGGTCTACCAGTTACCAATTCCCTATCAGAAGATATACTGTACTTGCAGTAATATTTGCATCAGCACCAGACAAGGGTGACCCTTGCTATACTTCACAGGAAGCCATACAAAGCAGTTGCTGCATCACACCCTTCATTCAACTCCCCGCACCCCTTCCAGCCCAGCACAAAGAACACAGGCTCCCATGCCTCAAAAGCAATTTATTTACTGATCTCTCTTTGATCTGTGGAACATAAAACCTGGTGATCTGTGTATGTGCACAGGGAGTGGGGCCAATGCTTAATGTTCCTGCCCTACAGTAAGTACATAACTCCCAGCTATGCACGAACAGTTTAGTTTAAAGGGTCAGTAACACAAGCAAAGGGTTATACAGTCTATCTATTATTTGCTGTGGAAATAAGGGGGCCATGGAGACCTTATACAGCTCGCCGCCCCTGATTAAATAGGAAGAGACTATGGATTAGAATAATCAGGCTCTTGGAATCCTTTAGTGAAAGAGGGAAGGTGTATTCCAGGGGCAGGATGGTCTCAGAACTAATGTGATCATAGCAAGCAATATGGCAGCTTCAGCACATACACTACAAATCATTAGAACACAATGTAGGAGGTCAGTCTAACATTGCTGGAAAAATACATGGACATGAAAGCCTGTTATGAAAGAGAGAAAGGCAGGTGCAGAGTCGATTATGGGATACTATTGACTTAATAACGCAATGGTCGGGCTCTGGGCCAGTAGCCTGGGGAGCTCCTGCTGTTTGTACAGGGAGGATGGCAAATTACTCTAGATCAGTCAGGTAAGGGCCTATCAATCCGTCCTGGATCCTAAATGAACGTTCCACGTCTGTGTACCAAGGGGCCCATTTGTTCCCACGGCAACCTTAGTTGTTTAATACTTAATCAAGCCAGAACCTGGATTATCTCTCATAGAATCCACCCGTGAGAGCTGTCTGCAAACTGCAACTGCAAAGACTAATTACATTCTATAGGTTCAATAACATTTTCTTTCTAATATGAAAAACATGATTTTCGGCAAGTGGCACCCAGAATGGAGCCTTGGAATAGGGGGAGCTTCATATTTATATATAGTGCAAAAGATTTCAGATCCTAGAGCAGCTATGTTGGCCTCCAATTCCCAGCATGGAGTTCGGAACATCAGTAACATCTAAAATAAACTGTCACACTCTATGGTCAGCAGTTAAATAAGGCTTTGTCCCTGGGGGGTAGAAATATCTCAGAGTGCTCTTCTAGGGGGATCCATGAGAATGGCATGATGGGTAATACAACCCAGAGAGGGAGGACGTGACATGAAACTGCAGCAGCTTCTTGTGACTATGACATTAGGGCCCTAAATCCCAAAGGGGCCCCTTGTCCTTAGTGATAAATGATAATAATTCACAGATGCTTATGTATTTACAGCATTACCCAATATGTGGCCTGACAGCTCCAACTCCCAGCACCCTGTGAACTCCCCATAACCACTAAACGGGGAGATAATCAAGGGATGTGCAAAATGGATCCATGGGAGTCGCAGAGACCTGGGAACTGTAGAGCAGGGAGAGCGCATGGTGGTGCTGATGCGGTTGCTAAGCAACAGGAAATGCTTTGAGCTGAAGTCTCTTCAAGAGATGAAAGAAATAAAATCCTCCCTGTAATGATGGCAGGCAGCAGGGGGGAGACTGAGAGGGAGCAGGGGGTTATGCAGAGCTGTAATAAATATTTCACCAGCAATAACACCATTTATAAAGTCATTGGGTTTTCTAGAATGTCGCCAGAGCATGAGCTCTGCAGAACAGAACCGGATATTCGTATAATTCAGTTCAAGCATTCAGTAAGGTCACCTGGGCATCCTTTAAATTTGAGCCCTCACTTTGCCTGGTGAGATTTTGGGCAGGGAGAGGAAGAGCTGACAGTTGGAGAGAGAAATAAAGTGAAGTGGAATTGTCCGTGGAGAGAGTGGGGCAGTCCGTGTGGGTTAATGACTCTGATTAGTGGTTTCCATGGTGGTTGCCGTGGGGTCCATTGTGCCAGTCATTATTATTGCTGCTTGTGCTGCTGCTGGAGGGGGTAATGGGCTGTGATGGGTTAATGGAGAAGATTAAACTATTACATTAACCTCTGAGGGATCCTGAAATATTTTATTGGTGCCTCCAATGCAATTGTAGCAGCGAGTGTTTCAGCCTGATAAGAGCTGATTTAATTGACTTTCTCACCCAGTGACTATAATGTAAAATGTCTTATTCTCACTGTTTATCGGGGCCCTTAAATGATTTTGCTGTGGGGCCCAGTAACCTAATAGATATTGAATGTCTTGTTCTCATCTTGTCTCTCTCTTCCATCCCAACTAGGAGTTTAACACAGTCAGCAGCAGGTACAGATTCCCATCAAATTAGCCACAACGAGATCAACATTCCTATATACTGTATATGACTCCCTTGTTTCCATTCACTGCTCATCACTGAACTACAGGCATCGGATTTTTTATCAGGAAACCCGTTATCCAGGACGCTCTGATTTATGGAAAGACTGTCTCCCATAGGCTTCATTTTATTCAAATAATTAAAAACCTTTTTAAATGATTTCCTTTTTCTGTGTAACAGTCGCTTGTACTTGATCCCAACTAAGATATAATTAATCCTTATTGGAAGCAAAACCAGCCTATTGGGTTTAATGTTTAAATGATTTTCTAGTGGACTTAAAGGACCAGTAACATTAAAAAAAAAATCTAAAAATGTATTTTACATCGAAAAACAATAATACCAAGACAAATGAAATTTTAAAATCGCAAAGTCTTTATTAAAAAATAACTTACCAAAACTCCGCTTGCGCACCCCTTTAAAAAAGGCGACACAGCGACGATCCATTTCTCCTCCCCGACTATCTCCTATAAGGAAGGGACTATCTCCTACAAGGAAGGGACTATCTCCTATAAGGAAGAGACTATCTCCTATAAGGAAGGGACTATCTCCTATAAGGAAGGGGCTATCTCCTATAAGGAAGGGACTATCTCCTACAAGGAAGAGACTATCTCCTATAAGGAAGGGACTATCTCCTATAAGGAAGGGACTATCTCCTATAAGGAAGGGGCTATCTCCTATAAGGAAGGGGCTATCTCCTATAAGGAAGGGGCTATCTCCTATAAGGAAAGGACTATCTCCTATAAGGAAGGGGCTATCTCCTATAAGGGAGGGGCTATCTCCTATAAGGGAGGGGCTATCTCCTATAAGGGTGGGACTATCTCCTATAAGGGAGGGGCTATCTCCTATAAGGGAGGGGCTATCTCCTATAAGGAAGGGTCTATCTCCTATAAGGAAGGGTCTATCTCCTATAAGGAAGGGGCTATCTCCTATAAGGAACGGGCTATCTCCTATAAGGGAGGGGCTATCTTCTATAAGGAAGGGGCTATCTCCTATAAGGAAGGGGCTATCTCCTATAAGGAAAGGACTATCTCCTATAAGGGAGGGGCTATCTCCTATAAGGGAGGGGCTATCTCCTATAAGGGGGGTATCCTAGGGGGCTATCTCCTATAAGGAAGGGGCTATCTCCTATAAGGAAGGGACTATCTCCTATAAGGAAGGGACTATCTCCTATAAGGAAGGGACTATCTCCTATAAGGAAGGGGCTATCTCCTATAAGGAAGGGACTATCTCCTATAAGGAAGGGGCTATCTCCTATAAGGAAGGGACTATCTCCTATAAGGGAGGGGCTATCTTCTATAAGGAAGGGGCTATCTCCTATAAGGAAGGGGCTATCTCCTATAAGGAAAGGACTATCTCCTATAAGGGAGGGGCTATCTCCTATAAGGGAGGGGCTATCTCCTATAAGGAAGGGGCTATCTCCTATAAGGAAGGGGCTATCTCCTATAAGGAAGGGACTATCTCCTATAAGGAAGGGACTATCTCCTATAAGGAAGGGACTATCTCCTATAAGGAAGGGGCTATCTCCTATAAGGAAGGGACTATCTCCTATAAGGAAGGGGCTATCTCCTATAAGGAAGGGGCTATCTCCTATAAGGAAGGGGCTATCTCCTATACGGAAGGGACTATCTCCTATAAGGAAAAGAGTATCTCCTATAAGGAAAGGACTATCTCCTATAAGGAAGGGGCTATCTGCTATAAGGAAGGGACTATCTCCTATAAGGAAGGGGCTATCTCCTATAAGGAAGGGGCTATCTCCTATAAGGAAGGGGCTATCTCCTATAAGGAAGGGGCTATCTCCTATAAGGAAGGGGCTATCTCCTATAAGGAAAGGACTATCTCCTATAAGGAAGGGACTATCTCCTATAAGGAAGGGGCTATCTCCTATACGGAAGGGACTATTTCCTATAAGGAAAAGAGTATCTCCTATAAGGAAAGGACTATCTCCTATAAGGAAGGGGCTATCTGCTATAAGGAAGGGACTATCTCCTATAAGGAAAGGGCTATCTCCTATAAGGAAGGGGCTATCTCCTATAA
The DNA here is from genome assembly GCF_017654675.1 of Xenopus laevis. Taxonomy (NCBI): domain Eukaryota; kingdom Metazoa; phylum Chordata; class Amphibia; order Anura; family Pipidae; genus Xenopus; species Xenopus laevis. The sequence continues at coordinate 167,435,991 of NC_054374.1, forward strand.
GGAAGGGGCTATCTCCTATAAGGAAGGGACTATCTCCTATAAGGAAGGGACTATCTCCTATAAGGAAAGGACTATCTCCTATAAGGAAGGGGCTATCTCCTATAAGGAAGGGGCTATCTCCTATACGGAAGGGACTATCTCCTATAAGGAAAAGAGTATCTCCTATAAGGAAAGGACTATCTCCTATAAGGAAGGGGCTATCTGCTATAAGGAAGGGACTATCTCCTATAAGGAAAGGGCTATCTCCTATAAGGAAGGGGCTATCTCCTATAAGGAAGGGGCTATCTCCTATAAGGAAGGGACTATCTCCTATAAGGAAGGGACTATCTCCTATAAGGAAGGGACTATCTCCTATAAGGAAGGGGCTATCTCCTATAAGGAAGGGACTATCTCCTATAAGGAAGGCAGGGAGAAGAAATCAAGCGCCGCACGATGGATCGCCCGATCGCTTTCTGAAGAGGAGCGCAAGCGGAGTTTTGGTAAGTTATTTCTTAATAAAGTCTTTGCGATTTTAAAGTTTAATTTGTTTTTTATCAATGTATACTATAGATTTTTTTTAAATTTTTTTTGATGTTACTGGTCCTTTATGAAGATCCAAATTACGGAAATATCTGTGATCCAGAAAACCCCATGTATGCAGTATGGCTGCAAATGGCTCAGCAACGGCAGGACTGTATACATGTGTTGTGCCGGGCAAGCAGCAAGCATTGAACCAGTATGGGATCTGATATCCGGAAACCCGTTATCCAGAAAGCTCAGAATTACAGAAAGGCCGTCTCCCATAGACTCCATTTTATCAACAATTTTTATAGAACAATTTCCTTTTTCTGTGTAATAATAAAACAGTAACTTGTACTTGATCCCAACTAAGATATAATTAATCCTTATTGGAGGCAAAACCAGCCTATTGGGTTTATTTCATGTTTATATGATTTTCTAATAGACTTAAGGTATGAAGATCCAAAATACAGAAAGATCCTTTATCCGGAAAACCCCAGGTCCCGAGCATTGTGGATAACAGGTCCCATACCTGTACTTTGACAATAATATAGATGTTCTATTTAGTTCTTTTCACTTAGTCTTTAACACTCCAGAAGTCCAATTGAATGTACTTTATTGGGCTGCTGTTATTCTCTACGTTTGTTGGAAAATCTAAATTTTTAGGCGCACAACTTTTTTGTCCAAATGCATTATAGTCAATGGGTGTTGAAATCATTTTGACATGCGGCAATTTTATGAATTTTTTTCACCGCGAATCCATGCCTCGTGAATAGATTTGCCCATCACTATAAGCAACTTTTCAATTGGTCTTCATTATTTATTTATTTATTTATTATAATTTTTAATTATCTGCCTTTTTTTCTAACTCGTTTCAGCTTTCAAATGAGAAATCACTGACCCCCATCTAAAAAAATAAATGCCCTGTAAGGCTACAAATTTATTGTTATTGCTACTTTTTATTCTGTCCAGGCCTCTCCTATTCATATTCCAGTCTCTTATTCAAATCAGTGCATGGTTGCTAGGGGAATTTGGACCCTAGCAACTAGACTTCAGAAATTGCAAACTGGAGAGCTGCTGAATGAAAAGCTAAATAATTCAAAAACCACAAATAATGAGAAATTAAAACCAATAGCAAATTGTCTCAGAATATCCCTCTCTACATCCTACCAACAGTTAATTTAAAGGTGAACAACACCTTTAAAGTGATGATGCTGGCAGATACAGTAGTAGTTCCAGAACAGGTTTTGAATTGAAGTAAGTAAAATATAATTGCAAGCTCTTTACATTACAAAGTCATTTCGATGTCCCCGTGTCTGCGGCAGCTCAATATATTCCAGCTCACGTACAGCCGCCCGGCCTGATGATGAGAAAGAGCTTGTGCTGAACCTACTGGGTCTCTCAATAGATTAGAGGCAGCACCAAATAGAAGCACCTCGGTGATACGTCTTTTAATCAGACGCTTTAATGCTGGAAAGTGACTGTAATTCTTATTAAAGAGATATCACCCTCTGCTCTGTTCAACAGGAGATGCAAAAGGAAATCCAGGCCCCAGTTTGGACCTTCCCTGGTTTGAATATAAGGGACAAACCTCCCAACTTTATGGAAATAGAAAGAGGGACCAAAAGATTTGCTGCGGAGCGTGGTGATTTCTTTTAACACGCCCATTTTTGTGGCCACACCCCCTAATTACCATGATCATTTTACAAAATTTGGCAGGGTATGAAAGTTTGAACACATTTCTGTCTTTTTTATGTGTTATTACAGTTTTGCTAATGAACGTGAAATTGCCCTCAAGAGGGGGAAAGTGTTACAATTGTTTCTTTGCTTATCTAAAATTGTTACATATGTATGTAAGAGCACCTGCCACATAGACTGGGCTCTTTGCCAAATGACGTTAGAAACTTTGTATCGTTTTTTGGCTGATCAGTGCAGGAGATGAAAGAGAAAGTCGGGACATTTCAATAACAATCCGGGACTGCGGGTTGAGCTGTCAAAAAACAGGACAGTTGGGAGGTATGTAATGCAATATGTGTCCTCCTAAATTACTGGAATAGTCCCAGAGAACAGGGAGAAAATTGCTCCGCTGGGTACAATGTCCAGTTTGTATAAAGAAGAAGAAGAACCGGTTCCACGTGAGACAGGAGCCGGCCTGGCAGGACACAAAGGAAAGGCCCAAATGATGACTAATCCCACTGGTATTGCAAATACACCCGCTCTCCCCTCTCCCAACCTGTAATACTGGAACCTTATCCCTCCCTCTATTCACCAGGCCTGGGATTGGGGCCCTGGGGCAGGGAAATGGTCCCTACTCTAATAAAACAATTAGATTTAATTAATAACTAGAGATTATTCAGATCCCATTACTGTACAATCACATGAATCCCACCTGAATATGTGGGGCTATTAAAAATCATTTATATTCAATTACAATGCGTCTTAAATAAATAGAATGAATTAGGATTTGGATACAATTTGGCCACACAAGTGGTCAGCTAAATCGGATGATGCCATCATAGCTGTTTGGGGTGGGACTTGTATAAAAGATGAAAAAGGCGTCAGGCTGGCAGAAGACTACAGAGACCCCAAAGCTCTGCCCCCTGTTCTGTGCCCCTGGCTCACTTCACACCTCCCAACAATTGAAAAATAGAAAGAGGGACAAAAAGTTCTGCTGCAAATGTGTTTGACCACGCCCACTTCATGACCACACCCCCTAATTACCATGTCCATTTGACACAATTTGGCAAGTTATGAAAAGTTGTAACACATTTCTGGGAATTTTAGTGCCATGTTTTATGTGCTATGACAGTTTTCCTAACAAAGCTGAATCACAGTTCCCCCAAGAGACCTGCTTATCTTAAATAGTTACAATTGTTTCTTTGCTTGTCTTAAATCGATACAAATGTATCAAAGCGCAGCTGCTTATTTTAATTATGTTTCAGAAACTTTGTATCTGTTTTTGGAGTCAGTGCATGAGATCAAAGAGAAAGTCGGGACATTTCAGTAACAAACCCGGGGGAGATTTGGGGTGAGTGCTTATTTGTACCCTGGGTACCCCTGGAACTATAGCAGGGTGACTGTTACCCCAATGTTTCTATATATCTGTAACCTTGTTATGAGCTAAGGGGGCCCAGTCTGAAGGTCAGTTAGGGGGAGATTTGGGGTGAGTGTTTATTTGTGCCCTGGGTACCCCTGGAACTATAGCAGGGTGACTGTTACCCCAATGTTTCTATATATCTGTAACCTTGTTATGAGCTAAGGGGGCCCAGTCTGAAGGTCAGTTAGGGGGAGATTTGGGGTGAGTGTTTATTTGTACCCTGGGTACCCCTGGAACTATAGCAGGGTGACTGTTACCCCAATGTTTCTATATATCTGTAACCTTGTTATGAGCTAAGGGGGCCCAGTCTGAAGGTCAGTTAGGGGGAGATTTGGGGTGAGTGTTTATTTGTACCCTGGGTACCCCTGGAACTATAGCAGGGTGACACCCCAATGTTTCTATATATCTGTAACCTTGTTATGAGCTAAGGGGGCCCAGTCTGAAGGTCAGTTAGGGGGAGATTTGGGGTGAGTGCTTATTTGTACCCTGGGTACCCCTGGAACTATAGCAGGGTGACTGTTACCCCAATGTTTCTATATATCTGTAACCTTGTTATGAGCTAAGGGGCCCAGTCTGAAGGCCAGTTAGGGGGAGATTTGGGGTGAGTGCTTATTTATGCCCTGGGTACCCCTGGAACTATAGCAGGGTGACACCCCAATGTTTCTATATATCTGTAACCTTGTTATGAGCTAAGGGGGCCCAGTCTGAAGGTCAGTTAGGGGGAGATTTGGGGTGAGTGCTTATTTGTACCCTGGGTACCCCTGGAACTATAGCAGGGTGACTGTTACCCCAATGTTTCTATATATCTGTAACCTTGTTATGAGCTAAGGGGTCCAGCCAGAAGGGCCAGTGTTTCTATACTCAATGCCTCAGTAAAGGTCAATATTAAATAAAGGGGTACCTTTAGGCACAATCATCCTTTGGATTCCAGGTACCCTAAATTAGCACCCCGTGTGCACCCAAGTGCTATTAATGGGAAAGGTATAAGGGGCAATTATGAATATTTTCTCCATATTATTTGCAGCTTGGTGATTGGGTGGAAAAAGAGACACAATAACTAAAGAATAATCACATAGACCTGATGGTGCAGTGAGAGGTCAGGGAATAATCACTTGGAAATGAGGATTTCAGAGCAATAATTGCTTGAGCTACAAGTGCACCAGAGGGGTCAGAACAAATACTATTCAGGGCAGTGAGGGGTTAATTGGGCGTCCATGTACTTCTCCTCCATTAGTAAAGTCTCCTGCTGATAAAGAAACGTTGGTTCTGATTTGTGGGGCAAAGTTACAATTAAGTTTCTTGCCGTCCTATTAACATTGAGCCCCACAGGCTGCAGACTCCCCCATACAAAGTAAAATCATTAACCTACAACACTCCAGCGGCTTCACAACTGTGAGATATATATATTTATATATTGTATATAAGTCCCACAGGAAAGTCATATGTCCATTAAATGATTAGTCTTATGACTGAGGCACAATTATATACAGCTGCTCTCACTCACTGAAACACAAATTCCTCCTGCTTATTTCAGATTGCAAGCTCTGCAGGACAGGTCCGTTAATAGTATTGAACTCCAGCGCCAAAATGTGTCTGCATTATGTTTTGCAAAATAAATATATATATATTTTTTTACATACAAAACTGCAAGAGGGAACTTCTGGGGGTTTTCACAGCTCTGGGGTGCGGGATGTGAGACTGTATTGTGGTTGCACAGACTGAATATTCCCAGGTATATTGTGTGAATGTGATGGGGACTGTAGATTCCACTGGGGCAGGGACTGATGGGAATGTGATAGTGACATTAGATTGTAAGATCACTGGGGCAGGGACTGATGGGAATGTGATAGTGACATTAGATTGTAAGATCACTGGGGCAGGGACTGATGGGAATGTGATAGTGACATTAGATTGTAAGATCACCGGGGCAGGGACTGATGGGAATGTGATAGGGACCTTAGATTGTAAGCTCACTGGGACAGGGACTGATGGGAATGTGATAGGGACCTTAGATTGTAAGCTCACTGGGACAGGGACTGATGGGAATGTGATAGGGACCTTAGATTGTAAACTCACTGGGGCAGGGACTGATGGGAATGTGATAGGGACATTAGATTGTAAGATCACTGGGGCAGGGACTGATGGGAATGTGATAGGGACATTAGATTGTAAGCTCACTGGGGCAGGGACTGATGGGAATGTGATAGTGACCTTAGATTGTAAGCTCACTGGGGCAGGGACTGATGGGAATGTGATAGGGACATTAGATTGTAAGCTCACTGGGGCAGGGACTGATGGGAATGTGATGGGACCTTAGATTGTAAGCTCACTGGGGTAGGGACTGATAGGAATGTGATAGGGACCTTAGATTGTAAGATCACTGGGAGAGGGACTGATGGGAATGTGATAGGGACATTAGATTGTAAGATCACTGGGGCAGGGACTGATGGGAATGTGATAGGGACATTAGATTGTAAGCTCACTGGGACAGAGACTGATGGGAATGTGATAGGGACCTTAGATTGTAAGCTCACTGGGGTAGGTACTGATGGGAATGTGATGGGACCTTAGATTGTAAGCTCACTGGGGTAGGGACTGATAGGAATGTGATAGGGACCTTAGATTGTAAGATCACTGGGAGAGGGACTGATGGGAATGTGATAGGGACATTAGATTGTAAGCTCACTGGGGCAGGGACTGATGGGAATGTGATAGGTACATTAGATTGTAAGCTCACTGGGACAGGGACTGATCGGAATGTGATAGTGACATTAGATTGTAAGCCCACTGGGGCAGGGACTGATGGGAATGTGATAGGGACATTAGATTGTAAGCTCACACAGCTGGTGTATCCACTGGATCCCCGCTCTTACCCTGATCCTGTGCATGGCTCTCTCCTCCTCCAGGATTTGGATCCAGACGGTGACCCCGGATTTGCTGTAAGTCAGGGTCCAACCGGCGTCCGAGTAGCACTCGCTCCTGAAGTTCTGGAAGTCCCGGTCGTCGGGGATCTGCACTGAGTCGCGGGACATGGCGCAAAGACTGACACTGAGAGAGACAGTGAGAGACACTGAGTGACAGTGAGAGACAGTGAGAGACAGTGAGACAGTGAGAGACAGTGAGACAGTGAGAGACAGTGAGAGCTGACAGTTTGGGCGGCAGGGAGAGGAGAGATGACAGTGGAGGGGATCGGGCGTACGGAACGCATTTTAGGACATTATGCGTCTACTTACGTTAAAATGCGTTCCCTACAGACACACGGGGATGTTCCTTGTGTTGCTCAGATCAGTCGCAGCGACACTGCAGCCTCCCCGGGACACACATATGGCAGCTCCCCCGCAGGCCAATCCGGTTCTACCAGCGGGGCAGGAACATCAGGAACGACTCCGACCCCCCCCCCCTATAGGAGCTGCTGAAATTGCTCAATCACCAGTGTCCCCAGCGGAAACTCAGCGACAATCCCTAAATCTGATCTGTGTGTTTATTTATATGTATTTGTATATATATGTGAGTGTGTGCAGATTGTGGGGTCCGTGTTTCATGGGGAGCTCAGTGTCCTGTGAGTGTGAGTTTATATGTGAGTGTGTATATATATATGTGAGTGTGAGTATGAGTGTGTGTATATGTGAGTGTGTATATATATATGTGAGTGTGTGTTTGTGTGGGATCAGTGTTTAATGGGGAGCTCAGTGTCCTGTGAGTTTGAGTGTGTGTTTATATGTGAGTGTGAGTTTATATGTGAGTGTGAGTATATATATATATGTGAGTGTGAGTAACATCAGGCTGGATGGGATCTGCACACTGGATATGATATATATATAAATATAGTAACTCACTGCACATTTCCCTGTCACTGGGTCTTGTCCCATTCACTCAGTTGCAAATCCCACCCTGCTGCTCTCTAATCCCACTTACCTGTAACATCCCTTCATTCCATCCCACCTGTAATATTATAACTAACCCCCTTACTCATTACTTACCTGTAGTACAAATAGTAACCCCTTGCTGACAACCTACCTGTAATATCCTGGGTAACCCTTTAATTCCATTCTATCATCATACCTGTAACATTCTAGGTAACCCCTCACTGCCAACTTACCAGTAATATCACAAGTTTAACCCCTTCCTGCCAACCTACCTATAATATAATTAGTAACCCTTTGCTGCCAACCTTCCTATAATATAATTAGTAACCCTTTGCTGCCAACCTACCTATAATATAATTAGTAACCCTTTGCTGCCAACCTACTTGTAATATTACATCTAACCCCTTGCTAACAACCTACCTATAATATACTGTAATTCGTAACCCTTTACTGCCAGCCTACCTGTTATATTATTAGTAACCCTTTGCTGACCACCTATCTGTCATATCCTGGTTAACTGATTACTGCCAGGATAGCAGCTTGTCAGTGGGCCCTCCTGCCCATAACCATTTGGTACATTTCATAGTCTTTCCCTATTTGTGTTTGGAAAGAAAAAGAAGAAGCAGGTGAAAGAATAGATGACAATAAGGAGAATAAAGATTGAGGAAACAATACAATTCTCACAATGGGCCTATGACTATTTCTGGGTAATATAATCAGGCCGGGGGGTGTAACATAAACAGGAATTAGGGGTAAGCAGAGGAGAAGTGATGGGTGAATACGTCCCGTTTTGCTGAAAAATTCACAAAGTGGTGATAATTCCCAAACTTGTTCCAGTGAGTGGATTCTGGGCAAAAAAGTTCTCCCAGATTTGCTTCTCACCATTAGCCAATAACATGAATGAGAGCTATGGGGGTGATCATTGGGGCTTTTCAGCTTTCTCTATGTATAATGCCCTTACCAGCCACATCGCTCCTACCCCCTGGCACTCACACAAGTCAGAAGGTTCGTGAGCTTTGCACCCTATGCACGTGCCCTTTCTACCTGCCCCTAGTCCCAGCCCTGCCTCGGGGCAGAATTAGGGGAGAACTAGGACCCAGGGACCAACTGTTTCCAACCCTCACCTTGTTGATATTTCTTTCATTGGGTGATCACTTCCCAAATTCCACTGGCAGCAGCTTCAATCTTGCACCACTAGACAGGGAATGTCATTGCTGATTGGTTGCTATTATTATTATTATTATTATTAACATGTATTTATATAGCGCCAACATATTGCGTAGCACTGTAAAGTAAATGTGATTATACAACTAAATCACATGAATTCTATACATAGAACATATGGAGTAACAAACATCACAATCAATACAGGTACAAAAGGTGAGGAAGGCCCTATGCAATAGAGCTTACACTCTAAAGGGAAGGGAGTAATACACAAGGTGTGGGAGTGGGCAAGATGGAATTAAGTGGGTGAGAAATGTGGTACTGTATGTGTTGTTGCGTTTGGTAGTTAAGCAGAGTGAGGGGAGGCTTCTTGAAAGAAGTGCGTTTTCAGAGATTTCTTGAAAGCAGAAAGGTTGGGAGAAAGTCGGACAGACGGTGGGAGAGAGTTCCAGAGGAGGGGGGCAGCCCTTGCAAAGTCTTGAATGTGAGCATGTGAGGAGGTAATGAGAGAAGAGTTGAGTAGCAGGTCAGTAGAGGAGCGTAGTAAGCGAGTGGGTGAGTATATAGAGATGAGTTCAGAGATGTAGGGTGGGACAGAGTTATGAAGTGATTTGAAAGTCAGTGTCATTAATTTGAATTTGATTCTGAAAGGTAATGGAAGCCAGTGCAGGGATTGACAGAATGGCGAGGCAGAGGAGGAGCGGTTGCTGAGGTGTATGAGCCTCGCAGCAGTGTTCGTTATGGACTGGAGAGCTGACAGTCTCTGGAGGGGGAGGCCAATTAAAAGAGAGTTACAGTAGTCTAGACGTGATATGATGAGAGAGTGAATAAGAATTTTGGCAGCATCTTGGGTGATAAATGATGGTATTTTGGATATGTTCCTTAGGTGGAAGTGACATGATTTAATAAGTGACTGGATATGAGGAGTAATTGGACCTGTTTATTCTCTTTATATTGATAACTAGTTGATGAAAGCTCTGTTGCCAAGAAGCTTTGTCCTAGAGACTCCAGTGCTGGTGCTAGGCTTATGGCACCCAAATTTTTTTGTCCACACGGGTGGAGAAGTGTGCCATTTCACCCCTTACCCCCAAAGCAAATTAATTTAAAGGGAAAATACTCCATAAAAAAACATTTGGCCAGATATGCGGAAGTTTCCTTCATTTACAGCTCAGAGAGCTTTGTTTGCAGAGAGCTCATATACAGCCCATGAACAGAAGCCCGGCAATAAATCTTTATCTTAATTTGCCCAAACACGGCCGATAACATCTGCCTACCAGTCCCCCTCAGAACCAGCTGGCAATTGGCTAAAGTATAGGGAAAATCAACCAGAGTGAATGTCAGGAGGCAGTGGCACATGGGCAGTGGCCTTTCTCTGTCATTTGTGCCCAGAGCCTCATATTCCTAATAAATAGAGGGACTGTGCCTTTAAAGGTTACACTTTGTGCAGCTTTAAATAAAACTCCCCCAAAAACCTCACGAGCACCAACCAGCAGTTCCACTTGTGCCGGCAGCTATTGTAGGTCCTATTCAGTCAAGGGGAGTGGGTGGAAGGTTATTCCTTCCCATTAATTCGGGGAGTCACTGCTCTGTTCCCATAGGATTAATAGTATGAGATCTCACTAATGTCCTGCTGCCCCGGGGGTCTTTAGAATCACTTGCAAACACAGGGCATTCACATTTACCCATAATTCCCCTGGCCTGTCTGAGGGCTGCACTATTGGGATGGGCATATTTAGCAAATTGACACTGAGAAATCCAGGGGCGCTACAGGGAGTTGCAGGGGGCAGCAAGAAGGAGAATATAGACGGCACAGAACATCTGGAACATCTCATATGATCAGGGTTTCTGCAAAAAAAATACCAGCCTTCCTAGGTTTTTAAGGGTTTTCCCTATAAATAACATTGGGGTCAGGCAACACTTTTACCTGCCAGGCCAGTAAAAAATACCGGCCAAGTGGCAACCCTACATATGGGGGCCCATTCACTAAGCTCGAGTGAAGGAATAGAGGAAAATAGAGGGAAAAAAAAAATTGATTTTCAAATGTTTTTTTTGGCTACTTCGACCATCGAATTGGCTACTTTGACCTTCGACTACGATCTTCGACTTCGAATCGAACGATTCGAACTAAAAATCGTTCGAATATTCGACCATTCGATAATCGAAGTACTGTCTCTTCGACCCCCTAGTTCGCCACCTAAAAGCTACCGAGGCCAATGTTAGCCTATGGGGAAGGTCCCCACAGGCTTTCCAAGGTTTTTCTTATCAAAGGATAATCCTTCGATCGATGGATTAAAATCCTTTGAATCGTTCGATTCAAAGGATTAAATTGTACGATCGAACGGACGGACGAACGAACGAATTGCGCTAAATCCTTCGACTTCAATATTCGAAGTCGAAGGATTTTAATTCGGCAGTCGAATATCGAGGGTTAATTAACCCTCGATATTCGACCCTAGGTAAATGTGCCCCATGATGTCACTCCTGAGGTCACTGGTAATGCGCTGCTTTACGGCTAGTGGCCAGCAATAGTCACATGCCACATGCCAAGACTACTCCCGGCTACACTGCCAGCATAACCAGTGCTTGGCACCCATTCTATGACGCTTATTGGCTAATGGTATAGATATTATTATTGGCTAATGGTATAGATATTATTAATTAATGGATATTATTATTGGGCTAATATTATGGCTATTATGATATTATTATTGGCTAATGGTATTAGGCTAATTATAGTATTATTGGCTGGTATAGATATATATTATTAATGCTATAATGTATAGATATTATTATTGGCTAAGGTATATTATTAATATATTATTATTGGCTATAGTATAGATATTATTAATGGTATAGATAGTTATTATTGGCTAATGGTATAGATATTATTATTGGCTAATAATATTATTATTGGCTAATGGTATAGATATTATTATTGGCTAATGGTATAGATTTATTTTGGCTAATGGTATAATTTATTATTGGCTAATGGATATTATTATTATTGGCTAATGGTATAGATATTATTATTGGCTAATGGTATAGATATTATTATTGGCTAAAAGTATAGATATTATTATTGGCTAATGGTATAGATATTATTATTGGCTAATGGTATAGATATTATTATTGGCTAATGGTATAGATATTATTATTGGCTAATAGTATAGATATTATTATTGGCTAATGGTATAGATATTATTATTGGCTAATGGTATAGATATTATTATTGGCTAAATAGTATAGATATTATTATTGGCTAGATTAGATATTAGATAGTTAGATTATTATTGGCTAATGGTGTAGATATTATTATTGGCTAATAGTATAGATATTATTATTGGCTAATAGTATAGATATAATTATTGGCTAATGGTATAGATATTATTAGCAGAGGAGATAATAAGGACAAACACACCACAGCACCAGGGTATGAGAGATATGAAATCGGCTGATTCAAAATGAGAAAACTCGTTTGACTGTGTCTCTGTGTGACACTAATTTGAATTAATTACAAAGCAAACAGCATTTTTACAACTATACATTAATTTGTGGGGGTAGATCAATTTTTTTCTATTTAATATAAGCACTTTGCACTTTTGTTCTTTTTCATATATAAAAGTAAAAAACAAATTCTCTAAGAATCACTGCTATTTATTTAATTTATATTAGCTATTAATTTCTTCTAGATTTGATTTAATTAATAATCAAATATTTAATTATAACGCACTAAGCACTTTATTCATTTAGTTTGTGAAGGAACAATAATACCTCTTTTTAGAATAATTAAATGAATCAAATGTGGTGTTTACTTAGGTAATGATATCAGTGAATTGATGGGGAATTCATTAATTGGTCTATCTGAAAATATTAATTGAGGTTACATCTAAACCTCAATTTGGGAATATACGGGGTATCTTTTTTCTTTCTGGTTTCTATATACTTCTATACACTGACCTAGTCAGACCCTGCTATAGGTCCTAATCCACAAGCTATATTACAGGTTCCTCCCTTTTATCAAATAATCCTACTAATTTAGAACTTGCATTGGCTCCTGTGGGGGTGGCACTTGTGAATCATTTAGAGTTTTCACCAGGGATGTTAGTGCTGCTCTAAACTCAAGAATAAGGGCTAGACCAGGAGGAAGTGGTTAAAGGAGTTGTTCACCTTTAAATTAACTGTTAGTGTGATGGTTTTCATTTTTTACTATTTCGTTATTTATTTTATAAAGCTTTTGAATTATTTGCTGCCTTTTTCTGATTTTTTCCATCTTTCAAATTGGGGTCACTGACCCCCATCTAAAAACAAATGCTCTGTAAGGCTACAACTGTATTGTTGCTACTTTTTATTACTCATCTTTCTATTCAGGCCTCTCATATTCATATTCCAGTCTCTTATTAAAATCAGACCCAGACTGGCTATCTGTGGGTTCGGGCAAATGCCCGATGGGCCATAGATGAGATGTCTGTAATAGCCACAGCTAAGCCGATGCCTGCATTAGTGGATGTATGGGAGAACCAGGAATTTTGATCAACTTCAGTTAGTAATATTACAATTGCTTGTTATATCGTTATATACCCAATCCCTTATGCTTATGATTTGTATGTTGGCAACAGGAGGATCCGTGCTCAGAGCAATCACTTCAGTCTGTATATGGAAAACAGTGATATGTATTCATTGCAGGAGGCAGCATTTGGCACACATGGTAATTAAAGTCTCTTATCTGCCCGGGTACATTGTCATGGAGAATGTAGAATATACAATATAGAGTATAGGGCCACTAATCAATCAATAGTTGTGATAGAAACTAGGGTGAGATATTTGTTGCAAGGATTAGTTCCAGCACATAGGGTGTATAATATTGCTGGGGATTATATGGTAATGGACTCTTAAAATATCTATTAATAATCACTAGTTCTAGTTAACCTTGGGGTTAGAAATATATATTATGCTTTGCATGCGCGTAAATATATGGGCTGCTTTGATACTTTTGCCAGGGCTGCTTTTTCCTCCCAGTCCGGACCTGATTAAAATCAATGCAGATTGCAGAAATGGCAAACTGGAGAGCTGCTGAATAAAAAGCTAAATAACTAAAAACCAGAATTGATAAAACATGAAAATGAATTGCAAATAGTCTCAGAATATCCTTCTCTGCATCATACTTAAAGTTAACTCCAAGGTAAACAACCCCTTTAAAGAATGAATGCTTAGCCTGGAGGAAAGGGTTATAGATTGAGGGTTAGGCCAGGAGAAATGGGTCAATTAAGGGGTATAGGTCAGGAAGAAAAGGGTTAAGAAAAGAGGGTTAGTTCAAAAGGAAAGGGTTAACGAAAGAGGGTTAGGCCAGGTGGAATGGGTTACGGAATGAGGATTAGGTCATGAGATAAGGGTTAAGCACTGAACGTTAGGCCTGGAGAAAGGGTTAATGAAGGAAGGTTAGGCCTGGAGAAAGGGTTAATGAAGGAAGGTTAGGCCAGGAGGAAAGAATCAACGAAGGAGGGTTAGGCCAAGAGGAAAGGGTTAAGGAATGAGGGTTAGGCCACGAGGAAAGGGTTAATGAAGGAGGGTTAGGCCAGGCAGAAAGGGTTAACGAAGGAGGGTTAGGCCAGGAGGAAAGGGTTAAGCACTGAAGGTTAGGCCAGGAGGAAAGGGTTAATGAAGGAGGGTTAGGCCAGGAGGAAAGGGTTAACGAAGGAGGGTTAGGCCAGAAGGAAAGGGTTAAGCACTGAAGGTTAGGCCAGGAGGAAAGGGTTAAGGAAGGAGGGTTAGGCCAGGAGGAAAGGGTTAACGAAGGAGGGTTAGGCCAGGAGGAAAGGGTTAAGCACTGAAGGTTAGGCCAGGAGGAAAGGGTTAATGAAGGAGGGTTAGGCCAGAAGGAAAGGGTTGAGCACTGAAGGTTAGGCCAGGAGGAAAGGGTTAAGGAAAGAGGTTTAGGCCAGGAGGAAAGGGTTAACGAAGGAGGGTTAGGCCAGGAGGAAAGGGTTAATGAAGGCGGGTTAGGCCTGGAGGAAAGGGTTAATAAAGGATGGTTAGGCCAGGAGGAAAGGGTTAAGCACTGAAGGTTAGGCCAGGAGGAAAGGGTTAATGAAGGAGGGTTAGGCCTGGAGGAAAGGGTTAATAAAGCATGGTTAGGCCAGGAGGAAAGGGTTAAGCACTGAAGGTTAGGCCAGGTGGAAAGGGTTAAGCACTGAAGGTTAGGCCAGTAGGAAAGGGTTAACGAATGAGGGTTAGGCCAGGAGGAAAGGGTTAAGCACTGAAGGTTAGGCCAGGAGGAAAGGGTTAATGAAGGAGGGTTAGGCCTGGAGGAAAGGGTTAAGCACTGAAGGTTAGGCCAGGAGGAAAGGGTTAAGCACTGAAGGTTAAGCCAGGAGGAAAGGGTTAATGAAGGAGGGTTAGGCCAGGAGGAAGGGGTTAAGGGAGGGCTTGGCCTTCCCTTCAGGCTCCTCCCTGTTCCTCAGTGGCAGTTTGTTTACTCAGGGCGGCAGTTGCTATTAATCACCGTGTGTATCCGGGTGTCTCTGACTCAGGGCAGCAAAGTGGCAGTCAGTTCCCCCCGCCCCCCGATTCTGCTTGGGGGTATAATGTAAATGTGCTGCACCTTCTCTCCATCAGCTGCTCCATCCCCGGCTCAGGTTACACAAGTACAGGCCCTTAAAGGGCAACTCCACCCTAATGAACTGAAGAAAATATCCTAATTCCCAATATCCATTCATTTCTCATTCTCACTGGGTTTTCTATTGTCTTTCATTTACTATTCTCTGCACTGCTGATTCTGACTCTTGAAAAAGTGTAACAGGGCTTTTACAGACAAGCGTTCTTACCTGCCGCAGGGGAGCGCAGGAGTAGACGCACTGAATTTTTGTCAATGGGGCTGTACTCACACCGACGCAAGTAAGCACCAAACGCAGATAAAATGCAACATGCTGCCTCCCAATCTGTGTGTGGCGCTTACATGCGTCTGTGTGAGTACAGCCCCATTGACAATAATTCAGTGCGTCTACTCCTGCGCTCCCCTGCGGCTGAACGGAAGAAAGCGTAAGAAGCGCCTGAAAAACCAGCCGTGTAAGAGCTAGGGTTGCCACCTTTCAATACAATAAAAATCTGGGGGCGGTAAAAAGAGGTGGGATGTGACGTCAAAGGGGCGGGGAGTGATTGCAAATGGGGCGGAGTCGCGGCATGCAATTGGGTGTGACGTCAAAGGGGCGGAGCAAGACGTTAAAGGGGGCGGCGTGCAACTGGCCAGGCGCCGAAGAAAAGGTAGATTTTCTGCAGATTGGGGCAGGCCAAGGGCTTTAGTTAGGAATATTACAAATTTACCGGCAGCTACATTGCCGGTAAATTTGTAATACTGGCCCTGGCCTTGGTGGGTGTTTTACCGGCTAGGCCGGTAATATACTGGCCAGGTGGCAACCCTAGTAAAGGCCTACATTTTAGTTATTTCCCTGCATTTTGGACCCAGGAAACAATATCATCTCAAGGGTTAAAGCATGCTGGGAGTTGTAACTCATCAGCATTAAGATTCAAAAGAATCCCAGCTGATCTTTGTTCCTGGAGCTGGGAGGGTTAATAGCAGTCTGTCTGCGGCAGAAGAACTAAACAGCAGAACACAACACAAATACACAATAATAATCTCCCTATGTCAGATAACAGCAGGATGCCTGGGACAGGGCTGGGGAGCTGCATTCTCATTGGCCAGTTCTCTTGCATCTTTAATAAGGTCTTTTATCTAGAGCACTGGGAAGGCTTTGCTGAGGGTTTAGTCTCCCTGATGGGAGTATTTTGGCTGTGGGACCAGGATGTTCTATATAATATCATATAATATCAGGTTCTGATCTGGATGTTCCCTGCTGTACTTTGTTCTCTCTCCCAGTAGAGATGCTGGTTCTGGAGACCCTTGGGCAGAACATTATGATGAGTCACAATCCAGCAGTCGTGTCCTCCCGGCCAATAGGAATATTCATGTGAAAATCCTCTTATTACTCACCCAGGCTCCAGCATTATGTCTTGCCTAGGGGCCCCTTGTCTGCAGTGACAAAGCTAAATTAATTTATAGGAAATTCACCTAAAAGAGACCCTGTTGCCGAGCAACCAAAAGAGCTTTCATGCAGTAGTGCTGTGTATTGTGGGGGCACCAAAATGATTGATTGGCATCAAACTGCACCAGAACTTCCATGCGGCATCTGAATCGTGTGTGTCTGGACTTTGGACCACACTGATCAGTACATTCCTTCAAGGCTGGTTCATGCTCAGCTAGGCATGCTGGGAGTTCCATGCGGCATCACAGGGTTCAATGTTCTGTGTACAAAATCCAAGTGAGGTGAGGTCAGGTTCCAAGTAAAGTAGTAGCTCAAGTGATGATGAGTTAAAAAGGCTTTATAAGAACATGCTTTAACCTAACGCATTTCGTGCCTGACAGCCTATGAGTAAGTGCCCACACAGGCATGAAGCTTGTTAGGTTTAAGCATATCCTAATAAAGCCTTTTTAACTCATCATGACTTGAGCTAATCAATAACCTGTGCAGCGAGAGACGCGGGTATCATTGGGCCGCACAGGGAATAAAGATATTATTATCAACGTGCTCTCCGGAAACAAATACCCAAAGGAGGTCGGTGTATTTTTAGCTCTTTAGAACTTTGCCTTTAATTGGCAGTTGTGAACTCCCTTTTATCTTTATCTCTGTCTCCAACAAGTGCCGCCCAAATGACAGTTATTAGCCCACCCTGAGACTCCAGGTTCCTATTGAGAAGATCAGTGTCATTTGTGCAAAGAAAGGGTGCAGGGAATCCGTGACATGTGGGAATGGAATCACGTGCCGGGGAATGGGCCCATTGGGGCGCAGGATTGGGACGGGGGGAGGAATCTGCGGGTGAAGAGACTTTTACTCTGCCTCATATCACTCAGCAGCTGCTGGACTACAAATCCCTGCAGAGTTAGACATGTGATAAAGGTTTAAGGCATGCTGGGAGCTGTAGTTCAGCAACACCAAGCAATATTGCTCATTAAATGGGATGTCACCTTTCAAAAACTTTTTTCTGTTCAGTTGTTTTCAGAAATAAAGATTTTTTTACTTTCCATTTTGAATATTTTTTACTGTTTTTTTCCCAAAGTTGAAGTTGAATGTTGGTGTGAGTGTGAGTGAGGCAGCTCAGTGACCCGGGTGCAGATTCTGTTCCAAGTTCAATAGAAGCGTTGGTGTTGAGGTGGGTAAGAAAAGACTTGCTTTTAAGGCTTTCAAGTTAGCTGGTACAGCCGAAACATTTATAAGGTACAAGGAGGCCAATAAATCATACAAAGAAGCTATAAGGCAAGCTAAAATTGCTATAGAAAAGGATATTGCAGCAAGCAGTAAAAAGAATCCAAAATTATTTTTTAAATATGTTAATAGTAAAAATATGAAGCAGGAAGGGGTGGGACCTTTAGTATCAGAGGGGGGTCAGCTGGTTGATGAAAACAAAATAAAAGCGCAGATTCTGAACTCATATTTTTTGTCTGTCTACACAAATGAGGAACCAGTTATTGAAGGTTTCCTTCTTAATAGTCCCAATTCCAGTAATACAACTAATGATGCATGGTTCACACATGAGGAAATTCTAAAGAGACTAGAACATGTTAAGATTAACAAAGGTCCAGGGCCAGATGGTATTCATCCCAGGGTAATTAGCGAGTTTAGCTCTGTGATTGCCAACCCTCTTTACTTTATTTTTCAGGATTTATTGATTTATCTGGCATAGTGCCGAGAGACTGGCGAATTGCTAATTTGGTGCCTCTATTCAAAAAAGGATCCCGTTCTCAGCCTCAAAACTATAGGCCAGTTAGTCTGACGTGAGTGGTAGGAAAGCTTTTCGAAGGGTTAATAAAGGATAAGATAGTGGACTTCATAGCAAATCATAATACTATGAGTTTGTGCCAGCATGGTTTTATGCGTAATAGATCTTGCCAGACTAACTTAATTTCTTTTTATGAGAAGGTAAGTAGAGACCTTGATTCTGGGATGGCAGTGGATGTGATTTACTTAGACTTTGCTAAAGAATTTGATACAGTGTCACACAGAAGGTTACTGGTTAAATTAAGGAATGTTGGCCTGGAACATAGTATTTGTACCTGGATAGAGAACTGGCTAAAAGATAGACTACAAAGAGTGGTGGTAAATGGAACATTTTCTAATTGGACCAGTGTTGTTAGTGGAGTACCGCAGGGCTCTGTACTAGGTCCCTTGCTTTTCAACTTGTTTATTAATGACCTGGAGGTGGCCATTGAAAGTACTGTTTCTATTTGTGCAGATGAGACTAAATTGTGCAGAACTATAGGTTCCATGCAGGATGCTGACACTTTGCACAGTGATTTGTCTAAACTGGAAAACTGGGCAGCAAACTGGAAAATGAGGTTCAATGTTGATAAATGCAGGTTATGCACTTTGGCAAAAATAATATAAATGCAAGTTATACACTAAATGGCAGTGTGTTGGGAGTTTCCTTAACTGAGAAGGATCTTGGGGTCTTTGTAGATAACAAGTTGTCTAATGCTGGGCAGTGTCATTCTGTGGCTACTAAAGCAAATAAAGTTCTTGTATAAAAAAGGGCATTAACTCAAGGGATGAAACATAATTGTGTCTCTTTATAGGTCCCTGGTGAGGCCTCATCTGGAGTATGGGGGCAGTTTTGGACTCCAGTCCTTAAGAGGGATATAAATGAGCTGGAGAGAGTGCAGAGACTAAGTGCAACTAAACTGGTTAGAGGGAGGGAAGAGTTAAATTATGAGGGGAGACTGACAAGGTTGGGGTTGTTTTCTCTGGGGGAAAAAAGGCGCTTGTGAGGGGACATGATTAGACTTTACAAGTACATTAGAGGACATTATAGACAAATAGCAGGGGACCTTTTTACCCATAAAGAGAATCACGTACCAGAGGCCTCCCCTTCAGACTAGAGGAAAAGAAGTTTCATTTAAAGGAACAGAGTAGGGGGTTCATCACAGTGAGGACAGTGAGGTTGGGGAATGCACTGCCGGGTGATGATTCAGTTAATGACTATAAGAGGGACTTGGATGATTTCTTGGACAGACATAATACAAAGGCTATTGTGATACTAAACTCTATAGTTAGTATAGATATGGGTATATATCATTTATGTGACAGTAGGGAGGGGTGTGTGTATGGGGCTGGGTTTTCATTTGGAGGGGTTGAACTTGATGGACTTTGTCTTTGTTCAACCCAATTTAATTATGTAACTATGTAACTATGTAACTATTAGTTGATCCATTTCTCAGTAGGATCTATAGGGAATATAAGTGTAACTATTGTATCAAGTCTAACAGTTGCCTTTAATGGCAGAGATTCTGCTCAGCAGGGACTGAGGGTTCTCCAGGGTAAGCTTTATTCATTGATCTATGAGATTTCCTGACTTGGCGGAGTCAGGCACCCTGTCTGAGAGCTGATACTGATTGATACAAACGCTGCAAGGATATCACCTAAAGCATTGTGACCACTCATGGATCAGTTACAGGGTCGCTGACCCCCTCACACAGCTGCTTCACAAACACAAGAAGGGGAAACATGAAACTTTTCACTTCAATATTAGAAAAATGGTCACAAACAGAAAATAGCAAACGTCTTTATTTCTTTAGAATTATCTGAAACCAACAGAACAGATAAAAAGTGTTGGAAGGTGAAGAACCCCTTTAAAACTTCTCCCAGCTCTCCAAGGCTGGCGGCTCTATTCAAAAATAGGGATTCAAAAAAGGTCCAGGTATTTCAAGTACACAGAGGCCCAAACAGCATTTACCACAATCTACAGGTTGCCAGTTATTTAATTGACCGAACTGCAACTGTGAATCTTGAGAAGGGGAAATGTTTTAAAGTATAAAATTAAGAAACATATTAAAAAGGGAACTATTACAAAAGGGTTTGTAGTATCAAAACTAGCCTGTGTGTGCCCTCTAGTGGTGGTAACAATTAGCGCAATATTAGCTAATTCAGCCTGCAGCCTTGTGCCTTTATATGGTCACAGAACAACCCCTCAGTGACTTCTAATATCCTTATCATTTACAGTAGGGGGTACATTATCCCTTATAATACATGAGTGATACTCAGAGTTCCCTGTATAACTCAGCCTGCAGCCTTGTGCCTTTATATGGTCACAGAACAACCCCTCAGTGACTTCTAATATCCTTATCATTTACAGTAGGGGGTACATTATCCCTTATAATACATGAGTGATACTCAGAGTTCCCTGTATAACTCAGCCTGCAGCCTTGTGTCTTTATATGGTCACAGAACAACCCCTCAGTGACTTCTAATATCCTTATCATTTACAGTAGGGGGTACATTATCCCTTATAATACATGAGTGATACTCAGAGTTCCCTGTATAACTCAGCCTGCAGCCTTGTGTCTTTATATGGTCACAGAACAAACCCTCAGTGACTTCTAATATCCTTATCATTTACAGTAGGGGGTACATTATCCCTTATAATACATGAGTGATACTCAGAGTTCCCTTATAATACATGAGTGATACTCAGAGTTCCCTGTATAACTCAGCCTGCAGCCTTGTGCCTTTATATGGTCACAGAACAACCCCTCAGTGACTTCTAATATCCTTATCATTTACAGTAGGGGGTACATTATCCCTTATAATACATGAGTGATACTCAGAGTTCCCTGTATAACTCAGCCTGCAGCCTTGTGTCTTTATATGGTCACAGAACAACCCCTCAGTGACTTCTAATATCCTTATCATTTACAGTAGGGGGTACATTATCCCTTATAATACATGAGTGATACTCAGAGTTCCCTGTATAACTCAGCCTGCAGCCTTGTGTCTTTATATGGTCACAGAACAACCCCTCAGTGACTTCTAATATCCTTATCATTTACAGTAGGGGGTACATTATCCCTTATAATACATGAGTGATACTCAGAGTTCCCTGTATAACTCAGCCTGCAGCCTTGTGCCTTTATATGGTCACAGAACAACCCCTCAGTGACTTCTAATATCCTTATCATTTACAGTAGGGGGTACATTATCCCTTATAATACATGAGTGATACTCAGAGTTCCCTGTATAACTCAGCCTGCAGCCTTGTGCCTTTATATGGTCACAGAACAACCCCTCAGTGACTTCTAATATCCTTATCATTTACAGTAGGGGGTACATTATCCCTTATAATACATGAGTGATACTCAGAGTTCCCTGTATAACTCAGCCTGCAGCCTTGTGTCTTTATATGGTCACAGAACAACCCCTCAGTGACTTCTAATATCCTTATCATTTACAGTAGGGGGTACATTATCCCTTATAATACATGAGTGATACTCAGAGTTCCCTGTATAACTCAGCCTACAGCCTTGTGTCTTTATATGGTCACAGAACAACCCCTCAGTGACTTCTAATATCCTTATCATTTACAGTAGGGGGTACATTATCCCTTATAATACGTGAGTGATACTCAGAGTTCCCTGTATAACTCAGCCTGCAGCCTTGTGCCTTTATATGGTCACAGAATAACCCCTCAGTGACTTCTAATATCCTTATCATTTACAGTAGGGGGTACATTATCCCTTATAATACATGAGTAATACTCAGAGTTCCCTGTATAACTCAGCCTGCAGCCTTGTGCCTTTAAATGGTCACAGAACAACCCCTCAGTGACTTCTAATATCCTTATCATTTACAGTAGGGGGTACATTATCCCTTATAATACGTGAGTGATACTCCGAGTTCCCTGTATAACTCAGCCTGCAGCCTTGTGCCTTTATATGGTCACAGAACAACCCCTCAGTGACTCCTAATATCCTTATCATTTACAGTAGGGGGTACAATGTACATAATGTATTATAAAACACAGTGATAGTCACACACAGTGTATTAGTGACAAGTTGCTGTATTGCCAGTGTATTAGTGACCTGTCAGACAACTCAGACTCTGACCTCAGCCATAAAGCGAGGCGGAAGTGCTGTGCCAGTGAGAAGACAGGATCAGCCAGAAATGCGCCCCCACTCGGCACCGCAAAGCTACAAGTATCCCGTGACTTTAAAGGAAAGGTTTGATTGAGTTCTAATATTAAAGGCCACACACACAAAATCATGATCATTCCACGATGTCTCCCGAGTGCAAGCGGAGAGCAGTAGACAGGGATCCTGGGAACCTTCCCCACGGGCGGAACCTTTTATGCCGTATCCGGTTTCCCAAGGACGGGTTTTAGGCGCACACCTGCCGCGATACCTTCTGGGAATAGTAGTTTTCCCCTCATCCTCATTGGCTAATGGCCGGAAGGGGGCGGAGTATAGCGCCCCGGTCAGGTCGCAGCTGTAAGCGGTTTGTCACCGGGGAGATTGGTGCCGCTGAGAAGGAGCGGGAGGGCCGCGCACCCTCTTTCTTTAGGCTTAGGAGGGAGTTAGAAGGTAGGGCCCTGCGCAACGAACTGTCATGTTTATATCTATGGGGGAAATAGGATTTCTGTGTGTACAGACGTTACAGTGTATAATATACATGGGCCACTAGTGCTCTCTCCTCTCTGCACCTCATGTATCTCTCGTGTATCTCTCGTGTATCTCAGGCCTGAGGCCTCGTCTGTCTGACTGGAGACTGGGACGTCCAAACAGAGAGACAGTCAGACAGACACAGAGACTCCAATAGAGACACAGACAACAACATAGAGACAGAGGGACAGTGAGACAGATACAGAGACTCCAATAGAGAGACAGGTAACAATATAGAGACAGAGGGACAGTGATAGAGATACCGATAGAGACAGATACAGAGACACCAATAGAGGGACAGTGATGGAGACACTCAGACAGATACAGACACTCCAATAGAGGGACAGTGATACTGAGACAGAGGGACATCAATACAAAAATAGAGACAGAGTCAGTGATACAGAGACTCTAATAGAGGGACAGTGATAGAGAGATTGAGACAGGGACAGTGATAGAGACAGCGTTACAAAGACAGAGAGACAGTCAGCAATACAGAGAAAGCAATACAGATACAGAGGGACAGTGATACAGAGATACCAATAGAGACAGCGATACAAAGACAGCAAGACAGTCAGTGATACAGAGACAGAGGGACAGCGATACAAAGATAGAGAGACAATGATAAAGAGACCGTAATAAAGAGAGACACTGATACAGAGAGTCAGCGAGAGACGGGGCACACACACATAAATCTGTATATTTATTTATATTTACACTTTCCTGAATATCTCCAGAGGCAGAGTAACCAGTTTAAGCAGCAGGCGGGAGAGACTGAATATTCCTGGAGGGACCAATGATTGTTTCTTCAGAAGGAAAATGAACTGAAACTTATTTTAACCCTACAGGGCAGAGGAGCCATGGAAGAGGGGATTATAGGAGGCGGGTGTATAAAGGTGGAGGCTGCAGACATTACATTGGATCAGGTGACAGTAGCCGCGCAATTTCCGGAGCAGCTGAAGATGGAGCCGCACATGGACGGGCCAGTTCTGGTTGGTACAATGGACTGTTTAGTGGATTACAATGTAGGGACCCAGCTGACAGTGGAGCAACAGATCCAGATTGGCGACGGTCCTCTTCAGTGCCCTGCGTATGACATGAGCTGCCTGACTGAAAAGCCCCCCAAACCTCGGCAGAGGAAACCCTCAGGGGAGGGCCAGTTTAGTTGTGGGCAGTGCAGTAAAAGCTTTGGGCGTAGCATGGACTTGGCCAGACACCAAAAGGCTCACAAGGGTGAGAGGAGCTTCCTGTGTAATATTTGTGGGAAGAACTTCCGTCGGCACACTTCCCTTCTGATCCACGGGCGGATCCACACCGGCGAGCGACCCTATCAGTGCACTTTGTGTGGCAAGAGCTTTGTACAGCGCCAGCACCTCACCACCCACATGAGAACTCACACCGGGGAGAAACCCTTCCACTGCATCGAGTGTGGCAAAGGCTTCCGCTGGAGATCAGAGCTCCTGAAACATCAGAAGAACCACACAGACAAGGTAACTGGGCATCTGTTTAAAGCGATTCTGTCATGATTGTTATGATGTAGATTTTATTTCTAAATGACTCTGTTTACACTGCAGATAATTCACTGTACAATATAAAATGTCATTCCTCAACCAGCAAGTGTATTTAGTTGTAATATTGGTGTGTAGGTGCATCTCAGGTCATTTTGCCTGGTCATGTGATTTCAGAAAGAGCCAGCACTTTAGGATGGAACTGCTTTCTGGCAGGCTGTTGTTTCTCCTACTCAATGTAACTGAATGCGTCTCAGTGGGACCTGGATTTTTACTGTTGGTGTATTCTCACTTTGTAACATTTGTTTGGTCACAGGCTTCGGTGGCTTTCGATGATTTGGCTTCCTCTTTCTCTAAAGAAGAATGGATGGAGCTGGAGGAATGGCAGAAAGAGCTGTACAGGAACGTCATGAAGGAGACCTCAGAGACATTAATGTCACTCGGTGAGGGGGGTATTTAATATTCCTTTATTTTCCATTCACTCCAAGAGACTCGTAGGGGATAATCCCTTTCCCATTTGAAGAGATACCATTGAATAAATGCTGTTTCCTCAGAGTGGTTTTACTACAGGTGGTATTACTATCTCATTACTCACTGATTGATCCATTGAGTAGACTTTCAGACATAGCCTCTTGTTGCTGTGTCAGGGGAGGCGGGGCTTGGGCCGCTATATTTCTGTAGTTTAAAGGTGGCCATAGACATAGAGAGCCGTGGATCTCTCTCCGATATGCCCACATTAAAGTGAGCGATAGGCTGATCCAATCGTGGGCCCTAGGGCCCAATGATCGGACCATAATGTATCCGATACGGGCGGTCAGATCGTGGGATCGCATTAAAGCACAGATGCAGCCACAATCCAATGGGATTTTTTAACCTGTCCAATCGGGATCTGGCCAACTTTCAGCCAGATATCGATCAGGGAAGCGGTATGTGAGCAGCTTTTATCTGCCCATGTATTGGAGCCTTAAGGGGTATCAATAGCACTTTTATATATTGATTCATTACTTCTCCCAAGCTGAGAACTTCTTCCCTTGCATTTCTGTTTCAGGGGAAGGCCTGGTGGAGAAAGCCATTGGGGAAAAGGATTGTGATGGACTTGAACCAGCCGCTGCTCTAGCAATAGACTGCACCAGTAACCTGCCATTTTGCCCTGAAGGAGCTGTAACTTGCACTGGTCAGCTGGACGGAGGGCAGCCGAGTCAGCCTGTGGCCATGGCGGAGGGGAAGGACGTGGTTTTCACAGAGGGTGCGGATAAAATCCGAATCAAGTTCGTGGCTGACACATCTAAGACAGAAAGAGCGCACGCTTATTCAGTGTGTGACAAAGTGTTTTACAACAAGCGGACGATTAAGACCCATTTACAGGCTCATTTGGGGGACAGGTCGTATATTTGCAACGTGTGCGGAAAGTTCTTCCGCCGACATACCTCCCTGCTTATCCACGAGCGCATCCACACGGGCGAGCGTCCCTACCAATGTCCTCAGTGCGGCAAGAGCTTTGTTCAACGGCAGCACCTTAACACCCACCTGAAAACTCACACCGGGGAGAAACCCTTTCACTGCACGGAATGCGGCAAAGGTTTCCGCTGGAGGTCTGAGCTGGCCAAGCACCAGAAGGTCCACGTAGAGGAGGTAAGTCCTTGTGGCAACTTGCGGATGATTCCTCCTTCATTCCATTGATCCCTGGAGGCTTAGGGGAGGGGTTACTGAAAGAGTTGAACATCCTGGTGGTATACGTCAGCCCCCAATTCATAATGTCTCCTAATACTTCTCTGCTCAGTTCTATTGATCATTGGAACAGAAGCATCAAGGGACATTTCCTACATCAGTAAATTAAGTTTATTCTATTCAGCCAGGCTCTTCATAGTACTCTTTTATAATATTAACAGTGATAAAACTGCTAATATCATGAAAATAAATAAAAAATCACGTCAATAATAAAATGCTTTAAAGGGCAATTACATTTTGGTGTGGTGGGAGGGAGATTTTTTGCCCTTTAATTTAACCTCATTGGTTATTTCCTTTTTCCCAGTAGTGGGCCAAACCATTAGTTAATCCAAGCAGAGGTTGACATGGTATGTGCTTCTGATATGTATGACTCCTAATTCGTATTTGTGTGCGACTCAGGTGGGAGATGGCTTAGCCAAGGACCAGAGGGGCGATTTGAATATTGGCGAGAAGATTGTCAGCTCTGTCAGCGCAGGTGAGGGGGACAAGTCTCTGCTTTGTCATCTGATAAGTACTTCTTGCCTGCAGACTAGCTTTCTGGCTAAGAATAGTGGGAATTATATATTATCGTACAGGGTAACTAATTTGTAAGGAACTGATTTATCATTTTTACCTTGTTGATTGACACTAGGCATTGTATTAAAGGGAAATAGACTTAAAATGAAAAGGAGTCACAGTCTGAGGGCCGCATGTTATACTGTATATTGCATTTGTTTGGCAGAGCTTGTTGTAACACATATACAAACTATGTTATAATAGGCTCACCCTTCTTAAATGGATAGTTCACAGTTTCAGCAGTTGCCTGGTTTCTAGGGTCCAATTTACCATAGCAACCATGCAGTTGTTGGAATGAGAGACTTGAAGATGGGTAGGAAAGGTCAGATCAGAGAGAAGTAGTGCCAGCCCTGCTATTTGTCTTGTTTGCAGAGTTCGTGGGTCGCATGACATCGAGAGCATTCTCGGGGGTAACAGAATATCCCTGCTGCAAAGCCGATTGTCTCCACTAAAATGGTTAATTCCACCCCTTTCCCCCTCCATGGATCCATAATTATCTCAACCATTCATCTTTAATGTGCCTGTCCATATAGGGAGCAGAGTCTCCTAAGCAATCCAGAACACGAGGGGCCATTTGCTCCAGTAACAAGCTATGGGAGTTGGGTAAAAAGCGCAATGACCCAACTACTATAGCCAGGGAATGGGGGGGGGGGTGTAAGCAGCTGATTCCTCTGCTTCTTAACTTTACCTTCTTATGTACATCAGAAAGATTACAGAAGCTTCACTTGGATCTCAAGGCAACAGCAATCATTACTGATTTAGAAACACACAGATCTCCGTAATTAAAGGGCACAATTCCTTGCTCATCTTTCAAGGATAAGTAAACCTTTAAAATAAGTGAATGTTAAACTGATGAGGGGATTATTGTATGAACTTTTGTCATTTACATTTATTATTTATTTTGTTTTTATTACAAGATATTAAGGGATACATGTACTGTTAATATGAATGAATTTTGTTACAACAGCGCCACCTGCTGGTCAGTTTCCCACCAGTCTGACCAGCAAGTAGTCAAGGAAGTTGTCAGGAGAAAGAAAGAGACTGATGTTCTTCTGCTTAGTAAAGATGTTTTTAATTTTATTCCTAAGCAGAAGAACATCAGCCTCTTTCTTGACTACTTGGTGGTCAGACTGGTGGGGAACTGACCAGCAGGTGGCGATGTTGTAACAAAATCCATTCATAATAACAGTACATGTATCATGGAATAAAAACAAAATAAATAATGAATGTACATTGCAGCATTTCTTAGAATAGCCCCCCTCATCAATTTTAGATTCATTGTAAAGGTTTACTTATCCTTTTACTTAAGCGCATTAACAAGGACTATGCAGAGGATTCTCTATGTTACTTTTTGGGAGATGGGGAGTCAGGTAAATGCTACAACAAGCTCTTTTATGCAAGAGGACAGTATGGTGTATAGAACTCATGCATCAAAAAACATCTTTTAAAATTACCTTTTATAGAACCTGGCTTGGAATACAAGTATCTAAATAGATTTGGCCTCTTTTTCATTTTCAGGTTAGTTCCCATTTAATACTCTTAAACTGCACAGTCTACATCACTGAAATACCAACCACAGTATTTGGGTAAGTGACCAGAATAATATGACGTACTCGCCCACTAAAATGCTGTTAATGTTAGTTTTTTAGGGCAGCAGTGCATGACATGTGTGAGATGTGCCTTAAAAGAACATTAACACCAAAAAAATTATAATCTTCTAAAGTAATGAAACCATAATGCAGTGTTGTGCTGCACTGGTAAAACTGGTGTGTTTTCTGCAGAAACTCTACTATAGTTTATATAAATGAATAGCTGCCCCCATGCCTACACCACAGCTTGTTTATATAAACTATAGTAGTACTTATCTGTTATCTACTGTGTATCCTGTGCTTGAATGGCTGCCCCCATGGCTACACAGCAGCTTGTTTATATAAACTATAGTAGTACTTATCTGTTATCTACTGTGTATCCTGTGCTTGAATGGCTGCCCCCATGGCTACACAGCAGCTTGTTTATATAAACTATAGTAGTACTTATCTGTTATCTACTGTGTATCCTGTGCTTGAATGGCTGCCCCCATGGCTACACAGCAGCTTGTTTATATAAACTATAGTAGAGTTTATGAAGTAAATACACCAGTTTTATCAGTGCAGCACAACACTACACTATGATTTCATTACTTTAGAAGATTTCCATTTTTTGGTGTTACTGTTCCTTTAAGCTTGCAGCCTTCCCTAAATGCTCTAATACACCAGTGCAGCACAAAATACCTTCCTCAGTAACTAGGGGGGAATCATAATGGGCACAGGGAGCCATAGTTGGAAGATGATAATGCTGTACTTTTCCCCCTTTGCATTTTGATTGGTGGATTGGGCTGCAGTGCACATATGTGAGGCAACATGAGCCCTAGTTGGTTTCGCTGGGGTTCCTGACTCCCCTATCTGACAGACTTCACAAAAGACATGATTATACGTTTAATGATTTGTATTGTCTGTAGGAGGTGCAGAACACCAGGCCACAGATTCCCAGAACAAGGGCTCCAAGAAACCAGCTGGTGCGGTTGTACATCCCCGCAATCCGAAATCTGA
The DNA here is from genome assembly GCF_017654675.1 of Xenopus laevis. NCBI lineage: Eukaryota > Metazoa > Chordata > Amphibia > Anura > Pipidae > Xenopus > Xenopus laevis. The sequence continues at coordinate 167,465,468 of NC_054374.1, forward strand.
CAAAGCTCACGCGTGTGCCGAGTGTGGGAAGATCTTCTACAATAAGCGGACGTTAAAGTCACACCTGAGGTCTCACCTGGGCGAGAGGTCGTACATCTGTAACGTGTGCGGCAAGTGTTTCCGTAGACACACGGCTCTGCTCATACACGAGCGCATTCATACGGGCGAGCGGCCCTACAAGTGTGTGCAGTGCGGGAAGAGCTTCGTTCAACAGCAGCACCTCACCACCCATCACTCAACTCACACTGGCATCAAAGCCTTTCCTTGTGACGTCTGTGGGAACAGCTATCGCTGGAGATCAGAGCTGCTTAAACATCAGAAGATCCACGTGGAAGAGGTAAGAGCTCAGCCGCCTTTTCAGACAGACACAATAAGAGATTTACACAAATGAACTTACTTTACACCACAAAGTCTGCAAGGAAGATATTGAGGTTTAGTTATAACTGTCCATTGGCTTCAAACTTGCACCTACTCAAGCTTTACACACAGGAAAAAGCAAGTTTCTTTGGATTAGGGAAGAGGGAGAGGAGCAGTAATTCCCAAACTCTGATGCAGTAGCATGGAGGCTCAGCCTGAAGGCCAGTTAGCATGAGACTTTAGGAGAATGGATATTTGCTCTCCTAGATACACCTGAAAGCCTAGCTTGATGTCAGATAGGGTGAGATTTGGGGAACATAAGTATTAATTGTGCCAGATAATTATTCTCTGAACTATGGCTCATGACTGAAAGGCAATCTTTTCCTATATCTGTATGAGAGGTGCGGGCAGAAGAGGGGGCAAATGGTACAAGAGGAGAGGCTCAATAAGAGAGTGGAAAGCAGAGACCTTTGGCTGACTAGTAGAGAGGTCACCTAGACACGAGTGTACAATAGACAGAGTGATTCTTGCCCAGAGAGAGAGAGAGTGAGAGCAGCTGGACCAGAGAGAGACATGGAAAGATAGGAAAGAAGCATAAAGGAAGATAAAGCCTGACCAGGCTGACTAGGTCCAGCTATAGAGAGTGTGAGCCTTGAGGGGCCATTCAGAGGGTTGATTATACAGACCAGTGTATTGACAGTCTAGAGGAGGTTTGATGAAGAACACCGAGTCGTGGATGTATTAAGGAGCAGTGGAAAGGGGCATCACAGCGAGTAGAGTCAGATATATATATATCAGAGATTTATGTTAAACATTGACTTATTTTTTTTCTATTTTCTAGAACTCCGGAAATGGCTCTGAGGACGGGCAGAAAGGTGAGTTGTCAGTTGGTTGGCATGTTGTGGGCTCTCGGTTGGCATGTTGTGGGCCCTCGGTTGGTTGGCATGTTGTGGGCTCTCGGTTGGCATGATGTGGGCCCTCGGTTGGTTGGCATGTTGTGGGCTCTCGGTTGGTTGGCATGTTGTGGGCTGTTGGTTGGCATGTTGTGGGCTCTCGGTTGGTTGGCATGTTGTGGGCTCTCGGTTGGTCGGCATGTTGTGGAGAACACACACACACAGATACCAGGGAAACTGTTTCAGATCTACAGCACATGTTCTTCCTTTAGCCACGTTCTTGTCTGTTACAGAGACCCCCGTTAGGAAGAGATGTATCCAACGAGTGGAGAGAGGCACTTTGGAAAGGGGCAAAGCGCTGGGGAAGCGGGCGAGACTACTCTTGAGGCAGAGAGCTCAGAAGGCAGAACGCACTCACTCCTGCCCTGAGTGTGGAAAGAACTTTATCAACAAGCGGACTCTGCGCACCCACCAGCGCGTACATACGGACGAGCGATCCTACATCTGTAACGTGTGTGGGAAGAGCTTTCGGAGACACACCTCTCTGCTCATCCACGAGCGAATCCACACTGGGGAGAGACCCTACCAGTGCGCCCAGTGTGGGAAGAGCTTTGTACAGCGCCAGCACCTCAGCACCCACCTGAAGACTCACACAGGGGAGAAACCCTTCCGCTGTGCCCAGTGTGAGAAAGGCTTTCGCTGGAGGTCTGAACTGGTGAAGCATCAGAAGGTGCACGAGGATGAGGTACTTCCTGTTTAATTACATGGAGAGGGTGCTGGGAGTTGTAACAAAGGAAAAACAAGTCATTTACCCTGGGGCCCATGTAATTCTGGGAATAGTAACAACTGCTCTGTTCCACTCGTTGGTTAAGCTGGAAACATGAATAATTTGTCTGTTCATATTACAGAGTCTTCTGGTTGGAGTGAATTCACATAAGAAAAAGATTTCCCTGGGTAAGTTTGTCTGTCCTTAGTCTTCATGTAGATTGCCCTTCTGCAAACGGTTCTAGCACCATTAATTGGTGTTCCGGGACATACATACACATTGTGTCCTTCTTGACATACAGCTGTTTCCTCCTCGTGATATATTGTTTCTATTTTCTGTGACATACGAGCCGATAACATTGTATCCAATCTGGACACGGTGTCCATTCTCGTGTAACATAACCTTTGCGTCTTATCGAATATTCTTATGAACGCTTACATAGGGTAGCGTGATTCTTTAATTTGTGCGTGTTAATTATCACTTTTTTATTTTCACTTGAGTTTATTACTGTAGCCTTCTTTGATTGTTTTATTTTTATTCTTTTTTTTTATTTTTGTCTTACTCTATTCTGGTTTCCATTCATCTATTTGCACCTTTATGTATATGTTTATTTTCACCTATGCTGTCACTGACACGTCATTTCCTCTGCCCCCGGTGTTTCCCTGTTTGATCTTGATTTGTTCCCGCCACACCGTGTATTTATTTCCTTTGTTTGACACATTTTTCACTTTGAGAAAGGCTGTTGTATCAGCCGAAACATCAGCCATTGTCCACAATAAAAATCCTTCTTACTACACCTAAGACCTGCGAGTGCGATCTTTACTATTTCCAATATATATATATATATATATATTGCCCTAACATTTTACAAGTGAATGCAGCATGAGATGTCCCCATTGTTCAGATCTTATTGATCCTCCTAAGCTTACTCACCCATTAAACCTGGGCCTATAGAAAGCACATGCCTTTGATGTGGAATATACTTGCCCTGTAACTTATTTTACTGCGTTTCAGAGAATGACTGGAAGGGTATGAATGGGACGCAGGCAGTGCCGGAGCAGAGTGGTGATGTTGGGGGAGCAGGAAAGTCACAGCAGGCACCTCAGGAGCGTCCGTTTCAGTGCAGTCAGTGTGAGAAGACCTACCTGCGCAGCTCCGACTTGGTGAAACATCAGAGGAGTCATTTAGGACCATTAGGGGAGCGTCCGTATGTATGTAACCAGTGCGGGAAGTGCTTCCGTCGTAACACCTCCCTCCTGATCCACGAGCGAATCCACACGGGGGAGAGACCCTACCAGTGCGCCCAATGTGGCAAGAGCTTCATCCAGAGACAGCACCTCAGCACCCACCTGAAGACTCACACCGGGGAGAAGCCATATCCCTGCAATGTGTGTGGCAAAGGCTACCGCTGGAGATCTGAGCTGGGGAAACACCAGAGGGTGCACGGCACAGAGGTGATCTTATATACAGTATATATATATATATATATATTTTATATATATATATATATATATATATATATATATAGATATATAACGAGAAAGGCTAGAGTGCTAGCCGAAACGTTAGTCGTTTTTTTGATTGAATAAAAAACTTTTCATAAGAGCTGTGAGTGCTAGCTTTATCCTTCGTTATACTTTGCACCCAGGCAACTTTTACTGCTTTACGAGAGAAATCCTATGGCTGTTTGTAGAGAGAAATAGAATTTCAGTGATGTCTCTGTATTTCAGGCTACGGTCACATTTGACGACATGGCTGTGTGTTTTCCGGAGGAATGGAAGGACCTGGAGGAATGGCAGAAAGAACTCTACAAGAATATGATGAAGGAGAACTCGGATTCACTGATATCTCTGGGTAAGGCACAGAATATATAGGTCCCCTTATATTAATGGCATCATCCAGCAGGGCCGTTGGTCTGATATTCGTGCAGGGAAATATGTGCTTGGTTTAACCCCTGCTTCTCTGTGATGCCCTTTAATTCAGTGCAATCTCATCCTGCCATAGAAGAAGATAAAGCCTAAATGACTGGGGCCAGTTTTGGGTCACAGAGCTGATTCTGAGGAATTCAACTTGAGTGCTGGTGTGTGAGAGTTAATGGAGAAAGCCCAGCCCTGGTCTCTGTTGGATTCTGGATGAGACTATTTACTCGTTGTTTTACCCCAACAGGTGAAGTCTGGATCAATAAAAATGGGAAGGAGATGAACCCGAACAGACCCACTGACGTACTGGAAACCTCTGACTCCAAAGACAACATCACACTGGGAGTTGAGGCCCTGAATGTGCTGGATCACATGGGAGCCCCCCAAGAAGTCAGGGATTTCAGCAGCAGTCGCCTCCATGGAGATGAACCCCAAACTTCAGCCGATGCCCTCAGAGGCCTCCGCCAAAGCCTGGGATTCCTGCAGCAGCGGCGCCCCCCTCGGGAGAAGCTCTTCTCTTGCAGCGAGTGTGAGAAACGTTTCTCCCGCAGCTCCGACCTCCTCAAGCACCAGAGGAGCCACCAGACCGGAGAAAAGCCGAATGTGTGCAACGTGTGCGGGAAAGTGTTCCGCCGACGGACTGCGCTCTTTATCCACAAGCGAATCCACACGGGCGAGCGGCCGTACAAGTGCAAGCAGTGCGGCAAGAGCTTCATCCAGCGCCAGCACCTCACTACCCACGTCAAGACTCACACTGGGGAGAGGCCGTACCCCTGTAATCTGTGTGCCAAAAGCTTCCGCTGGAGGTCAGAGCTGCTCAAGCATCAGAGGGTCCACCCGGAAATCCTTGTGCCCCTGTAGAATATACACATGGGTGAGGGCGGGACTTAGACAAACCGTCTCCCCACTAACTGGCAGCACAGACTGTGGGCATTAGTAAATACGGGCAAAGCTGCTGCATTTGGATACGAGGGGCGGCTGCTGCTGTTCTCCATTGGTTGTTCTCCTCAGTGACTCTCTCTCTCTCCAGGGCTTCAGCCACAGCTAAAGGGCAAATGCTGACATGGACCGGCCTCGCCCCACTTCATATAGAGCAAAACACCCTGCTGTGATTATTAACCCCTGTTACTCCAGCTTCTGTCTTTGGGGCGGGGGTATGGAGTAAATATGGCGTCTGTTTTAAAAGGGGTGGTTCACCTTTCAATTAACTTTTAGTATGTCATAGAATGGCTAATTCTAAGCAACTTTTCAATTGGTCTTCATTATTTATTTATTTTCTAGTTTATTACTTTTTATTCCTCATCTTTCTATTCAGGCCTCTCCTATTCATATTCCAGTCTCTTATTCAAATGGGTGCATGGTTGCTAGGGGAATTTGGACCCTAGCAACCAGATTGCTCATACTGGAGAGCTGCTGAATAAAAAGCTAAATAACTTAAAAACCACAAATAATAGAAAATGAAAACCAATTGCAAATTGTCTCAGAATATCCCTTGCTGCGTCATACTAACAGTTAATTTAAAGGTGAACAACCCCTTTAATGAGACCAATCGCATAAAGACTGTGCAGCTCACCAACTGCCTGTCTTGTCTCTCCATGTTCTAAACATGTCAGGCAGTTAAATGAGTTCAACATCATTTCTGTTTGATGAAGATCCGGCTGTGTCTGTACAATCCATAGCTAAGCTCACGGGAGTACAACTCCCAGCCAGTAACATTTCAAGGCTATTGGGCACTTTCTTACTAAGCGGCAGTTTTCTCTTCCTATAAAGGGAGGATCTTGTTCGGATGTGTCAGAATGATTTTAAAGCCCCCCTTCCAATTGCATTTTATTAATGTACTTTCTACTCCCTGTCTGTTCAGTTCATTGTATTGAAGTCCTTCTGAGGTTCCCGTGCCCGGAGGATGCTGATTGGATGATGATGTGCAGCCATTGCTCGCTCACTGCATTTGGAAAGGAGCGTCTGAATGAATCTTGTGCTGGAAAGGAGCGTCCGCTTGCACTCAGTCCTACCCTGAGCCAATCAGCGGCCCCGGGGTTACTCGTTATACGCAGTTTTTAATTGGGACTGTTGTTCTGTTGGCTGTAACGTTTGTGTTCTGTTTAAAGGGGAAGAGTCTTTTTCATAAATGCAAACTCTTAAGGGCAGAGACACACACTCAGATTCAGGGAGACTAGTCGCCAATGGACAAATCTTCTCTTCTTCGGGCGACTAATCTCACCGAACTGCCTCAAGCTGGCTAGAATGTAAATTGCCGGCAGAATGGCAATTGGTGCGATTCGTTTTCTAAAGTTGCCTCACAAGGAAACTTCGGGCGACTTCGGAAAACTAAGTGTCTAAGTCTGAGTGCCATTCTGCCTATGATTTACATTCTAGCCGGCGGGAGGGAGTTCGGGGAGATTAGTCGCCCGAAGAAGAGAAGATTTGTCGATGGGCGACTAGTCTCCCTGAATCTGAGTGTGTGTCTCTGCCCTAAACTGCACTGGGTGTTTATTAAACCTGTTTCACCCACATTCATTGTTATTCCTCTCCTGTGTTATTGAATGTTATTAATCATCTCCCTCTAACTTTATATTAGGGATGCACCGAATCCAGGATCAGGTTCGAGATTCTGGCTTTTTCAGCAGGATTTGGATTTGCCTGAATATTTCTGCCCGGCCGAACCGAATCTGAATCCTAATTTGTATATGTAAAGTAGGTGCAGGGGGGAAATCACGTGACTTTTTGTCACAAAACGAGGAAGTAAAAAATGTTTTCCCCTTCCCATCCCTCATTTGCATATGCAAATTAGGATTCGGATCCGGTTCAGTATTCGGCCGAATCTTTCGTGAAGGATTTGGGGTTTGGCCGAATCCAAAATAGTGGATTCAGTGCATCCCTACTTTATATACGTCCCTGCTGCTCAGAGCTCACTCCTGCTGTGAGACCCTGACTGATAGCATGAGCCATGAGTTGTACCAGCGGGGGAAATGGACTTGTACTAATGCCCCTGACCTTGTGCAACTGCCGCCTCTATGGCTCCAACGCTGGCAACTCAGGAGGCAGTTTGGAACTTGGGGGGTAAAACACTTTGCTAAAGTAAATGCTGATTAATTGATATTTGGAAGGTTTTGTTCTCTGAGACCCCTCCTGTTCCTCTGACTAATCTGGAGAGAGACAGAGAGAGGGGGGATTGGTGGCATTCAGTGCCCCCCAATTGTAGCATATTGGGTTACACTTGTACATAGTGATCATACCCCCCAATGCCATATTCCTTGGTCTCTGCGCTTTTGCAAATGATTCTCGAGCCCAGTACAAACCTTCATTCCCTGATCCATCTTCCTCGGCTCAATCCAAACGTCTGTGTTAAAGGGACCAATCACAGAACAGACAGAGAAAAGTTTCACTTGAGCTTCCAGAGTCCCGATCATTGCCCTGAACCCGCCACTAGATGGCGCAGTAGGATGGACTTTGTGCTTCTCACTGGACCAATTCTGATCATAAAATCGGAAATCCTGGAGGAAATAAAGTTCATTTGTCCCTTTCTGGGCTCAGTGTGGAACCAACACCTTCATTTCTACTCCCACAACGTTTGTCCCCCCAGTGCTGAGTATAAGGATCTGCTTGACATGTGCTGCATAGTTCTGCCTTCTACCCACCCACTTTGTACACTCAGCAAATTGGTGCCTGCGGGTTCCCTAGTGGCCCAGTGCACTTAAAGGATAAGTAAACCTTTAAAATAAGTGAATATAAAACGTATGAGGGGGCTATTCTAAGCACTTTTGTAATGTACATTTATTATTTATTTTGTTTTAATTCCAAGATATTAAGGGATACATGTACTGTTAATAGGAATGAATTTTGTTACAACAGCACCACCTGCTGGTCAGTTTCCCACCAGTCTGACCAGCAAGTAGTCAAGGAAGTTGTCAGGAGAAAGAAAGAGGCTGATGTTCTTCTGCTTAGGAATAAAATTAGAAACCTTTCTCACATCTTTCCTAAGCAGAAGAACATCAGCCTCTTTCTTTCTCCTGACAACTTCCTTGACTACTTGCTGGTCAGACTGGTGGGAAACTGACCAGCAGGTGGCGCTGTTGTAACAAAATTCATTTATATTAACAGCACATGTATCCCTTAATATCTTGGAATAAAAACAAAATAAATAATGAATGTAAATTACAAAAGTGCTTAGAATAGCCCCCTCATCAATTTTACTTTCACTTATTGAAAAGTTTTACTTATCCTGTCATGGGAAAACATGTTTTTTTCAAAACACATCAGTTAATAGTGCTGCTCCAGCAGAATTCTGCACTGAAATCCATTTCTCAAAAGAGCAAACAGATTTTTTTATATTCAATTTTGAAATCTGACATGCGGCTAGACATATTGTCAATTTACCAGCTGTCCGTGTCATGTGACTTGTGCCTGCACTTTAGGATGGAACTGCTTTCTGGCAGGCTGTTGTTTCTCCTACTCAATGTAACTGAATGTGTCGCAGTGGGACCTGGATTTTACTATTGAGTGTTGTTCTTAGATCTACCAGGCAGCTGTTATCTTGTGTTAGGGAGCTGCTATCTGGTTACCTTCCCATTGTTCTTTTGTTTGGCTGCTGGGGAGGGAGGGGGGTGATATCACTCCAACTTGCAGTACAGCAGTAAAGAGTGATTGAAGTTTATCAGAGCACAAGTCACATGACCAGGGGCAGCTGGGAAACTGACAATATGTCTAGCCCCATGTCAGATTTCAAAATTGAATATAAAAAAATCTGTTTGCTCTTTTGAGAAATGGATTTCAGTGCAGAATTCTGCTGGAGCAGCACTATTAACTGATGCATTTTGGAAAAAAAAAATTTCCCATGACAGTATCCCTTTAAGTCCGAATGTTTGGACCCCAGAGGATTTACAGCGAGGCACAGTAATTAGTGTAGAGCCAATCAGAGTGCAGCATAATCCCATCATGTGCTACAGGTGCACCCCGGCTACTCCCATAGTTCCAAGCAGTAGAATTTCTTCCTTATATACAAGGACCCGGGGGCTCAACCTGTTGTTCATCTACAACTCCCAGCAGCCCTTGGCTGTCATTGGGCACTGGTTGCTGTAACTATAACAGTAGCTAAAGGTTGAACATTACCCACAATAAAGCCTCTTGTACCTGCCACCCCCGATTCTGGCGACAGCTGCTGCTCTAAGAGCCCAGGGCATTTGCCCCTTTGGCCACCTAAGGGGAGCTTTGTTTGTATCTCTGTAGGGGACACAGTATTGTTCCATTTCTGGGCCCCGGATATGACAGTTTCCCTTTAAATGGCAGCCAGAGGCGTGTGCTTCATTCTGCTGCTGGTTTGGGGCCCGGGTCCTGCATTTGGGTCTGACTCCTGTTTGTGTTGTAACTCCCCGTACCCTGGGACTTGTACTGAGCCGATAAGTCTCATTTATGGCCACGCTGTGAAACTGCTTCAGAAGGAGAATTAGTGGCAGAACATCTGATGATTATTAACCCTCGTATACTGTGGCCTCATTCCTCTCTGGGCAAGAAACATCTTCATCTGCAGGTAAGTACCCACACCCTTAACCCCTTCCCTGCAGGCACGTCCACTCATGTGCCCTCCAGATGCTCTATTGTTTCAGGAGTCAGAACCAGCAGTGCAGAAAATATAAAGTGACAGACAAGAGCAGTGACAGCGTGAGGGATCTCCATTTAATGATATATGTTGGTTTTGGGGTACTTGGGGGATATGGGGTGCATTGCTATTCATATAATTAAGTTTCTCTCTATAAAGGACACGCAAACATTTAAAAACCTCAAAAGTAAAAATGCTCAGGGTGATTAAAGCACATTTGCAGCTGACATTATTATTACATTTTTTTTTGCAGTTTCACAGAAATTGAAGTTTTTATTAACTGCCAAAATAATGAATTTTATAACAACCGCGCCACCTGCTGGTCAGTTCTTGTAACAGTAAAAGAAACAGAGACTGAATATTGTCCCTACAATGAAAGTGCACAAAATGTGATGAATGGAATGGGGGGGGGGCAAGATGATAAGCGCGGGGGTTATTTGGGGACAAGAGAGAGTGGAACAAGGTTAATTAGAGGCTCCCTGACGTTACTTCTGTCATCCCTTTATATGTTCTACAGCCGGAGAAAGAGACAGACTAGAGGAGGGGAGTGATAGTGACAGAGAGAAGTCGAGAGGGAGAGAGAAAAAAAGAGAGAGGTGGAGAAGTAGAATAGGGGAGAGCTAAAGAGTGAGAAGTAGAGAGGGGTAGAAAGAAAGCAAGAGAATTAGAGATGAGAGAGACAGACAGATTGAGAGAAGTAGAGAACAGGAGGGGAGAGAGAGAGAAGTAGAGGGAAAAAGAGAAGAAGCAGAGGAGGAGAGAGAGTAGAGGGGGAGAGAGAAGTATAAAAGGGGGAGAGAAAACAGAGGGAGAAAGAAAAAGAAAGGGCGGAGAGAAAAAAGATAGAGGAGGAGAGAGAAAAGAGAGTGGTAGAGAGATAGAGAGCAGAGCCGGAATTAGGGGTAGGCATGTGCCTAGAGCGCAAAGTTGGAGGGGTGCCAGGCACGTACCTTTACCTGTCTTTTACCCCTAGTCCAGTCCCCTCTCTCCGATTTGTGCTTCCGTTCTCGAGAGCAACAATTCGCGCATGCACGCGGGTAAATGTGCATCAGCATCAATTTGTGCATGCGCGCCAGCGACAATTCCAGCATGTGCGCTCCCAGTCACTGCAGCGACCTGCCAGGTTGCCTAGGCGCCTGCCCAGTCTGGCCCGGCTCTAATAGAGAGAGAAAGATAGAGGGAGAGATAGGGGGAGAGAGAGATAGAGGAGAGAGCACTTGGTCTGTAGGTGGCGCTGTTAGTCAAGGAGCCCCCCAGTCTGAGCACATCATGGGGGAGACTCTGAGCTTGAATAGGGCGGGTGTCAGTTTCTGGCTAACATTAGCCAACTGAAGATTTACACATAAAGTGACCTGGTTTTTATCCCCAGAACTTTCTTAAATGACACCCCCACAGGCCCCATCCACCCTGGGCTGATATTAAAGGAACAGTTCAGTATAAAATTAAAATCTGGGTAAATAAATAGATTGTACAAAATAAAAATGTATCTAATATAGTTAGTTAGCCAAAAATGTAATGTATAAAGGCTGGAGTGAGTGGATGTGTAACATAATAGCCAGAACTCTACTTCCTGCTTTTCAGCTCTCTAACTCTGAGTTAGTCAGTGACTATAAGGGGGGCCACATGGGACATAACTGTTCAGTGAGTTTGTAATTGATCCTCAGCATTCAGCTCAGATTCAAAAGCAACAGTTATGTCCCATGTGACCTCTCCTCAAGTCACTGATTGGTTACTGCCTGGTAACCAATCAGTGGAAACCAAGAGAGCTGAAAAGCAGGAAGCTTCTTGCAGGTATCAGTGGCGCTGGACTGGCAATCTGTGGGTTCTGGCAAATGTCAGAGGGGCTGCTGTAAGTTGTCATAGACACTCACTATATTGTGTACTGGGGGGGGGCCCTGGGTACCTGAAATGCTAGGACCTATTTTGACTCCCAATCCAGACTTTGGTATCACTCATTCCTCCTCTCTTGATAGGGAATCCCATAACCTGACTGTCCTTACAGTAAAGAACCCCTTCCTATGCTGATGGTGAGATCTCCTTTCCTCCCCACCAATGAATCACTCATTCCCCCTCTCTTGATAGGGAATCCCATAACCTGACTGCCCTTACAGTAAAGAACCCCTTCCTATGCTGATGGTGAGATCTCCTTTCCTCCCCACCAATGAATCACTCATTCCTCCTCTCTTGATAGGGAATCCCATAACCTGACTGCCCTTACAGTAAAGAACCCCTTCCTATGCTGATGGTGAGATCTCCTTTCCTCCCCACCAATGAATCACTCATTCCCCCTCTCTTGGTAGGGAATCCCATAACCTGACTGTCCTTACAGTAAAGAACCCCTTCCTATGCTGATGGTGAGATCTCCTTTCCTCCCCACCAATGAATCACTCATTCCCCCTCTCTTGGTAGGGAATCCCATGACTGTCCTTACAGTAAAGAACCCCTTCCTATGCTGATGGTGAGATCTCCTTTCCTCCCCACCAATGAATCACTCATTCCCCTCTCTTGGTAGGGAATCCCATAACCTGACTGCCCTTACAGTAAAGAACCCCTTCCTATGCTGATGGTGAAATCTCCTTTCCTCCCCACCAATGAATCACTCATTCCCCCTCTCTTGGTAGGGAATCCCATAACCTGACTGCCCTTACAGTAAAGAACCCCTTCCTATGCTGATGGTGAAATCTCCTTTCCTCCCCACCAATGAATCACTCATTCCCCCTCTCTTGGTAGGGAATCCCATAACCTGACTGCCCTTACAGTAAAGAACCCCTTCCTATGCTGGTGGTGAGATCTCCTTTCCTCCCCACCAATGAATCACTCATTCCCCCTCTCTTGGTAGGGAATCCCATGACTGTCCTTACAGTAAAGAACCCCTTCCTATGCTGATGGTGAAATCTCCTTTCCTCCCCACTAATGAATCTGTTATCATAAAGCCTATCCCGACCATTTGTGACATCATCAGAGGGAATCAGTAGATGTGGGTGAGGAGGAGGGGTGGGGGTTTAAGGATTTTAGGATAAAGTTTGGGATAAAATGTTTCTGGCCTGCCCATTGCCAGTTGAATGTGTTGTTCTGTTTGTGGCCCCAGGACTGTAGGGAACCCACACCCCTAAATCCTGTGCTGTTCCTCAGACTTTTACAGTAGTGGAGGAGTCTTGCTGAACTGTAACCCCCGTGCGCCCGTTATATTCCCTTACATCTCTCTGCTCCTTCCTAAAGCAGCAGAACAAGATAAGGGGCCTGAGCTTCCCAGCATGCACTGCTCCTTATCCCTCCCAGAGACCCCCGGGGCCACACGCAGGCTTTGTGCAAAACAGATAAGGGCCCGAGGATGGAATCCTGCAGCAAAAGGTACTGATTGGATTTCAGGAGAGAGACTATCGGCTGATTCATTGTCTGGGCCGAGTGGACTGACAGACAGACTGACTGAAGTCCTCCCAGTAATATGAATGTGTTGTACAGTTTGCTGCCCTTATATATAAACCCTACACATAATGACCCTATTATATATATTTATATACAGGGGGTGAAGAGCAGCAGTATCTTTAACCCCTACTCTTCACCCTTCCCCAAAATCCTCACACACACCTAGTCTGATACTCTTCTGATGTCACAAATGGGTGGGATGTGTAAGTAATATTCATTGGTAAAGATGATTTCACCATCAGCATAGGAAGGGGTTCTTTACTGTAAGGACAGTCAGGTTATGGGATTCCCTACCAAGAGAGGGGGAATGAGTGATTCATTGGTGGGGAGGAAAGGAGATCTCACCATCAGCATAGGAAGGGGTTCTTTACTGTAAGGGCAGTCAGGTTATGGGATTCCCTACCAAGAGAGGGGAATGAGTGATTCATTGGTGGGGAGGAAAGGAGATCTCACCATCAGCATAGGAAGGGGTTCTTTACTGTAAGGACAGTCAGGTTATGGGATTCCCTACCAAGAGAGGGGAATGAGTGATTCATTGGTGGGGAGGAAAGGAGATCTCACCATCAGCATAGGAAGGGGTTCTTTACTGTAAGGGCAGTCAGGTTATGGGATTCCCTACCAAGAGAGGGGAATGAGTGATTCATTGGTGGGGAGGAAAGGAGATTTCATCATCAGCATAGGAAGGGGTTCTTTACTGTAAGGGCAGTCAGGTTATGGGATTCCCTACCAAGAGAGGGGAATGAGTGATTCATTGGTGGGGAGGAAAGGAGATCTCACCATCAGCATAGGAAGGGGTTCTTTACTGTAAGGACAGTCAGGTTATGGGATTCCCTACCAAGAGAGGGGAATGAGTGATTCATTGGTGGGTAGGAAAGGAGATTTCATCATCAGCATAGGAAGGGGTTCTTTACTGTAAGGACAGTCAGGTTATGGGATTCCCTACCAAGAGAGGGGAATGAGTGATTCATTGGTGGGGAGGAAAGGAGATCTCAGTCATGGTGCTGATGTTTTTATCTCTCAGATATACGGGTCGGTTACCAATCATCTTCCGGCCATAGAGCAGCCTTGTTTTACTTCTCAGAAAGAGTCCAGCACATTCCTTCATTATCGATCAGTGTAAAGTCCATTTATTTTAAGCAACAATGAAACGTTCACATTTACTGCCAGGGATTTCAGCACCATTAAAGGGGAACTCCACCCAAAACCTGTTTTTTATACAAAGCAACAAAAAACAGAACAGCTTATGGTTTTTGGGTACAGTTTCCCTTGCCACAAACTCCACAATACTGCCACAGATATACATACACATATACGCTGAAAGTGTGTAATGTTTCTTAAAGTCCCTTTACATCATTAACCCTTTGTTTTATTAGATGAGCCTTCATGTAGAGTCACAAGTACATTGATTGATGTTGACAAGGTCAGAAATGGCCAATGCGATGTCACAATGGAGACTAAAGGTCTGAGTAAATACAGTACAGCATGCTGCTGTGTCATTCCTATAATGGCTCTAAGTGCTCTAAGAGTGGGTGGTGCATGGAGTGAAATGGAGGACAAGTCATAAATCCATTGGTTTGGTTTTTGTCCACCATCAGAAAGCTCTGAAGAAGACCCACCTGAAGAAGACCCACATGAAGCAGACCCACATGAAGCAGACCCACATGAAGAAGACCCACATGAAGCAGACCCACATGAAGCAGACCCACATGAAGAAGACCCACATGAAGAAGACCCACATGAAGAAGACCCACATGAAGCAGACCCACATGAAGAAGACCCACATGAAGAAGACCCACATGAAGAAGACCCACATGAAGAAGACCCACATGAAGAAGACCCACATGAAGCAGACCCAAATGAAGAAGACCCACATGAAGAAGACCCACATGAAGAAGTGACCCATAGCCCCGACTCACCCACTCCTTAAAAAAAAACCCAATACACTGCTGATGACAAGGTCAGAAATAATCACGAAATGCCAAAATGGTTACTAATGACGAGCCAAAATGCCAAAATGACGAGCCTTTATGATAAGTTGGAATGTCACAGGATTCCACTGAGAATGTTAAGGATAAATCCATTGGGAGTCACTGGGGAGCATCATCAGATAGCTTTGCCCATGATCAGAACGCTCATTAAGAACACCATGATGAAGAAGACCCACATGAAGAAACGATCCATGACCTTGGCAACCTTCTTCCACTCGCCAGTCCTTTTCTGAGCCGCCCGTTGATCCCGGAAGCAGTTGGCAATATATTCAATGTTTTTCAGCAAACGTTCGTTGTGGCACAGGCATTGGATATTGGGGCACTCCTCGTACCCAAACCCTTTCCCACCTCCACCTTGCTCAGAAAAGTACTTGCCACTCTCCTGACAAACACCGTGAGCATATTTGGAATGTTCTGGCTCATCCATGGCCTCTTTGTCCTTTGGGCTGAGCTTTTCTGGGCAGTTCTTAACCACATCAACAACCTCCTCTTGCTTGGCCTGTCCATTCAACCCTGGTACTTTGGATGTTCTCTCAGAATCTGGTTCAGTTCTAGGTCTTCTACAGCTTTCTCCCACCTCATATACAAAGAATATCCTGGACATGTACTGCAAGATGTACTTCTTGGCCCATTCAGGCACTGGTTTTGCTTCTGGCCCACAGTGATGGATGTTCATGATAAAGATGGTTAGTGCTGTTGATGCAGTTATCATAGTCATCGTCGCAATATAATACTTTCCTGCAATAAGAAAATGCATTAGACTCATTCCTGTATTGTTAAGTCGTTTTCTGGATCAGCTTGAAGAACATTCAAGCTAATCCATCACATGGGGCTGGGAGAAGGAGTAGGTGCAAACATCTGATAGACTAGAGGTACAGCTTCGAAGGTCCTCAAGTCTATAAGATCTTTTTTACTGGACCCCCAGCTTAACGTGCCAAATGTAGGCCCAGTGTAAATGATAACTTATCATGGTAATTGCTCTAATTACTACTCACCAATAAGTGGCACATTTTCTGAAGGTGGCATACTCTCAGCCACCAGTAATTGAAACACGGTGAGGGCCAGCAGGACAGTTACACCCAAAGAGACCTTCTCTCCTGAATCTGCTGGAAGATAGAAGCCCAAAGGTGCTAGAAAAGAGATCATAACACAGGGGAGCAGGAGGTTGAAGATGTAGAAAGAAGACCTCCTCTTTAACATGAGGGTGTAGGTGACATCAGGGTAAGGTTCTGAGCAGCACCCATAAGTGATAACATTCTTCTTGGCTGGCATTCCCAATACCTCCCACTCAACATTTTCTACAAAATCAGTCAGGTCCCCCGTATCCAGGTGGTTGAGGATGTCGATTTGATTTCCATTGTACGTCCAAGAGCCAAAGGTCAGGCGACACTGCTGTCTATCGAAGGGGAAGAAGGACACATCAACCTTGCAGGAGCTCTTGGTGATCGCAGGCGAGTCCCACATGATCTGCCCATCATATCTGATGACCACATTGGTTTCCATGGAGCCTGTGAACTGGTCATCAGCACTAAGGAATAAACCAATAGAGACTGGATGTCAAACACTTCTGGTCTAACAGTTTAATTACCCAAACTAGTAAAGTGTCAGTCTTTGGGTGTGTGAGTCTCATCTCTCTTCTATACTCATTTCCTACCACCTACAATATCATTTTGTATTTTAACGTTCTTCTACTGCACTTTTCTTTTATTGCCTTCTCTTCTTTAAACCTTGGATACTTATACCTTTAGAATCCTTGACTACTGTTCAAACCCCCCTGTATGGTCAAACTTTTGGATTGGGTCAACCTTAACTGATTATAAGATTAGAGTTCTAGGAAAACATTGGTTGTTCCAAGACCTGTAAATAACCTTTCACCCCAAAGCCAGGGGCACAGCTGCCATGAGACAAGTTGAGAGACCACCCCTGCCCAAATCCAGGTGTATCTTGCGACTAGGATTGGCACCTGTCTTTTCAGAAGGGCTTTTCAGGATTTTCAGAAGGGCTGCCCGGGTCTAGACAGTCTGCCCAATTTTCCAAATAAGGAAAACCAGGCAGGATCTCCCTATATTGACATGGTGATCATCGATACACTGATAACTGTGTTATAGCTCTTCCTCTGTGATGTCGCTCGCTCTGCCCTCAATGTTGATCACCCAACCCCTCTGACATCATGGCTCCGCCTCCTGCCCGGATCAGAAATGATTTTTGCAAGTATGCTCCCCAAATCTTACCCTAACAGGCCTCCGTGTTGGACTGGCCCACCGGGATACCAGGAAAACCCCCAGTGGGCCTCTTGCTTCCATTTGGCCTATTTCACAGTCATTCCCTATTTCTTTATGGGAAAAAGGCTTAATAATGGAAGAATAAAGTATATTAAGTAGATATAAGACTAGTAGAATAAAGAGGTTGAGTGAGGAGGAATAATAGTTTGGAACATGGGCCCACAGTCTATGGTTTTCCATTGGGCCCATGGTCTAAGGTTTTCTGGTGGACCACTGGCATCCCAGTCCGACACTGAAAGTCCTTCAGACTGAGCCCCCACTGCCACTGATACAAGCACCCCCAAAGGCCAGCCTCGCAGATTAGGAACCACTGATTTAGGAGTATATTGGTATGGGGGAGCTTCTTCAATATGCATGATGTTGGTAAGTGTAGACACCAGGCCATTTGTAGGGCAATCAGTAAGCCAGTAGGATGTCCATAACAGCAGATGCCAGGACACTTCACGCTTGATACAAGTGTATCCATGTATCCATGAGAGCCATGAGAGCCACCTAACTTTAGGACACTTGACCAACCAGCACAGTATCAGTAACAGCAGAAATAACGTAAGAGTCTCAGATCTGATCTTCTACTTTCCATTTCTGAATTGTGAGCTACCTCAGCTCTTTACTGTAGGTCAAATCAGGCATCTACTGCTTTTCCCTGCTGTAGACCAGAGAGCAAACAACTGTAGTATATTCAGCCAATCGGTTCAATGTTTGTAACAGCAGGCGCCATGTTTGTATAAGAGACACATATCTCAAGTGCTGCTTTTGACTCCTAAATTCCAAACCATTTCTTATCACATAAACTCTGAATTTCTAACCAACTGTCAGCTCTCTAATGTAGGACATCCAGGCAATCAGCATAATGTCAGAAACTGCAGACATCTGAGTTCTTTCTTAAAGAGACAGGAAATGTAAAATGGCTACTACGAGGTCACATTGGCCAGGAACTTACTTGGTCTAAACAAGGGTGGATCCGGATACTGACTTTTCTTGACTGACGTAAGGGAATAACGTAAGGTATGAATGTAACTCTAGCTCCAAGGTGGTCCAGTTCCCCAGACAAGGTTAAAGGGATACTGTCATGGGGAAAAAAAATTTTTTTCAAAATGAATCAGTTAATAGTGCTACTCCAGCAGAATTCTGCACGGAAATCCATTTTTCAAAAGAGCAAACAGATTTTTTTATATTCAATTTTGAAATCTGACATGGGGCTAGACATATTGTCAATTTCCCAGCTGCCCCTGGTCATGTGACTTGTGCTCTGATAAACTTCAATCACTCTTTACTGCTGTACTGCAAGTTGGACTGATATCACCCCCTCCCTTCTCTCCCCCCCCCAGCAGCCTAACAACAGAACAATGGGAAGGTAACCAGATAACAGCTCCCTAACACAAGATAACAGCTGCCTGGTAGATCTAAGAACAACACTCAATAGTAAAATCCAGGTCCCACTGAGACACATTCAGTTACATTGAGAAGGAAAAACAGCAGCCTGCCAGAAAGCATTTCTCTGCTAAAGTGCAGGCACAAGTCACATGACCAGGGGCAGCTGGGAAACTAACAAAATGTCTAGCCCCATGTCAGATTTCAAAATTGAATATAAAAAAATCTGTTTGCTCTTTTGAGAAATGGATTTCAGTGCAGAATTCTGCTGGAGCAGCGCTTTTAACTGATTCATTTTGAAAAAATATCCCTTTAAGTAACAAAGAAAGAAACTGGATGAATTATGTCAGTAAGAGCCCAAAAACTTGACGTTCTGTTTTGTTATCTTACTGCAACTCATCTAAACGACACAGCAGGGGGTGACAATAAAAAGGCAATATGACTCCATATAATATCACATATACAGGAAGAGCAATAGAAATGCAAAGTGGTAATTTAGTCTCAGGCCCCAGAAGGTCACCTCCGAAGAAGAACCTGAGATGTTTGACCCGTCAGTTACTAGGGGATTGTGTTACATCCCGGGTATGAGACTGGGAGCTGACAGAGGATAGTGCACAAGTGATGCCCCAATCTGTTTCTGTACAAGAAAACAAGGAGGGATTGGGAAGGGAACCTCCTGGACTAACTGGGATGTTTGAAATGTATTTGTTGTCACCAAGGACTTAAAATGAACAAGGCAGCATAACCTACATGGCTTCTTTGTACTCTTGTCTTATGGAGCAAAGAGGTCTATTGCAAGATGACTAGAGGAAAATAGACAACCTTGTTCATTGTCCAATCACAGGATCCTCAACTTTCTAGCCAAAAAATCCCTCTAGAATTCCCAGGCATTATCATATCTGAGCAGCCAGGGCACCTCTCTGCTTTATACGCTCAACAATTATTCATTTATCAAAGAAACCGATGATGAAGAACATTCAAGCTGATCCATCACAAGGGGCTGGGAGAGGGAGTAGGTGCAAACCTCTGATACACTGGAGGTACAGCTTTCAAGGTCCTCAAGTCTTTTTTACTGGACCACCAGGTTAACGTGCCAAATGTAGGCCCAGTGTAAATGATAAATTATCATGGTAATTGCTCTAATTACTACTCAACAATAAGTGGCACATTTATTGAAAGTTGGCATACTCTCAGCCACCAGTAACTAACATAGTAACTTAGTAAGTAAGGTTAAAAAAACACACACACGTCCATCAAGTTCAACCTTTTAGGGAGAGATTCAGGGAGAGAATTCCACATCATCAACATTATATTGACTCACCTGCCCACCAAACGGTTCAACAGAAGCGCTATTACTGTCAATATCTGAATCCTATTGACCTCATCCTTCATCTTCCCCAAAGTTCTAGATTTCCTGACTCCAAGACCAGAGTCTGTGATAACTGAGAGAGCTCTTCTACCCCAATCTAAGCACAGGAACACCACAAAGACAATTGCTTGAGTCCCAAACTATTCTTTGGGATATTCACGGATGCTTATCATTCTATGACTATTGCAAGGTCCTTACATTCTCTGATGACACCATTGAGTTTGCACATACTTGGGAGCATAAGGAAACCACATACAACTTATACATGATATTATCCAGTATATAAAACAATCTATTAAATACCTCAAAGATTAGGGAACTTATCATTAACCTCAGGACCCCCCCCCCCCAAACTACACAAGCTAAAGCTAATCTACAAAGCTGATGATATGACTGAAAAGCCCAGGGAACCTACCAGTGGGGTTTGGCAACTCTACACAACAATGAAGATCTACTTTGTCTCTCATTCCGTCATCTTCTGCTGCTCATCCCCACTTTCCCCTCCCTAAATCCCCTTCTAACTTTCCTCAGCTTATCCACTGTCTGATGATGGTCATAGAAGTTTTTGCCACTTACCTTTGACACTACTTTGGGTTTATTCAGAACAGATTAATCTCTGATGCTCCAGCTGAGTGGAGACTTACCCTTTGTGTGTTATTATAGGGTTTAGTTACTCCTGAGCATTGCCCAAGCCACCAGCACTATGGGGTGGCCTTAGAGATAGTAAAGTGAAGACTTATACAGGGTTCTCTTTATGTTGGTTTGGAAGATTTCAAAGGTTTTGCCTGTGCCCAGGCTGGAAAAGTGATAGGAATCGAACTGATGGCACTCAACACCCATCCGACCTACTTGTTATATAGGACTATATCAGGTCTCCATACATAACTGCTAGGTATACGGATGGTATCAAGTCCATCATAATCTTCCTTGTTCCAGCGCAGGTAGGCATCAAACCACACCTGTCGGATCCACAGGTAGGCCATTAGGATCTGGTTCCGCTCATCCTAAACAGCATGCGGGGAAAAGAAGACACGTTACCCAAAACACTTGTGCAAAAATGACGGAATATCTAGAGGGTTCTGCTTTGGAGAAAAGAATCACTTCTGACCCCATTTCCCAGGGATTAAGTTCCATGGGAATGATCTGGGGTGGCCATCGATCGCTCCCTACAGATACTGTACCATGTCAATGATCTGGGAGAGGGTGATCTGCAGGGTGACATTCATGGCTTTATCCATGTCCTCTACAGGCCGCAGAGCGTTGGAGTAGTTGGCAAATAGATCGTTCATCAGCTTGTAGGCGAATTTCCCCTGTGCTCCTTGTACCCCTGAAATAAGACAGAACAGGTACAATGACCACAAAAGTCTGTGTAATGTTCTCTGGGATGCAAGAAACTCCCTGCAACCTTACTCTTACTTAATAATTAGTATATATATATATTTATATATTGGATGCTTGTGTGATCTCCCTTTTTCTTGAGCGGAGACTCTGTGGGAGAATGTTGTTAATGAAAGGTTGGCAGTGGGGTTTGGGTGAGAAATGAGTCTTAAGCAGGGACTGGGTGGAGGTGCTGGCAAATTGAGGTGCTGGGAGATAGATGTGCTGGCAGATAGGGGTGCTGGAAGTTAGAGGTGTTAGCAGATGGGGGTGATGGCAAATAGGGGTGCTGACAGATATGGGTGCTGGCAGCAGATAGAGGTGCTGGGAGATAGGGGTGCTGGCAGATATGGGTGCTGTCAGACGGAGGTGCTGGGAGATAGAGATGCTGGGAGACAGGGGTGCTGTCAGATAGGGGTGCTGGTAGATAGAGGTGCTGGTAGATAGAGGTGCTGGTAGATAGGGGTGCTGGGAGTTAGGGTGCTGTCAGATAGGGGTGCTGTCAGATAGGGGTGCTGGGAGTTAGGGTGCTGGCAGATAGGGGTGCTACGGGCCAGGGTGCTGCAGATCCCGGCTATAGTAACAGACACCAGATACATATTATGGGCCGATGGTTGTGACACTAATTACTGCTGTACTGAGAACTCGCTGCTTGTTTGTTTGTAGTTGCTGAATAGCAGCCGCCCCCCCTCACATTGTCTCCCCCCCCTCACATGCTGAATGTTTAATGGGGCCGTATAGGTTCCCCCAGATCACATCTCCACTCACATCTCTCAGACTCACTTACAGATCAGGAACAGTCGCCTCTCAATGAGACCGACCTCGACACACCTGATTGGGTTACAACTAATTCACAGATGCAGCAAAATCCCTCAGATCCACCTGAAACTGGAGATTGTGCAGCACCGGAATCAGCTGATCTCAAGGGACACTGCGCCTGAGCCCAATACACTCACTTATTATATAGATATATATATATACTCATATACACTCACACATATATATATATATATACTCACATACACTCACTTATTATATAGATATATATATATACTCACATACACTCACACATATATATATATATATACTCACATACACTCACTTATTATATAGATATATATATAAATATACTCACATACACTCACTTATTATATAGATATATATATATATATACTCACATACACTCACTTATTATATAGATATAAAGATATATATACTCACATACACTCACACACATATATATATATATACTCATATACACTCACACATATATATATATATATACACTCACATATATATACACACACACACACACTTACATACACAGGGGTGCACAGACAGACATTGAAAGATTAGATAGATAGAGAGAGAGAGAGAGAGAGAGAGAGAGAGAGAGATAGAGAGATAGATAGAGAGAGAGATAGATAGATAGATAGATAATAGAGAGATAGATAGAGAGATAGATAGATAGATAGATAGATAGATAGATAGATAGATGATAGATAGAGAGATAGATAGATAGATAATAGATAGATAGATAGATAGATAGATAGATAGATAGATAGATGATAGATAGATAGATAGATAATAGAGAGATAGATAGATAGATAGATAGATAGATAGATAGATAGAGAGATAGATAGATAGATAGATAGAAATAGATAGATAGAGAGAGAGATATACCTGTAGATAGAGCTAGACAGACAGACAAATAGATCGATAATAGACTGATGATCAATAGACAGACAGATACTTGATAGGCAGAATAACAGACAGACAGACTGATGATCAATAGACAGACAAGTAGTTAGACAGATATATGACCAATAGACAGAAAAACAAAAAAAGACAGATGACAGACAAACAGTCAGAATGACAGAGAGACAGACAAATAGGCAAATGGGTTTATAAGTGGAACAGACAGACAGACAGACCCTGCAGAAGAAGAAGGTGGGGGTATAAACGTGTGTAACAGACAATGGCGCCCCAATAACCTGCAGCCCATAGTAATGATTACAACTCTGCAGTTGGTCCCTATTGTAATGAATGTGTCGCTGTATCTTTCACTGAAGCAAGTGGGGAGAACAGAGACATGAGCCTGCAGGGAGTTGTTTGTCCTCCCCCAGGTGTCCATGGGTCCCTCCCACACTCCAGCTGAAACAGACAGTTATTGGTCCCAATCAAATGATACAGAACAAACATCACTCAGTGATTGGCTGATATGACTTTTTGCACCATACATTTAAAGGGGCAGTACACCGTGAGGGAGGCTCAGCATGACAGATATGACATGTATTGTAGGTTTAGGTTTTCTGTGAGATTTATTTGAATCATTTAACTTTGTGCTGTAGTTTCCAGGTTCAGGAATCTGAAATGCTATCTGGTTGCTACAGCTGAACTTCCCCTAGCAACCAGGCAGAGTAACTGAAAAGAGAGATAAGTGATCACCCATTAACACTATATCAATACAATTGTAGCCTCAGGGTTACTCTGCTTTCCCTTTAGCTGGGTCAGCGACCCCTGACAACCAAGCTGGAGAGAGACAACCAGTTGAATCCCATAAAGAGCGGCTGAATATCACTGGCTGACACTGCAGGTTAATATTGAGATGAGTGGCCCCTTCCCCAGGGGCCCAACCAAATGGAAATCAATGGTAGAATTGGGGCACGTGATGGTCCTTTCACTCTCTCAGCGGCAAAACCTGCCCTAATGCCCCACATTCACCCCAATAGGTTTTTGTCCAGTAAACGTCTGCCCCTTTTATGTCCTACAGATCCCAGGAGCCCAGTGAGGAGGACAGGACTGAGGTACATTGGGGGCACTTACCCGGCAGGAGACACGGGGGGCACTTACCCGGCAGGAGACACGGGGGGCACTTACCCGGCAGGAGACACGGGGGGCACTTACCCGGCAGGAGACTCAGGGGGGACTTACCCGGCAGGAGGCAGAGGCAGCAGCAGACCAGGAGGCAGGAGAGTCTCATGTTGGGCAGAGTCAGGTGCAGAGAAGTCTTGGGAGGGTTCCAGGCTGAGCAGAGACACAAGTGAGGGGCATCCCCAGTACTAGATCAGGGGGTACATGAGGTCCCCTGTGCATCACACTGACCCCCGAGTGGATCTCCAGCAGTCACAGTATCTTCTACCAACCCCTCGACTTTGCCTCTCTCCTCCTCTCCAGTTTCCCCTGATCTCCCATCTGCCCTGAGCTCCCTCCCTGCAGCTTCTCCCCTTACTCTGACTGTCTCTGCTCTGGATCCAGTCTCTCATTGTCCTGCTGCTTACTTGCCCTTTATTCCTCCCCCAGATACTGTTCCCTCTAGTGTGTCCCCCCTCCTGCTCTAATCCCCCTCCTGCCTCAGCTCCTTCTTCTCTGTCCCAACTGGAACGTTTCTCCTTCCTCTGTGCCCCCCTCCCTCCTACACCCCCTCTTTCTTCTCTCCTCCAACTCTGCCCTTTAACTCTTTGCCCAGAGGCTGCCGCCATTAAACGGACGACTCGGGGGGCACTGACCCACTTATATTACTAACAAAGTGCCCTGGGCATTCCCGGGGGAGGGGGGCACAGGAGGGGGTTACTGAAACTCTGCCCAGTTCACCCCAAAACCCCCATTCCAGCACTCGGCAGCTTTGGACTGGACCCTTTATAGGGAATTCTATTGGCACAACTTCACCAATCACAGACAGGGGTCTCTGTATCCTGGGGAAATGCTGGGGGGTTGTGCCATAATGTTGGGGTACACACTGTATGTGAATCACTATAAGATCCCCAGGGAATCACAGGGAGACGGGTCTGTTTCTCTGCAGCACCTCATACCCGGGGGCACATGTAACCCACACACTATAGTGACTCTGGGCACAGCAACTGGTAGAGGGGGACCCCCTGTGTAACCCCTACAAAATATCCCATTGCCCCAGTATTTCACCCACAAATCTTGCACCAATACTGGAGCTTCGTCATTCTCCCCCCCCTTCTATTTAGAGACTAAGCTAAGAATTTGCAGGTAGTTGCAAGGGTTAATGGGTGCTGCCTTAAAGGAACAGAAACATCAAAAAATAAAAGTGTTTTAAAGTAATAAAAATATAATATTGTGTTTTCCTGCACTGGTACAACTGGTGTGTTTGCTTCAGAAACACTATAGTTTATATAAACAAGCTGCTGTGTAGCCATGGGGGCAGCCATTCAAGCACAGGATACACAGTAGATAACAGATAAGTACTACTATAGTTTATATAAACAAGCTGCTGTGTAGCCATGGGGGCAGCCATTCAAGCACAGGACACACAGTAGATAACAGATAAGTACTACTATAGTTTATATAAACAAGCTGCTGTGTAGCCATGGGGGCAGCCATTCAAGCACAGGACACACAGTAGATAACAGATAAGTACTACTATAGTTTATATAAACAAGCTGCTGTGTAGCCATGGGGGCAGCCATTCAAGCACAGGATACACAGTAGATAACAGATAAGTACTACTATAGTTTATATAAACAAGCTGCTGTGTAGCCATGGGGGCAGCCATTCAAGCACAGGACACACAGTAGATAACAGATAAGTACTACTATAGTTTATATAAACAAGCTGCTGTGTAGCCATGGGGGCAGCCATTCAAGCACAGGACACACAGTAGATAACAGATAAGTACTACTATAGTTTATATAAACAAGCTGCTGTGTAGCCATGGGGGCAGCCATTCAAGCACAGGACACACAGTAGATAACAGATAAGTAATAATATAGTTTATATAAACAAGCTGCTGTGTAGCCATGGGGGCAGCCATTCAAGCACAGGACACACAGTAGATAACAGATAAGTACTACTATAGTTTATATAAACAAGCTGCTGTGTAGCCATGGGGGCAGCCATTCAAACACAGGACACAGTAGATAACAGATAAGTACTACTATAGTTTATATAAACAAGCTGCTGTGTAGCCATGGGGGCAGCCATTCAAGCACAGGACACACAGTAGATAACAGATAAGTAATAATATAGTTTATATAAACAAGCTGCTGTGTAGCCATGGGGGCAGCCATTCAAGCACAGGACACACAGTAGATAACAGATAAGTACTACTATAGTTTATATAAACAAGCTGCTGTGTAGCCATGGGGGCAGCCATTCAAACACAGGACACAGTAGATAACAGATAAGTACTACTATAGTTTATATAAACAAGCTGCTGTGTAGCCATGGGGGCAGCCATTCAAGCACAGGACACACAGTAGATAACAGATAAGTACTACTATAGTTTATATAAACAAGCTGCTGTGTAGCCATGGGGGCAGCCATTCAAGCACAGGACACACAGTAGATAACAGATAAGTACTACTTGACAGTAGAATTTGATATGACAGTAGAATTTGATAGCTGGAACGGTCCAAATCCTAAGACGGACGAATGGCTAGTGTCAGAGGGTTGATAGTTGTCACCCCCGCCCTCTATGACGCCATAACGCTATATGGCCTAAGGCAGGATGGACTTTAAGGGCTAAATGGTCTACTCTGGACAATGGTCACTCATATAACTTATACTAGGCCATACAAATAAATGATCCCCACTCTGTTACTTAGATTCCAGAGTGTCAGCATAGTGTCAGCATGTCTCTTAAGCCCTTTTGCAGAAGTGTTGCTCAATAGTTGTCTGTACCACAATGGCTATGTTTAGCCAACAGATGTTTACGAGGCTGTGGACAGTTGGAACCAGAAACTCTTATGTTGCAAAACTGCACATCTTACAGGAATGTACAAATATATGCCAGTAAGTCTCCTCGTCGGGCCATGTATGGTATTTCCGTGAACCCCTTGTCACAATTACTGTAAATGCCTTCTGAAAGCTATATAACGCCTGGACCAAGAGGTGGGTCTTTGGTAAGTCCTTGGCTGACATTCTGTGTGTTACTCCAACAGCTTACCCAGACAAAACTGTTATGTTGTATTATGTAAGAATAAATTGCCTGACTATTACTAAAGGTTTTCCTTTACTGAGTTTTGTCTTACACGAGGTCAAAAATGGTATTACTAAAAATACCATCATATGGTGACCCGCCGACTGTGATTCATTTTTTCCAGTCAATTTTTTCAGGCAATGGAGGGCTCCAGGCTGTGGCCATTGGAGTGTACCCGAGGAAGCTTTGTTCTCGGATGTCGATAGTTTACCCGTGGATATCTCTTTTCCAGGAAGGTTTCCCCGTCGAGCTTTACTTTAACGGATGATGGATACACGCGCGTAAGTACCCCCCGGGGTGGGGTATATATGTTTTTCTAACTTCTTCTTTTTGCCTATTGTTTTGTTAATTGTTGTGTTAATCAGCTGAAATTATCTGCCATTCATGATAGGAATCCGCAGTTTCCTTCCTGTTTTTGTATTTTGTAAGTCTCTTATTCCTTATCATGAAGTGTAGTCTAAAACATCTTGAAATAGAAATTACACGTGTACTGTATGTTGTTTGATGAATGCAAAAGGATCCATGAATGTTGAATGTTTGCCTAGCCGAGTGCGTGAATAACTTTAGTGTAACTGTCATATGTGTAATGGTGTGTGAGAGAATTTGTGGCCAGAAATACGGAAAACTAGGTTTTCTGAAGGAAATTCTTTAGAGTGTGAAGTGTGAATCACTTTCCTGTCCATTTGAATTGTCAGATGAAAAACGAGAGCCATACAAACATGCAGGTGTTGTACATCTGCAACTTCAAACCTATTTTCTCCCTTTCCACTCAATTGTAAGCATGTTCTAAATTTCAGAGAAAAGTATAACATCATTTTTTCCTGCAGGTGACTCCAGTTTATATGTCTGTTTGTTTGCCCTGTTTGTTTTATAAACCAATGTTAATAGCTCGCTGCTAAGCTTTTTTGCATCCTACAGGTCTGTTAGAGCATATTTTGAATGTAATACTTGTGTGTATGTTAGAAAGAAAAGGACTTGACTTGACTTGACTTGACGGTTATATGACTTTGCTGTGTCTGTAATGAATATGTTTGCCTTACTGTTTTTGGTTCTCTTTACTGTTTAAATGTTTTAGTAGGTACCTCTGGTAATGTAATATTTGTTCTATGTGTCTGTCACTACAATATTGTCATTTTGTCTTAGACTATCATGTCACTATTCTTATCCTATCCTAACATTGTCTTCTTTGTTATTATTCTCGTAGTAACATTAGTTCTCTTGTGTATTTCTGTTTGTGAATGGGTTACTCGTGAATAAGGTTAATTCACTCCACTTGTCTTTCTTGTGTTAACAGAAATATTAGTGTTGTCTCTTTAAATGTTCTCTGTTATAGTTTTTTGTCTCAAACTAAACTTACTTCTCTTTTTTATCTTTATGTGTCAGATTGATAACTGTTTTCTAAGTGTATTATGTATGATTTGCGATCTGAAAAAAACATGTTCCATCAGTTTAGAATATCTAACAATCCTCCTAGATATGCTAGTTGAGTGCCCAAAACATTTTAAGTTTCAAAGCCTTTGTTAAGTGTCACAGTGGAGGGGACAAGACTGCGTTTTCCTGGCCAGAAGGCGATAGTATTCTTCCCTCACAACTTGACATTCTACTGTGACAGATAACGGATATGTGAAAGAGTAAATATTTTACTATACAAATTGCATGCCATTAGATTTAGCAGGCTTTTGCCAACCAATAGAAAAGTGATATTTCTCACATATACTTCAGCTGAGACATTACACCTATTCTCTGCTCCTTGCTCAGCAAACTTAGATCCAGTCCTTTATATGGATACTAAGGAGCAATTAAATGCCAAATTTGTGCCTATTGGCAATTTTAGAGTAACACAGGGTTACACAATCTCAGAACTTTTGGTTCCACAGACAGTGCAGCCCCCAGTAATGAAGATTCTTATTGAGCTAATGGTTCAGAATGTTTTAAGCTTATTAACAGTAGTACTTCCCCTGAATATTCTGAAGACAAACTTCCTGCCGACCAAATAAATCACGGTCAGTTGTTTCACACTAAAGTACTTAATGGTGCATTAGACTTACAGCACCCTTTAAGAGGAAATCTAGTTCATAGTCCAATTAATAACAAGAAGGATTCTGTTTGCTGGTACTGTCATAAAAACTACATTTCCCAGAATCCTCCGTTGCACAATATTTCAGATGCTCAACTTCTCTCACTGTTTTGTAACTTCCTCTTTTGTCAGGCAGCTGGCTCAGGAACTTTTAACCACAGCAAATATTTTTAACTTTACCATTTCATATTCATCTGTATTTTTTTTTCTGTATCTCCTGCATCTGGATCTTTTTCACCAACATGAAGGTAAACTTGATGCAGTTTGGATCCATACCCGATTCACTCATTGGTACAGGTTAAATTATTTTCATTATTCTCTAGACAGATGTGAATCCATTATTTCATATTATTGTACTGCATCTGCAGTACAACAAGAGGGGAGTATTATATTGTGGGTTCTGTTGTTGTTACTATTTTTTCTAATTAAATAAGTTTCAGTTAATAAAAATGCAGCTTATGTGCTTGTGCCGCTGCTAAAAGAAAAACTTCTCCCGTAATCTTTGCACTTGTGTATCTTGCATCACAAGTCTGCAAGTGTAAGAAAATGCAGAAGTGACTTAAATTTATTGTTGATTTTGTCTGATAACCAGTAATTTCACTACCAAATTTGTAGAAATAAATGATGCTACTAAATGGGTCTATGTCATTTTCATTTAGGCTAAAAATATAAAAATATAAATATAGATACAAGAGAGAACTTGTTAAATGTTTTTCCTGGTTATGATTAATCAATATTATTTTGTTATAAGAAGGAAACAGTACAGGTTGTATTTGATAGTTTACATAATTAAATTTTCGATTCTGTTACAAATTTGCAAATATCACTGATATTAAGTGGAATTGTGTCTTTGTACCATCCCACTTCCAACAACACAATCACTGGCAGCATTTGGTTGGATTTATTCCCAGCTGTCCTGTCAATTCTCCGCAACAATCCTATCAGGTGTTGTGGACTCTCTTCATTTGAATTAACCACAAGAAAACAAACGTCCTTCACTCATATCTTGAATGTACAACCACTTCTCATTACTGACAGTTCATACAGTAGTTTCATTAGAGTTCTTTGGCTAGTACATTAGACAAGTCAGTATTACCAGAACACCAGATATTGTCACATTGTCTCTTTGTTTCCAGGTTGGTGATCTGAGCAAAATTCCATCAGTAGCTGTTGAGATTATTCCAATCCATTCCAAATAGAACAACTATCATTGATCACACCACTCATTGAAAGAAACTCTACATGCATACAAAGAGCCATTTCAAAGTTTGCCATTCATATCTGTGATGCCTTTACATCTTTTGCATATCCTAATATCGAATCCATGGACTGATTATGAACTCTTAAAAAGAACTGTACAGAGACTGCTGCATTGACTGAATACAAGTGACTGTTGAATATTTCTTCATATGCCTATCCAAAGCCATGATGTCTCTCTGATTGGACTTTCCCCTATAATGAACTGATGGACTGATATTGAAATGGGTTAATTTTAAGGTTTCGATTCATACAGTATTGAATGTGATATAGTTAAATTGTGTGCAATTTATAAGAACAATGGGAATGTGATAATGTAACATTTTCTCTATATGTTTAGTTTTAGATTAGTTATGAAAACAACAAAGGTAAAATTGTATCTGTTTAAACAGTTTTTAGAAGGGAAGTTTCCTGCAATTACTTATTATTGTATTATTGCCCCAGGTCCTCAGCTCTATATGTAGCCGGTTGTGTGTAAACAGCACTGACGAAAAAAAAAACAAATGATAAACCCATAATAATAGAACTCTGTCATGTGTTAAAATTAGTATTGAGTAGAGTCTAGATTCCAAGACTAGTCCCGCCCATAATGTTAAATCTATAAAAAATATAAATCTTATCACCGTCATAAACTAAGCTCTATAGTTAGTATAGATATGGGTATATATAATTTATGTGAAAGTAGGGAGGGGTGTATGTATGGATGCTGGGTTTTCATTTGGAGGGGTTGAACTTGATGGACTCTGTCTTTTTTCAACCCAATTTAACTATGTAACTATAAACATAGAGGTTGTTCAAATAAATAGAGTAGCTGACCAAAATAGTATGATTTTAGATTAGCATGTGTTTTGATAGGAAAAAGAAAGTTGTACTCAAATTGTTTCTGAAATGTTTGTTGAATGTCATATAGTCAAAGTTTTAGAGCTACAACAATAAGTGTAATATTTTTATAGAACAGTTCAGTTATGCCAAATGATTAGGTAAAATTTTATAGTTGGTTAAAGAACTCCATTGAAAGTTTCATTAAGTCTATCCATGTCATCCTAGCATTAATACTTGGTCTATATTTCTCCGTTAGAATTTGTGCTATAAGCACCTCCCCCCAACTTCTGCTTTCATTTGATTTACATCTATAAGATAAAGCTTTTCTCAGCCATGTGTGGGGAGGTTTGAAAGAAAGAAAGAATAATTTTTTACTTTTCAATAGTAATGAAATCAGTATTATATTAGTCTCTTATAACATGTTACATATATATTGTATATTCTTTGTCATTTTATAGGGTTTTCTGTTCCCAACTGCACTTAACCAAGTTATTTCATGAAACAGGATGTATCTGTAGCTCCCTAGCTTCCTGTTTTTTCTTTTCACTGATTTCAGCTTTTCAGCTACACTTCTGTATTGGTGCTGCCACAATAGTTGAACTGTAACTCACAACAGCGCACACCACTGTCCCATTTATAATAGACCTCCCTTGTTCCTGGGGGTCCTCTCAGCACTCTTACTGTGCCTGTAACTACTAATGTGAAACATATTCAATGTTTCAAGAGAGGAATGACAGTAGAATTTGATATGACAGTAGAATTTGATAGCTGGAACGGTCCAAATCCTAAGACGGACGAATGGCTAGTGTCAGAGGGTTGATAGTTGTCACCCCCGCCCTCTATGACGCCATAACGCTATATGGCCTAAGGCAGGATGGACTTTAAGGGCTAAATGGTCTACTCTGGACAATGGTCACTCATATAACTTATACTAGGCCATACAAATAAATGATCCCCACTCTGTTACTTAGATTCCAGAGTGTCAGCATAGTGTCAGCATGTCTCTTAAGCCCTTTTGCAGAAGTGTTGCTCAATAGTTGTCTGTACCACAATGGCTATGTTTAGCCAACAGATGTTTACGAGGCTGTGGACAGTTGGAACCAGAAACTCTTATGTTGCAAAACTGCACATCTTACAGGAATGTACAAATATATGCCAGTAAGTCTCCTCGTCGGACCATGTATGGTATTTCCGTGAACCCCTTGTCACAATTACTGTAAATGCCTTCTGAAAGCTATATAACGCCTGGACCAAGAGGTGGGTCTTTGGTAAGTCCTTGGCTGACATTCTGTGTGTTACTCCAACAGCTTACCCAGACAAAACTGTTATGTTGTATTATGTAAGAATAAATTGCCTGACTATTACTAAAGGTTTTCCTTTACTGAGTTTTGTCTTACACGAGGTCAAAAATGGTATTACTAAAAATACCATCATACTATAGTTTATATAAACAAGCTGCTGTGTAGCCATGGGGGCAGCCGTTCAAGCACAGGACACACAGTAGATAACAGATAAGTACTACTATAGTTTATATAAACAAGCTGCTGTGTAGCCATGGGGGCAGCCGTTCAAGCACAGGACACACAGTAGATAACAGATAAGTACTACTATAGTTTATAATAAACAAGCTGCTGTGTAGCCATGGGGCAGCCATTCAAGCACAGGACACACAGTAGATAACAGATAAGTACTACTATAGTTTATATAAACAAGCTGCTGTGTAGCCATGGGGGCAGCCATTCAAGCACAGGACACACAGTAGATAACAGATAAGTAACTACTATAGTTTATATAAACAAGGCTGCTGTGTAGCCATGGGGGCAGCCATTCAAGCACAGGACACCACAGTAGATAACAGATAAGTACTACTATAGTTTATATAAACAAGCTGGCTGTGTAGCCATGGGGGCAGCCATTCAAGCACAGGACACACAGTAGATAACAGATAAGTACTACTATAGTTTATATAAACAAGCTGCTGTGTAGCCATGGGGGCAGCCATTCAAGCACAGGGACACACAGTAGATAACAGATAAGTACTACTATAGTTTATATAAACAAGCTGCTGTGTAGCCATGGGGGGCAGCCATTCAAGCACAGGACACACAAGTAGATAACAGATTAAGTACTACTATAGTTTATATAAACAAGCTGCTGTGTAGCCATGGGGGGCAGCCATTCAAGCACAGGACACACAGTAGATAACAGATAAGTACTACTATAGTTTATATAAACAAGCTGCTGTGTAGCCATGGGGGCAGCCATTCAAGCACAGGACACACAGTAGATAACAGATAAGTACTACTATAGTTTATATAAACAAGCTGCTGTGTAGCCATGGGGGCAGCCATTCAAGCACAGGACACACAGTAGATAAGAGATAAGTTACTACTATAGTTATATAAACAAGCTGGCTGTGTAGCCATGGGGCAGCCATTCAAGCACAGGACACACAGTAGATAACAGATAAGTACTACTATAGTTTATATAAACAAGCTGCTGTGTAGCCATGGGGGCAGCCATTCAAGCACAGGATACACCGTAGATAACAGATAAGTACTACTATAGTTTATATAAACAAGCTGCTGTGTAGCCATGGGGGCAGCCATTCAAGCACAGGATACACCGTAGATAACAGATAAGTACTACTATAGTTTATATAAACAAGCTGCTGTGTAGCCATGGGGGCAGCCATTCAAGCACAGGACACACAGTAGATAACAGATAAGTACTGATAACTCTGAGCACATTTAGTGCAAGACCTTCTTTGACATTTGGACACAGTGAAGGAATGTTCATTTGGGCGTAAAAGATGGAATTGTTCTGAAAGCCGCCCTATTCTGGTGCAGTAAGAGCCCTGGTTGTTTATGTGACGCGGCCGCCATGTCTGATGGTGGAGGAGAGATGCTTTTTTTTTTTTCTTCTGTCCTGGATAATTAACCCCATGGTGTCTGCTCCTGCGGCTTTACTCCTTGAGATCCCCAAGTCTGTATCACTTTAAAGCAGGGTTGGTCTGTTTTTATTCTCTGCACTGCTGGCTCTGACTTATGAAACAATGTAGCACAAACCTGCTCAGTGTCAGACTTGGAACAGACCCTGCACTCTGAGCCTTATTGCCAGGAGCGGGGCAGCGGCACAACAATACAATGGGGACGTCGGGAACTTTATTTGTGCCCCAAAAACTGGCGGATCATTATGCACCTCCTTTTTAATTACCTTTAGGCACCACTGGAGGAAACTTCAATGAAAATGCCCCTCGGAGACCCCCCATAATTGTACACAGCCCAGGAACCTCCAGATCCCCCTCTTGCTAAAAGATTATTGGTCAGGCTCAGCATTGCGGTAACTCAAGCATGTGGGCACTGGGGGGCGCTAAATAGATTGCTAGCTTTTCTGCCCATCCTCAGCCCAGGGTTAACCACTTCTGTACAACCATAAGGAATATTGTGGGGAGATGAACAAGCGCCGTGGTCTGAGGGTGTCCCAGTGCTGAAAGGAGAGTGAACCCCGAATTTATAGAGCACTGCTCAGGGAACACACAAGAGGTTGGACAGTTTGGGGGGGCCCCACATTGGGGCCACAGAAGAAATCAGGCAAATGCAGGAATATTAAACTTTTATTAAAACATATTTTTGGAACACAAGGAAAAACCTTATTTATTCTTCATCATCATCATCATCATCATCACAGTTTGGGGAGTAAAATCGTGAGGGAATTTCATGCAGCAACTGGGGGACACTGGGCAGGCGGCACACAAACCTCGTACACGAGTCTGACAATCAATAGCCCCCCCCCAGCACATTTACACATAAAGCAACGGACTGGGCACTACCAATACAAGCAGAGGGGGAGATGAACCAAAGCCCCCCCATTTCCTTACAGTCACCCCAACATATGCGCCGATAATACAAAGCCACTCACACGCATGCGACTCACCAACTGCAACATCGCTGTACAGACAAACACTGGCAGCCACCAATACTCTGTGTTATAAACGCACACGATCCATTCCTACTGGTGCATTTGGATCAGAGACAAAGGAGGACACTGGCTCTTTAAGCGCTTCTCATTTCTGCAGACAAAAAAGACCAATCGCAACAGTAAAAAGCCCCCTGACACCACCAGGGAGGGGCTGGGCCATCAGCTGCCATTGGACGTTGATAGTTCTGGCACTGCCCATTTATGTTGCAGGGAGGGGGGTCCTACCTGAGTTTCTCTGTTGGATCAATCAGAACACAAGCTAAAGGGCCCCGCAGCAGCAGCAGCAGCAGGAAGGTCAGGGGCCCCTAGCGACCAGAAGAAGCTCCTGTAAAATTCATCTCTAGATTAGAAATGATAAACCCTAACCAATCACACGACAGTTTAATAAGATGTCTAAAATGCATCTGGAAGAAAACCCACCCTGATTGGGTGAAGGTGAGAGGCGGTCTGGCGAGCAGTCGTATAAAAATGGCGCCTCACACTTATTTGTACAGGAAGAGTCTGTACAAAAACTTTTATAAATATTATTTTTTGTAAAGCAACAAAAATTCCCTTGATCACAAAATAATACATTTAAAATCAGATTTATCATCGACCGTTGTTAAAAGGAGTTTGGCTCCCGTAGAACAGAAATCCCTCCCCCGGCGCAGGTAACGGACTAAATCCATTGGCTCGTCTCACTGTCAGAAACCATAGAAAACCCGATCCTAAGAAAAATAGGAGTCACATGATCAGTGCACCATAAGGGCTCAGGGGCAGAAAGGCGGCACTTTATTAACTGTCACAAATCAGTTCTCTTAAATAAGACTGGGTGAGGCCTCGGAGTTCCTCCAGGGCGTAGTCTTCGGGCATAGGGAGGCGCCCAATATGTGGGGCAAGAAGTCTTAAGGGCACACGGGGTTCAGAAGAGTCTGACATGGATTCTGGGGGCTGCTGCAGACTCAGCACCACTCGGAGGATGTTGGCAACGCGTTTCGCCATTTCTATTAATTAAGAAAAAAAAAGCAGCTTAATAGTCGATCAGCAAATAATTTAAAATCATGGGTGTTTCTTTTATAGGGTCCAATTCTGCTTACTAATTCTGCTTACTTGGCAGGGCCCAGGACTATACTCATATAAAGGGTGAGACTATTTAAAGGGGTTGTACACCTTTAAATTAACCGTTAGTATGATGTAGAGAGGGATATTCTGAGACAATTTGCAATTGATTTTCATTTTTTTTTATTATTTGTGGTTTTTGACTTATTTAGCTTTTTATTCAGCAGCTCTCCAGTTTGTAATTTCAGCCATCTGGTTGCTAGGGTCCAAATTCCCCAAGCAACCATGTACTGATTTAAATAAGAGACTGGAATATGAATAGGAGAGGCCTGAATAGAAAGATGAGGAATAAAAAGTAACAATAACAATATATTTGTAGCCTTACAGAGCCCACTTGAAAACTGGAAAGAGTCAGAAGGCAAATAATTAAAAAGAAATATTAAAAAAAGTAAGGACAATTGAAAATTTGCTTAGAATGTGTCATTCTGTAACATACTAAAAAGTAACTTAAAGGTGAACTACCCCTTTAAAGGATAAGTAAACCTTTACAATAAGCGAATGTTAAATTGATGAGGGGGCTATTCTGAGCACTTTTGCTATGTACATTCATTATTTATTTTGTTTTTATTCCAAGATATTAAGGGATACATGTACTGTTAATATGAATGAATTTTGTTACAACAGCGCCACCTGCTGGTCAGTTTCCCACCAGTCTGACCAGCAAGTAGTCAAGGAAATTGTCAGGAGAAAGAAAGAGGCTGATGTTCTTCTGCTTAGGAATAAAATTAGAAATCTTTCTCACATCTTTCCTAAGCAGAAGAACATCAGCCTCTTTCTTTCTCCTGACAACTTCCTTGACTACTTGCTGGTCAGACTGGTGGGAAACTGACCAGCAGGTGGCGCTGTTGTAACACAATTCATTCATATTAACAGTACATGTATCCCTTAATATCTTGGAATAAAAAATTAAAAACCCATCAATGTACATTGCAAAAGTGCTTAGAATAGTCCCCTCATCAGTCTTACATTCACTTATTTGAAAAGTTTGCTTATCCTTTAAAGGCAGCTTGTCGATAGTGTTTAGTGCAGGTAAAACACATGATGAGTAGAGTTGAGGGGCAGTAATGGAAGTCCCTACCTGACTGTGCCAATCGATCTTTGGCCGTGTAGCAGTGGATCAGCTCGACCCATTTACACAGAGACATTACTTTGGTGTGTAACTTTTCCAACTCACAGCCGGAGCTCTCGTCCTATGGGAAGAAGAGAAAATGAGCCAGTCCCATGCAGGTATTGATTTAATAGAGGCAATAAAGTAAAAGTAAGGCCAGTGTAGGAGACTTAATAATAAATACCTGCTGAATCAGGTTGAGCATGTCAATAACACGGATATAATCCAGATAGACCTTCCCTGCAGTCTCCCAGTCCTGAATGTGCTTGCAGTGCTCGGGGTTGGACAGCTCACCCAGAAAGCTCTGCAGGTATCTGTAGTTCTCATTAATAACGGCATCTGTGCAACACAAAACAACTTCATTGGTTGGGACTATCAGTACCTGCAGGACAGGCTTCAACGGGGTTCTGCCCCCAACACTTGCTCTGTTGCTCAATTACTACAATTAAACCAGGTGTGTCCAAACTACGGCCCGCGATCCATTTTTAATTGGCCCACAGCAGATTCCAAAAATATACCAGAATAAGGCCCGCACATGAAACTGGAGGTATTGCATCTTTTGGTATGCTGTATGCGCCCCCAGCACCTCTGGGTGCTACTGGGTGCTACAGGCAGATTCAGTCCAGTGAAAGATTAGAAGAGGCAAATAAACACAACTGGTAATGTTCGGCCCTGACTTATCCTTTATCGGCAGCTCTGGGTGATTCAGTGCTATTTGCTCAATGACAGCGACTGCCACTGCTGATCGTGGGGGGAGTGTTTTGCTTTTAGGAGGAGCCTACATCGTACGGTGGCCCCGTCGGGACATTTGGTTTGGTTGTTGAGCACGCATGTTACTCCCAGAAGCTGCATTCCACCCAGCACCGGCCCAGACACTACGAGACTGACTGAAGAATCTCGATGGGAGTGGTTTGTAGGTAGGCTTGGATATTGCAGGTAAGGGGTGTGGGTCGGAGCGAGAGGCCTGTGTGAGGGAGAGGACGGACAGGGAATGTCTCTGATGGATTTCTGTGGGTTCCGCTATGTCCTTCAATGCACTCTGGCTTTTTGGGATTGGGTCCGGCCGGCTCCCCGGCTTCTGTTTATCTCACTACTAAACACTGTGTTTGCTGGGAGGTGCCCGGCTCTGGCAATGGCCTCGTTATTCTCCTGCCACTGGGCTTAGGCTGTTCTGGAGCTGACCCTCAGTCTGGGCTCATTCTGCACTGGACACTGCTCGGCTTCCTATACAGACACCATCATACTGACAAACCTCTGTCACTATCAATAAGCTCTGGGACACGGGTTGTGTTGGTGGCACTGGGCTGGCAGTTTGGTGGCTTGTGGGTTGGACACAGAGCAGTGCTGATGTGGGTTAAGGTACTCTGTGCTTTCATGGTGAATATTGAAACTGATTGAGAAGTTTTCTGGGATTGCAGTTGGTCACTTTGGGCAGTGATACTTGCACCTTTACAGCAGCATGTATTTTTTTTTTAACTTGGGCTTTAATGATTTATAGAGGAGATCCTGAAATAGGAGGGATGCTGGGAGTTGCAGAATGATCCTGATCACAAGCTAGCTACCTCCGAATTGATGTCAGTTTGAATGGTCGGCCCTCACACATTTTCACTTCACTAAATCTGGCCCTTGTTGCAAAAAGTTTGGACACCCCTGAATTAAACCCTTCAAAATATGTTGGGAGTTGACTGAACTCTACTGCCTCCTAGAGGAAGGATAGGGTGTTACACACTCACATGATCTGCTTTGCCATCTAAACTGCCAACCAGCTCACCTGCAGCCAAGTGTCGGGTCACCAGCTTGTGGCAGGGATTCCATTGGTGGCCCTTTAGTAAATACAAGGCCTCTTTATGCCGGTCTCCGTCCCGTCTGGAGCGGATTGCTTTGGCTTCGTGGACCCATTGTGCTGGGACGCAGAGACGGTGAATTAGGAAATTCTCTTTTGCCAGAGACTCTGGGCTCTCCCGCACAACACACTGCCTATTCAGCAACTCCCGGACACCTGCTTCACGGATGCTGCATGGGGCAGAACAAGAAAGCAATAGTTACGTTATAACCGCCAGTATTATATAAATATATAGTATTTCAGTATTTTCTTGCCAACAGCTTCCTCCTTGGTGCAGCCCAGGCACAAATATTCAGTAGCTTATTACATTAAAGGGGAACTATTGTGAAAATGAAAATTTAATATAAGCGTCAGCATACTGAAATAAGAAACTTTCTAAACACAATCAAATATTCTGCATTGTTTCTGAAATAAATTCCTCTCTCTCAGCATCTTCATTCTGTCTTCATGCGGCAGTTGGGTGTCCGATATTCATCTGACAGAATGAAGAGAAACAGATGCTGAGAGAGGAATAGGTAGGATAAACTTGATTATTTCAGAAACAGTACAGAATTTTTAATTGATCGTATTAAGAAAGTTTCTTATTTCAGTATGCCGAAGCTTATATTACATTTTCATGATAGTTCCCCTTTAACCTCAAGTTGCCCCTCTGAAATCACTGACAGCTCTTTGTAAGCTCTGCCCTCAGTAACTCTGCCCTCAGTAATGGTGGCCATACACTGGCAGATTAAAGCTGCCGATATGTAACCTTTAGACCAATTGGGCAGCTTATCTGCCCATGTATGGGGGCTTCCAACAGGTCTTCCCGATCGATATCTGGCTACGATATTGATCGGGAAGGTTTCATTTTTCAAGCGATCTACCATGTTGGCGATCACTCCTCCTCGTTGTAATCCGATCGTTCGGCCCTAGGAATCTAGCCCGGCGTTGGCGGACTTATCATGGAAAGATCCGCTCATTTGGCAATGTCACCAAATGAGCGGATCTTATAGTGTATGGCCAGATTAACTCTGCCCTCAGCAACTCTTCCCCAGCCCTTTCCAGTGACCTGTCCTCTAATCTTTAAGGTCACATGCAAAAAGCAGCCAATCACTTACTGTGGATGTGGGATGTGCAGCAGTACAAATATGGCCCATTCCCAGAGCCCGACGTTTTCCAGCTGGGCAGCATAACTGGCATGAAGCGTCCCCTGGCGATGCTCAGACAAATGGGTATAATTTAGAGCCTGTAAGACCATCCATAAGTGCCAGCTGAGTCTGTAGTCCAGAGGATCTGGGGTCACACTACTGGGGTCCAACAACTGACACAGATCGTATTGCCTGTACAAAAACAAACACAATTGCAAGTGAATCCGGAAGCTGTTACTGTTTTTTGGAGTACAATTATTTACTATAAACACCAAGCTGCTTCAAGTGACTTCTATGGGGTTAGGCAACACAGACATTACTTTATACCAGAACTAGGGCTGCACCGAATCCAGGATTCGATCTTTTTCAGCTGTATTTGGATTCGTCCGAATCCTTGTGCATAGCCAAACTGAATCCGAATTTGCATATGTAAATCACGTGACTTACTCACAAAACAAGGCAATAAAAAACATTTCCCCCCACATTTTCCTTTTCTGCCCCAAATTAGGATTCGGCCGAATCTTTCACGAAGGATTCGGCTGAATCCCAGAGTGGATTCAGTTCATCCCTAATCAGAACCCATCTCTTCACACCAATAATGGGCATCAGTTGTACACACACATACTGCTTACAGTCATACGGAATCATTCACATTAACTACAGCTATAATGGATGTTAAATG
This sequence comes from Xenopus laevis, assembly GCF_017654675.1. Taxonomy (NCBI): domain Eukaryota; kingdom Metazoa; phylum Chordata; class Amphibia; order Anura; family Pipidae; genus Xenopus; species Xenopus laevis. The sequence continues at coordinate 167,506,754 of NC_054374.1, forward strand.
CTTCACTCACCTTTCACTGTACAGTTTCAGCAAATGGACACAGACATCTCTCTGCAGGGAGGAGAATTTGGCTGAAGGTTCATCCCCGAGGCTGATGCTACAGTCTTCCAAATAGGGAGGGAGCGGGTAACAGGCATACGGCTCCCCTTCTTCATGCTCCTGGCAAAGTGACATAAATACAAGTCTTACAACAACCAGTGTTTAGATCCGTAACGAAGTACAAATTCATCTGATGGATCAGGAACACACATGCTTATTAGATTTAAAACAACATAAGGCCCAATTGGATAACTGCAGTTCTGAATTGCCTCCATTAGTAGGCAGACTGCTTACCTGAAAGGCCCGCTCGTACAGTCTTAAGGCCTGAGCAATGGTGGCAGTGGGAGGGAGCATGTACCAGAGATGAACGGCCAGCGTTCGCTTCCAGTCCAATTGAGAGCAGACGTTTATGCTTCTGTTATCAGAAGAGCGCCACACCTAGGGACACAGAGGAGTAACAGGAAGAGAAAAAGAACTCAAATACACACGCGTTTGACATGAAACGCTACAGCAGGTAGAGGCAATGGATTTTAAACATAAAAAGATGAATATAGAACATGCGATGAGCCAATTAAATGGCAGTACAACGAGCAAGACTTACAGGAGTGCCAGAGAGCAAGCAGAAAACACGCAGCCTCTCTTCCTGGATATAATGATCCACCTGCAGTTTATTCCAATCCACCAGCTGCAGGGAAATCAGCTCCCGCATTTCTTGGCTTCCGACCATCTGAGAGAGCAGCAGGGACAGCCTGTGATCACCTGTGGGGGGAGGAATAACCTGGGTAAAACATGTGGCACTCACACTGCACACTATAGGGCCAGCTCATTTCTTCTGCTTGTATACCAGGTGCTGCTGATTTATACACATTCACTTCTCCTATAGATTAAAGCATAGGAAAGACTATTTCTATACGTCCATCAAAGCCAACCGAGGGACTCTCACCAGATTTCTGTGCCAGACGGCAAGCGTCACTGATCCTGCCCCCCGTTAGGAAACTAAATACGGCTTCAACGTGTCTCTCTGGGCCGTACAGAGACACCTCCTCCTCTATACGTTCCTCTGCAGTGTGAGCCAGCCAGTGGGAGAAAGCCTTCCTCCTCTCCAGGTTCCTCACATACTCATTTGGCTCATCCAAACTAGCCTCCAGCTCCTTCAGTTGGCCCCAGAGAGATTCACACAAGGTCCACGTCAGACCCCACTGCTTCACGACCGCTGTATAAGAGAAAATCCAAAGGCCTGAGTGACTGCACTGTATATACAAGGGTTAATAGAACAGGCTGGGGGAGACACAAGGGAAGGCAGGGGCCCATATTGTTCTGAACTCACCTTCAAGCTCTCCAGCCTCATTGGACAAGTTCCTGACCCATCCTGCATAGTCATGAATGGCAGCGACTCCAGCGTTTGGCTTAAAGTGGGGGCACTGGGCAGATCTATCCACACTGCTGTTTTTCAGCTCTATCTCCAGTGGCATCAAGTACGACTGCAGCTCTCTGCTCTTCTGCTCCAGGCTAAGCTTTTCCATGTGAACTTTAAATGGAGACTCTGTGAGACTAGGGAGAGAAAAACATCTCTGTAACACACACGTACTTACAATAAGACACTTAACCCTACTAACTAGGCTTATAGCTATACATGCACAACACTTTGTATATATATATATATATATATATATATATATATATATATATATATATATATATATATATATATATATATATATATATATATATATATATATATATATATATATATATATATATATATATATATATATATATATAGGATGACTTTGACGTAGTTGGCCAGCTTAAATATATTGCAATATATGGAAAAACAATCCCTGTTTTGTTTAAAGGGTAAGGCATTTTTCAGTAGCACAAAATGTCTCTGTCTTAAATATATTGATAATGGGTTGAGTGCAGAGGACTCTTGTATTTGACTATATGCATGTTGTGGTCACACCCTCATTGCAACCTCCGCCTAATGGTTTTAAAAAATAGTGGTGAGCACAACTTTCCCTTGACATAGTGGGAAGGAGGTCCCTGCCCCGTAGAGCTTACAGTCTAAGTGTATGGGAGGCTAACATACAGGTACAAATTGGAGATAAAAAAGTGCACAACATAAGGCACAGTCAGCAGGGACAGGACTAGGCTAATGTTCTAGAGCTCCAAGAGGTAGGCTCTTAGTTTGTTCTTGAAGAGATTAAGAGAGGATTCCTTACGGAGGAATTCAGGGATGGAGTTCCAGAGGGAAGGAGCAGCAAGATAGAAGGGTTTGAGACGAGAGGTGGCAATGGATGGTGTGAAGAGAAGGGGCTCTGAGAAGAGCGGAGAAGACAACCAGGAACATATAGCGAGACAAGAGAAATAATGTAGTGAGGAGCAGAGGAGTGAAAGGCTTTGAATGTTAATAGAAGGAGTTTATTTGTTTTCCTTTGTTTAACAGGCAGCCACGCTAAGGATTTTAGTTGGGGTTCAACAGGTTCCCTCTTAGGAGAGAGCAGAAGGATCCTGGTAGCAGAGTTTAAAATTGATTGGAGGGGAGAGAGAGATGGGAGTCAGGAAGATCAGTTAGAAGGAGATTGCAATAGTCTAAACGGGATAAGATAAGGGCACGGATTAGTGTTTTCGCTGTTTGTGAAAGAAATGGGCGTATCTTGGCTATATTGCAGAGGAAGAAGTGCCAGGTATTGGCAATATTATTAATATGATTAGAGAAGGAGAGGGACTGGTCGAAGATGACCCCCAAGCAGCGTGCCGAGTTAACCGGGCTAATAGTCATGCCATCAATAGTAATGGTGAAAGGAAGAGAAGGGCTCAGTTTGGGTGGAAAGATCATGAGCTGAGTCTTGGCCAAGTTGAGGTGGCGTTGGGAAGAGATAGTTACTAAGCAGTATGCCATCTTGTCTATGTATCTAAACAATGTTCTCTTGCTGCAGGTAGCGCTGCTTTAGTTGAACACACAAATGGACAGGTATATTCCAAAGGTCTGTTATACACAAAGCTCAAATACTTGACTATTTAAACAATGCACTGTGGTTAATGGGATTGCCTTAAAGGGATGGGAAAAAATGTCATTGGAAACAATTTTTTTTTCAAAACACATCAGTTAATAGTGCTGCTCCAGCAGAATTCTACACTGAAATCCATTTCTCAAAAGAGCAAACTGATTTTTTTATATTCAATTTTGAAATCTGACATGGGGCTAGACATATTGTCAATTTCCCAGCTGCCTCCAATCATGTGACTTGTGCTCTGATAAACTTCAGTTTCTCTTTACTGCTGTACTGCAAGTTGGAGTGATATCACCCCCTCCCTTTCCCCCCAGCAGCCTAACAACAGAACAATGGGAAGGTAACCAGATAACAGCTCCCTAACACAAGATAACAGCTGCCTGGTAGATCTAAGAACAACACTCAATAGTAAAATCCAGGTCCCACTGAGACACATTCAGTTACATTGAGTAGGAGAAACAACAGCCTGCCAGAAAGCAGTTCAACTAAATTATTACAACTAAATACACTTGTTGGTTCAGGAATGACATTTTATATTGTACAGTGAATTATTTGCAGTGTAAACAGTGTCATTTAGATATAAAAATGACATCATAAAAATCATGACAGAATCCCTTGATTCTGATTCTGATGATTAAACGGTGCATGTAGAACAAAAAGCTACAGTTTTCTTTTTGAGAGAACTTCTCTTCTAGTAATAAGACTCATTAGCAATAATGATGATTCTGCATACAGGAAGGAGATTAAGGAACTGTTTTTTTGAATGTAGAAAAGACTAAGGAGATGATAATTGACTTTAGGGAGAAAACTGAAGATCGTTCCCCGTTATGTACAGAGGGAACTGCTGTTGAGATAGTTAAGAATGTGAAGTTCCTAGGGGTGAATTTAGCAGATGATCTGTCATGGAATGTAAATACTGCTTTAATCACTAAGAAAGGAAGTCAAGGCAAGAAAGCTGGTCTCCCCCCGTCCATTCTTACATCCTTTTATCGAGTTGTCTTGAGTCGTTATATTATAGTATGTTATGGAAATAGCACAGTCGCTGTAGAGTATAGTTACAACAGCAGAGGGAATTATAGGAAATTCCTTATTACTAATTTCACCCCTATACAAAAAAAATACATGTTATCTGCCACATTCTGGTTTTGGAGAAATGTATTTTGTATCTCTGGTAGGAAATGCTATAGCAGAACATTGTAACCTATAATTTCCACTTTTTAATATATTTCAATATACTGTAAGAAGTATACGGATAATAAAGGTTTTTAATTGATTTGATTGATTGTGTACAGGAGCTCAAGGGCCCCCCCCAGGGCACATTTAGGGCCGGTGAGAGTCTCTAGAACATAAATGGAGCCTCTTACAATGAAAAGAGGGAGAGCAGTACGTTACTTCCAGGAATCCGCTATGTAGGACAGTTCACGGCAAAAGCTGTAAAAAGATCCTATTGAATTATAAATTGGGGGGTCACTGCTTGCCCTCTTAAAAAGACAACGTAAATAAAAGAGGCCGTTGGTAACAGAAAGGTAAACTGAACTCCCGCCCCATTAATTGTATATGAATGGAACATTCTGCGAGACGGCTGGCATTTCCAGGGGCACAGCTATAGGGCGTGCCAGGAAGTGATTGCCCTGCAAGATGGGAGCTGGCATGTAGTGCTAACTATTTAAGTACAGTCACGTTTGTACAGGTTTGGGACCGGTTATCCAGAATGCTTGGGTCCTGGGGCTTTCAGGATAATGGATCTTTATAGCTTAAGTCTAGTAGAAAATCATGTAAACATTAAACAAACCCAATAGGCTGGTTTTGCTTCCAATAAGGATTAATTATATCTTAGTTGGGATCAAGTACAAGCGACTGTTTTATTATTACACAGAACAAGGAAATTATTTAGAATTCTTTAGATAAAATAGAGCCTATGGGAGACGGCAGGTCTGTTATTTGCAGCTTTCTGGATAACGGGTTTCTGAATAAGAGATCCCATACCTGTATATCTTATTGATGCAGGGGTGTGCTGGAAACTTGGGGGAACTGGACAAGTCCACTGGTAGATAATAGAAGACCTAATCACATAACCCTTTATCCGGTGAGCTACTTGCAAAAGCATAGGGGTTTCATGGTCTCGTTTAATGGAGCAGAACGGTCATGGTACTGGCTGTCTCAGTATTTCCCTGCAACAGTTCTGACTCAGTATATGCACAGCAAGCAATATGGAAACACCGTTCCCCCTCCAGGAGCAACGAGATCAATTTCTGGGGAACTCAAATGCTCAAACTGGAACTTATCACCTTTCCTGGTTTTGACCTTATAAACGTAAACATGTCTTGCGTCCCTAATATGTGACCAAAGAGAGCAGTTTGGCTATGGGAAAATCAGCATATTTCTTGCATGTGACCCAATAGCAAGACTGTTTCTCAAGATGTATCCGTTAACCATTTTGGGGTCCAAGGCACCCTAATACAGTGTGGGGTAAACGTGGATACTTACGATTTAGCAGACGTGGGCTTAGGTAGAAACCCATAATCGATAGTGTCCATGTTCTGGTCTTCTTCTGCATTCAGTCTCTCAGTTAGCTTATCACCATTATGAACAAGGGTCCAATTGGGGCCCCAACCAACACGAAACGACCTGCCCATGAACAGCCCCATGTCGATCAGAAGAGAGCCGCGCCCATGTGTAACAGACTTCTCTAGTGGAACCAGTTCTTGTTGCCTTCGGGTTCCCACAGTCCTCAGATGAGTCTCTGGAGCAGGGCGGGGTATAACAAAGGTGGGAGCTAGGGGTGCTGGGACGGACCATGGTGTAACAGGAAGAATTCTGGGACTGTGGGAGCCTTGAGCAGTCTCACTTATCCGGGATATGGAGGGGGATGCAAATTTAGACTGCAGCAGTCCCACTGTGGGCGACACAAAAATAAAGAGGTCAGGCAAGTAACAACCAATCCAATGACTTTACATCAAAGTACTCAGGGTCTCGTTGAACTACAAGAACTTACTAGAGGAAGTCCTCTTTGCATGGGATGATGGGAAAAGGCGGGGAGACCTAACATCTGGGTATGGGTCCATACTGGAAGGGAAACTGCTGAAGCGATTAATCATTTCTCCATCCTCTTCCTCCAGTAGCAGCGAAGCTTTCATCACCTGTTTAGATAGTGGAAAGAGACTGTGCTAAGCAGCCAATATAAGGGCAAGTGAGGAATCAGTTTCCATAAATAAACTGCTCTGGGGGAGTCCATTACAGCTGAGAGCAATGAGGCACAGCAGATATGCTGAGTAATATACAATGGGTTTAGTTCTAACACATGGATATAAAACAGCAGTGAAATACCATTCATGGCTCTACAGAACTATGAAATAACCATTGGATACATTTGCTGCCAAGAACATTGAATTTGTAGGTGCTGAACAATGAAGCTGGGAATATACAGTCCAACCAATAAAATCTGCACCTTCAGACCAGACTGGCAGCTTATTGGCCTGTGTATGGGAAACAATATTTGGCCAAAAAATATTCAGATATCAGTCAGGTCTGAAGTCCAACATGAGTGTGATGAAGTCTTACAACAATGGGTCAGCCCAATCTGGTGTGTGTGTGTGTGTGTGGGGGGGGGGGGGTGAAACTGGACACACATCTGGTCATTTTCAACAACATACGTTGATCTATAGAATTATGGATATATCCAGAGGGTGCAATTTACCTGCAGGGCATGAGGATTAATACCCAGGGAAGATGCAATGTGGGAAGATGCAGATAAAGGCTCCTGTTCTTCAGTGATGTCCTGCTCCTCTGCAACAGAATCCAGATCTTGGTCCTGGGTAATATCAGCCATATCGCTGTCCAGTTCGAGCACCCGATCAAGTTGATCTACCGCTGGACTCTGGTCACAAAGAAAAAGGTGTTACAACTGCCAACAAAAAGTGCCACCCAGACCAAATTGACCGAATTATGTGCAAATCATTTTACAAGGCACAGCACAGAGCCAGCCTTACAGGATCAGGTCAGTGAGTTTGTAGTTGATCCTCAGCATTCAGCTCAGATTCAAAAGCAACAGTTATGTCCCATGTGCCCCCCTCAAGTCTCTGATTGGTTACTGCCTGGTAACCAATCAGTGGAAAGCAAGAGAGCTGAAAAGCAGGAAGTAGAGTTCTGGCTATTATGTTACACATTCAGTCACTCCAGCCTTTATACATTACATTTTTGCCTAACTAACTATATTAGATACATTTTTATTTTGCACAGCCTATTTATTTACCCAGTTTTTATTTTTATACTGAACAATTCCCTTGAAGGGCTTGAATACGTGTAGAGCATATCATGCAATAAATGCATAGAATACATTTGTAGCGGGAAAACATTAACCATGGGACCTCAGTGGAATAGTCACCTTGGCCTATAGCTGGAGGTAACCCATGTTGAAGGGTTTGGGGTATATATATTCTATTATTTTAGGTCTATATATTCTATTGGATTGAAGGCATATAATGCCCTAGTCATCCTAAGGGCACTGCCATCTAACTTCTGTGGTACCAAGGGCCGGGCTTTTTCTGGCTGGCAGGAAGAGGAAGTCACAGATACTGGCAGAAAGAACCATGCAGTGGACAGAGAGAAAGACTTCACCAAAAGCAGACATTTGGATCAGGGTGACACAGGGAAGCCACATGTGTGAAAGGAATCCAGACTGGAGGAACAACCAGCAGGAGATTCCTATCTGAGCATCCAAAGTTGCTAGTAGCTGCACTGTATGACTGACTGTGCTGGACTCACCTGAAGAGAGCTCTAAGCATCCGAAGAGGATTTGGAGTGAGTATCCTGTTTAAAGGGACAGTACCCTAAAGAAGATACAGAGACTGTTTTGTGGAAGGACATTAAAGGACTTTGCCTTCTTTAGATAGTGAGACCCTTACTCCCACCTGGTTAGGAATGCTATTTGTACTAGTTGGCCATTTAATTTTAGATAAATAACATAATTTAACAAATACGGTGTGTGCATTATTACTGTATTCCTAGTGGGGCCACCCGTAGGTGCATTCCCGGATCCCACTAGGTTGAGGCACTGTGCTAGTAAGTACCAGGTACCCAGTCTCTCCCAATACCACTGCGGAGTGGCTCAGGTTTGTCCCATGCCATCAGGTAAGTACCACATGTGGCGTGTAACACCGACAAAAGGGTGTTGAAAGGGTTACATTTTGGAGGCACTGCTGAGATTACGGCTGGGACCTGGTCACAGAGAAAGCGAGACAAGATGGCGTCAACTATTAAGCGCCCAGAGTGTTCTGGAGTGGTGCAAAAGTTTGGGCCTGAACCCGAAAAAGAATGCTGCAGTAGGCCCTATGATAACCAGAACAAAAGAGGAAGTTCATGTTCTATGTTGAGAGAAGAAAAATCGTAGTTCTGAAAAGACTTCAAATGATTCCCTAAAGGAGGAAGAGATTACAAAAAAGATTGCAAAACTCAAGGCTCGTGTGTCTGGAAGGGATGAGATGCCAACTATGTCTAGACGGGCTCCCTCTCCTAAAGTAAGTGGTGATAGAAGAGAACCACCCAAGTGTTTCCTCTGAGGTCAGTTGGGCCATATCTCTACAAACTGCCATAAGCATCGTGAAGAGGTTGTGGCTGCAGAAGACCTCATCTGGATGTGAAGAAGCTACCCCAAGAGATACCTGAAGAGATGAAGCCAGGTGAAGTGTTACACCTGTGGTTGGTACAGTCATACTTCCCACTCCTGTGATTGAACAAAGAATCTTATGATGTATATGTGACATCCTTCCCATGTGAAGTGGATATTCCTGAAGAGAAGTCCTGTGGCACGAGGATGGTCTCTGAGCACTCTGGCACCCCCAATAAACCTGAGAGACTGGGCCTGGGAAAGTGAAAACCTTCAGGCAGGGGACATGTCAGGGTAGTTAGTGAGAAAGTTTTCCCCTGTGATTCTGCCCCAGACGTAAGGGCAAGCGAAGACACACGTGAAGTGGAACACAGACAAAGGGGTGTCGAAAGGGTTACAGTCGTATAAAGACATATCCTTAAATCCATATCTCTCCTCCCCTGTGGATAACACAGCAACACACGGGCAGGCCGAGTACATCAGACAGAATGGGGTACGAGATAGAGTGGTCCGGATAGTTTACCCCTAAGGTAATACAGTGCTACATACAGTGATAGTGATGGTGCCTGTCCACTATTTGTCTGAGATGTGAACAACAAGGTCCCTACAGTCTGGGCTTCAAGTGTGAACAATGCAGGAGTATTAGCAGTCAACAATGCAGGGGCCAGTTAATCTAAGTACAGATCGCAGAGTTTACAAAAACTAAACAGTCACTGCAGCCGGTCGTTCATGTGGGGGGAGGGCACACAAGTGAGGGGGTCCCCACTTGGACAGAAAAGCCTCAGGGGGTGAGGGGGTCACCAGTTGGACAGAAAAGCCTCAGGGGGTGAGGGGGTCACCAGTTGGACAGAAAAGCTTTAGGGAATCGCATGCTTTGAAAGGGGCTGCAACAGTGTCCTTGATATACTGGCCACAGATCCAGGCCTGGAAATCTGAGAACTGTTTTATTTGAGAATTTTCATCCAATTACTACTATCCATATCCACAATCTAAAAGTTTCACACTAGTGGGCAAGTATACACTGGAGCATAAACCGAGTTTTTCAGCATCCAAATTGTGCTGAAAAAGTCTACCTCGGCTTATACTTGAGTCAGCGGGCAGTAGTTGAGATTGCAGTCACTAATAATCATTCCTATACCAACAGTTCACTTGGGGAGAGACTGCAATATCACACAGCGCCCTCTGTTGGTTGTATGAAAGAATAACAGTGACTGCAATATCACACAGCACCCTCTGTTGGTTATATGAAAGAATAACAGTGACTGCAATATCACACAGCGCCCTCTGTTGGTTATATGAAAGAATAACAGTGACTGCAATATCACACAGCACCCTCTGCACATGGTAGTGGGACAATGCACACAGTAATCCGTTTGGCAATTCTCTGTCACCATCAACTTTGCAAAGAAGTCGCTTTGGCGGAATGTGCGCTGCTGGGAGACAGGGCTTTAGTGGTGTCTAGGCTTATACTCGAGTCAATAAGTTTTCCCAGTTTTCATAGGTAAAATTAGGTAACTCGGCTTATACTCGGGTCGGCTTATACTCGAGTATATACGGTAAGGCAGGAGCCTGTGGATTCAAGGTGTGGGATAGAAACATTTTTGGTAAACTGAGAAATACTAAAGAGATAGCAACACGTCCTGATGAATACCGAAAAAATAACTCTCCCTTTAGAGACTCCATAGTACAGCAATACAACTGCTCCTTGCAAAGTCAGTCCTTATATGTAATTCTATTCCTGAATTTAATAGAAGCACAAACACTGAACGGTTATTGCATCTGTTTATAAAGGGGGAACTCCATCCAATATCCATTCATTCTCTTGTTCTCTTCTCTGCACTGCTGCCTCTGACTCCTGATACAACTTCCCAATATCCATTCATTCCTCATTCTCACTGGGTTTATAGTTCTGTGTAACTGTCATTGTGTCTGTCCCTTTCTCTTCTCTGCACTGCTGCTTCTGACTCCTGATACAACTTCCCAATATCCATTCATTCCTCATTCTCACTGGGTTTATAGTTCTGTGAAACTGTCATTGTGTCTGTCCCTTTCTCTGCACTGCTGCCTCTGACTCCTGATACAACTTCCCAATATCCATTCATTCCTCATTCTCACTGGGTTTATAGTTCTGTGTAACTGTCATTGTGTCTGTCCCTTTCTCTTCTCTGCACTGCTGCTTCTGACTCCTGATACAACTTCCCAATATCCATTCATTCCTCATTCTCACTGGGTTTATAGTTCTGTGTAACTGTCATTGTGTCTGCCCCCTTTTCTTACCTGTACTTGTTCAAGTCAGATTTCTTTCCGATGGGCCAATAATAGGCCCTACTTTTGTGGCTCGTTATTGTTTATGGGTGTGTGTTTTAACTGAATAATCTGTTATTTTCTATCACACCAGATAACTATAAATCATTTGTTATACACTTATAAATGTTTAAGAAAAAAAACCAGTACAACATTCTCAGTAATTGGAATCTGCAGAGGTAGCAAATACATTTAATAGATCTTAACTAAGGAAAGAAACAATGGCAGAGCAATGCAGCAAGAAGCGACTACTGAAGCCAATGCAGAGAGTTCCATGCCTTGCTGCTGGGATACTCAATCCTACTGAGATACTCAATACTGCCATTCAGCTCTCACAAACAGAAAAGGGAACCCCCCCCCCACAAACTCGCAAAGGGCAGAAAGAACAGCACAGCCCCCTTTTCATTCACAACTTTTCAGTCTGAAGTTGAAGTAACCTGCAACTCTCATCTAAATGTACAGAGGCCACTTACATATGCGCCAAAACAAGCGTTTGCCACAGACCAGTCCAATATATTTAGGGGGGGGGGGGATCAATCTAATTTTAAGCTCTACATTAAATGTTCAACCTTCAAACATTGCCAGAAAATGTATCTTATTCACTGTAAGTAAGCCAGTCAGAAACATGGGTGCTGGATGTTTTGGTAGCACAGCCTTTGTTTCTATATACAGACTAACTCTGATACCCTCAACTACTGCTTTATGCAAGCAACAATAAAAATAAAAAATTTCATAAAATGAACCCATATTAAAGCCAGATGGAGTCCACTTGGCTTGTTTTTAAAACACTGGGCTAGCGAGTCCCATGTCAGTAGCACGAGCCCTGCAATATTTTATTATTGATACCTGCCCGGGTCCCACCCTCTGGGATCAGCACATGGGGCATTTTGCCCCTGATAAGAAAGAGTCACTTCCAATGAGTGTAGTGATATATATCACTTGATCTGTGTTCTGCTGCCCTAATATATTTATATATTATTGTACAAACTGGCAAATTAACCAACACAATTCGTGCTAGATTTTAAGCAAGATCTTATTGAGCATTATACTCTTCAAAGAGTTAAAACTGTATTTTGCAGCAATTATCCTGAGACTGAAGGTCACCCTCTGTTAGGGTGCATGTGCAACTAAATGAAGGTGTAACTAGATTAAGAATAAAGAGTATTTCGGTTCTGATAAGTGAAATAACCTACAGCTACTGCTCTGGACCAGCCTTACATATCCTGCAGGGGCTCATTTGGAGAGGACCAAGCACCTACCTACCACTGAGCTGGGCAAGAAGCATCATCTCCACTACTTCAAGCAGCCCTCCCTTAAGCACAGCCTACTGTATCGGCCATGTTGGAAGCACTACCAAATTTATATTAAACCAGTGACAGATTATGGAAGCAACAACTCAACTAGACCCTATTCAGTAGTGTCAAATTTGGCACGTTTCAAACAAAAACGATATTTAAAGCCACTGGGAAGCTGCATCCCTGAATTCTCTTCTCCTCTCCGCTGTTCTTACTTTACATTTTATATCTGCAACGAAGACTCAAGGAGAAGAAGTGTATATAGAAGTGTATGACCACATAAGGCCTACAACAAAACTATGCACATAAGACAATGCACTGGAGGGAAGAATTTAGCACAATTGAGTGCAGCTATGCACCATGTATAACTAAAGTCTAACATCTCCCAGCATTACATTTTCCAGTGAGCCCCTCTGTACCTGGGGTGGAGGGGTGACTTTTCCAGGGAGAGTTGCTTGTTGGAGAGGAGGCGGTTTGCCTTGAGGAGGAACAGGGGCAGCTTTCAGCTTTTTAGCCTCCGCGTTGTTAAGCTGATCATCTTCCTCATCAGAGTCCTGCAAGCCATACTTAGAGAAGTGATTCACCTACAGGAGACACATAATAAGTCACACATCCATATTTTGATTCTACTCGTAGGTTAGAGACTGAAGAAGAAACGAAGTGCAGAGCAGAGATACAGGTAATGATACAGGTAATGTAGCTTCAGTTTCTCAGATCTGTACCTTGAACACCCAGGAACCACTCTCCGGCCGATAATCCACAAACTGGGCCCCCTGCTTACGAGAGGCGTTCTCTAACTTGGCCTTGTAGTTCATTTCATTCAGTCGCTCGGGACTTGTAATCGTGCAACGCGTGGTCTTATCAACGGGCCACACTTCATCCAGGGTCACCTGGGCAGATCTATAGTGGAAAGAAAGGGTCACGCATTTTGTGGGCTGAACCCAGATTCTGGATAGACAAGGCATTGAGGCTAAGTCAGCCTTTGGATGTTCACCTGTACATTCACTTTTAGTAGGTTATAAATAGACTTAACCTAAGCAATGAATTGTTTTAACAATTAGAATTATACACACTGTTCTCAAAGAGCAAGTAATTTTTCCAATTACACGGTTAAATCAGAGTATAGAACAGTTGTAGTAAAGGTCACATTAATATAAATATCTACGACATAGTTTACCCCTTGATTACAGTAGTAACAGATTACCTTAAACTTTAAAATATCGCAAAAATAAAAATGCAATAAGCTTCAGAATATTGAAGCTTCTAAATACAATAATTAAATTTCTCTAGACCGGCCCTTCCTGTCAGTGCAGACACCGTGGGGTTAAGTATCCACCTCCGGAGGCAGGACAGAAGAAAAGAGAGAATCTCCGCTCTTCATATAAGCTCCTTGCTCCTCTTGTTCCCCTCAGTTTTTTTCTTCTGTCCTGCTGGGAGGTTAGGACAGTCACACTATTTTAATTTTTTCTTATTTCAGGTTTATTATTTTATTCTATTGAAGAAAGAAGCTACCAAAAGAGCAGGAGGCATCCAAGCTCTATAGCCACAGTTATCTCTGTGCACAATTCCAGCAATATACTGCAATACAGTACAAATACAAGGATACATATTCCCAAGAGAAAAGCAGAACAAGGAGTATATTGGTTTGCGCAAGTCACCAGATTCTGCTACATCATTATCTCCACATTCAGTTTCCTTACAAAGTTAGTCCCCAAAAAGGACACTCGGACCTTCCACTTTAGCAAAACAGCTCATGGCAAGAAGTGAAAAGCTCAGATTACATACAATTTCCACTGACTCAAACAAGGTTAGTGACCAGGATAGTAATCTGGAACCGGTAGAGTTATCAACCAGTGAATTTTTCCTCTGTTGACTCCGATACTGAACAGCAGTGCCGCTCAATTGCGGGGCCAGACACAGCTAAATGTCACTATGTGAAATGCTACACTACAGGCCAAAGATGAAACAACGACAAAGTCTTAGGAGTCCAACCCAGGGAATGACGAGTTTTATCCCTACATTTAAAGTTTATTTTATTTTTCTCACCACCTATCTTATTCCAGAGGAACAGCAGGGAGTTATGACAAAGTCCTAAGGTTAATTTGGCACCACATTACCAACAGAGGAGGCAATTTTCAGGGAGGCTATGGTCAAAAAGAGGGAATCTCCTTAAGAAAGGGATATACACATGCCGCAGCAAACTTAAGACACAGCGGTGGTATCTGCAAGCTGGGAGCGTACAGCTCGGGACCAAGCACTATTAAAAAATCCCTCAGGATTTACAAAAAGAACTACAAAGGCTGAGCTCAGCATTATCATTCTTATCAGTCGGCCATGGACACAGTCAGATTGGCAGCCAAGGCCAGTATTGACACAGTAGTAGAAGGAAAGCACTATCGATACGGCATTGGTTTGGAGATACAGTATCCAAGACCAACTTATAAAACTTACGATTCCGGGAGACTCACTCTTTTGTCCTGACCTAAAGCAAAAATTATTACAGAGGTCACGGGAGGTAAGATTCTTACTATCAGGGATGAAACCCAAGCCAAAGCAATCAAACAGACCTTACAATAGGTCATGGAGCCCTAGGGACCACCTTTTCGTTCCTTTCGCAACTCCACATTTCATACTCAACAATCAGAGCCCAAGAAGGGCAGACCAACCTGGTCCAATCAATCAATGACAGACTAGTAAGTCGGGCCCTCAAAAGCCCAACTCAGCCTGACTCGCACAAATTGTACGCAGCAAAGGTAGGAGGTCGACTTCAAGAACTCTACCACATACAGGACAATTGGATACTATCCTTTGTCAACGTGGGATACAGAATTCCATTCGACAACTTGCTTCCTCACATAAACAGAGAGCTCTACTAAACAAAAATTCCGCTTGGAATCAATCTGGTCCAAACTAATGTCAATGACACATTAATGCTACATTACTGAAGTGGATCTTCAGGACGCTTACTTACATGTACCCATCAGAGGGGAATCCCAGCAAATATCTGGGGTTTACAATTCAAGACCATTATATCGGCGGAGAGCTCCTTGCAACTCCTAGGTTACATAGGGCAGCCTTAGAGGCCCTACCATATGGACGAATCCATGAGACTTATCCAAAACCACTTTCTATGTATTTGGAAAAGGAACCATGCCAACAGATTCCAGTCAGCAGACTAGTCAGGAACTCCCTCGGGTGGTGGACTGTTCCACACAGCATTGCACAGGGCAAGATATAGGCTCTACAGCAGTAGACAGTTGTTTCATCCACACCAGTCTGACCGGTTAGGGGGCAACATGGCCACCTTGGGCGTGCCAGAGAACCTGCTTACCAGAGGAATCTCAAATATCTATCAATGGCTACAGATAAAAGCAATCAGAATGCAATAATACATTGGTCAAGAGCGTTAACAAATCGATCGCTCAGAATCCAGTCAGACAAGGCCACAGCAGTGGCTTCTATAGACAAACAAAGGTGAACACGCAGGAGCAGGGCTAGCGGGAAGTAGCTCAGGTACTCTTTGTCCCAGCCATATCGTTAATGTTCATTCCAGGAGTACTGAACTAGGAAGCGGATTATCTAAAGCTCCCCATAGGCGCGACAATTCTTCTTGCCGAACGACCAATTTTAGGGAAGTCCGACCAATCCTTCGAAATTATCGTGCGGTTAGTGGGATTCGAACGATCGTACATCTTGCGGTCAGGTCAAAAAATCTTTGTCGGTCCCAGTGCAATGTTTCTATGTTTGCAGGGCCAAGCAGTTAGCTCCCCTTTGTTTTCCTGCCAAATTGGTCTTTTTAGTTGATGGTCAATTCGTATGATCGTTCAGATAAAATCGTGGTCTCACAATGAGGATCTGATCTTTTAAAAATCTCGACATCTATGGCCAGCTTAAGCAATCAACAGATAGACTAAGGAGAATGGTCACTCCATCTGGAGATCTTCCAACAACTGATGTCCAGACATAGACATGCTAGCATTATGACACAATTATGAGGAACCTACATACTGCACCAGGAACCGGGGGCCGCATAGGTGAACGCCTTAATCATACCTTATTCAACAAGGTATTCCACCATTCGCAATTCTACTAAGGATAAGATATAAGGTGCGGCAGGAAAAGAATGACAACTATCCTAATTGCCCTAGACGGGCCGAGAAGAGCATGTTACTTGGAACTCATCAACGTGTCAGCAGCTCCACCTTGGCGTATGCCTTTTGAAAGGGTTGTCACACAGAGCCACTGACATTCTAACACACGCAAAGTTTCCACTTAGGATTGTCTCTAGCTATGATAGAGGGTCAGATTTAGCTCTATCGTTTTTGCTGCAGCATCAGTGTGCAAGAGAAGCAGAGATCTTGCAATTTATGCAAGGAGTACGCAAGGTCAGGTCACCATACAAGGGCCCTACAGCTCTCTGGGATTGCACAACTGTGCTGACCGTTCTACGAGAGCCTCCTTTTGAGCCTCTACTGAACTTTATTACCTGAAATATGACATTTCTTTTAGCAATTACAATGGCACTAAAGCACAAAGTAGATTGGGCTCTGCAAAATTAGCTACACCAGGGCAAAATTGTAAGCGGCCACTTGGGCCTCATTATCCAGTTTATAAACTTCCTTCAACACCTGTAGCTTTTGGTACATAACTACTTTAGGCTGCAGTTGGGGCAGCAATAATCTAATCTAAACCCAGCCCTAGAAGTGGGACAGCTTTGGGACGTCCCCATGGTGTCTGCACCGACAGGGCCGGTCTAGAGAAATACGGATTTTTTAACTTAAACATCAAATACATTAAATTTTAACTGAAACTAACAAGGGTAGGGCTTACTGAACTGACAGTCCAGGCCGTTTAGAAAAGGATTTCCGGTAAATTAAAAAATCCTTATATCCTCTACATCGTTTCTGAAATAATCAAGTTTATCTTTACTATCCCTCTCTCAGCATTAGGAATGGGTGAAAAAATTGCGCCCATAGACTTGTATGGCGTCGAGAGTCAAAATAAAGAGATGCACGTCAAAAAAAAAAAAAAAAAAAAAAATTGCCGCACGACAACATTTTTTTGACGCCCATAGACTTTAATGGGTGTCGGCGAAACGAAACGGGTCAAATTCGCCAATCCCTACTCAGCATCTGTTTCTCTTCATTCTCTCTTCATGCAGCAGTTGGGTGTCAGATAATCACTGACAGTTAGATCCAATATATCTTATAGGGGGGGCTCCTTTCCTAGCAGATGGATTAAAACTGACTCAAATAATGGATTCTAGTACAAAAAAAAAAGATTTACAAATTAACTGCCTTTTCCCCCAATTCCTGCATGTAGAGAGACATAATGTCTGGTGATTTTTAAAGAGTGACCTCTAATACATCTTCTAGGCAAAAGGAGCCCCCCCCCTATAAGATATATTGGATCTAACTGTCAGTGAATATCTGACACCCAACTGCTGCATGAAGAGAGAATGAAGAGAAACAGATGCTGAGAGAGGGATAGGGAAAATAAACTTGATTATTTCAGAATATTTAATTGATTATATTTAGAAAAAAACGTATTATTTCATTATGATGAAGCTTATTAGATTCTCCTCTTTAACAAGGAAAGTGAGGGTAAGTAAGGCTGTGTGTCAGCTACAAAGATGATCCTCTATCACACAAAAGTCACAACGATAGGTTACGATCTCCTTAATGTAAGTAAAGAACCTCTAGTGCAACCATTAAAGGGTTTTGCAAGGGAAAAGGGATCCCCCACTTTGACAGTAGCACATTATATTTACCCAGCATTCAGCCAGGGGTCCCACTAAATTGGTACTGCCTGGATGCCTTCTGGGCTTTCAAGTGTAAGACAATAAAATTTTTGGGCAAAAGTGAGAAGGATCACAAGCAAAGTCTAAACACACAAGATTCGGTCTAATACTGACTGCAACCCTACTGCCCAATTCTCATTCTATAGCAGCTGAAATGCCAAGCCTGAGAGTCACAAGAAGACCAACTGCAAATTGTCTTTCACCAAGTGCAGTCTAATGGCATTAAATGTTGTTACCTGTTCAAACCTTCACCAAGAGGGGGCTTGTTCTGGTCATCCACATACACAATAACCTCCTTCCTGCGGATGTGTACAATTGAATCAAGATCTAAATTGGTCAGATTAATGATTCCATCAAAGTATATTGATCCGAAACCTGAAATACATTCAACAGAAAATGTTTGTAAACACAATATTTAATATTCTGACAGATATAATTGGATACATTTTCAGTGATTTCAAAGTTTCTTTCACTCAAAGTATAACTGAAATTAAAAGCAGCAGGTGTCAGTCCCTTGGTATTATTTGCACTGCTGGTTCTGACTAAAATAAAGTTGCTAAAACCCAGAGTTAATCCAGCCAAGCCGGTTG
The DNA here is from genome assembly GCF_017654675.1 of Xenopus laevis. NCBI lineage: Eukaryota > Metazoa > Chordata > Amphibia > Anura > Pipidae > Xenopus > Xenopus laevis. The sequence goes on from NC_054374.1 coordinate 167,525,401, forward strand.
CCATAATGCCTTTCATGTTGTGAGATTAACAAATCTGGGAAGCGGCACAATTTGAGCCCTGGTTATCCTGCCAGCGTATATATATTAGAAAGCCGTTTAGAATTATTTAGTATAGAATTATTTAGTATAGAATTGTTTTAGAAGGCAAAAATTCTACTTTTCTCTGGGGGGCAAAGGAGACCTATGGGGTAAGGCTCCATCATCCATAAGGCAGGACATGATGAGAAGGAAATCCAGGACTACTCCAGAGACTCACTGGCAGGTGCCCCTCAATTAATCAACGAGGTGACAGCCAGGGTAGGTTGCACGGTTCCTTTAAAGGAACAGTAACATCAAAAAATTAAACTATTTTAAAGTAATAAAAAATATAATGTACGGCTGTCCTGCACTGGTAAAACTGGTGTGTTTGGTTCAGAAACTCTACTATAGTTTATATAAACAAGCTGCTGTGTAGCCATGGGGGCAGCCATTCAAGCACAGGATACAAAGTAGATAACAGATAAGTACTACTATAATTTATATAAAGAAGCTGCTGTGTAGCCATGGGGGCAGCCATTCAAGCACAGGATACACAGTAGATAACAGATAAGTAATACTATAGTTTATATAAACATGCTGCTGTGTAGCCATGGGGGCAGCCATTCAAGCACAGGATACACAGTAGATAACAGATAAGTACTACTATAGTTTATATAAAGAAGCTGCTGTGTAGCCATGGGGGCAGCCATTCAAGCACAGGATACACAGTAGATAACAGATAAGTACTACTATAGTTTATATAAACAAGTTGCTGTGTAGCCATGGGGGCAGCCATTCAAGCACAGGATACACAGTAGATAACAGATAAGTACTACTATAGTTTATATAAACAAGCTGCTGTGTAGCAATGGAGACAGCCATATAAAGGATAAAAGGCTCAGCAGATAAGCTCTGTAGAACATAATGGTGTTATCTGTTATCCACTATTTAATCTATGCCATTTAGCCCTTTTTAAATTGCTGCCATTGTTACACAGAAGCTTATTTATATGCACTGTAGTAGTTTCTGAAGCAAACAGATGTGTTTTACAATGAAGAGCAACACTACATTATATTTTCATTACTTTAAAATGCTTTTATTTATTCATGTTACTGTTCCTTTAAACGTTAACCCTTATCCAGGACTGCTCTCTTCTACTTTAACCTACACTCTGCTGATGCACAAACATTTAAATTACAAGCATATACCACATCCAAGGAACAGTTATTTGAATTTTCTCTTCAGGAAAAGTGATTGCCCACCTGGATTGAATATACTACTGGTTTTATATATATATATAATACACAAAAGCCATGAATATCCTGTAAATTATATCCTTATAAACGGTGAGTTCTGATGTCATCAGTTATAAACGGTGAGTTCTGATGTCATTTCTGTCACATGACTCATTGAAATTTGTGTATTATAATAAATAAAGTACCCCCAGTTGTAAAATATGAGGATATTAGAAGTTACCTCGGAGTTCCATGACCTGTATAAAAACACTCGGCCTTCGGCCTCGTACTTTTATATGGTCATGAAACTCCTCGGTAACTTATAATATCCCTATATTTTACAAAAGGGGGTACTTTATTCACTATATAATACACAAAAGCCGTGAATATCTTGTAAATTATATCCTTATAAACGGTGAGTACTGATGTCATTTCTGTCACATGACTCACTGAAATTTGTGTATTATAATAAATAAAGTACCCCCAGTTGCAAAATATGAGGATATTAGAAGTTACCTCGGAGTTCCATGACCTGTATAAAAACACTCGGCCTCGTACTTTTATATGATCATGAAACTCCTCGGTAACTTATAATATCCTTATATTTTACAAGAGGGGGTACTTTATTCACTATATATTTATTCTTAAATTATTCACTGTGCTTCCTGGCTGGCCAGTGTTTTAGAGAATATATAATAAATTGTATTTTTAATATATTGGTTTTGCAATCCACCTTCTATCTGTTTTTTTTTTTTGTATATTGAATTTCATCCCCAATAGGACCTTGGGGATTGAAGGTGTGCAGTCCTGACCAGTATAATTACTTGTTTGTTTAATTACTTACACAAACATGTTATATCAGAGCAGGACAGCAGATCTCGATCCCAATTAAAGTCAATGTAAGGCCTAGGACACCTGCCCTCCCATTAATACTTTAGACAAGTGAGAGACTGAGAGCTGGAGTAAATACAAAATATCTTCGCAGGTTCCACAGGAATTTAACTACTGCCAGTTACAAGCAAGGAATTTTGTTAGTTCAGATAATACTTAAACTTTCTTAGCATGAAAAATAGCAATGTAATAGACAACTCGTAGCCAGTATATACAGACCTTCCCGCCCAATAGTGAAGCCATCGACTATACATTCCCCATTCTCATCCACACTTCTGGCCAATTCCTCCATGGATGGGATGGTGTAATAGCTGTCCCTCATTAGGGTAATTCCTACACAAAGAAAGTAGAAGTTAAAGTAAAACAGACCAAGCTGAGAAACCCATAGCAAATCCTATATTGGGCAATGTATTCAGCTATTTGGCTGCTAAAAGGTTTAAAATAAACAGCATGGCAGCTCATACCTGCAGGGTGGGGAGAAGCATCAAGAATTTCTGTATCTCGAAGAGAATCCTCATTAAAGGAGACATCGTTGCTGCTGTTCTCCAGTCCGATTCTCCCAGACTTGCGCATATTCAGTGCTACAATGGTGTCATCCATATTGTTAAACTGCTTTTTTTCCTGGCTTTGTGGGAGGGGCCTGGAGAAGGGGGATGGGTATGTAGTGGCTGCCTCTTCATCGTTTTCTTCATCAGCATGGTGGTTTTCAACAGATCTGAAATAAGTGTAAAAAGACTGTAGGAATGTCTAGAATATCTAGAAAGTGCTGTTTAGCAGCGCTGAAATAATCAAATTTAACTTCATTATCCCTCTCTCAGCATCAGTTTCTCTTCATTCTCTCTTCATGCAGCAGTTGGATGTCAGATATTCACTGACAGTTAGATCCAATATATCTTATAGGGGGGCTCCTTTTGCCTAGAAGATGTATTAGAGGTCACTCTATTAAACTCACCAGACATCATGTCTCTCTACATGCAGGATTTGTGCAAAATACAGCTAATAAATCTTCTAGAAAAGGAAGCCCCCTATAAGATATATTGGATCTAACTGTCAGTGAATATCTGACACCCAACTGCTGCATGAAGAGAGAATGAAGAGAAACAGATGCTGAGACAGGAATAGTGAAGATAAACTTGATTTCAGAAATAATGCAGAATTGCATTATGAATTCAGTGTGATGAAGCTTATATTAAATGATCATTTTCGTTATAGTTCCCCTTTAAGAACAGACAGCCTAATAGACACTACAGTGTAACACCATACCGAGTTTTTACATTACGGAGAGCATTTCACCATAAGTAAAAAAGTGAGAGTGCATAAAGAAGAGTAATATTAAACCCCCCAGAACAGGTTTATTAAATTTGTTTAAACTCTGGCATTTGTTACCTGTCTTGAGTCTCGGGAGTCGGTGGCACCACCTCATCCAAATCTTTGCTCTTTTGGGAAAATAGGCTGCTGTTCTTCAGGTACTTCAAGTCCAGTTGTTTTATGCTTTTCCTATGAACACATAAAAAGTAAATAACAATGGATGGATTCCTTTCCAAGCCCGAAATGGACCTACCTAGCGAGAGGTTGTCTGGAGAAACTCCGTGCCACATGGGCTACCTGGCTGGACTTACAAAATGTTTGATTGTGGAATATTCTTAAATCTGAACATTTATAATCTGTACCATAGCCTCCCTTCTCCATAAAATCTGAAAACAAGTCATAGAAATAGGTCTGTGGCTAAAAGGTAATGGCTGTTTCCATTCCTGAGCAATCTGCCATTTTAAAAAATAAGGGCCGCCCCCTGAGATCGTATGATTCACTGTGCACACGAACATATAAACAGGGAAAAAGCAGAAGAACATCAGCATTTACATTCATTTATTTTTAATTCCAAGATATTAAGGGATACATGTGCTGTTAATATGAATGAATTTAGTTACAACAGCGCCACCTGCTGGTCAGTTTCCCACCAGTCTGACCAGCAAGTAGTCAAGGAAGTTGTCAGGAGAAAGAAAGAGGCTGATGTTCTTCTGCTTAGGAAAGATGTGAGAAAGGTTTCTAATTTTATTCCTAAGCAGAAGAACATCAGCCTCTTTCTTTCTCCTGACAACTTCCTTGACTACTTGCTGGTCAGACTGGTGGGAAACTGACCAGCAGGTGGCGCTGTTGTAACAAAATTCATTTATATTAAAAGTACATGTATCAGGGCCACCATCAGGGGGGCACAGTTGTCCTGGGTCCTGCAGGTTTTTGTGTGATAGGGGGGCCCGGCCATGCTTCACTTACTACTTGATTTGCCGGGCCCCCTGCGGTCAGCCTGCTGCAACATTTAGAATAGAGAACGGGAGCTCTGGTGTGCCCTCATTGGCTGATTAAGTTTAAGTCCCGGTAAAGCTGTATAGGGATTGGCTGCCCCCCCCTTAAGAGCCAAACTTATGGGGGACTGGCAAGCAATTTTTTTTAATTTTGGGTGGGCTACTACAATTTTTTTCTTACTTAAAGGAGGGTCCTGACCACCAGTCAGCTTTTTGTAACTTGGGGGGGGGCAGGCCATACATTTTTTTTTAATTGCAGGGGGGGCCCCTGATCAATGGCTTTTTATAACTTGTGGGGGGCAGGCCAGCGATATTGTTTTATACTTGGGACAGGGGGAGGGAGCACCAATGGCTTTTTATAACTTGGGGGAGGCCCAGCAATCAATATTCTTTTACTTGCAGGGGGACCCTAATCTTCAATGGCTTTTTAGAACATGTGTCTGGGCGCTGGCCACCAATGGGTGTTACTGTTTTAGCTCTGATTTCTGTTTGGCTTTTTTACTGTGGGTGGATGAGATATGGGGTGGGGCTTGGGGGCTGGCGGGGACCAGGGGGCCCTGAAAATTTTGCCGTACAGGGCCCGTAATTTCAGAAGGCGGCCCTGACATGTATACCACAAGGCCATCAGCCAGATGTATAAGAATGTATGCAGCCCTTAATCAAACACCAGGTTTGAGGGCAACTGTGGCTTATATGTGCCACAAAGCTAACATTCCTTTTCTAAACAGATATCAGGAAAGACCCATAAAGTCTGCCCAAGTAAGTTATCTGATCCGTCATAGCCTCTATGTCCATGAATGAAATCTCAGCAAACCTGGAAGAAGAGGGTTTGTGCTCTCTCAAACACATGTACGATTGCCTTTACACAAATAGCAGCTAAACACAAGTCTGCAAGTAATACTGACCTGTGCATAATCAGCTCTATAGGGAACCTTTAAAAGAACAGTTCAGTATAGAAATGGGTAAATCGATAGGCTGTGCAAAATCAAATGTGCAAAATCAAATGTGTATTTATTATAGTTAGATAGGCAAAAATGTAATGTATAAAGGCTGGAGTGACTGGATGTGTAACATAATAGCCAGAACACTACTTCCTGCTTTGTTATAAGGGGGCCCACATGGGACATAACTGTTCAGCGAGTTTGCAACAGATCTTTAGCATTCAGCTCAGATTCAAAAGAAACTGTTATGTCCTATGTTGCCCCCTCAAGTACCTGATTGGTTACAGCCTGGTAACCAATCAGTGGAAAGCAAGAGAGCTGAAAAGCAGGAAGTAGTGTTCTGGCTATTATGTTACACATCCAGTCACTCCAGACTTTATACATTACATTTTTGTGTAACTAACTATATTAGATACATTTTTTATTTTGCACAGCCTATTTATTTACCCAGTTTTTTATTTTTATACTGTTCAGCAATTCCTTTAAAAGGGATAGGGATCTTTGATAACTGAATAAGAAAAAGACGGGCATATGGCGACAAGAAATGAAATAAAGCGGATGACTTACTTGGGCATGAACACACCACTGGACAGGACCGGCACATCATCATCCAAGGCATCAAAGAGTTGGTTTTTGGCTGCTCCACTGTACTGCAATGCTTTGGGACGTACTCTGGCTGCTGGGCGAGGAGTTAGCTTGTAGTGTGTGGGAGTCAATACAGCTTTCTGGGCAGCTGGGTTGGTGGGTTTCAAGAGCTATCGAAAAGTACACAGAGCAAAGTTAATGCAAAATATGGCTCCTACTTTTCAATTAAAAAAAAAACAAAACACCAAGAAAAGGAGATTTTGTGTACTCACCGTTAAATCTTTTTCTCTTCAGTCACTTGGGGGACACAGGGACAATGGGGTATAGCTAGTACCATTAGGAGGCAGGACACAACTACAAAAAAGACAACTGGCTCCTCCCCCACTGGCTATACCCCCAGCAGGCTGGAGAAGAGCTCAGTTTGTACCAAAGTCAACAGGATATGATATAACGCAATGAAAACTTTTCAAAAAAGCCAATAACTGCTAACAAGAAAAAAACGGTTAACTTGTCTGACGGAAGTGAAAAACCTCAACCCAGGGAGGGAAGCCCTGTGTCCCCCAAGTGACTGAAGAGAAAAAGATTTAACGGTGAGTACACAAAATCTCCTTTTCTCAAAGTCAGCTTGGGGGACACAGGGACAATGGGGACGTACCAAAGCTGTCCCCTAACAACCGGGTGGGAAAAAAGAGGTTTAATTGGTGTCAGCCAACGCGGCCTGAAGCACTTTTCTGCCGAAGCGAGTGTCAGATGCAGCAAAAGTTTCAAAATGATAGAATTTTGCAAATGAATGGACAGAGGTCCAAGTCGCTGCTTTGCATAGCTGGTCAGCTGATGCCTGGTTTCTGAAGGCCCAAGACGTACTCACACCCCTGGTCGAATGGGCCGTGACCCTGGACGGAGGTGAGCGACCCCGGGCTTTGTATGCGCCTTGTATAGCTTGTTTGATCCAGCGAGAAATGGATTGTTTGGTAGCCGATGCGCCTCGACGGGAGCCTGAGGGAAGTACCAGCAGGGAATCGGACTTGCGGAAGTCTTGAACTCTGAAGAGGTAAAACTTTAAGGCCCGCACTGGGTCCAGAGTGTGCAGTGCCCGTTCCTTCTGATTCGCTGGAGACGGGCAGAAGGAAGGAACCACGATCTCTTGGTTTATATGAAAATCCGAGACCACTTTAGGTAGGAAGGATGGAATGGTACGAAGGACCGCTCTGTCTTGATGGAAGACGAGGTAAGGCGACTTGTAGGAGAGAGCGCCGAGCTCAGAAACCCGTCTTGCTGTAGCAATAGCCAGGAGGAAAACAGTTTTCCAGGTCAGGAACTGAATGGGCACCGATCCCAGGGGTTCAAAGGGAGGAAGTTGAAGTGCCCGGAGCACTAACGTGAGGTCCCAGGTAGGTGCGGGAGCCCTGACAGGCGGAGTCACATGAGCCACTCCTTGCATGAAGGTTTTAACGTCAGGAAGCAGGGCAAGTCTTTTCTGGAACAGCACTGAGAGAGCTGAGATTTGAGATTTGAGGGAACCCAAAGACAGTCCTAGCGATAGGCCTTCCTGCAGGAACTCGAGTAAATAAGGTAGAGAAAATAGCCGGAAGCTAACCTTGCGAGTGAAACACCATTGGCGGTAGGTGGACCAGACCCTGTGATATGCCCTGGCTGAAACCGGTTTCCGAGCCGCACACATGGTGCGTGCCACGGCTCGAGAAAATCCCTTTTGAGTCAGAATCTTGGTCTCAAGAGCCACGCCGTCAAATTGAGGTAGGTCGGGTTTGGATGTAAAATCGGACCCTGAGTGAGAAGGTCTGGAAGAGGAGGCAGAGGCCACGGTTCTGCGACGGAGAGGTTGAGAAGGTCCGTGAACCAAGCTCGTCGAGGCCACCTCGGTGCTATGAGGATGAGGGTGGACCGTTCCCGCTGGAGCTTTCTGATCGTCCTGGGGATTAGCGGAGTGGGCGGAAAGGCATACGCCAGCTGAAAGGGCCAGTCGGCTGTCAGAGCGTTCGCGTTTAGGGCTAGTGGGTCTCTGTAACGAGCTAGGAAGTGTGGTACCTTTCTGTTGTGCCTGGTCGCCATGAGGTCCACCTCTGGAATGCCCCATCTTGAAGTTATCTCTTGAAATACTTCGTCCTTTAGTGACCACTCGCCTGGATCCAGGGATTGCCTGCTTAGGAAGTCGGCTTCCCAGTTCAGTAGTCCCGGTATGAAGATGGCGGACAGCTGTACGCTGTGAGCCTCGGCCCACTGGAATATGATTTTTATCTCGCTTAGAGCCGCCCTGCTCCTTGTGCCGCCCTGGTGGTTGATGTAGGCCACCGCCGTGGAGTTGTCCGACTGTATTTTCACCGCCTGCCCCGTGAGGGCCTGCTGCCAATGGATGAGGCCTAGGTGAATTGCGCGGATCTCGAGCAGATTGATCTGTAACTTCTTTTCGGTGAGGTTCCACTGCCCTTGGGCCGACCTGCCTTCGAGCACCGCTCCCCAGCCGAAGAGGCTCGCGTCGGTCGTGAGAATGCGCCAACTGGGGTCCCCGAGGCGCTTTCCCTTTGAGAGGTGAGTGGAGTTGAGCCACCACAGAAGGGACGTCCGAGTTTGAGGAGAGAGGATTATCTCTTGTAGTAAGGACTTCCGTCTCCAGGTGCTGAGGATGTTCCACTGGAGCTCCCGGAGATGAAATTGGGCGAAGGGGACCGGGAATATGAAGGTAAGCGTCTTTTATGTCGAGAGACATGAGGAATTGCCCTGGAGACATCGCTGCAATGACAGACCGGAGGGATTCCATTTTGAATTTCCTTGGACGAATGAGCTTGTTCAGTTCTTTTAAATCTAGGATCGGCCGGACTGAGCCGTCCTTTTTGGGGACTATGAACAGGTTTGAATAGTAGCCCCTTAAGTGTTCGTCCGGGGGGACGGGAGTAACCACTCCTGCTAGGAGAAGGTTGGAGATGGCCCTCTGAAAAGCTGCACGCTTGCCTGGTTCTTGAGGAAGTCTTGACATGAAGAATCGGTGAGGTGGGATAGATGAAAACTCTAGATGGTAGCCTCGAGTAACCACCTCGTGAATCCAGGTGTCCTGAACAAGAGATACCCACGTGTTTGCAAAGTGGGACAATCTCCCCCCTATAAAGTTCGGGGCGGGGAGTACGGCGTCATGCCGAAGTAGTCTTGTCGGTGGGCTTGGAGGAGTGCTTTCGGTTCTGCCAGGGAGTTCGATGTTTGTTGGCGAAACGCCCCTTGTTTGCAAAGGACTGTCTTGGAGGAGAGGATCTCGCGCTCTTGGTCTGAGAGCCACGAAAAAACCTGTTCTTCCGAAAGGAGGGACGTGCCTTGGGTTGGGGGAGAAGAGTGCTTTTGCCCCCGGTAGCTTGACTAATGATCTTGTCAAGATCAGGTCCGAAGAGAAGCTTCCCTTTGAAAGGGATGGAGGTCAGGGACTTCTTAGAGGATAGGTCCGCTGACCATAGTTTCATCCATAAGGATCTGCGGGCTGCCACCGAGAGAGCGGAGGCTCTGCTGATAGCTTGAGTGGCGTCGAGCGAGGCTTCACACATGTAGTCATTGGCTTCTTTGATTTGAGATGCCAGCTGTGCGAGTTCGTGACGTGGTGCTCCGTCTGAAATGGCGGTGATAAGAGTGTCAGACCAGGATTGAACAGCTCGGCTAACCCATGCCGTCGCTAGGACCGGCCTCAGCGAGGATCCGGAAGCTGCGAATGTTGAGCGTAGTAAACTCTCTAACTTTTTGTCCATAGAGTCCTTGAAGGAGGACGCGTCAGGGACTGGTAAGGCCGTGTTCTTAGAGAGGCGGGATACTGGGGCGTCCACGGATGGAGGAGCAGCCCATTTTTCAGTAAGTTCAGGTGGAAAAGGATACAACTTCAGGAAACGACGGTTTGTTTGAAAACGTCTCTCGGGTGTGTCCCACTCTTGTTGGATAATTTGTTCAAGCTGGTTGTGGGAAGGAAACATCGGTGAAGTCTTGTTGCGTCGCTTGAAGAGAGACTTGGAAGACTCCGCACGGACCTCCGGTTCCTGGAGGTGGAGGGTTTCTAGTACCGAGGAGATAAGGGAGTCCACGGTGTCAGAAGAGATTTTAGGATCATCGTGGTCCGAATCAGAAAAACATTCCCCGTCTGAATGATCCTGTTCATCCCCAGAATCAGGAGGTGAAAAAATCCTCGGTGGAGAATCGCTATCGTCTTCGGACGGGGAGGGGGCCCTGCGTTTGGAGGGTCTAGGTTTATGACTGTCAAGGCGAGAAAGCAATTTGTCTAGAGACTGTGCTAGTTTTGGAATGCCTGTGGCCAATTGGGCCGCCCACTCAGGTGTTGCCTGTACACGGCGTGGGGAGGCTTCGGGGCTGGATGCTAAGGGATCCCCCTGGGCAGCCTGATTCACCAGAGGTGGAGAAGGTGGTGAGGGTTCAGAAACCTGCTGTGGAGAGCACTGGTTGCATAGGGCTGATTTGTGCCCTGTGGGCAAATGTTTGCGGCATTTGGCACAAGACAGAAAAGTGACTAGGGCTGTGGTTGCCCCCCTAGAGAAGAGGTTGGCACTGGGTCCATCAGACATAGTGGAAAAATATATGGAATACCTGGGAGAATAACCCAGTAGAATATAGCCTGACACTTAGCTGAGCAGTAGGAGAGAATCGAGTTGTCAATTCTGCAGTGGTGCCTTGTGTCTCTGCTGCCAGAGTATGGTAGTCTGGGAGCAGCGTCTGTGCGTGGCTAATGCTGTGTGCGCGATCCAAAATGGCGGCCGCGAGTGTGAAGGGCGCGCTCAAGATCACGCGAGAGGCCAGGGACCGCGGGAATATACTTCCGCAATACCAAAATGGCGTCCGGCTAAACTGCGCCTACGGAGCGCATCCAACCGCGTCTGAGCGGCAAAGAGAGAGAGCTCTCTGCGGCTGGCGAGTCCCCTGTGTGTAGGAGACGCGACTGGAACCGCGTGTGTAGGAGGCCCCTGCGCTGATATCAGGGAATCCCTCCCTGCTCGCTGTGGCTGCCCCCAGAGATTTAGGGGAAACACGGCGTGGGAAAAAATCCCTCCCCTTACCTCTCCAATGAGTTTGTTAGGGGGTGAAGGGAATCCAATCTGCACTCCATAGTTAGGGGAGGGAGAAGGGAAGGGGGAGAGGGAGCCCACTGGGACTTACCTGTCCTGTAGACCGCTCTCCCAGTTCTGTCTGCCGGCCAGCCTGGTCTCCTCCTGTAAAGGGAGGAGAGGAATTGGCTGAGTGGTCTGTGTAAAACACCTGTGACCCCAGAGACAGATCCCACGTTGGAAGGTGCCAATGAGGTACTTTACACAGTGTAAAGGTTCAAGCAACCCCCTGGTGTCAGCAAGGCTGACTAGACAATAGGAATAAAATAAAAAATTCTTCTGTCCTAACCTCCTGAGGACACAACTAAAACTGAGCTCTTCTCCAGCCTGCTGGGGGTATAGCCAGTGGGGGAGGAGCCAGTTGTCTTTTTTGTAGTTGTGTCCTGCCTCCTAATGGTACTAGCTATACCCCATTGTCCCTGTGTCCCCCAAGCTGACTTTGAGAAAACAATTAGTTTTGATGTTACATCCCATTCTCCAAGCAGTTTTATTTATACGCACAAAACGTTGCATATTTGCCCTTACCTCCTCTTTCTTCTTTGGATCAGAGATGGGGTTCATGAACAGAGGGGAGTCCGGGAAGGGGGAATATCTAAGTGCATTGTATTGCTGCTGTAGGAACATCTGCTGTGCAGCTGAAGCATTGAAATCAGTCAGGGTTGCTGTGTGACATGTAGGAATCGGTATGGTAAAGAGACATGGTATGAGATATGATACAGTGGCAAACTAATGACAACAAAACAAGTCTAGGTGCTGGAAAGGTTACGTTTTCTCCTCCACTCAGATAAAATGACAGTTAAAGACTCACTCGCTGCAGCCTGTGGAGCTCCAAATAGGCCTGTTGAGGTGCTGTTAAACCCGGTACCACCAAACGCTCCTGTCCCAAGTGTACCAGTCAGTTTAGGCTGATTGCCCCCAAACAAAGATGTCTGGCCAGGGTTTAGCGCTACACAAAGAAAAGAAACATGTGAATCAATCATTCGTATCCTGAGGTTACACACTGCACTTATATAAGTCTTCTCTTGTCAAAATTTGGGTAAATATAGGAATCCTGCAAACACGATGCTCCAAAAAATGCAAAGCAGTCCCCACTGCAGTCTGTGGGAATCATGTGCAAGAAAAGACTGCATATACTCATTTCAGATGCAGTTGTTCTGGTTACTGCAGAAGAGAATGCAGCCATCTTTGTGTAATTGTACAGTTTCCATTCATTTAGTGCATCAGATAATATTAGGGGCCAACCTTTATGTGATGTCAGAGACACCTTGATCCTTAAAGGAGAACTCCCATTCACCCCTCCACGCTTCCTCCCTGCATAGTCCACTATTTAGAAAAGTGTCGCCTAAAGTCACACAGACCCAGTGGCCTCAGGTGCTTATTTTTAATTTCTGGCTTGGAGGCAAGTTTTGGTTGTATAAAAAACAGGTTTACAGACCGCCAGTCCACATAGGGCTACCAGGCAACACCAGGAACTTTTTTCATACTTGTGTTGCTCCTCAACTCTTTTTACATTTGAATGTGGCTCATGGAGTAAAAGGTTGGAGACCTCTGGATCTAAGGGAAACATCTTTAATATCTTATGGTTTCAGTGCACATTGACTCAAACTAGCCTTGAGGCACAGGGGGCTCGTCCAATGGGAAGTGCACTGAATTCAATATTCCATATAAAGTAAAACCATTAAAGGAAACTATACCCCCCAAACAATGAAGGTCTCTATAAAAAGATATTGCATAAAACAGCTCATATGTAAAATCCTGCTTCATGTAAATAAACCATTTTCATAATAATATACTTTTCTAGTAGTATGTGCCATTGGGTAATCATAAATAGAAAATTGCCATTTTAAAAATAAGGGCCGCCCCCTGAGATCGTATGATTCACTGTGCACACAAACATACCAACAAACCATACTTGTTAAGTCACATGAGCCAATTAACAGACAGAGTTGTGTCTTTTGCTTCCACACTTCTTCCTGTTACAGTTAGAGCTGCAGTATTTCTGGTCAGGTGATCTCTGAGGCAGCACACAGACCATCACAAAATGGTGGTTCAAGGCAAGAGATATATATTCCAGTTTTGTAAGATTCTTTAATATGCCACTGAATTTGATATAAACTATCTGTTGTCTAAGTAATCATTTGGGGGTATAGTTTTCCTTTAACATAAATCAATTAAGACCCCCGAAAACAGCAAACATAGCGAAAGAAAAATACACAAATTTCAACAGTTACATCTCAGTTTGGTCACTATAAAATAGCTGAATGCAATAAAATAAACATTAATAAGCACTATAATAAACAAAGATTCTGCCTACCTGTTCCAAAGCTTGTCCCAAGGCTGGGCCCGATGGTTCCCGTTGCTGGCTTATTGCCAAACAGGCCGGTTCCTGCGGTGTTCGAGCCAAACCCTTTAACACAAAACACAAACGGGTCACTTCCGTTACTTTAAACATTTAACTTCCAAATAGAATTTCTGAATGTTGCCAATAGCAGATCACAAATGTATTTAGTGTCAGTTTACAAGTAGACAAACTGTCAGGCAGCAGAGTGCTAAAGCCAGAAAAGATTAGGCTGCATGCTCTGGGCACTGGCATGTAGTTACTGGGTTTTGGAGCATGGAAAATATCTGGGTGAGCTTTTACTGAGAGGTCTTAAAGGAGAATTGAACTGTAAAGAAAAACCCTACCCCCATACCCATACATACATATATCAGTGTATGCCTGTTTTCCCCCCTTTCCATAAGGTTTAATAAAGCAAAATTTCAGCCAAATGAAATCCATGCCCCATAGTGTCCCAAGCATGGGGCTCGGCTACAGATGCAATTGCTTTTCCCAGACTAAGTGAAAGCATAAAATAACCAGATAAAGCAACAGGAAAGCTGAATGGCTTATGGGAAGGTTTGATAACAAAACAGAACCTTCTTCAGCAAAAGTAAACTGCCCTCCGGGATAATACACAGACCTTTTAGGATGCTGGACATTTACTGTATACTGGCCAGGCTTTAAGTTAACTGCAAATGAATCAGTATTACAAATGAGTGTCAGCTCAACACACCCAGGCTTGAAGTGCCTCTACCAGGATCATGGGTCTAAACAGCACCCAATGGTGGCAATTAACAGTAGAAGCCTCACTTTGAGCAATGCAAGCAGAACCTCTGGGGGATATCGAAACCCAAGCCTTAGTATGCAATATCAGAATAGCCTGAAGCCTCCATCACCAATTCCCTTCTCCCAAATAATACAGGTATGGGATCATTATCCGGAAACCCGTTAACCAGAAAGGTCCGAATTAGGGAAAGGTCGTCTCCCATAGACACCAACATCTACATTAAGGGCAGATTTTTCAGGCGTTGAATTGAAAATATGAATTTTCCAATTTTTTTTTTATGGTCAAAACTGTTAATTTTGATTATGGAGTTATTCACATTCCATTGGAGTTTTTTTTTTTAAAAATATAATAAATAGATTTTCGAGATTTATCATGCTCTGGCCTTTTAAAGGAAAACTATACCCTCGAACAATGTAGGTCTCTACAAAAAGATATTGCATAAAACAGCTCATGTGGAGAAACATGCTTCATGCAAATAAACCATTTGCATAATAAAACATTATTTTTCAGTAGAATGTGCCATTGGGTAATAAATAGAAAATTGCCATTTAAAAAAAAATAAGGGCCGCCCCCTGGGATTGTATGATTCACGGTGCACACAAACCATACTTGTTAGGTCACATGAGCCAATTAACAGACAGAGTTGTGTCTTTTGCTTCCACACTTCCTGTTACAGTTAGGGTAGAACTACACGGGCGGTTTGACATCCGATATCTTCCATTCCGACGCGAGGAATCACAGGCGTCACGTCGGATCTAAGGTAAGTAGGGATGCACTGAATCCAGGATTCGGCCTTTTTAGCAGGATTTGGATTTGGCTGAATTCTTCTGCCCAGCCCAGCCGAACCCAAATCCATTTGCATATGCAAATTAGGGGTGGAGAGGGGAATCGCGTGACTTTTTCTCAGAAAACAAGGAAGCAATAAATGTTTTTCCCTTTCCACCCTTAATTTGCAGGATTTGGTATTCGGCCAAAAAGGATTCGGGGTTTAACCGAATCAAAAGTAGTGTATTAGGTGCTACCCTAAAGCTAAGTAATAGAAATGTCAGACGTTGTTGCAGCGTGCATCCGACATGACTGTATGATGCAAACACTGCATGTTGCGTCGTAACCCGACCATGTCGAGTCAGATGCACGCTGCGACAACGTCCGAGATTACAGTTACTTACCTTAGATTTGGCGCATCAAACGCGTCGCGGTGGAATGAAAGGTATTGGATGTCAAAACACCCGTGTAGTTCTACCCTTTGAGTTGCAGTATTTCTGGTCAGGTGATCTCTGAGGCAGCACAGAGACCATCACAAAATGATGGCTCAAGACAAGAGATGTAAAAGGGCAATAATTACTTAAATATATATTCCAGTTTGGTGAGATTCTTTAATATGCCACTTCATTTGTTGTCCAAGCATTCATTTTGGGGGTATAGTTTTGCTTTAAGAACTCGAATTTGACTATTCACCACCTAAAACCTGCCGAATTGGGAGAATAGGAGAGGTCCAGGGATCATTTTAGATTTGTTTGCAGCCTTCTTGACATTCAAGCTTTTTTTTTTTTGGAGAAAAAACATAAATGGAACTTTTTAAATTTTTTTAATATTTTTAAAATAATCCATTTAATCAGTGTTTTAATCATTTACTTTTGTTTTTTTTAAACTAATTTTGTATATTTATGGGAGTTTAGGGGAGTTTTTAAAAACTCATGAATTCGAAATTCAACCTTTGATAAATGTGCCTCCAAAAGGTAGAGAGTGCCGAGGGAAAGAAAGCCAGGCAAATAAAAGAATGCAGGTACATAAATACATTATACGAGAATGAGAGATGAAAATGTAACCCTATATAGATTGTATTGGTTAGTTTATTTAGAAGAGAAAAGGCTAGAGAGCAAGAGTCACTTTAGAGTGTGAGAGGTGTTGAGATACACTGTGTATACCACACACTAAGCAAGCCTCACTCAGTTAGAAGGGATAGTGCAGCGATATCAGCTAAAGCATTTGATACAGTGTCACACAGAAGGTTACTGGTTAAATGAAGGAATGTTGGCCTGGAACATAGTATTTGTACCTGGATAGAGAACTGGCTAAAAGATAGACTACAAAGAGTGGTGGTAAATGGAACATTTTCTAATTGGACCAGTGTTGTTAGTGGAGTACCGCAGGGCTCTGTACTAGGTCCCTTGCTTTTCAACTTGTTTATTAATGACCTGGAGGTGCCATTGAAAGTACTGTTTCTATTTGTGCAGATGAGACTAAATTGTGCAGAACTATAGGTTCCATGCAGGATGCTGCCACTTTGCACAGTGATTTGTCTAAACTGGAAAACTGGGCAGCAAACTGGAAAATGAGGTTCAATGTTGATAAATGCAGGTTATGCACTTTGGCAAAAATAATATAAATGCAAGTTATACACTAAATGGCAGTGTGTTGGTAGTTTCCTTAAATGAGAAGGATCTTGGGGTCTTTGTAGATAACACGTTGTCTAATTCTGGGCAGTGTCATTCTGTGGCTACTAAAGCAAATAAAGTTCTTGTATAAAAAAGGGCATTAACTCAAGGGATGAAACATAATTGTGTCTCTTTATAGGTCCCTGGTGAGGCCTCATCTGGAGTATGGGGGCAGTTTTGGACTCCAGTCCTTAAGAGGGATATAAATGAGCTGGAGAGAGTGCAGAGACTAAGTGCAACTAAACTGGTTAGAGGGAGGGAAGAGTTAAATTATGAGGGGAGACTGACAAGGTTGGGGTTGTTTTCTCTGGGGGAAAAAAGTCGCTTGTGAGGGGACATGATTAGACTTTACAAGTACATTAGAGGACATTATAGACAAATAGCAGGGGACCTTTTTACCCATAAAGTGGATCACGTACCAAACTGGTATACACAGTGTAACGTTACAGATTACATCACGTTTGTTTTCTCATATGTACCAAAATTGGAAGCGTTTGTATTGGTTCCTAAAGTCAGGGTTGCTTTGTTACCAAAGAGCCCGCCAGTGGTAGTGCCAAATCCAGGGGCACTGGTCGTGGTCGTCCCAAAACCGGCAGGTTTGTTACCAAACAGGGTCTGGAAGCGGAAGAAAAAGACACAAGTTACATTTTTAAACTGTTTTAATTGCTACGCTGGGTCCACATATAGGAAATGCAACAACTGTACCTTAAAGTGATACGGACTATAAAAATAATACTTTTTAAAATATGAATGTACATTAAAAGTCACCTATAGGTCATGTGGATTGTTTATGTAAGTAATTGTTAGCTGAAGGTCCTAAACCTGACCGTTTCGTCAACCTGACTGTCCCATCTCAGCCTGTCCATTAAGAGTTTCTAATGCTAAACGACTCCTGCTGCACAAATATGGCCGCCCCTCATACAGGAACATGGGGCATCAGACAGGTAATGTAAAAGCATTGTGCAAATACTTTATGGCAAAGTTATAAGTAGCTTTCAAAGGCAATATTATGATAGATATAAAAAAGGTTAAAGGGATCCTGTCATCTGAAAACATGTTGTTTCCAAAACACATCAGTTAATAGTGCTCCTCCAGCAGAATTCTGCACTGAAATCCATTTCTCAAAAAAGACAAACAGATTTGTTTATATTCAATTTTGAAATCTGACATGGGGCTAGACATTTTGTCAATTTCCCAGCTGCCCCCGGTCATGTGACTTGTGCCTGCACTTTAGGAGAGAAATGCTTTCTGGCAGGCTGCTGTTTTTCCTTCTCAATGTAACTGAATGTGTCTCAGTGGGACCTGGATTTTACTATTGAGTGTTGTTCTTAGATCTACCAGGCAGCTGTTATCTTGTGTTAAGGAGCTGCTATCTTGTTATCTTCCCATTGTTCTGTTGTTTGGCTGCTGGGGGGGGAAAGGGAGGGGGTGATATCAGTCCAACTTGCAGTACAGCAGTAAAGAGTGATTGAAGTTTATCAGAGCACAAGTCACATGACCAGGGGCAGCTGGGAAATTGACAATATGTCTAGCCCCATGTCAGATTTCAAAATTGAATATAAAAAAATCTGTTTGCTCTTTTGAGAAATGGATTTCAGTGCAGAATTCTGCTGGAGCAGCACTATTAACTGATGTGTTTTGGGAAAAAACATGTTTTCCCATGACAGTATCCCTTTCATTTCTGGTGTCAGTATCTCTTTAAAGGAGAATTCAACAGATAACTAGAAAAACCCTACACTACGTGAACTTTGATCCCTAAATCTGCACCGAGGGGTAAGTAAAAAGCATGGGGCATTTCCCTGAGGGGGGGTTGACCTTTAAGTTAACTTTTAGTAGGTTATAGAATGGTTAATTCTAAGCAACTTTTCAATTGATTTTTTTTTTTTTGTAGTTTTAGCATTATTTGCCTTCTTTTTCTGACTGTTTCCAGCTTTTAAATGGGGGTCGCTGACTCCATCTAATAAATGCTCTGTAAGGCTACAAATGTTGCTACTTTTTATTCCTCAACTTTCTATTCAGGCCTCTCCTATTCATATTCCAGTCTCTTATTCAAATCAAAGCATGGTGGCTAATGGAATTTCAGATGGCTGAAATTACAAACTTGAGAGCTGCTGAATAAAAAGCTAAATAAGTCAAAAACCACAAATAATAAAAAATCAAAACCAATTGCAAATGGTCTCAGAATATCACCCTCTACATCATACTAACAGTTAATTTAAAGGTGAACAACCCCTTTAGCTGCACCACCCATTAAAAGCTACTGTTTTATTATTACACAGAAAAAGGAAATCGTTTTTTAAATTTGGATTTTCTCTAGTCGGCCCTCCTGTCAGTGCAGACGTAATGGGTTATGTTATCCTTCACCTCTGGAGGCAGGACAGAATTGTTGACTCCTGGCCCCTCCTCCTGTTATAAGGACTGGCTCCACCTTCTCTCCTCAGTTCTTTGTCCTGCCTCAGGAGGTTATGGACAGATATTTTCTGCTTCTCTATTTATTTATTTATTTTTCCTTTCTTTTACTAGCAGTTTACACCAATTAGGGCATGGTGATCGGTTCCCTTTTTGGTACAATTCTAAGCTGAGCGTTCTGTACGGCTCACACTGGCCATAGGTGACATG
Organism: Xenopus laevis; assembly: GCF_017654675.1. Lineage (NCBI taxonomy): Eukaryota > Metazoa > Chordata > Amphibia > Anura > Pipidae > Xenopus > Xenopus laevis. The sequence continues at coordinate 167,544,640 of NC_054374.1, forward strand.
CAGAGCTGTCACAGGCACACAACCTATAGGGTATGCAGAGCTACCCGCTATCATTTTAGGTTGTTATCTGATTCTTGAGGCCTTCAGTGCAACACTGTCTGTACAGGGTAAGTATGCAAGTCGCATAGTCTGCAAGGGACTGGTGGTCAATGGACTCCCACTGCAGTGCTAATGGGTTAAGTACCTTGGCTGATGCGGTTAGATCCTTTGTGCATTCTTTCCATCGGATCCATGTGACCATCCGAGCGCTCATTGTGGGACAGTGGTGAAGGCCGGTTGCCTCGCAACAGACCACGCTGCTTGGGTGCGGTGGCTTTCTTCGCGTCGTCGGCGCACTGACGTCATCATTGTCAGCCGCATCTTCACTCTGCATCGCGGCGGCTCTTCGCGCCAAGGCATAGGCGATTTGAAGTCATCAGGCGCGGCCGCTCTTTTTCATTGCGGCTCACGCGTCAGCTCCAGTGTAGGCGCAAGTTCTCCTCTCCTGCATTATAAAGCAGGCAACGGTCAGCCTATCTATTCCGGTCACGGAAAGGATTAGAAACAAATCCTGCAGCCCTTTTTTTCGAGACATATTGCCCAGGGGTGAGTGTAAACCTCATTTTTGTTGGGACTCACTCTGCAAATATGGAGAAATCAGACTCTCTCACAGAGTTAAGGGCGGATATATAATCTGTTAAAAAGACAAAAAAACCTGAAAAACTACCAAAATGCAAAACCTGTAGACACTCATTAAGGAGATCAGAGAGAAATTATTGTTCTGACTGTAAAGCCAGCAAAGCTACAGACACTCAGGGACCACCTGTATTATCACCACAATATCCTCTGTCTCAACCACCTCCTGATCCAGTCAATACTGATAACGGGAGGGCACCACCTACTCCTATCCTGTCTCCATCACGTCCAACTACCCCATTGCAGGTCACAGGGGATGCCTCTCCACTTCCATCCTGGAATCAACCCGGTTCCTCCACTCCAGTTCCACCACAATTTGGGGATTTCTTACAATGGATAATGAAATCTGTTCAACCCTTTCCATCTACATCTTCTGAATATGCACAATCAGCTAACCAAAACAAAAAGCGTAAAGCCGTGCTTACAGTGGACTCCACTTCAGATTCAGAAGAGGGGTTAGCTTCCGAATCAGATCAGGAAGACAATCCCTGTTTAGAAAAATCCATGTCTGATCATTCTCCTGAGTCAACTTCAGACGATGAACACACACAAACTACTAATCCAGAAATTACTAAAAAGTTATTTAGGGAAATGATGCACACGCTCGAGATCAAAGATGAAACAGTGGCACTATCTAAAGCTGACAAACTCTTAGGAGTTCAAAAAAAATCTAAATTGACTTTCCCAGTGTTCAAGTCAGTCACACAAGCAATTGAAACAGAATGGAATCAACCTGAGAGACGGATTGCTCTTACTCAACGTTTTTTCAATACATATCCGATTCCTGAGGAACACCACAAAAAGTGGGAAAAAGCCCCACGGGTTGATTCGGCGGTAGCACGCCTGTCTCGACACACGGCCTTACCTGCTGAAGAAGCGGCATTTAAGGACCCTCTAGATCGCCGCATGGAATCGACTCTCAAAAAATCCTACGTCCAAGCAGCAGCGATTTTGAGACCAGCTATAGCTTCAGCGGGTTTAGCCCGTACAGCACAACATTGGGCACAGGAACTTGCCACTCATCCACCGTCATCAGCACTCGAGTTACATTCAGAAGTAGAAAAACTCGTTACCACTTTCTCCTTCCTTGCCGAAGCGGCCATGGAAATTACCAAATTGGCTGCAAAAGCAACAGCAAATACAGTTGTTACAAGACGTGCCTTATGGCTCAAGCACTGGTCAGGGGACACTGCTTCGAAGTTGAGACTGTTGTCACTTCGTTTCACGGGCGAATCCCTTTTCGGTCCAGACCTTAAACAGATAATATCAGATGTCACTGGAGGAAAGAGTACTTTCCTTCCCACTGGGAAGAAACCACGTTTTGATCATTCTTCTAGATTTCCAAATAGAAAAAATTGGTCCTCCCAAGCTCGCCCTTTTCGGCCCTTTCGGTCAGCATTCCGGTCAACTCTCCCAGACCAGACCAATAAGCGCTCCAGACCGCCTTGGCACCAACAGTCACGAACCAACACCAAAAAACCTCTCCCCAATAGATCCACATCTGCCTGACTCAGCCCTCCTAGGGCACACTCAGGTGGGTGGCAGACTGCAGAGATACTTGGGCACTTGGCAGACACACGTCACAGACACATGGGTGCTAACCATAATTCAACAAGGCTATCGAATCCCTTTCACGCATCTCCCAACCACCAGGTTCCGTACTTCTTCAACTACGCCAAAACGGTCACTATTGCTCCACCAGGCAGTCAACTCTTTACTGCACGCAGAAGTCATACAACCCGTACCACTACCTCAAAGGTTTCGAGGGTTTTATTCAAACCTTTTTCTAGTCAGAAAGAAGGACGGCTCATTCAGGCCAGTGCTGAACCTCAAAGCTCTCAACACATTCGTTTCCAATCAGAAATTCAGAATGGAGTCCGTCCGTTCAGTTATTGCGACTATGGAACCAGGATACTTCATGACATCCATAGACCTTCAGGATGCTTATCTACACATACCCATTTGTCCCGCATCCCGCCATTACCTACGATTTGCGATAGGCAACCTCCACTACCAATTTACTGCCTTGCCCTTTGGACTTTGTACTGCACCACGGGTTTTTACCAAAGTTTTAACACCAGTGATCGCCTACCTCAGAACCTTGGGGATCAAGATCTTACCGTATTTGGACGATCTTCTCATTTCAAGTCCTTCAGCAGCCCAAGCAGCTGCGGACACTCATTCCTGTCTCCAAGTGTTATCACAACACGGATGGCTGATAAACTACCGCAAAAGTACACTTCAACCAACTCAGACCATCCAATTTTTGGGTCTGGTTTTCGATTCCCAGTTACAGAAGGTGTTCTTACCTCAAGACAAGGTGAACAGACTAGTTCACGCAACCAAAGCTTTCACAACAGCTCCGTCAACCTCGGCAGAGGATTGTCTCCGCCTTCTGGGCTTCATGGTATCCGCACTGGAAGCAATTCCATTTTCCAGGTTTCACCTTCGTCCTCTCCAAAACAATTTTCTGAGTCAGTGGAACAAAAACCACAAGGAATTAATCCAAATCATTCCCATATCCAACATAACACATCGGAGTTTGGAATGGTGGATGGACCCAGCCAACCTCCACAAGGGCAGGAGTTGGGCCCCCTCCCAGTGGGAAATCGTGACTACAGATGCCAGTCTCACCGGTTGGGGAGCGATTTATCGCAATCACACGTTACAAGGCACTTGGAAACCGGGAGAAAACACCTTACCCATCAACGTCCTGGAACTCAGGGCGATCGCCTTAGCTCTAGAGGGTTGGACCCCATTCCTACAGTCTCAAGCCGTACGTGTCCAATCCGACAACGCCACGGCGGTGGCATACGTCAACAAGCAGGGCGGCACACGCAGCAGATTGGCCATGTAGGAGGTGACCAGGATCTTGCAATGGGCAGAACTTACAGTGACCAATCTGTCCGCGGTCTTCATACCGGGAATACTCAATTGGGAGGCAGACTATCTAAGCAGAACTACCCTCGACCAGGGGGAATGGTCGCTCAACGACACAGTGTTCCAGCAACTTGTGGCCAAATGGGGCACCCCGCAAATCGACATGTTGGCCTCCAAACACAACAACAAACTCCCACTGTATTGTGCCAGAACAAAAGACCCACATGCGGCGTTCGTGGACGCCTTGGTCATACCCTGGAACTTCCACACAGTGTATGCCTTCCCACCCCTGGCCATCCTGCCCAGGGTAATCGCGAAATTGAAGCAAAGCAATGCCACCACTATTCTAATAGCGCCCGACTGGCCCAACCGAGTGTGGTACACGGATCTGATTCGACTGTCTGTATCCAGACCATGGCGGTTGCCGGACCGTCCCGATTTGCTCACTCAAGGTCCAATCAATCACCCCAATTTACCACTCCTCCGTTTAACGGCGTGGCTCTTGAGACCGACTGGTGGTCCCAGCAGGGGTACTCACAGAATGCAATAGACATTTTGCTTCAAGCACGCAAGCAGTCCACATCTAGAGTGTACCATAAAGTATGGAAAACGTTCTTAACATGGTGCCATCAACACAGTTTTCACTGGGACAATATATCACCTTTTGTTGTCATTGAGTTCCTCACTGATGGCTTCAGGAAGGGCCTTGCTCTACGGACGCTTAAATCACAAGTGTCAGCACGGACAGTCCTGACTCATGACCGTTGGGCTGACAAACCAGAAATTCAACAGTTTTTTCAAGGTGTGGCGAGGGCACGGCCTCCAATTCGACAACCTCTGTCCACCTGGGATTTGCCGCTGGTACTCAATGCCCTGCAAAAAACCCCTTTTGAACCACTAGCATCTTGTGAACTTAAGTGGCTATCCCTCAAGGTTGTCTTCCTGGTAGCCATCACGTCCGCAAAGCGCGTATCGGAATTGGCTGCCCTTTCCTGCAAGGAACCGCGGATTTCTTTCCATACCGACAAGGTGGTGCTCAGAACGACACGAGATTTTTTGCCAAAAGTGGTGTCCGAGTTCCACATCAATCAGGACATTGTTTTACCATCCTTTTGTCCCCAACCAGCTAATGAACGAGAAAAACTTCTTCACACGTTGGACGTTGTGCGGGCGTTGCAAGTCTATGTTCAGAGGTCATCTTCCTACAGGCATACTGATCGTTTGTTTGTTTCCTATGCAGTATCTCACAAAGGACTGCCCATTTCAAAGAGAACGATTGCTCGTTGGTTAGTGGAGACTATCCACACTGCCTATGACTTCCAGCACAAGCCCAGACCGTTGGCAGTCAAAGCTCACTCGACTAGGGCACAGAGCACGTCCTGGGCACTGCGGAACATGGCTACGGCCGAACAGATTTGCAATGCTGCCACCTGGGCTTCACCAAATACTTTTATCAAGTTTTACAAGTTAAATGTTTTTGCATCACAAGCGGCTGTGTTTGGCCGTAAAGTTCTCCACGCTACCGTGGCTCAATGACTCACAACTTCAGCTATACAGTTCACAGTTCTACCCACCCAAATTGAGGGACAGCTTTTGGACGTCCCATTACGTCTGCACTGACAGGAGGGCCGACTAGAGAAAAAGGGATTTTGTACTCACCGTAAAACCTTTTTCTAGTAGGCCCGAACTGTCAGTGCAGTAAGTCCCACCCAGGCTGATTTTAGTATGGGTTTCGGACATCTCTTGTTTCTATCTTTTCCGATCTGTTGTCTCTTGCTCTTCCTTCTGTCTATACTGTCTCCACCAGCTGAGCTTTTTGAACGAACTGAGGAGAGAAGGTGGAGCCAGTCCTTATAACAGGAGGAGGGGCCAGGAGTCAACAATTCTGTCCTGCCTCCAGAGGTGAAGGATAACATAACCCATTACGTCTGCACTGACAGTTCGGGCCTACTAGAAAAAGGTTTTACGGTGAGTACAAAATCCCTTTATATGGATAAAATGGAGTCTATGGGATATGGCCTTGCTGTAATTCAGAGCTTTCTGGATGGCAGGTTTCCGGATAACAGATCCCATAACTGCACAAAGCCAAAGGAGAGCTTGAACTGTTAAAGGAAAACTATACCCCCAAAATGAACACTTGGGCAACAGATAGTTCATATATTAAGTGGCATATTAAAGAATCTTACCAAACTGGAATATATATTTAAGTAAATCTTGCCCTTTTACATCTCTTGCCTTGAGCCACCATTTTGTGATGGTCTCTGTGCTGCCTCAGAGATCACCTGACCAGAAATACTACAGCTCTAGTAATACTACAGCTCTAACTGTAACAGGAAGAGATCACCTGACCAGAAATACTGCAGCTCTAACTGTAACAGGAAGAGATCAGCTGACCAGAAATACTGCAGCTCTAACTAACAGGAAGAGATCACCTGACCAGAAATACTGCAGCTCTAACTGTAACAGGAAGAGATCACCTGACCAGAAATACTGCAGCTCTAACTGTAACAGGAAGAGATCACCTGACCAGAAATACTGCAGCTCTAACTGTAACAGGAAGAGATCACCTGACCAGAAATACTGCAGCTCTAACTGTAACAGGAAGAGATCACCTGACCAGAAATACTGCAGCTCTAACTGTAACAGGAAGAGATCAGCTGACCAGAAATACTGCAGCTCTAACTGTAACAGGAAGAGATCACCTGACCAGAAATACTGCAGCTCTAACTGTAACAGGAAGAGATCACCTGACCAGAAATACTGCAGCTCTAACTGTAACAGGAAGAGATCACCTGACCAGAAATACTTCAACTCTAACTGTAACAGGAAGAAGTGTTGAAGCAAAAGACACAACTCTGTCTGTTAATTGGCTCATGTGACCTAACATATATGGTTTGTTGGTATGTTTGTGAGTACAGTGAATCCTACGATATCAGGGGGCGGCCCTTATTTTTTAAAATGGCAATTTTCTATTTATGATTACCCAATGGCACATACTACTAGAAAAGTATATTATTATGAAAATGGTTTATTTACATGAAGCAGGATTTTACATATGAGCTGTTTTATGCAATATCTTTTTATAGAGACCTACATTGTTTGGGGGGTATAGTTTTCCTTTAAGCAGCTAAAATCCTAGAACAGGCAAGAATGAGCTGGAACTCAACTGGGCTCCTCACTTGCCAAATGGATACAAAGCGTTTCCAAACAAGGAGCTGGTGCAACAGAGGAAAACCCTCACCCAACTTTTTGGAATCAAAATGATCAAATCATCAAAATTAGAAACCAGCACATACTTTACCTGAAACCAATAAAACTTCTCAGTTTCAACATTTGTGTGTACCATTTTCAAAATATTTTGTTTAAATGACATGCAACATATTCATTAAAAAGGCAGTAAAATCAATTGAAATGATTTAAGACAGAACACAGAAATTTGGAACCTTGGCTTTCTTTAGCGCTCACTTTGGTTAGACTGTCGGAACATTTTTTCATTCATGAAGAACCGGGCTGGGTGGCTTTGGGCAAACACACACAGAATCGCTTACAATTTCGTGACCCTGCAGGGCAGTGGCTGATGGAAAGATTTGCCGCCTGAGATAAAACTGCACAATTGCGGACGACAACTCTCCAGAAAATGCATCTCCATTGGAAATAACTGAAATGGCCGGCGGTAAAAGAAACACATCTCTTCTGTCTTCTGAAGTCGTCTCGTGGGTTTTCCCGCTGACGATTTCCATTATTTTTAATAGAGAGCCATTTTTGGGAGATTTATCGCCTGTGGTTGTAAATAATAATGGCGGATGAGGAATCTCCCTGACAGTCGCCGCCCTTAGAAACACACAACACAATGCAGTCAGATTCTTGGTACATACCGAGCTGCCTCCAAAAGTTGTAGCATTAGGTTGCCCAAACAGGCTAGCTCCAGTGCCAAATGCATTGGCAGCATTTGTATTGGTTGTTGTCCCAAAGAGACCACCAGGCTGTGTGGCTTGGTTTGATCCAAAGAGCCCCTTCAAGGAAAGAAAAAGTACAGTAACTGAAAGAGGGGAAAGCATTAAAGGAGAACTACCCCCCCCCAATAAGAAAAGCCCCTACCTACTACCCTAGATAGTCCATCCTCCCTGCTTCCCCTCCCCCAGCATAGTTAGTTATCCCTGAAATTGCTCCTAACAGTTTGCGCATGTATCAAGTCAAGTGTATCAGTGTAGAGAAAGCGCAGCGGAGTTCATGGGCGCCAACTCCGTACTCTTCAGATCGTATGGGATAAGCCTCTTAGGGTAGATTCAGCCATTTCTAGACTATCCAAACAAACTACAAAACCAACTGAAGAGTCAGCATTCAAAGATCCCATGGATCAAACGAGCATACACTCAAACGGCGGCAATCCTCAGACCAGCAGTAGGCCTTGCTCGCACAGCTAGACATTGGGCACAGGAGATTACCCAAAACCTTCCTACCTCAGCTCAGGAGTTAGCAGGGAACATGAATAGACTTAACACTGCCCTTTCCTTTGTAGCCTATTTGGCTAGCCGCAAAATCTTCCGCCAATTCTGTGATCGCCAGAAGGGGTCTCTGGCTACGCTACTGGTCAGGGGATACCGCCTCTAAGAATAAGCTCTTGAAACTACGCCATACGGGCGAGTCCCTGTTTGGACCGGACCTCAAGCAAATTATCAGAGAGGTCACAGGTGGGAAGAGTACTTTCCTCCCACCAGGAAAATGGGGTGCATAGATCACTACCCAGGAGAACCACCACTAGGCAGACAGGGACCACTCCTTACCGCAATTTTCGTTCCTTTCGCTCCCCTACCTTTCGTAACACCAGCACAGACCAAAGTGCAAGGCGCAATAAGCCACAGTGGCAACAGCCGGGTAGACACAGGAAGCCTACCACCACCAAGCCCACCTCTACCAAAAGTAAGCATCCAAAGTAGGAGGTCGACTGTCAAACTTCCTATCATGCTGGGAAACATGTTATGGACAATTGGGTTCTGCAAATTATCCAAAATGGCTACAGAATACATTTCACCAAATTGCCACCAAGACCTTTTGTTCCATCGGTGGTACCTCCACACAAACGACAGGCCTTGAACCAAGCCATACTGGGCCTACGACAATAAGGAGTTATTACTCCGGTGCCACAGCTCCAAAAATTCAAAGGATTCTATTCCAACCTTTTCCTGGTCACAAAAAAAAAAAAAGGGGGATCCTTTTGACCAGTACTGAACCTCAAACGGTTGAATCTCTTCATTCACAACCAAAAGTTCAAAATGGAGTCGATCAGGTCGGCCATAGCCTTCATGGAACCCGAATGCTTTATGATATCGAACGACCTCCAGGATGCATACTTTCATGTTCCCATCCATCCCAGCTCTCAACCCTTCCTACGATTTGCAGTCAGAGACCAACCAATTTGTAGCTCTTTCATTTGGACTTTCTACAGCTCCAAGAGTGTTCACCAAGGTGCTGGCACCACTGATAGCTCACTTGAGGACAATGGGAATTCATGTGTTACCATATCTGGACGATCTGCTCCTCAAAGCAGTGTCTCAGGAGCAATTAGTCAGGGACACGACGATCACCCTGCAGGCCCTGGCACAACAGGGTTGGCTGATAAACCTCCGCAAAAGCTCATTCCTATCTTCCCAACAGATAGCCTTTTTGGGTCTACAATTCGGCTCCAGGTACCAAACAGTACAACTTCCAGAGGACAAGATAAACAACCTTGTCAACAACACTACAAAGCTCCTCAAGCAGACCACAGTGATGGCCGGCGACTGCCTTTGGCTCTTAGGGTTCATAGTATTGGCTCTAGAAGCCGTTTCATCTGCGTCCTCTACAACGCAATTTCTTACAATTCTGCAACAAAGATCATCAGGATCTCCAACAAACCATTCCGATCTCTCTACGAACCAGGAGCAGCCTCTATTGGTGGACCAACTGGATACACCTACAATCGGGCAGGAGTTGGGGCCCAGTCACGTGGGAAGTGGTCACAACCGATGCCAGCCTGTTTGGCTGTATATCGCGACCACGCGCTACAAGGTCACTGGGATCTGCAGGAATCCCGCTTGCCAATCAATGTACTGGAATTGCGAGCAATTGTGTTGGCGCTTCAGGGCTGGTCCAACCTCCTTCGTGTGCACCCACTCAGCATTCAGTTAGACAACGCCACAGTGGTAGCCTACGTCAACAAACAAAGGGGAACCCGAAGCAAGCAGGCCATGCTGGAGGCTACAAAGATCCTGACATGGGCCGAACTCCATGTCCCAACCATCTCGGCGGTGTTCATTCCTGGGATGCTCAATTGGGAAGCAGACTTCCTCAGTAGACAAACACTAGACCAGGGGGGAAAGGAGTTCTTCCAAGGGGCCTTAAGAGTCAGGCCTCCCTTTAGGAACCCTACACCTTCTTGGGATCTGACAGTGTTATCGGCCTTCCAAAAGGAACCATTTGAACCTCTTCATACCTGTGACCTAAAATGGTTGACCCTTAAGGTCGCTTTTCTCATTGCAATCCCTTCGGCCAAAAGAGTGTCTGCGATAGCGGCATTGTCCCATACCAACCTTAGCTTGTTATCCATAACGACAAAGTAGTCCTTAGGACAGTTCTTGTTTTCCTTCCAAAAGTAGTGTCAGCCTTTCATATCAATCAGGACATTGTTCTTCCATCTTTTTGCCTCAATCCACATGACAAAGAAAGACAATTGCCCTCACAACATCCAATTTGTGCAGTTAAGATTTACAAAAAACGAATGGCTAAACTACGCCGATCTGATTCGCTTTTGATCTCAGACTCCCCTACACACAAAGGCCTAGCAGTGTCCAAACGCACTATTGCCAGATGGTTAATAGAGACTATAAATCAAGCCTACATTCTCAGCCACAAACAGAAACCATTCAGAGAGGTAGCTCACTCTACAAGGGCACAGAGTACCTCTTCGGCTCTCCAAAATTTAGCTATGCCAGAACAAATATGCAGAGCAGCCACATGGGCTTCGCCCAACACTTTTATTAAGTTTTACCAGTTACATGTTTTTGCTTCTACACCGGCCTTGTTTGGCTGTAAAGTTTTGCAAGCTGCAGTTGCTGAGAAACATATCTAAAATTCATTGTGTGTTACAGACAATACCCACCCAAATTATTAAGGGACAGCTTTGGAACGTCCCATACGTCTGCACTGACAGGAGTGCCGACTAGAGAAAAAGGAATTTATACTTAGGATAAATATTTTTCTAGTAGGCCCGAACTGTCAGTGCAGTAAGTCCCACCCAGGCTGATTTTAGTATGGGTGCAGGGACTCTCTCTATCTCTGTATATTCCTACTATTGTCTCTTGACCTTCCTTCAGATTTTGCTGTCTCCTCAATCACCTCACTGAGCTTTACAACAGAACTGGGGAACAGAGGTGGAGCCAGCCTATATATCCTGAGGGAGGGGCCTAGAGACCAATTCTTCTGTCCTGCCTCCAGAGGTGAACCTGGACATAACCCATAAATCTGCACTGACAGGAGGGCCGACTAGAGAAAAGGTTTTCCCTTACAGATGAAGACTAAGATCTGGGAAGATGGCGCCCATGGGCGCCGTTGTGCTTACTCTGCACCAATATGTGTTGGGGGCACTTTTAGGGGTAACTAACTATGCGGGGGAGGGGGGGGAAGCAGGGAGGGGGGACCCCTACCTAGGGTAGTAGGTAGGTACTTTTCTTATTGGGGTGGTTAGTTCTCCTTTAAAGATACAAATCAGAGTACTAATAAAATAGGGGTACTTACCATAGTGCTTGTTTGTGGTTGTCCAAGTGTACTTGTGTTCCCAAATGAAAAGCCAGTAGTTTGTGTAGTTGTTGCATTCCCAAAGGGCTTGTTAAACAGGCTAGCAGCTGGCTGATTAGCAGGCTGGCCAAAGAGAGCCCCAGTATTTGTTCCAAATGCACCGGTGGCTGCTGAGAAGAAATCACAAAGCAATTAGTTCTGTGATGGAATGAC